>NC_061862.1:123616140-124243640 GCF_907164915.1 Impatiens glandulifera | reverse complement strand
ATTGAAGAAGAACTTGAATACTAGGCCTAAATCGGGAATCGGAGGATGAAAATCAAACTTTCAAGTGTAAAATATATTACCGAAATTAGATTAATTTTATTTTATTCTCTTTATCAATTCAATATAAATTAACGATCTTCCAACTCTAATATATTCTCTTGATTTTAATACATTGATCTACATTACAGTCTAATATAAAATAATTAAAAATTTTAAAATTCATTAATAATATATTTTATAATTAAAAGTTTTAAAATTCATTAATAATATATTTATTAATTATAATTTAGTCATACAGATATATCATTGTTGTACAACTCTTTAATTAATTAATTAATTAATTTGTTTATGAAAATAAATAGAGTTAAACTATTCAAAAGATTTTATTTAGTATGAATTATTTAAATATTAATTAAGTAATTCATATTAATCTCACCTATTATTTCTTCAACTAATTTAGTAATTAAAATATCAGAATAATTTCAAACAAATCAAGATGATATTAAACTATCAGAATAATTTCAAATAAATCAAGATGATATTAAACGGATCAAAAAATGTATAATAATGTCAAAGACATTAAATGGAGCAAAAAACAAATTAACGGACAAAAAATGTTAATTGTGTCGTAAATTTGTTAAACGGCAAAAACGTATTAAGCATGTCAAACATGTGTTAAGCATGTTAAAAACGTGTTAAACGTGCCAAAACATGTTAAACGTGTCAAAACATGTTAAATGTGCCAAAAACGTGTTAAACGTGCCAAAAACATGTGAAATTGATTAAAATGAGTTACATATTTATTATGTGTTGAATAATTCAAGAACTTATTAAATTAAGTAAAACAAATCAAATAATTGTTAAACAGATCAAAATGTGTTAACCGAGACAAAAACATGTTAAATATTAAACGATTCAAAAACGTAATAAATGTGTTACAAACTAAAATTTAGTTTGGGTTACCAAACCCATACCCATACCCAACCTATATTATTCATTAATATGGGTTGAAAAATGGGTTGAATAAATTTGTTAAAATAATGGATATTGTATAGTATTTATATATTTAGGGTGTTATGTATTAAGGCCCATATATATATTAAGGCCCAAATATATTAGATTTTAAGCCTCTTATCTCTATATATAATCTCCATCTATTGAAGATGCTGTAATTATGGAAAACCCTATTATTGAATCCTTTCATTCGTAACATGGTATCAGAGCTATGGAATTAGGGTTAGGGTTTCTTTTCTGTTTTCCCCTTCCTCTCTAATTACTATTGGGTTTGTTCTTTAGGATTTCTTGCATTTATTCGCCATGTCGGAAGAAGGTAAACCTAGTTCCAAAGATAGTGACGGTGGTGCTATTCGGGGATATCATTTAAACTCGTCCCTCGTTCTTAGCCTCGTGAAATTGGATGGGTCGAACTATCTTGCATGGTCGCAAGATTTTTTACTTTCGATTCAAGCCAATAGAATTCATAAATTCATTAATGGGAAGTCTAAGAAACCAAGGATGATGATCCGAGATTGGATGATTGGGAATCGGACAATGCCATGGTGAAAACGTGGCTGTTTAATTCTATGGAACCAAATATTCGGAAGAGCTATCTATTTCTTGCCACTGCTCAAGAAATTTAGAGCTTGATAGCTAAGACGTAATCCCATTCTGGAAATTGTTCGAAGGTTTATGAGATTTGAAAGAGAGTTCGGGAGACAGTACAGGGTAACAGGACACTAGCAAAGTACTACTCTAAGTTGACTGGGTTATGGAAGGAGCTAGATCATTATCGCATCTTTAGAGCAGAATGTACGAAAGATACAGAAGCCTATCAAAGGATTGTAAAAGAAGATCGTCTAATTGACTTCCTAGCTGCGCTAGATATCTACTATGATCCCATTAAGGAAGAATTGATCGGGAAAGTTTCACTCCCTGATGTTTCGACTACCCATGCTCGTATTCAAGGGGAGAAGACTCGATGACATACTATGGTTCCTCAATCATAATACTCTGATCGTTCTGCTCTTGTTGCTACCCATGTTCCTGTTACCACCCCGTCAGTAGCACCTCCCTTTGTTGATGTGAGTCCACCTTTGTGTGATCAGTGCCAGAAGAAAGGGCATACTCGTGATAGGTGTTTTCTCCTAGATCCTCACCTTCGTGTCTGTGGTCGTGATCGTGCTCGCAGCCGAGGTCGTGACTCTAGAGGACATCGTCTGTATAATGCTCACCTTTCAGTGGAGACACAGATTTCTTGTATGGATACTCCTCCACCTATAGCGGAGGTTCCTTTGACAGTTTCGGAGATGAGTGCCCTTCGCAACTTGCTAACCAACTCTTCTACTTCTTCCACGTCCTCTCATCTTGCCCATTCTGGTATGGCTTCTTCCTTAACAACCTCATAGTCTTCTTCTAACTCTTGGATCAACAATTCATTTCGAGGGATTGACATAGCCGTGATTGCATAAATCTTAGAGGGGTTAGCTTCGATGCCCCTCTATGTGATTAAAAATCCTAGCATTTTACTAGTTATGAATCCGAAGGTGCATTTCTTTGGGTTGAGCCGTAATTGATATTTCTTGATTCATTGCAGGAATTTTCCGAGGTTTATTACATATCCTTCTCGATCCTTTGATTTTACAATCATGTCGTCGACATATACTTCCACATCCTTGTGGATCATGTCGTGAAGGATCATAGTGGCTACCCTTTAATAAGTGACTCGATCCTAGGAAGGCGTTCAACATCTTGACCTTTTGACAAAATAATGTAACTTATTTTTGTTTGCTCGGCCTTGAACCACATTTCTTGAAAGTTCAACTCATCGCAAAAATATTTGGGAGAGGCTTTCGACTTTCTTCTTTGGGTTTATCTGGTAGAATTGGTACATCCATGCATTTTCCATACGCAATCAAGATTCAAATCTTGTGTAGGCCACAGACAATGATTTCAAGACCTCAACAATTTGAGCATTTTATTTTTTTTTCTTTCCTGGGGTGTATCTGATAGAATCGATATATTCTACTCTTATCATGGCAATCAAGACGAGAGTTTGATTGAGCACGAATGGTGATTTCATTACCTCAACCAACACAAAATATTTTTTTTAATGTTTTAGAGATTTTGGAGTTTATTCCGGTTCTCTTTTTGGCATTTTAATTTTTTGTTTTTTATTCTCGGAGCATGAGTTTTAAACAACTCTTTCTTTAACGAAAGTAACGATGAGGTGTCCTTTTTCAATCTAGGGCTCTCGGCCAAATTTTTATGGGGTGTTTTTAGCTTTTTTATTCAAAAAATCTTCGATTGGGGTTGCTCTCAGGATAATTTTCTACGAACCAAAAGGAACTTATGACCGATATCTCTTAAATCGGGTTTATTGTGAAATACTCAGTTTTATTTCTAAGAATGTCACTCGAAAGGAAGCGATGCTCTTGGATTTTCCACTACTTATTTTCATAAAATCCAAAAGATTTTCCTTCTCTTGCGAAATGGACTAGGGATTATTAATGTATTTGAGTTCGGGCCCACAAATATGTGGGTTGCCTACGTATCTTCTCTGTTTATTTTTCTATAAGAGAAGAAATAATTCATTGTATTTCGAATCATGAGTCTTTTGTCCATGTTTCAAGTTATACAAAACTTGGGGATTGGATTCCGTTGAGATAAGCTTCTTTTGAGGTCGAGCTTTAAACCATTCTATAGATGCATGATATTATACAAAATATCTTTTAAGCGCATCGAGATTGCACGGAGCAATGATTTCTTCGCCTTCTATGTTAGATAAGCGAACAAATCCTCTAAAGAGAATTTTCTTATGTAGGAAGGGTCATTCCCATTAGGGTCAAAAGTTGCCCTTAAGGTCTAGGAGTTTCTGGGTTCGTTTGAGAACTAGATCACCTTCTTTAAGGTTTCAATGTTTGACCTTCCTATTCAAAATGTTTGAAATGTGTTTTTGGTAGTTTTGGGTTTTTTTATAAAGCGTTTAACCTTCAATCCTCCATTACTATTAGTATGTCATATCGAAACTTGAGCCAGTCTTCTTCTATGACGTGACTCTCTAAGAGTACTCTTAGAGTTAAAATTTCTATTTCGATGGATTGTACAACGTCCATGCCATAAACTAGAGAGTAAGGACTTTTGTTCGTCGATATTTTTGTAGTTGTACGATATCCCCATAAGGGCATATGGCAGCTTCTCGTGTAGGTCCTTATACGTGCTGGTCATCTTCTTGATGATCCTAATCACGTTTTTTTTGTCTCTTTGACCACACCATTGGTTTGGGGTCTATAGGGCGATGATTTATGATGCTTGATCTTGAACTCGTCGAGCAATTGCAACACTTTTTCTTGGTAGTTTTGACCATTGTCTGAAATCAAGGCATGAGGAACTCCATATCTAGCGATGATACTATGATTGACCCAAAAGTTTATGAATGGTAGCAGTCAAATCAAATTATAAACACAGATTACAATGAACAAATACTATAATCTATCTATCCCAACTGTGTTATCTTCATGTCTGCCTTTTTACCCATATTACCTTCTTCTATGTCTCATTCCTCTCTTGTTCTTCATGAAGGGATATTCAATTGAAGAAGATGATGATGCATGTCTGCTCCTATTGTTTAATCTTCTCTGTATCAACCCGTACTAATATGATAAAATATATTCTTCTTCAGGATTTTAAGGATTTTGTCACTACTTTTCTCTAATTCAGTTTTACGTGTTTGATGATTAACAACCTTAGTTTCCTCTTTGATCGCTTCTTCTATATCTTTGCTTTTATATATTTCCTCTTCCTTGTCTTTAGGATTATCTTATTCATTATCCCCTATTTTATCAATTTCATTATTTGTTCATTATCTAATTCTACATTACTTTCTTCTTCTACATCTTTTATTTTCATTCTCCGATTCTTCCTTGATTACTTCCTATGCATGTTTTCCTTGCTTATTGCCTTTAACTTCCCCAATATTATCTTTGATTATTGATTCTTCCGTTTCATTTTTCTACTTTTCTTCTTCTTGGGTTCTTAGGATTTTTTACTCTTCCTCAATTGCTTTTGCATATTTAGTGCTAGCATGTTGGAAAGTATTGTAGAAAGAACACCTCTGTGACATCCATTCATATGAGAAATCCATGATTGAAGATATTCTTTTCATGTTAACTATTGTCATGTTCTTTGGAATCGTACTTCGAGAATGCACTTCAATGTTTATTCTATCAAAGGTAAGTTGCTCTCCTCTTTCTGTAATTGAGTCCATCTACAATGTTTCCCTAATAAACTTGAAAAGTGACTTAGAGCTTCTACATTGTACATGTGTGTTGGGATGTTCCAAAGCTTAACCCATATATGGGTAATTTCATTTGGTTTGCATAGCAGGTTCAATTCTTCAGACCATATCTTTAAATTCATATAGTTGGATCCAGAACAAGTATGCACATGTTTCAGAATATCATCCATGTTTGATACCTTCTTGAACTGTAGAAAATAGAGATCGTTTTTGTTTGTATAAACATTCTCTAGTCCCTTGTGCTCTCATTGTTTTATTAAGATTTTCTTGGTGATTGAGAATGATACTTTGTTCTTCTCTTTGTAGTTTCCATCCACTATATTTTTTCATTCCTTAACCCATTTTTTCTCTACTTCAATTAGTAGTTTAAATTCAAATGTAGAATTTAGTACCTCCAATTTTGTTTTAGTATCGCCCAAATAGATTTTTCCTTTATAAACATGATTCTCTACTTTCTTTCCTATATTATTTTTCTAGACTTCATTTACTTTCTAGCTGAAATTGCTCTTGATAGTATAGGTCTTTGATTTAAGGGAAATTATCATATCCCTCATTGTTTAACCTGACCAGTTTACTATCTTTTCATACTCTTCATTCTTTAGTAAATGACGGTCTTCAAAATAGTGTACATTCAATTGGACGATTATTTGTTGCATTTTCTTTTTGTTGAGTATAATCTCTCCTTTATTTGCGTGCATCAAGAGCTTTATGATTTAATTTTCCTTAGATACTTGTTTTTTCATTGTAACCAATCTTCCAAATTCCTTCCTTCTTTCCCTATTTTCCTACTGCATTTTTTTCCAGAATTTGTATAAGTAATTGGTTCCTTACCTTTGCTGCATTCCTATTTTTTCTAGATAATTTCTTTGGCAATCCTATCAATTTTCTTTTCATTTGCCTCCCTTAAACCTTCCATCACAAGTTCTTTGACTTACTTATCCTTATTGCTTCTTTTTCTTCCCGTTTTAATGAAGACCATAACACAACAACAAAGCAGAGAAGTTATACAATATAATACACTAGAAACCCTAGCTGTTAAAGAACTGGGTAAACTAGAAACCAAATTCTTCCAACCAAACTTTGTAGATGAATGACCGACCTAGCTATTAGAGTTAATACTGTGTCGATTGTGTGCACGTTCTTGATAATACAAGCGACCATGAACGAATATGAACCGCGACCAGTACCGTGACGATCGTGTCGATCGTTCCGATCATGTCTTTTGTGCCGATCATATTTTCGTGATTAGAAAATTTGCTGCCGAAATTTTTGTTGTAAAATATCGCATAAAGGCATATTAACTATTGATTTGCAATTTATTTACAAAAATTAATTTTAAAATGTTGGGGGGTTTTGAGAGAAATTATTTCCATCATCCTATCTACAATCAACTTCAGACTTTTTTGTATCGCAAAATAAAAAACATAATTGTCGCGTTCACAAAGAATAATTAGTTTTTTTTTTTTTTTTAAGAATGCCAATTGTATGCATAGTGTTTATTGGGACGTTAAATTTGTTATTAAAGCTGTAAAATTATATATATATGAATAAAATTGGTAAAATGCTTTATATTTATCAACTTAATGAAAAAGTTAATAGAGTTAACTTTTGACACTTGTATTTGACGACTAGATTATATATTATTATTTTTATTTTTGTCCAAGTCATCCTTAACTCTACCCACCCTCCCATTTCTTTGGACTCTCTTGTCCTTCCACAAATCTTATGAACATGGTGATCAACGAGTAAGTTTCAAATCAAAATACTACTCCATACTCACAAACAATAATTACTTCGTGCGATGACGAATCCATTTTATCTATAGAGTCTGAGCATTATAACTTCAACTGAATATTACTCCAAAACACACAAATGAATCATAAATCCAGATACGACAATAAAATTTAGTGGATCCGAATGAGTATAAGCGTATCATCAGGTGTCTCAGGTACTTGATGCACACTCAACGACCCCGATATCTCTCATATATTTTAAAGTAAATATAATATAATATTTTAATATTTATAATGAAAATAATAATACAAATTGGACTGAAATTTAATTATTTTTAATAAAAAAATTAGTAATAAGTCTATTTTTATCTTTAATTTTAAAATCTTTAATTGACTATATTCATAGATAAAATATTATATATTATAATATATATATATATTATATATTATATATTATATATTATATATTATATATTATATATTATATATTATTCAACTTTCCAAAATATGATACTACTAAAGATATTGTGAATACATCCTTAGATAATGTTAATCCATCAAATTTAGTGCTGAGAATATTGTGAATCCATTTTATGGCGCATTTAATTGGTGTATACTGTTATATATCACTTAAATACTATTAATTTAATTATATTAATTATAAATTATTTAAAAAGAAAACTTTCTAAAAAGTAAATATATATATATATATATAATATTTTATAAAGTATATAAGGATGGATTCATAATATCTTTAGTAATATCATATTTTGTAAAGTTGCATAATATATATAATAATTTTCCAAAATATGATACTACTAATAAAGATATTGTGAATTCATCCTTAATAATGTTAATCCATCATATTTAGTGCTGAGAATATTGAAAATCCATTCTATGGCGCATTTAATTGGTGTATATTATTATATATCACTTAAATACTACCAAAATATGATACTACTAAAGATATTGTAAATCCATCCTTAGATAATGAATCCATTTTAGGGCTCATTTAATTAGTGTATACTATTATATATCTTTTTAAATACTATGAATTTAATTATATTAATTATAAATTATTTTAAAAAAACTTTCTAAAAAGTTATAATATATATATATATATATATATATATATATATATATAATATTTTATAATTGACAATATCTTTTAGTAATATCATATTTTGGAAAGTTGCATAATATATATATTGAGAATATTGTGAATCCATTTATGGCGCATTTAATCCAATATTGGTGTATACTATTATATATCACTTAAATATTATACTATTAATTTAATTATATTAATTATAAATTATTTAAAAAGAGAACTTCCTAAAAAGTAATAATAAATAAAATCTACTATAAATATTACATTATAGCTCGAGAAAAATATAGAACAAATAAGTTTGTATGTGTTTACTATCAAAAGTATAACATGGAGAAGAATATTCTACTAACAATCTTCTTAGTTAGTGTGTTTTTGCAAGGTATATATCTCATCCCCAACATTTGTTATTTATTTATAGTCAATATATTTATTTTTCTGATCTAATTGACATAAATAATTTGTATATTATATATATAGGGATGATGTCACCATCATATGCTTCTAGACATTTTCTACTTATTATGTTTTACCATTGAGTTATTTCCATTAAATCTGTTTTTCTACGTAAAAAACCAAGATAAATTGTAAAGCATTTGAATGACACAAAGAAAGAGATGTTGATTATGGTTAGATGATTGGTAAAATTTGGGAAATGGCATTGACATTGTGTCTTTTATGTCCGTTTTTTGTGGTATTATTCTTAATCTTTTGTCATTTGATAAAAATATGATATTTATATTTTATATTTGGGACTTGTCATGCATCTAAAGAATAATGTTAAATCCTATATCATGGTTTTATGTAACTATTTGTTCTTAATCATGTGGCTATAATCACAATAATCAGTACATTGAAATAAAATATAGAAGAATAGAAGAATAGAAGAATAACCATATAGAAAAAATAAATAAAATTATAGTAGGGTAATATCTGAAATTTCAGTTGCATGTTAATTTTTAAATAATCATATAATGAGATTTTACTTTTTTTTAATTTTAAAACTTTATTTATTTACAGAAATTAAAATGTGACATGAAATTGGTAATCTAAACATGGACTGAAGAACATTTTCCTTTTCTATTTTATTTATTTTGTTCTCTTTTTGATCATTTTGGTTGAATCCAAACTGGATCTTAGCTTATGAACTAAATTAATCTAGTGAAAGATAAAATTATGAATGTATTATCTAGAGTGAACATAGTATGATTGACCAAAATCTAATCCTAACTCAAACTCAAAATATTAATTTACATTGAAGGAGAACTTGAATACTAGGCGTTAAATCGCGAATAGGAGGATGAAAATCAAACTTTCAAGAGTAAAATCTATTACCCAAATTAGATTAATTTTATTTTATTCTCTTTATCAATTCAATATAAATTAATGATGTTCCAACTCTAATATATTCTCTTGATTTTTAATACGTACATTGATCTACATTACAGTCAAATATAAAATAATTAAAAGTTTTAAAATTCATTAATAATATATTTTATAATTAAAAAATTTAAAATTCATTAATAATATATTTATTAATTATAATCTAGTCATACTGACATATCATTGTTGTACAACTCTTTAATTAATTAATTTATTTATTTATAAAAATAAATAGAGTTAAACTATTCAAAAAGATTTTATTTAGTATGAATTATTTAAATATTAATTAAGTAATTCATATTAATCTCACCTATTATTTCTTCAACTAATTTAGTAATTAAAATATCAGAATAATTTCAAACAAATCAAGATGATATTAAACGGATAAAAAAATGTATAATAATGTCAAAGACATTAAATAGAGCAAAAAACAAATTAACGGACAAAAAATGTTAATTGTGTCATAAATGTGTTAAACGGAAAAAACGTGTTAAGCATGTCAAACACATGTTAATAATGTTAAAAACGTGTTAAACGTACCAAAACATGTTAAACGTGTCAAAACATGTTAAATGTGCCAAAAACGTGTTAAACGTGCCAAAAACATGTGAAATTGAATAAAACGAGTCACGTATTTATTATGTGTTGAATAATTCAAAAACGTATTAAATTAAGTAAAATAATCAAATAATTGTTAAGCAGATGAAAATGTGTTAACCGAGACAAAAACATGTTAATTATTAAACGATTCAAAAACGTAATAAATGTGTTACAAACAAAAATTTAGTTTGAGTTACCCAACCCATACCTATACCCAACCTATATTATTCATTAATATGGGTTGAAAAATGGATTGAATAAATTTGTTAAAATAATGGGTTAATATTGTATAGTATTTATATATTTATGGTGTTATGTATTAAGGCCCATATATATTAAGGCCCAAATATATTAGATTTTAAGTCTCTTATCTCTCTATATAATCTCCATCTATTGGAGAGGCTGTAATTATAGAAAACCCTATTATTGAATCCTTTCATTCGTAACATGGTATCAGAGGTATGGAATTAGGGTTAGGATTTCTTTTCTATTTTCCCCTTCCTCTCTAATTACTATTGGGTTTATTCTTGAAGATTGCTTGTATTTATTCGCCATGTCGGAAGAAGGTAAACCTAGTTCCAAAGATAGTGACGGTGGTTCTAGTTGGGGATATCATTTAAACTCGTCCCTCGTTCTTAGCCTCATGAAATTGGATGGGTCGAACTATCTTGCATGGTCGCAAGCTTGTTTACTTTCGATTCAAGCCAATAGAAAGCATAAATTCATTAATGGGACGTCTAAGAAACCCAAGGATGATGATCCTAGATTGGATGATTGGGAATCGGACAATGCCAGGGTGAAAACGTGGCTCTTTAATTCAATGGAACCAAATATTAAGAAGATCTATCTATTTCTTGCCACTTCTCAAGAAATTTAGATCTTGATAGCTAAGACGTACTCCCATTCTGGAAATTGTTCGAAGGTTTATGAGATTCGAAAGAGAGTTCGGGAGACAGTATAGGGTAACAGGACACTAGCAAAGTACTACTCTATGTTGATTGGGTAATGGACGGAGCTAGATCATTATCACATCTTTAGAGCAGAATGTACGAAAGATGCAGAAGCCTATCAAAGGATTGTAGAAGAAAATTGTCCGATTGACTTCCTAGTTGCGCTAGATATCTACTATGATCCCATTAAGGCAGAATTGATCGGGAAAGTTCCACTCCCTGATGTTTCGACTGCCCATGCTCGTATTTAGGGGGAGTAGACTCGACGACATACTATGGTTCCTCAATCGGAACACTCTGATCGTTCTGCTCTTGTTGCTACCCATGTTCCTGTTACCGCACCGTCAGTAACACCTCCCTTTGTTGATGTGAGTCCACCTCTGTGTGATTACTGCCAGAAGACAGGGCATACTCGTGATATGTGTTTTCTCCTACATCCTCACCTTCGTGGCTGTGGTTGTGGTTGTGCTCGCGGCCGAGGTCGTGACTCTAGAGGACATTGTCAGTATAATGCTCACCTTTCAGTGGAGACACATATTTCTGGTATGGATACTCCTCCCCCTATAGCGGAGGTTCCTTTGACTTTTTAGAGACGAGTGCCCTTTGCAACTTACTAGCCAACTCTTCATCTTTTTCCACATCCTCTCATCTTGCCCATTCCGGTATGGCTTCTGCCTTAACAACCTCACAGTCTTCTTCTAACTCTTGGATCATCAATTCATTTCGAGGGATCGACATAGCCGTGATTGCTTAAATCTTAGAGGGGTCAGCTTCGATGCCCCTCTGTGTGATTAAAAATCCTATCATTTTACTAGTTATGACTCCGAAGGTGCATTTCTTTGGGTTGAGCCGTAGTTGATATTTCTTGATTCATTATAGGAATTTTCTGAGGTTTAGGACATGTCCTTCTCGATCCTTTGATTTTACAATCACGTCGTCGACATATATTTCCACATCATTGTGGATCATGTCATGAAGGATCATACTGGCTACCCTTTAATAAGTGACTCCCGTGTTTTTTATATTGAAAGGAATGACCTTATAACAGAAAGTTCTTACTTCTATTATAAACTTGGTCTTTTTCTTGTCTTGCGGGGCAATCAAAATTTGTTTGTATCTACAAAATCCATTCATTATTGATAACAATTCATGATCGGCCACATGATCGACCAGTATACCCGCGAGCCAATAAAAGAAAAAAAAAGAATATTGGCAAAATGAAAACCAAAAGTAGAAAGTTGATAAAACATCTCTCAAATGTTTTTTGCGATGAGTTGTGTTGGGTGAAATTATTTTTAACTAACGATATTTTGATGACGAATTTGTGTAAAACTTAAATAAGATTGAAACTAAGCCGTCTAATTATTTTTTTGCAGGTGCATCAAAACGTGCTAAGTTAGACTTAGCTTGAATTAGGTTCTTTAGACGTGTTAGTTGTTAGACGTACGGCTAGTTAGACGTGCAGTCTAACTGGTATGTAGTTAGACGTGCAGTCTAACTGATACGTAGTTAGACGTGCAGTCTAACTGATACGTAGTTAGACGTGCAGTCTAACTGATACGCATTTACAATCTAACAGATACATAGTTAGGCGTGCAGTCTAACATATACGTAGTTAGACGTGCAATCTAATAGATACGTAATTAGACGTGCAGTCTAACAGACACGTAGTTAGACGTGTAATCTAATAGACACATAGTTAGACGTGCAGTCTAACTGACACGTAGTCAGACGTGCAGTCTAACAGACACTTAGTCAGACCTGTAGTCTAACAGACACTTAGTTAGACGTGTAATCTAACAGATACGTAGCTAGACGTGTAGTCTAACAGATAAGTAGTTAGACGTATAGTCTAACAGATGAAAGTTAGACGCAATGAGTCTAACTTCTTCAGATTAGTCTGAAGGGACACGTAATTATATGTGCCGTGTAACTCCATTAGACTTGGTGGTCTTTTGGATCTTGCTATTAGACGGGGGCGTCTAAGTTTATTTGACTTGGCAGTCTAATGGAGCACGTCTATTGCCTCGCTTCTGCAGTTGATTGAAGTCGGCATCCGTGTACCCACGATCAACTAGCTATACGCTACTCCTACTCCACTATACGACAACCAGTTGCATCCAATGAATGAATTTCACGTAATTGATATATTCTTTCCACTACTTGTTCCTTGTAGGATAATTCTAAAAGAATATTTGGAGCACTACCAGATTGGTACGGCCACGATCTTTGTGTACAGAGTATGTTATACCTGTGTACTATGGAGGCTTTCCAATGGGTGCTTGCCACATTTCATTCAGAAGATTCGATTGTTGGTACCTGTTCTCTATTTAAAGATCTTCAAGGACAACAGACGAAGTGCCGCATTTACACGCTAGATTTGAAGCGTATTGATGCAAAATGAATATGTTGGGTCAAATTATTTTGACTAAGTGTTGAAATAATTTATCCACTGATATTTTGATGATGAAATAACTTATGAGTTTTGATATAGGTGTATTGAGACAACATATTATTAGACTTGGATCTAATGATGGCCATTAGACCGATTTTGATTTTCATTCGCATAAAATTAGACGCAAGTCTAATAGAATTAGACGTACAGTCTAACTCATCGGAGTTAGACGTGTAAGTCTAATAGATGTGTAAAGAATTAGACGGATGGTCTAATGAATACACGGAATTAGACGCAAGTCTAATATATTCGGAATTAGACGTGAGTCTAATAGAATTAGACGTACAAGTCTAACTCATCGGAGTTAGACGTGTAAGTCTAATAGATGTAAAGAATTAGACGCTAGTCTAATGAATACACGGAATTAGACGCAAGTATAATATATTCGGAATTAGACGTGAGTCTAATAGAATTAGACGTACAAGTCTAACTCATCGGAGTTAGACGTGTAAGTCTAATAGATGTAAAGAATTAGACGAATAGTCTAATGAATACACGGAATTAGACGCAAGTCTAATATATTCGGAATTAGACGTGAGTCTAATAGAATTAGACGTACAGTCTAACTCATCGGAATTAGACGTGTAGTCTAATATACTTATAATTAGACGGGTAGTCTAATTGTTTTTCGGAATTAGACGGGTAGTCTAATTAGTGAAAGTTAGACGTGAGTCTAACTCCTTCAAATTAGTCTGAGGTCGAACCGGAATTAGACGCGTCAGTCTAACTCAGTGGAGTTAGACGTGCCGGTCTAATGGTTATTGAATAATTAGACGGATAGTCTAATTAGTGAAAGTTAGACGTGCGTCTAAATCCTTCAGACAAGTCTGAGGTAGAACCGGAATTAGACGTGGGAGTCTAACTCAGTGGAGTTAGACGTGCCAGTCTAATGGTTATTGTAGTTAGACGGATAGTCTAATTAGTGAAAGTTAGACGTGCGTCTAACTCCTTCAGACAAGTCTAAGGTAGAACCGGAATTAGACGTGGCAGTCTAACTCAGTGGAGTTAGACGTGCCGGTCTAATGGTTATTATAATTAGATGGGTAGTCTAATTAGTGAAAGTTAGACGTGCGTCTAACTCCTTCAGACAAGTCTGAGGTAGAACCAGAGTTAGACGTGTAGTCTAACTCAGTGGCGTTAGACGTACACGTCTAATGTTTTTTTTAATTAGACGTGAGTCTAATTCTATTAGACCAGGCGGTCTATTAGACGTTTTTCATTAGAAGGAGTTGACTTATTTCATTAGACTGATTTTCACAAAACCTTCTAACTGAAATACGTCTAATGCTCTTTTTAAGCAGTACGCTTGAATCTAGCATTTCTCTTACCCACGTGCTATAGCTGTACCCTACTTCTGTTCCACTATCTAGTGAAGATTAGTACAACAACTATATGCATCCAATCAAGGAATGCCACGTAAGAGAATTTTCCTCACATTACCCGTTTTGCAGGTACATCCCTAATGGAATATTCGGCGCACTACCAGTACGGTACGGCCACGATCCTTGTGCTCAGAACTTGCTGTGTACAATGTAGGCTTTCCAATGGAAGAGTGCCACGTATCATTCTTGAAGATTCGACCGTTAGCTCCTGCTCAGTATTTAACAAATCCTAAGGACAACGGACAATCTGCCAAACGAACAAGCGAATACAAACGAACAAGCAATCTTATTTTGTAGAGAGAGACTACTCAATCATCTTGCTTACTAAACTTATTCTGTGAAGCTTCTTTCTGATTGTACTGTGTGTGAATCAAGAGAGAGAGCTAGAATCAAAACACCTATAGCTGAGTGATATTCTTCATCTTGTAATTGAACAGAAAGTGTTCTGTTCAATAGTGAGCTAAGTGTGTGTAAACTATATTTGATTCTCATCATATTATAGTGAATCTTTCCGGTGGTTGGAAGAAGGGGTGACGTAGGAGAGTTTCTCCGAACATCCATAAACAAACTGTTGTGTTCTTCATTTCTGTCATCTTTTCATATTTCATATTGTGTGCTTCAAACCCAAGTAAACAATTCCGCCTTGAATCTGTTTCAAGTGTTTACACAAGTTTGCGTAGAATAGAAAGAGATATTAATCCCTAATAGGATTTCTATCAAACCGTTTTTCATAAGCCTTCATCCTTAGTCAGACCCCCGTCTCTAACGATAAAGCCGATTCTATCAATTGGTATCAGAGCCTTGTTTCTATTCTCAAGCTTCAAGAACCCAAAGCATGTCTTGCATCAATGAAATTCCTCTTCTGTCAAAGGACAACTACGATCTGTGGATGATAAGAATGCAAGCTTACTTGGCCGCTATTGACTATGATATGTGGAGTGTTATCACCGATGGCCCCATAAAGATTTAAAAGCCAAGAAGTGAGTGGACCACTGAAGATAAGGTGACCAACAACCTGGATAATGTTGCTAAGAACATTCTGTTCCAGTCACTCAACACGAATATGTTCTGTGAGATTAAGTCCTGTTCCACGGCAAAAGAAATATGGGATAAGCTCAACCAGATCCATGGAGTGAACTCTCAAGCAAAGAACACCAGGAAGCATTCATTTGCAGTCAGAACAAGTCCAGATGGGCTGACAGCGATTCGGAGGAGTCTCCTATCAAAAAAGAGAATGAAGCTGTAACATGTCTGATGGCAGATGACCAATCTAAGGTAAATAATATCTCTGTACCAGAATTTACAAACGAGGAGTTAACTAATGCACTCAATGAAATGGCTATTGAGTACAAGAAGTTAGCTGACTCTTTTTATGAACTGAAAGCTAAATATGCATCAAATGCTTGTTCTTCAAAGCAAGAACCTGAATCAAATGTTTTTGATGAAAAACTAACAAAGATCTCATCTGAGAATGAGATGCTCAAAGAACAGATTCAAACTCTTTCATCCGAAAATAAGAGACTGAACTATATTGTCAATGCATGGACAAGATCAGGAGATGCTGTCAAATATCAAATCAGCATGTTGAAACCTGCTAGATCTAGATCCGGTTTGGGATTTGATAGCAATGACCCTAATCTGTCCTGCAAAAAGTCAAAGCCAAATGACCAACTTAAGCCAATAAGTTTTGTGAAAGGAAGTATGACTGACATTGAATCTGATCATATTCATGAAGAAGTTGCTTTCAAAAATGAAATAGTTTATGTTCCACCGACTGTTAGTTGGCTTAAGAATAAGCTAGAAAAGGCTAATAAGTTGGGTAATCTAAAACCTGACTCTAAGTCAAGGAGTTTTAAAAGAAAATCTTCTTCAAATGCTAAAGGATCAGTGGCTAGCAGGAAGTCGTCTGCTAAGTCAAAAACATACGCATTAATCACAACACAAAATGGAAAATCCATCAGAATAACTCAAATATGGATTCCTAAGGGACTGATTGACCGAGGACCCAATTAAAGGTGGGTACTTAAAGATTGTAAATATTTATTTATGTAGGTACAAATAAATGAAGGACTGGAGGAATCTGTATGGTATCTTGATAGCGGATGTTCTAGGCATATGACAGGAAACAGACGTCTCCTCACTGATATATCAGATTGCTCTGGACCTAAGATCACATTCGGTGACAACAAGAATGGTAAGACCATGGGTAAGAGTAAGATTATCCATGGTAACCTAACTATTAATGACGTGCTGCTGGTTTACAACTTATGTTATAACTTAATCAGTATTAGTCAACTATGTGATAATGGTTTGTCAGTAGACTTTCAAACTCATGCATGTTTAGTTAAAGACCAAGATGAAAAAATCTTATTAACTGGAAGTAGAGTATGAAACTCATATAAAATGAATTGGCAAAAAAAGACATCTGATCCTATGTGCATGATTTCCAAGAATGACCAGAAATGGTTATGGCATAAACGTTTGAACCATCTGAATTTTAAAACCATCAACAATATTTGTTCAAACAATTTAGTTATTGGTTTACCCAACCTTCAGTTTTCAAAGGACAAGATATGCACTACTTGCCAGTTAGGCAAACAGGGCAGATCATCGTTCAAAAGCAAAGGGAAATCACAATCCAGCCGTATCCTAGAACTTTTACATATGGATCTTTTTGGTCCAATTCCTGTAAAAAGTGTAGGAGGAATGAGATTTTCCTTAATTGTTATTGATGACTTTTCACGTTTTACATGGGTTGCATTTTTACCATCAAAAGATAAAACTGCTGAAAATTTGATTAGGATTTTTAGAGAAATTCAGAATAAAAAATCTCTAAATATCACATGTATTAGAAGTGATCAGGGAACTGAATTCACTAACAGATACCTATCATCTTATCTTGAGGAGACTAGAATTAGGCACGAGTTGTCTAGTGCCAGAACTCCACAACAAAACGGCATTGCTGAGAGAAAAGTGAGAACTCTGAAGGAAGCAGAGAGATATATGCTTGCTGAATCAGATGTTCCTCAGAGATTCTGGGCAGAAGCCATTAGTACTGCTTGCTATACTCAAAACCGATCAATAATCAACAAACGTTTTGATAAAACTCCCTATGAACTCTACTATGGGAGAATTCCCACAGTTTCTTACTTTAAGATTTTTGGGTGTAAATGTTTTATCTATAACAATGGAAAGGTTTATTTGACTACTTTTTATGCTAAAGCAGATGAGGGATTCATGTTGGGATACTCATCAGTGAGCAAGGCTTATAGAGTATACAACAAAAGAACACAGACTGTTGAAGAATCCCTTCATGTAGTTTTTGATGAGCCTATTGAGAGCAAATCCAATGAACCCATTGATCTTGCTGACAGACTGCAAGCGGCCAGTCTTGAGTCTGTAAGTGAAGAAGAAGAAACCTTGGACAAGCGGATGGCTCTATCTGATCCCGTGGATGATCCGGTTGAAGCTCAACCAGATGTGCAAACTCCTGTTCAACAAGAAGATGAGAGTTTGGATGTCGCGGTGTCACCGGTTCAGATGACCAATCCCCTTGGTTCCAACTTCAGATGGAATAGAAATCATCCACCAGAACTGATAATCGGAAATCCTTTTTCTCCTCGAAGGACAAGACGTCAACTGATGGATGAAATGACCAACTCTGCATTTATTTCTCAAATTGAACCAAAGAAAATTGGTGAGGCTATAGTTGATCCAGATTGGATTAATGCTATGCAAGAGGAGTTAAACCAATTTGATAGAAATAAAGTGTGGTATCTTACTCCTAGACCAACTGACAAGTCAGTTATAGGAACAAGATGGGTCTTTAGAAACAAGCTTAGTGAAGATGGCTTAGTCATTAGAAACAAAGCTCGTTTAGTTGCTCAAGGATACAGACAAGAGGAAGGCATTGATTTTGATGAGTCTTTTGCACCGGTTGCAAGACTAGAGGCAATCAAAATTTTCCTAGCATATGCATCATTTAAGAACTTTAAAGTTTTTCAAATGGATGTAAAAAGTGCATTTTTAAATGGAAAATTAAGTGAGGAAGTATATGTTGACCAACCCCCTAGTTTCGTAGATCATGTTTTGCCTAATCATGTTTATAGGCTTAACAAAGCATTGTATGGTCTAAAACAAGCTCCTAGAGCTTGGTATGACACTCTAACCAATTTCCTGTTTGATCATGATTTTGTTGTTGGATCAGTGGATAAAACCCTGTTTAGATTTGCTAAAGATTCTCACATATTACTTGTTCAAATATATGTTGATGACATTATTTTTGGGTCAACTAACCCCAAACTGTGTGAGAAATTTGCCAAGCTGATGCAGAATAGGTTTGAAATGAGCTTGATGGGAGAACTTACATTCTTCCTTGGGCTTCAGATCCGTAAGCTAGAAAACGGAACTCTCATAAACCAGGCCAAATACACCAAAGAATTGTTAAAGAAGTTTGATCTGGAGAACTGTTCTTCAGCAACTACTCCAATGAGTTCTTCAGTTAAATTGGACAAAGATGAAGGTGGACAAAGTGTAGATGTTACAACATATAGAGGACTCATCGGTTCCTTGCTATATATAATTGCTAGCAGGCCAAACATTCAATTTGCTGTTGGTATTTGTGGCAGATTTCAGTCTGATCCTAAACTCTCTCATTTTACTGTTGTTAAACGTATTCTTAAATACTTGAAGGGAACTCAAAATGTGGGACTGTGGTATCCGAAGGATTCCAGTTTCAATTTAATTAGTTTCTTAGATGCAGATTATGTAGGATGCAAAATTGATAGAAAAAGCACTAGTGGAACTTGCCAGTTCCTTGAAGATCGTCTAATCACATGGTTCAGTAAGAAGCATACCTCAGTCGCAACATCTACAGAAGAAGCAGAGTATCTTGCAGCTGGCAGTTGTTGTTCTCAAGTTTTGTGGATTCAACAACAGCTCATAGACTATGGAATTGAGGCTGATGAATCTCCAATTTTCTGCGACAACACAAGTGCTATCGCAATCTCATATAATCCTGTTCTACATTCTCGGACAAAGCATATTGAAATCAGGCATCATTTCATCCGAGAACACGTCAATCAGAAGCAAATCCGTCTTGAACATGTTCCTACAGATCAACAAACTGCGGACATCTTCACGAAACCTCTTCCGGAAGCTAAGTTTTCTCACTTTAGAAACATGCTAGGTCTTGTTGATCTTGATTGATGTAATTGTGTGCATAAACTAAGGGGGAACATATCATTCAAAACGCAACTGAACAGATATGAAAGACGGAGGTCTTAACTTGTCCTAAGGATTCAGAGTTGGAGAAACACAGATACTTAGACGAATATCTACCTTAGCAGTTTCACCTTTATATGAAATCACTGTCTTGGTTATTTTAACCTGCTTGGTTAGACGGATGCTTCTAATAGAAGGACACGTCTAATAGACGTTAGAAGTTTTTACGTCATGAGCAAGAGGATGCTCACGTCTAATCAGACATGCGTGTCTCACGTGCTGTTATAGCATAATTAGACGTACACGTCTAATAGACTGATTTTTTAAAGAAGTTGAAAATGTGAAAAGGAGAATAAAACGTCTAACTACTGGTGTAATTAGACTCTTCATCTTCTAGTTTTTCGGACAGCTGTCTTTTAATTATGTTTGTTTGAGTCCTTTTTCCCGCCGAAAAATAAAATCAGTCATTCCTCAAAAGAATTGAAGACACGTGTCTCTCAATATGCAAGAAATGACTAATATTTCTGACATATTTTGCTTGTACACTTAGTATTAAACGTTCTGTTTCATGCTAACATTAAATGCTGTGTATATTGGGATCTTTCTTTTGAAATTCTTGACGGTAGGAGCAATCATTAGTTTTCTTCTTCATGATTAAGACCCCAATATTAATAGGTTCGTTCACTCTAAAAGGTTAGAAGAGCCTTGAAATCCCTCTTCCTGTCTTTAGAAGTCGAATCTCTCAAACCCTTGTTCATCGAATCAAAATGCTGCCCTTTCGACCAAAATCGATTCAAGTGGACTATCAATCCGTTTCCACTCTTGAATCTCCGGGCATGCAAAGGATATTCGAATCGCTAAAAGCTTCTAGGCTGAGAAGATTCCTCACCCCTCATGAAACTTATCATGAATAACTAGTCAACGAATTCTTTCAAACCGCTAGTTTCTATCAAGATAGTGTTATTGTTGGAGCCGTAATGGGCCAGATGGTATGGATCTCAAAAGAATCTTTTGGTGAGTTTTTCCATCTCCCAATAGAAGGTATTGATGATTTCTTGACCACTCATCCTAACCTAATGATTACGATGATAAAAGTATTTTCCGATTCCCCTGAAGTAGATATTCATGGAAAGAAAAACCTCCAGAAGGTTGAATATGCGCTCTTAAGCGATATCATTTCGAAATCCCTTTTGGCTAAAGAAACTTCTTACAAGTATTGTACGAAGGTCTTTCAGATCATGGTGGCTATCACTAGGGGTGTTCCGGTGAACTGGACAAGCTTCCTCTTTGGGAATCTTGTCAGAATGGTTGTGGCTAGGAAGAAGATCTTCGGCTTTGACGGTCCTCTCAGTTCTTTTCTCTGTCATCGTATAAACGAACCTGGTAAGAGTTTTCCCCTTCCTTCTAAGATACTGAACTACCAGAAAGTTATAGATTACATTCAAAGGATGGAAACGCTCAAGTCTAAGAAACGAAAAAGTGTAGACTCCAACTCCTCTCTAACTGCAGTCTTAGAGACCTCTTAGGTTGAAGTCTATCCTGTCCAGAAGTCATGATCAGAAAGAAGAAGAAGAAGACTAGTGATTAAATGTCTTTTTGTAGTTATTTTGAATGTCTTAATGATGTTTTTGGTAAACCTATTTCAGCTACTTTGAACAACGTTTTGAGTGTTTCTTCTGAAAACACTCACATGTGATTAATCTAGATGTTTTTGAATAATTACTTGCATGTTTGTTTATTTATTGGATGAATGCATGTCTTGATATACATATGCAGGTTTGCAATTTCTTCATCAAAAAGGGGGAAACTGTTGGGTCAAATTATTTTGACTAAGTGTTGAAATAATTTACCCACTGATATTTTGATGATGAAATAACTTATGAGTTTTGATACAGGTGTATTGAGACAACATATTATTAGACTTGGATCTAATGATGGCCATTAGACCGATTTTGATTTTCATTCGCATAAAATTAGACGCAAGTCTAATAGAATTAGACGTACAATCTAACTCATCGGAGTTAGACGTGTAAGTCTAATAGATGTGTAAAGAATTAGACGGATGGTCTAATGAATACACAGAATTAGACGCAACTCTAATATATTCAGAATTAGACGCACAAGTCTAACTCATCGGAGTTAGACGTGTAAGTCTAATAGATGTAAAGAATTAGACGCTAATCTAATGAATACACGGAATTAGACACAAGTATAATATATTCGGAATTAGACGTGAGTCTAATAGAATTAGACGTACAAATTTAACTCATCGGAGTTAGACGTGTAAGTCTAATAGATGTGAAGAATTAGACGGATAGTCTAATGAATACACGAAATTAGACGCAAGTCTAATATATTCGGAATTAGACATGAGTCTAATAGAATTAGACGTACAGTCTAACTCATCGGAGTTAGACGTGTAGTCTAATATACTTGTAATTAGACGGGTAGTCTAATTGTTTTTCGGAATTAGACGGGTAGTCTAATTAGTGAAAGTTAGACGTGAGTCTAACTCCTTCAAATTAGTCTGAGGTAGAACCGAAATTAGACGCGTCAGTCTAACTCAATGGAGTTAGACGTGCCGGTCTAATGGTTATTGAATTATTAGACGGATAGTCTAATTAGTGAAAGTTAGACGTACGTCTAACTCTTTCAAACAAGTCTGAGGTAGAACCGGAATTAGACGTGGTAGTCTAACTCAGTGGAGTTAGACGTGCCAGTCTAATGGTTATTGTAGTTAGACGGATAGTCTAATTAGTGAAAGTTAGACGTGCGTCTAACTCCTTCAGACAAGTCTGAGGTGAAACCGGAATTAGACGTGGCAGTCTAACTCAGTGGAGTTAGACGTGTCGGTCTAATGGTTATTATAATTAGACGGGTAGTCTAATTAGTAAAAGTTAGACATGTGTCTAACTCTTTCAGACAAGTCTGAGATAGAACCAGAATTAGACGTGTAGTCTAACTCAGTGGAGTTAGACGTACCCATCTAATGGTTATTTTTAATTAGACGTGAGTCTAATTCTATTAGACCTGGCGGTCTATTAGACGTTTTTCATTAGAAAGAGTTGACTTATTTCATTAGACTGATTTTCACAAATCCGTCTAACTGAAATACGTCTAATGCTCTTTTTAAGCAGTACGCTTGAATCTAGCATTTCTCCACCCACGTGCTATAGATGTACCCTACTTCTGCTCCACTATCCAGTGAAGATTAGTACAATAGCTATATGCATCCTATCAAGGAATGCCACGTAAGAGAATTTTCCTCACATTACCCGTTTTGTAGGTACATCCCTGATGGAATATTCGGCGCACTACCAGTCCGGTACGGCCACAATCCTTGTGCTCAAAACCTGCTGTGTACAATGGAGTCTTTCCAATGGAAGAGTGCCACGTATCATTCTTGAAGATTCCACCGTTAACTCCTGCTCAGTATTTAACAAATCCTAATGACAACGGACAATCTGCCGAATGAACAAGGGAATACAAACGAACAAGCAATCTGATTTTGCAGAGAGAGACTACTCAATCATCTTGTTTACTGAACTTATTCTGTGAAGCTTCTTTCTGATTGTATTGTGTGTGAATTGAGAGAGAGAGAGCTAGAATCAAAACACCTTTAGCTGAGTCATATTCTTCATCTTGTAATTGAACAGAAAGTGTTCTGTTCAATAATGAGCTAAGTGTGTGTATAAACTGTATTTGATTCTCATCATATTATAGTGAATTCTCCCGGTGGTTGGAAGAAGGGGTGACGTAGGAGAGTTTCTCCGAACATCCATAAATAAACTGTTGTGTTCTTCATTTCTGACATCTTTTCATATTTCATATTGTGTGCTTCAAACCCAAGTAAACAATTCTGCCTTGAATCTGTTTCAAGTGTTTACACAATTTTGCGTAGAATAGAAAGAGATATTAATCCCTGACAGGATTTCTATCAAACCGTTTTTCATAAATCTTCATCCTTAGTCAGACCCCCATCTCTAACGATAAAGTCGATCCTATCAGAATAAGACGATAAGAAATGGACACAAAGTTGTTTATGGATGTTCGGAGATAAAAAATCCTATGTCACCTTTTCTTCTATTTCCAGAAGGATTAACTAGAAGACTTTACCTTGTATAGACTCTACACAAGTTCAGTTAGAAGCCTAAGACTTAACAATGTATGTTCTAAACTCCTAGCTCTCACTTAGTTGAATAGTGTTGGGATCAGTGTTACTAATAGAGACTAATGTCTGACTATTGTTAACAGTTTACGATATTCGATTCGATAATAATTCTATGACGGATCAGTATATGTTTCTATTTTTCGCAAATCTTCACAAACTCTTGAAACAAATTCAAGTGCGGAACTATTTTCTGGATTTGAAGCTTTAGATAGATAAAAGACAATGTCAGAAAGTAAAGAACACAAAATTTGTTTATGGATATTCGGAGTAAACTCTGCTACATCACCCCTTCTTACTCAACATGAAGGATATTCACTAGAAGACTTTGATTTGTATAGAACACACTACACAAACCCAGTCAGAAACCCATGCTTAATTGACCGACTGTTCTGAACTCTTAGAACATACACTATTGAACAGAAAACCCTCTGTTCAACTTACACCACACTGTTATTATCTCTCAACTTCACTTAGTGAATTACATAATACACTTGAGAATAAAATAGCTAGAGAGAGTAAGTTGATTCAAGAAATCAAGCTTCTAGAAATATGGTGATTCCAAAAGAGAGAGAGAGCTTCACCTATTGTGTTTCCAGCCATTCGTTCGTTGTCTTTAGGAATCTATTTATTCTTGAAAAGCACCAATGGTCGAATCCCCATATTGGACACATGTCCTCTTTCCGTTGGATGTACTATCCATGAGGTATCGGGTAGCATAGTAGAAATTTATTCTTGAGATCGTGGTAGTACATAACAGGTAGTGCGCCAAATATCCTCTAATCTTGTCTTGTACTGGGAATGCAATTCAGAGATATCCGTATGCGTGACATTCATTCATATGATAGAATAAGCTGGCTTGTCAGACTGCTGAGGGCAGGAACAACTAGCAGGTGAGTAAATGTGGTTAGACGAATGCTTCCTTCAGGCGGCTACTAAAGCAAAGCATTAGACGTTCTTCTCTAGACCGCGTCTAAAGGAGTTAGACATCGTCTAACTACGTTACCCTTTAGACCACGTCTAAAGGAGTTAGACTTCCTCTTCTAACTACGTTTCCTTTTAGACCGCTTCTAAAGGAGTTAGACTTCTTCGTCTAACTACGTTTCCCTTTTGACCACGTCTAAAGGAGTTAGACGACCTCATCTAACTACATTTCCCTTTAGACCACGTCTAAAAGTGTTAGATTTCCTCATCTAACTATGTTTCCCTTTAGACCGCGTCTAAAGGAGTTAGACTTCCTCGTCTAACTATGTTTCCCTTTAGACCGCATCTAAAGGAGTTAGACTTCCTCATCTAACTACATTTCCCTTTACACCGCGTCTAAAGGAGTTAGACTTTCTTGTCTAACTACGTAAGACATCTATGACAACCTGGATCTTAGACGTCCATCTGCTCATCTTAGACGCCATCTAACTGCGCTCCTGGACTTTGGACGACGTCTAACTACGTGCGTTGACTTTGATCTGTGCCTGAAATAATAAAACTCTAATTATTATTTTTGCACCTGGTGAAATTTTAATCCAGGTCTCTCGCGTGATAGGCAAGAGTACTTACCACTACACCACATAAGATATAAATTATATAAATATATATTTTATAATTAATATTACTAACAATAATTGAACTTAGTTTTATCCATTTATTATCAAAATCATTTCATCAATTATTGAAATCAAGTATGTTAAATCAATTAAAACCTTAATTTAACAATTTCTCCCTTTTGATTATTTAAGCTAAATAATCAAAACTAGGTGAGTTCATGATTTAAATATACTTCAACAATTTCTCCCTTTTTGATTAATTAAACTAAATTATCAATATCAGGTGAGTTCATAACTTAAACGCAATCCAATAAACAGACACCCTCTGTTTAATTTACAACGCTTAATATTATTAACAAATATTACAACAATTTCTCTCTCAGCTTATTTTAATGGAAAGTATAGAGTAAACAAATTACAATTGGGATGGTGAGAGAGTGATCTTGATCGTAGATGAAAAACGTCAATAGAATCAATATCGAAGAACTAGAGGAAAGCTCACAGCTTCTTGATTAAGATCCACTTATATATATATATATATGATTCACAACCGCTTTGCGTTCAATGATGGCGTGTTGTAGCTCCGCTTGTGGATGTAGCGTAGCTCTACCTGAGTGATGTAGCTGCACTTGACTGTCGTAGCCCTACTTGAATAGCGTGTGACTATTGAACTTCTTAGAAGGTTTTTATAATGATACACGACAATTAATGCAATGGTCGAATCTGAATATTGATATATCAGGCGATGAGAAAGGAAGATGAACGGTATTGCTTCAACCTGCTGCTGAAGTCTAGACTTCTGCTAGCGCATCAGTTTGTTGTTGAAGCCTAGACGTCTGTTGTTGAAGCCTAGACGTCTGCTGTTGAAGCCTAGACGTCTGCTAGAGCTTATTCAAACTAGAGTGTTTCTTGAAGTCAAGACATCTGCTAGCACTTCAGTCTGCTGCTGAAGCCTCGACATCTACTAGCGCTTATGTATGTTGCTAAAGCATAGACGTCTGCTAGCGCTTCAGTCTATTGTTGAAGCCTAGACGTCTAATAGCGCTTCTTCAGACCAGAGTATTTGTTGAAGCCTAAACGTCTTCTAGCGTTTCTTCAGACTAGAGTGTCTATTGAAGTCTAGACGTCTACTAGCGCTTAGTCTACTACTGAAGTCTAGACATCTTCTAGCGCTTCAGTTTGCTGTTGGAGATAGACGTCTGCTTGTCAAACAGTCGTCTCATGAGCTGTTCCTGCGCAAAGACAAGTACACAACTTAGTTTTATTCAAAAATGCATCCATACAACTTTATGTGAACACATCATAAAAATCATGTTGTATTGATTAAGCTAGTTCTTATTCACCTAAGTTCATTTTAATCAATTTACATGTTTTTCCTTAATTAGTTATTTCTTTAATTAATTTATTTATTCTTCTTTTCCTAGTTAACTTATTCTAACAATTCCCCCTTTTTGATGATGTTAAAACTAAGTTAACTATGTCAATTTTCCGAACAGGTGATTATATTAATATTATTACACAAAAAATAAAAAATACAAAGTTTGAGTTTAGGATCCCTCCATTTTTTTAATGAAGCTTCACCCATCGAGGCCTTTTTCGCCGAACATAAGCTGTTGCAATCGACTGCTTACACTCAGTCCTACACTTCC
This sequence comes from Impatiens glandulifera, assembly GCF_907164915.1. Lineage (NCBI taxonomy): Eukaryota > Viridiplantae > Streptophyta > Magnoliopsida > Ericales > Balsaminaceae > Impatiens > Impatiens glandulifera. The sequence continues at coordinate 124,216,155 of NC_061862.1, read as the reverse complement.
TCCACTCCAACCACCACAGAGGAGACCAATTGCAAGATCCACTTCCACCTCTTACCTTTCGCTTGGTTCTCCCTCAATTTCTACCTTCCCCCTTTTTAACATAATCACTATCGACATCAATAGCGCTCAGTGCACGAGAATCAGGATCTACAACTTGTCTAGCTACTACCCCGGCTACTTTGATGCGTTCAAATCAGCTGTTTTCTTGGAATTATATATTTCTAACAACTGATGACTGAACCCCTCCATGGTTGAAGTCGTTTGACGTGGAGATTGAAGTTTTGTTGTATTATCAAAGACTGCATTCTCGTCATTTGATTTCTAAGGATCGACGTATCAATTGAGACCCTTGAAATCTCTTTATTTACAGTTCTCTATTCCACGGTAAGCTCAACAGAAGCACTTGTATTTGTGACAGTTCTCTCTTCTAGGCTTTCATGCTTGCTAAAAATAGATGAGATGCTCTGCTGCATAGGATCAAGAGAATCCATTATAAAGGCACGAAGATTCAGAAAACCTGGAGAGGACTCCTTAGGGGTGGAGTGTCCTAATGATTCAAGATGGGATCCGGCAGGGCGAGATCGAAGAGGAGGAACCTAGAAGTTTACCTCCATGGCAGACGACTTATGATCCTAACCTTGAGGTACAATAACAAGCTCCCGAGAATCTGCGTATTCAGGGTTCGTAATCATATTGTTGACAAATCCATTGATTTCCTTTGGATTAATGGACTTGCTGTGAGGAGATGGGGAGGGATATTTGAATTTATGTGATGGATACTTGTCCTTGGACGATTGCCCCTCGTTTGATGATATTGTATGAGAAGACGGGTCCCACCGCTTCTCTGAAGAGTGCGAGGAGTGTTGCCCAATAGTCGTTGGTAGCTGCTTCTCAGCAGATGGGGCTTCTCAACAGATGGGGGATGCTCAATAGATATGGGAAGCTCAACAAACGGAGGTTGCTTGACACACGTGGGCAGCTCAACAAACGGAGGTTGCTCCTTGTCTATAGAAGACGTCTACCCAGACAGGACAATCTATTTAGGAGCAGTAGGGAGCTCCTTCTTGGCAGACAGGGACTGCTCCTCAGCAACCTTTGATGTTGGTTCCTCAACTACGGAGGAACCCTTCTACTCGTCCGTTGGCGTCAGCTGATGTTCATGGTTAATTAGTGAATCCCTCTCTTATCCAAGAGAAAGAAGCTCTTCGGAAGCTTTAGCCTCCTGCTCCTTAGCCTCGGAGGGGATCGTCTTATGAATAATGTGGAGAGTCGCCTGCTCTTCCACAGATGGTAGCTGCTTTTCAACGAAGTGAAGATCTAGGAATCTTCTTTCTTAAACAGACGACCACTGCTGCTCGAAGATATGAAAAACCACCCTTTTTTCAACCACCGAGACTTGTTGCTTAGTAGAGGATATAGACTGCAACTCACCATGAGTGAACAACATCTCTTCAATGAATGCTATTTTCTCAACATCGTTTGGGAAGTTCAGCTCTACATTGGATGCTTTGTTCCGAAGTTCATTAGTTTGAGATGATTCCGTACAATCAATAAACCACGTAGCATCTGAACTGTAGGAGTCTAGGGTGAGCTTAGACGACTTATCACTTTGACGTCTACTGTGACCGTCTTTTCAAGGGATTATAATTGGCCACCATTTTCTTGATGATAGGGTAGAGAGTCTTCCCTTTAGCCAATATAGCTATGAACTCTCTTGTCTTGAGAGCTTCGTGTACATCCTTAATTTTGGTCCTGAAAATAACTGATTTCTCCAATTTAAGTAGTTCCTTCCACTGTTTGGCTACATTGGAGCCTATGATAACTCTACTGAACTCCGTATAGAGCTTGTAACGACACCATTTGTCGAAAGCATCAATTTTCTCAAACGCAGGCACAACCTTCAACTCTACTGCTGATAACACATCATCCTTAACAGCAGGAATCACATCATACTTAGTAGTTTGAACCACAATTTCTACACCCGAAGGCGTTTCTTCAAAGACATCAACTAACTCAACAGTTGGTTCAGCAACTCGTTCCACAACGGGAACATCAATGGGAACTTCGCCTAGGACATATAACAAAAATATATAAAATGAATTTTCAATTTTTTGGGATTTTTCAAAAATGATTTAGAATCCCAAAATTACAAAAATAATTTTGAATTATGAAAAGTGGATCCAAACCAGCCCTAGGACTGGAATCCTAGGTCTGGGATTCGTTTTATTGGTTGAGGTCAAAAGACTCTCGGTCCGGGTCGAGGAACCTCTTGTTCGTGGTTCTGGATCCTCGGTCTAAGGACCAGAGTCCCTCAGTCAAGATGTTAAGGACTCTCGGTCCTTGGATGATCTTACCGGCCTATGTGTAAAAACCTATCGGTCCTAGGTTAGCTTAAGCTAGGTTTGTCGGTTGAGGTGTATAAATCTCTCAGTCCTAAGTTAGCTCTGGGCTAAGTCCTTCAGTCCTTGGTTAGGGAACTCTTGGTCCTAAGCGTAGGATTCTTGGTCCCAAGGACAAACCTCTCGGTCCTAGGGTAGGACTCTCGGTCCTAAGGTTAGGGAGTCTTGGTCCCAATGTTAGAACTCTAGGTCATAAGGTTAAGACTCTCCATCCTAAGGTTAGAGAGTCTCGGTCACAAGGTAATAACTTTCGGTCCTAGGGTTAGGACTCTCGGTCCTAGGGTTAGAGAGTCTTGGTCCCAAAGTTAGAACTTTTGGTCCTAAGGTTATGGAGTCTCGGTCCCAAGGCTAGAACTCTCGGTTCTAAGTGAAAATACTCTGATGGATTTCTTGTTCCTAGATCAAGAACATCGGTCGGATCTCTTAGTCCTTGCTTACAAACATCGGTAGTACCTATCGGTGCTAGGTCAAGTTTCTTGGTCCTAAGTTTTGGTCCTAGGCTAAAAGCCTCGGACCTCAAGAACATTAAGGGTGTGTTTGATGAGGGGGAATTGGAATTGGAATTGGCATTGGAATTCTAATTCTAATTCCATGAGAATTGGCATTGAATTACAATTCAATTCCTATGTTTGGAAAAATGATAGAATTGTAATTCAATTCCAATTCCTATGTTTGGGAAAATGATAAAATTGTAATTCAATTCTAATTCCAATGTTTGTAAAATAAAATACCGGTTCAAAATGTTAACTTTTAAAATATGTTTTCACGTTTTGGCACGTTTAATACGTTTTTGACATTTTTTCACATTTTTCACATGTTTTTCACGTTTTAACACGATTTTCACATTTTTCACACGTTTTTCACACGTTTTAACACGTTTTTCACACGTTTTTCACGTTTTTTAAATATTTTTCACGATTTCACATGTTTTTACGTTTTCACACGTTTTTCACGTTTTCACGTTTTTCACGTTTTCCACGTTTTTCACGTTTTAACACGTTTTTTACACATTTTAACACGTATTTTTTACACTTTTTAACACGTTTTCACGTTTTTACACATTTTAACACGTTTTTCACGATTATCACACGTTTTTCACACATTTACACGTTTTCACACGTTTTCACGTTTTTCACACGTTTTAACACATTTTTCACGTTTTACATGTTTTTCACGTGTTGCACGTTTTTCACACGTTTTCACACGTTTTTCACGTTTTCAAACGTTTTCACGTTTTTTACACGTTTTAACAAATTAATCACGTTTTTACACGTTTTAACAAGTTTTTTACGTTTTTCACACATCTTTCATGTTTTTTTACACGTTTTTCACACGTTTTAACACGTTTTCCACGTTTTTCACACATTTTAACACTATTTTACACGTTTTAACACGGTTTTCACGTTTTCACTGGTTTTCACGTTTTTTCACACGTTTTTCACATTTTTGGCACATTTAACATGTTTTTGACATTTTTAATATGTTTAACATGTTTTTCACACGTTTTGATAGGTTTAAAACGTATTAAACCTATCAAAAACGTAAGAACATGTTAAACGTATCAAAAATGTGTTAAATATGTCAAATAAATGAAAAACTTGTTAAACGTGCCAAAACGTGAAAAACGTGTTAAAACGTGTTAAATGTGTTAAAAATGTGTCAAACGTGTCAAAAACGTAAAAAACATGTGAAACGTGTCAACAACGTGTTAAACATGTTAAAAACGTTTTAAACGTGTTAAAAACATGAAAACGTGTCAAAAACGTGTTAAACGTTCCAAACATGTGAAAAACTTGTTAAACATGCCAAAACGTGAAAAACGTGTTAAACGTGTCAAAAATGTGGTAAACGTGTCAAAAACATAAAAAAATGTTAAATGTGTTAAAAACGTGAAAACATATTGTGTCAAAAACGTAAAAAAATGTGTTAAATGTGTCAAAAACGTGAAAACGTGTTAAACATGCCAAAAACGTGTTAAACATGTGAAAAACTTGTTAAATGTGCCAAAACGTGTTAAACATGTCAAAAATGTAGTAAATGTGTCAAAAACGTAAAAAAATGTGTTAAATGTGTCAAAAACGTGAAAACGTGTCAAAGACATGTTAATTATGTGAAAAACTTGTTAAACGTGCCAAAACGTGTACAACGTGTCAAAATGTGGTAAACGTGTCAAAAACGTAAAAAAAACGTGTTAAATGTGTCAAAAACGTGAAAACGCGTTAAACATGTCAAAACGTAAAAAAACGTGTTAAATGTGTCAAAAACGTGAAAACGTGTTAAACACGTCAAAAACGTGTTAAATATGTGAAAAACTTGTTAAACGTGCCAAAACGTGCAAAATGTGCCAAAGTATAAAAAACGTGTTAAACGTGTCAAAAACGTGTTAAAAACGTGAAATAATGTTAAACGTGTCAAAAATGTGTTAAACGTGTCAAAGACGTGAAAAATGTGTTAAATGTGTCAAAAACGTGTTAAACATGTCAAGGACGTGAAAACGTGTTAAATGTGTTAAAACGTGTCAAAAACGTGTTAAACATGACAAAAACGTGTTAAACGTGCCAAAAACGTGTTAAAACGTGAAAATCATGTTAAACGTGTCAAAAACGTGTTAGACGTGTCAAGGACGTGAAAAATGTGTTAAATGTGTCGAAAACGTGTTAAACGTGCCAAAAACGTGTTAAATGTGCCAAAATATGAAAATATGTTAAACGTGTAAAAAAACGTGTTAAAAACGTGTTAAACGTGTAAAACGTGTTTAATGTGTGAAAAATGTGTTAAACATGTCAAAATCATGAAAAACGTGTTAATTTGGAATTACAATTCCGACCTAAAAAGATAGGAATTGAGAACTATCAAATTACACTATATTAAATTACATTGGAATTCTAATTCCAATTCCAATTTTTAATATTAAAGTGTCTAACAAACATAAGAATTGGAATTGGACACTCCAATTCCAATTCCAATTCCAGGGTTATCAAACACACCCTAAAGGTTTATGTTTTTAGCTTTGATTCTTTGATGTAAGAGCTTGAGTAGCTTCATAAAGCTCTCAGGAACATGTTGTTCATCATCTCAAGATATGGATCAACCTTGATGATGATCAATTTTTCAAAACAGTTTGTGATCAAAAATCGGTTTTTTAATTTTAAAGATATCTTGAAGTGTAAGGATGTATCAAATAGCTTCCTTATACTACATATACTTTATTGGTACCAAAACAAGAAAACTGGTTTCTTGTTTTGACAAATACAAGAACTCAAAATTATTATTTTGTTTTGAAATTTTTTATTTTGATCAAACATAATCGGGATGGATCAAACATGATCCAAATAGTTTCCCAACATCTTTAAAATCATGTTATGAAGCTTTCTGGGCTTTGATTCGACATAATTAACCCAAGAAATGCAAACTTATTTTTTATTTTTTATTTTTTGAAATTTAAATTTAGGTTTTTGTTACTTAGATCGATTGACCTGTTCTATTATATCTAGATAGTTCCTAAATAGTCCTAGGAATGATTTTCATCCACAAAACATTATGAACCACAAGCATAAAAGTTTTTTTCAAATTGTAAATATGAACTATAAGGTGATTGGAATTATATCAAGAATTAGAGAACACTCTTTGGACCTTAGGGAAGTTGTTAGGATGCCTGAATCCAAGCTTTAAGGTCTGAAACGAATTTTTGAAAAATCTAGAAGCTTTGAACTTCTATGGAGGATTTCTGAAATCTTCTGATATGAAGGTAAAGATTTGATTCTCTGTCTTCTGAATTACTTAGGGAAGCTATTTATAGCATTCCTAAGTCGGTTGATGGCTCCAAGTGGCATGAATCGGCCAAAGCCATTAATGGTTTTCGGTTGTTCTTGGCTGAAGTTTCCAGACTATGGATGATCGTAGGGTGATCATTTGGGTTGTGAATTAGTCAAAACCGTCGATCAATGGATGAGTTAAAAAAAACAAAATCAACACGGTTCTTTTGAGATTATCATCTCAGCATCACGATGAAGACGAATATCGGAGGCTAAAACGAAGTGTTTTCATGTGTGTCATAGCATTCCGTCCGTGGTCTGTTAGAGTTTGGGCTAACGAGGCTAATGTCCAATTATTTTATAGGTAGGGTGCAGCGCGGGCGCGTGTTCCATGTTACAGTCGGCTACGCGGGCGTATCTGGGTCGTTGGATGAGTTATCAACTCTCATTTGATGGCCTAGTTTTTTTATTGTAGTTTATTTTTCCTTGTTTTGGCTACACCCGATCAGGAGTTTATTTATTTTTATTAAATCTTTAAGGCTTTATTTGAAATTCATTTTTCTTTTATTTTTGTCTTTAATCTTGATTTTAATAAATAGAAAAATATTAAAATAAATATGGCAAATATATTACCAATTTTTTTTTTTTTTTATATTTTTAGGATTTAAATAAAAATTCTTTTTAGATGATATGGATAAAAAAATTCATCAAAATTATTTATTTTTGTCTTTTAATTTTTCTAAAATGATTTTGAGATGTTATGGGTACAATATTTATCCCAAATAATTTTATTTTATATATTTGGCCTTAACTCTTAATTAATTTGATTACTAGCACAATAACTAATCCTAATTAATTATTTTAAATTAGTTTTTGGCCATGAGGTTAATTATTTTAATTTTATTTATTTAAAAATAAGTCAAAATAACTATTTTATTATTATAAATTGGAGTGTATATTATTAATGTTTATAGAGTACCCCTCTCGAATCGAGTTGAATACAACAAACTTGTTTTGAAAACGTTGTTTCGAGTCTTTAGCGATGAGGGAGTTAGGAAAGATGGAACTGTAGCATGTTATAGTTGGAGTCATCTTGATGTTATACATAACATTTGTCGATGTGCATCATAACATTGGTTTAGGAAATCCTTTCATTGTTGTTTTATCCTAACAAGGATGATTCATAAAAATCTTGCTTTACAAAACTTGAAAAAGTATCCGTAAAATCTATGCAGTGAGGGTAATCATAGGTATTGAAACATCAATTTTTGTCTAGCATGAATATCAAAAGATTATTCATGTTTTAGTCATGTATAAATGGCTAGAAGGTTAATGTTATGAGATATGTATGGAACATGAAAGTTGTAGTAATATTTCATGTGGGTTAATAACAAGTAACTTCTTACGGTGATCATAAATATGGGATCATGAGACTTAACAACAGATAACTCTTGGTGAGGAAGTCAACAAATTTTCCTATGGTTTTTGCTATCTTGTGATCATGTGTATATGATCATGGTATCATCAATTCTTATTACAGAAGTTAACAAAATTTATGTGAAGATCACTCATAGGTGAAGTTGAGAATGATCATGTATAAATGACCGTGGTGCTATCAACAAATAGATTATCGCGTGTCGGGAATTAAGACAAAACATTTATCAAAGAATATAATCGAAATATGACAGTATCAAATAACCTGACTTTATTGGAGTACCTATCATAATATAGGATTGTGAACAGGACATTGTAAGATTACCTATCAGAATATAGGATTTTGAACATGATTATATACAAATAATCGTTGTGTTTGTCAATAAATATGGCTTAAGTACCTATCAAGAGATATGGTTTAGAATACCTATTTGAATGATGGGTTTTTTGTCAAAGTACCTATCAAGAGATAGGGTTTTCTTGAGAATGCAATCAAGAGATGGTATTTGGTTACATATTGAGTTATAGTGTTTTATTTGAGGACCTATATCCGATAGGGTTTGTAGGGACATGTTTGAATGATAGAGTTTGATTACCAATCGAGTGATATGGCTTTATCCGAGGACCTATCGAGGTATAGGGTTTGGTCGGGATCGTATATGAATGATTTTTATGCTTGTTAATAAACAAGGTTTAGCGCTTTTGTTATTTGGGAGATGTACCTATTTAAAATTTTAACTAGACACTTATTAGAAGATAGAGCTTGCTTGAATACCTATGTGAATGATAGGGCTTGGATTACCTGTTTGGATGATAGGGTTTGGAATACCTTTTCGAGTGATAGGGATTCGTTTGAGGACCTATCGAGGGATAGGGTTTTGTTTGAGCACCTATCGAGGGATAGGATTTTTTAGAACCTATTGAGGGATAGGAATTTGTTTGAGGACCTATCGAGGGATAAGGTTTTATTTGAGGGTATATCGATGGATAGGGTTTTGTTTGATAATGTTTTGAGTTCATTGATGTTGGGGGAGGAAATACCTATCGAGCGATAGGATGTTAGTAGAATCGTATACAAACAATGTCTCAATCTATTGACAAATAGGGTTTAGTGGCAGAATCGTGTACGAACAATTAGCGCACCTATCAACAGATAGGGTTTCTAACTGAATAATATACAAATGATCTCTCAATCTATCAATAGATATGGTTTATTGACAAAATCGTGTACGAACGATTAAAGCACCTATCAACAATAGGATTTCAAGCGGAACCATATACAAATAATGTCTCGACCCATCAACAATTAGCATTTATTGACGGAATCGTGTTCGAATGGTTTCTCGTACCTATCAACATTTAGGGTTTCTAAATGAATCATATACAAATGATCTCTTGACCTAACAACAAATAGAGTTTATAGCAAAACCATATACAAATAATGTCTTGACATATCTATAAATAGGGTTTCTTGACAGAATCGTGTCCGAACGATTAACACACTTATCAATAGATAGGATTTCTAGAGGAATCATATACAAATGGTGTCTCGACTTATCGATAAATAAGTTTACAAACAGAATCGTGTACGAACGATTAACGCACCTAACAACATATATGATTTCTAACGGAATCATATGCAAATGATCTCTCGATCCATCAACAAATAGGGTTTATTGATAGAATCATTGTACGACCAATTAATGCACATATCAATAGATATAATTTCAAGAGAAATCATATATAAATGATGTCTTGACCCATCAATAGATATGGTATATTGATAGAAACGTGTACGAACTCTCACAGATAGGATTTCTGAAGAAATCATATATAAATCATCTATCAACCTAGGGTTTCTAGCGAAACCATATACAAATATATCTCGACCTATCGATAAATAGGTTTTCTTGACGAAATCATCTACAAACGATTAGAACACCTATCAATAGATATTAATTGTAGCGGAATCATATACAAATGATGTCTCGACCTATCGATATATATGGTTTATAAATGGAATCACGTATGAATGTTTAATGCACCTATCAACAAATAGGATTTCTAGCGGAATCATATGCAAATGATCTCTCGGCCCATTTTAAGATAGGTTTTTGGTGACCTAACTACAATTAGGGTTTGAAAAAGATTGTGTACAAACAATATCACACACTTATTAATAGATAGAGTTTAGGATACCTAGACTTTTTAGTGGAATTGTATAAAAACTATATATTGCACCTATCAACATGATTTTAGTGACCAAACTACAATTAGGGTTTGAACGGGATTGTGTACAAACAATCACAAGCACCTATCAACAAATAGGGTTTAGGATACCTAACTACCACTAGGGGTTTTAGCAAAAATGTATAAAAACGATCTATCGCACCTATCAACGGATAGTATTTTGATGCCCTAACTAATATTAGGGTTTTAACGGGATTGTTTACAAACAATCTCCCACACCTCTCAATAGATAAAGTTTTGGATACCTAACTACAACTAGGGTTTTTAACGGAATCATATAAAAATAATCTATCGCACCTACCAACAGATAGGATTTATGTGACCTAACTACAATTAGAATTTGAACGGGATTGTCTACAAAACATCTCACACACCTATCAACAGATAGGGTTTAGGATACCTGACTACAACTAGAATTTTTGGCGGAATCGTATAAAAATGATTTATCACACCCATCAATAGATAATATTTTGGTGACCAAACTATAATTAGGGTTTGAACGGGATTGTGTACAAACAATCCCACGCATCTATCAATAGATAGGGTTTTGGATACCTAACTACAACTATGGTTTTTAGCGGAATCGTATAAAAAAGATCTATCGCACCTATCATCATATAAGATTTTGGTGACCTAAATACAATTAGGTTTTGAACGGGATTATGTACAAACAATATTACGCACCTATCAATAGATAGGATTTATGATATCTAATTACAACTAGAGTTTTTAGTAGAATCGTAAAAAAATATCTATTGTACCTAACAACATATATGATTTTTGAGACTCGACTTTGCTTATTTTTCTTTTGCAGTAACGGTTGCGGCTCGATGCCTTTTTAGAGAATATTTCAACAGAATCCTTATTTTACTTTATTTTTCGAAGTGTCCTTCACATCTAGTTGAAATTTGTCAGTCGACAGTTTCTTGCTTTATTTATGGACAAATGACTCATGTTTTAAGATAAAGAAACATTTTTTGTTTCCTTAGTTTCTATCCTTGTTTAACTCTTTTGTTTCGAGATTAGAATGAACCTTGATCTTTTGAAATGAATCATGACATTTTTGGATTAAATTGTATTCAGGGCTAGGCGTTGAATATATTTTTCGTCCTTTGTGATGATTTTTATTTAATCAAGAAATATGATTTCTTTTTCCCCAACTTTCGAAATATCAAGTATAAATTCGATCTCGTATACAAATGATTATCCATGATCATAACCCTCAAGGAAGACGTTCAACATCTTGAACTTTTGAAAAAATAATGTAACTTATTTTTGTTTGCTCGGCCTTGAACCACATTTCTTGAAAGTTCAACTCATCGCAAAAATATTTGGGAGAGGCTTTCGACTTTCTTCTTTGGGTTTATCTGATAGAATCGGTACATCCATGCATTTTCCATAAGCAATCAAGATTCAGATCTTGGGTAGGCCACAAACAATGATTTTAAGACCTCAACCATTTGAGCATTTTATTTTTTCTTTCCTGGGGTGTATCTGATAGAATCGATATATTCTACTCTTATCATAGCAATCAAGACGAGAGTTTGGGTGAGCACGAATGGTGATTTCATTACATCAACCAACACAAAATATTTTTTTAATGGTTTAGAGATTTTGGTGTTTATTCCGGTTCTCTTTTTGGCATTTTAATTTTTTGTTTTTTTTATTCCCAAAGCATGAGTTTTAAACCACTCTTTCTTTAACGAAAGTAACGATGAGGTGTCCTTTTTCAATCTAGGGCTCTCGGCCAAATTTTTATGGGGTTTTTTTAGCTTTTTTATTCAAAAAACCTTCGATTGGGGGTTGCTCTCAGGATAATTTTGTACGAATCAAAAGGAACTTATGACCAATATCTCTTGAATCAGGTTTATTGTGAAATACTCAGTTTTATTTCTAAGAATATCACTCGAAAGGAAGCGATGCTCTTGGATTTTCCACTACTTATTTTCATAAAATCCAAAAGATTTTCCTTATCTTGCGAAATGGACTAGGGGTTATTAATGTATTTGAGTCTGGGCCCACAAATATGTGGGTTGCCTACATATCTTCTCGGTTCATTTTTCTATAAGAGAAGAAATAAGTCTTCGTATTTCGAACCTTGAGTCTTTTGTCCATGTTGCAAGTTATACAAAACTTGGGGATTGGATTCCGTTGAGATAAACTTCTTTTGAGGTCGAGCTTTAAACCATTCTATAGATGCATGATATTATACAAAATATCTTTTAAGCGCATCGAGATTGCACGGAGCAATGGTTTCTTCGCCTTCTATGTTAGATAAGCGAACAAGTCCTCTAAAGAGAATTTTCTTATGTAGGAAGGGTCCTTCCCATTGGGGTCAAAAGTTACCCCTAAAGTCTAGGAGTTTCCGGGTTCGTTTGAGAACTAGATCACCTTCTTTAAGGTTTCAATATTTGACCTTCCTATTCAAAATGTCTGAAATGTGTTTTTGGTAGTCTTGGATTTTTTTATAAAGCGTTTAACCTTCAATCCTCTATTACTATTAGTATGTCATATCGAGACTTGAACTAGTCTTCTTCTATGACGTGACTCTCTAAGAGTACTCTTAGAGTTAAAATTTCTATTTCGATGGATTGTACAACGTCCATGCCATAAACTAGAGAGTAAGGACTTTTGTTCGTCGATATTTTAGTAGTTGTATGATATCCCCATAAGGGCATATGGCAGCTTCTCGTGTAGGTCCTTATACGTGCTGGTCATCTTCCTGATGATCGTAATCACGTTTTTGTTGTCTCTTTGACCACACCATTGGTTTGGGGTCTATAGGGCGATGATTTATGATGCTTGATCTTGAACTCGTCGAGCAATTGCAACACTTTTTCTTAGAAGTTTTGACCATTATCTGAAATCAAGGCATGGGGAACTCCATATCTAGCGATGATGCTAGGTTTGACCCAAAAGTTTATGAATAGTAGCAGTCAAATCAAATTATAAACACAGATTACAATGAACAAATACTATAATCTATCGATCCCAAATGTGTTATCTTCATGTCTGCCTTTTTAACCATATTACCTTCTTCTATGTCTCATTCCTCTCTTCTTCTTCATGAAGGGATATTCAATTGAAGAAGATGATGATGCATGTCTGCTCCTATTGTTTAATCTTCTCTGTATCAACCCGTACTAATATGATAAAATGTATTCTTCTTCAGGATTTTAAGGATTTTGTCACTACTTTTCTCTAATTCCGTTTTACGTTTTTGATGATTAACAACCTTAGTTTCCTCTTTATCTCTTCTTCTATATCTTTGCTTTTATATTCTTCCTTTTCCTTGTCTTTAGGCTTATCTTATTCATTATCCCCTATTTTATCAATTTCATTATTTATTCATTATCTAATTCTACATCACTTTCTTCTTTTACATCTTTTATTTTCATTCTCTGATTCTTCCTTGATTACTTCCTATGCATGTTTTCCTTGTTTATTGCCTTTAACTTCCCCAATATTATCTTTGATTATTGATTCTTCCGTTTCATTTTTCTACTTTTCTTCTTCTTGGGTTCTTAGGATTTTTTACTCTTCCTCAATTGCTTTTGCACATTTAGTGCTAGCATGTTGGAAAGTATTGTAGAAAAAACACCTCTGTGACATCCATTTATATGAGAAATCCATGATTGAAGATATTCTTTTCATGTTAACTATTGTCATGTTCTTTGGCAGCGTACTTCGAGAATGCACTTCAATGTTTATTCTATCAAAGGTAAGTTGCTCTCCTCTTTCTGTAATTGAGTCCATCTACAATGTTTCCCCAATAAAATTGCAAAGTGACTTAGAGCTTCTACATTGTACATGTGTGTTGGGATGTTCCAAAGTTTAAACCATATATGGGTAATTTCATTTGGTTTGCTTAGCAGGTTCAATTCTTCAGACCATATCTTCAACTTCATATAGTTGGATCCAGAACAAGTATGCACATGTTTCAGAATATCATCCATGTTTGATCCTTTCTTGAACTGTAGAAAATAGAGATCGTGTTTGTTTGTATAAACATTCTCTAGTTCCTTGTACTCTCATTGTTTCATTAAGATTTTCTTGGTGACTGAGAATGATACTTTATTCTTCTCTTTGTAGTTTCCAACCACTATAGTTTTTCATTCCTTAACCATTTTTTTCTCTACTTCAATTAGTAGTTTAAATTCAAATGGAAAATTTAGTACCTCCACTTTTGTTTTAATATCGCCCAAATAGATTTTTTCTTTATAAGCATGATTCTCTACTTTCTTTCCTGTATTATTTTTATAGACTTCATTTACTTTCCAGCTGAAATTGCTCTTGATAGTATAGGTCTTTGATTTAAGGGACATTATCATCTCCCTCATTGTTTAAACTGTCCAGTTTACTATCTTTTCATACTCTTCATTCTTTAGTAAATGACGGTCTTCAAAATAGTGTACATTCAATTGGACGATTATTTGTTGCATTTTCTCTTTATTGAGTATAATCTCTCCTTTATTTGCGTGCATCAAGAGCTTTATGATTTAATTTTCCAGTACTTAGATACTTGTTTTTTCATTGTAACCAACCTTCAAATTCTTTCCTTCTTTCCCTATTTTCCTATTGCATTTTCTTCAGAATTTGTATAAGTAATTGGTTCCTTACCTTTGCTGCATTCCTATTTTTCCTAGATAATTTCTTTGGCAATCCTATCAATTTTCTTTTCATTTGCCTCCCTTAAACCTTCCATCACAAGTTCTTTGACTTACTTATCCTTATTCCTTCTTTTTCTTCCCGTTTTAATGAAGACCATAACACAACAACAAAGCAGAGAAGTTATACAATACAATACACTAGAAACCCTAGCTGTTAAAGAACTGGGTAAACTAAAAACCAAATTCTTCCAACCAAGCTTTGTAGATGAATGACCGACCTAGCTATTAGAGTAATTACTGTGTCGATTGTGTGCATGTTCTTGATTTGACAAGCGACCATGAACGAATATCAACCGCGACCAGTACCGTGACGATCGTGTCGATCGTTCCGATCATGTCTTTTGTGCTGATCATATTTTCGTGATTAGAAAATTTGCTGCCGGAATTTTTGTCGTAAAATATCGCATAAAGGCATATTAACTATTTATTTGCAATTCGTTTACAAAAATTAATTTTAAAAGGTTGGGGGTTTTGAGAGAAATTATTTCCATCATCCAATCTACAATCAACTTCAGACTTTTTTGTATCGCAAAATAAAAAACATAATTGTCGCGTTCACAAAGAATAATTAGTTTTTTTTTTTTGTTTAAGAATGCCAATTGTATGCATAAAGTTTATTGGGATGTTAAATTTGTTATTAAAGCTGTAAAATTATATATATCTAAATAAAATTGGTAAAATGCTTTATATTTATCAACTTAATGAAAAAGTTAATAGAGTTAACTTTTGACACTTGTATTTGACGACTAGATTATATATTATTATTTTTATTTTTGTCCAAGTCATCCTTAACTCTACCACCCTCCCATTTCTTTGGACTCTCTTTTCCTTCCACAAATCTTAAGAATATGGTGATCACCAAGTAAGTTTCAAATCAAAATACTACTCCATACTCACAAATCATAATTACTTCGTGCAACGACCAATCCATTTTATCTATATAGAGTCTGAACATTATAACTTCAACTGAATATTACTACAAAACACACAAATGAATCATAAATCCAGATACGACAATAAAGTTTGACAATAAAGTTTAGTGGATCCGAATGAGTATAAGCGTATCATCAGGTGTCTCATGTACTTGATGCACACTCAACGACCCCGATATCTCTCATGTATTTTAAAGTAAATATAATATAATATTTTAATATTTATAATGAAAATAATAATACAAATTGGACTTAAATTTAATTATTTTAAATAAAAAAATTAGTAATAAGTCTATTTTTATCTTTAATTTAAAAATCTTTAATTGACTATATTCATAGATAAAATATTATATATTATAATATACATATATATATATATATATATATATAATATATTATGTAATTTTCCAAAATATGATACTACTAAAGATATTGTGAATACATCCTTAGATAATGTTAATCCATCCAATTTAGTGCTGAGAATATTGTGAATCCATTTTATGGCGCATTTAATTGGTGTATACTATTATATATCACTTAAATACTTTTAATTTAATTATATTAATTATAAATTATTTAAAAAGAAAACTTTTTAAAGAGTTAAAATATATAATATATATATATATATATATAATATTTTATAAAATATATAATATATATATATATATAATATTTTATAAAATATATAAGGATGAATTCACAATATCTTTAGTAATATCATATTTTGGAAAGTTGCATAATATATATAATAACTTTCCAAAATATAATACTACTAAAGATATTGTGAATTCATCCTTAATAATGTTAATCCATCCTATTTAGTGATGAGAATATTGAAAATCCATTCTATGGCGCATTTAATTGGTGTATACTATTATATATCACTTAAATACTTCCAAAATATTAAATACTTCCAAAATTTGATACTACTAAAGATATTGTAAATCCATCCTTAGATAATGAATCCATTTTATGGCTTATTTAATTAGTGTATACTATTATATATCTTTTTAAATACTATGAATTTAATTATATTAATTATAAATTATTTTAAAAAAACTTTCTAAAAAGTTATAATATATATATATATATATATATATATATATATATATATAATATTTTATAATTGACAATATCTTTTAGTAGTATCATATTTTGGAAAGTTGCATAATATATATATTGAGAATATTGTGAATCCATTTATGGCGCATTTAATTGGTGTATACTATTATATATCACTTAAATATTATACTATTAATTTAATTATATTAATTATAAATTATTTAAAAAGAGAACTTCCTAAAAAGTAATAATAAATAAAATCTACTATAAATATTACATTATAGCTCGAGAAAAATATAGAACAAATAAGTTTGTATGTGTTTACTATCAAAAGTATAACATGGAGAAGAATATTCTAATAACAATCTTCTTAGTTAGTGTGTTTTTGCAAGGTATATATCTCATCCCCAACATTTGTTATTTATTTATAGTCAATATATTTATTTTTCTGATCTAATTGACATAAATAATTTGTATATTATATATATAGGGATGATGTCACCATCATATGCATTGACGGAATCTTTGAGGAGACGTTTAGACTGTGATGATGATGCTACATGTTCAATCCTTTGTGTCAGTGGAATTGGAAAATGTTTTTTTGGATATTGTCATTGCTTATACAAAGGAAGTTTGCCCAAACCTCATACTATTGACAATGCGGCGGGATTCAAAGTGAAAGCCTAATGTGTAAGTTTGGGTGTTTTGTTGAGACATGATTCTATAGTATAAAATTAAATGGTTGAATTGATCAATTTGTATGTTTTGGAGAATATTTAACCTCTAAAAAAAATAAGGCTGTACTATGTTCATTCTACTTATAAATAAACAAACATCAATTGATGGTCACTTTTAGCTAATAAAGAGGTCAAAATTAAATAAACAAATTACAAAGACAATGAATATCTGAGGAATAATAACTAACAATTACAATCAACAAATTTTATGTGCGCAATCTCAAAAGCATACATTACAGTTTAAAAACATGTGATCGTCGTCACTAAATGTTGATCTCCTCTCAAATCTTATAAAATAACCGAGATTGTATTGTAAATAGGACGAGAAATCAATGTTGAGCTCACTTCTAGACATTTTTGACTTATTATGTTTTACCATTGAGTTATTTCCATTAAATCTGATTTTCTACGTAAAAAACCAAGATAAATTGTAAAGCATTTGAATGACACAAAGAAATAGATGTTGATTATGGTTAGATGATTGGTAAAATTTGGGAAATGGCATTGACATTGTGTCTTTTATGCCCAATAATAGAAGAATAACCATATAGAAAAAATAAATAAAATTATAGTAGGGTAATATCTGAAATTTCAGTTGCATGTTAATTTTTAAATAATCATATAATGAGATTTTACTTTTTTTACTTTTAAAACTTTGTTTATTTACAGAAATTAAAATGAGACATGAAATTGGTGATCTAAACATGGACTTAAGAACATTTTCCTTTGCTATTTTATTTATTTTGTTCTCTTTTTGATCATTTTGGATGAATCCAAACTGGATCTTAGCTTATGAACTAAATTAATCTAGTGAAAGATAAAATTATGAATGTATTATCTAGAGTGAAGATAGTATGAGTTGACCCAAATCTAATCCTAACTCAAACCCAAAATATTAATTTACATTGAAGAAGAACTTGAATATTAGGCGTAAATCGGGAATCGGAGGATGAAAATCAAACTTTCAAGAGTAAAATATATTACCGAAATTAGATTAATTTTATTTTATTCTCTTTATCAATTCAATATAAATTAACGATCTTCCAACTCTAATATATTCTCTTGATTTTAATACATTGATCTACATTACAGTCTAATATAAAATAATTAAAAATTTTAAAATTCATTAATAATATATTTTATAATTAAAAGTTTTAAAATTCATTAATAATATATTTATTAATTATAATTTAGTCATACCGATATATCATTGTTGTACAACTCTTTAATTAATTAATTAATTAATTTGTTTATGAAAATAAATAGAGTTAAACTATTCAAAAGATTTTATTTAGTATGAATTATTTAAATATTAATTAAGTAATTCATATTAATCTCACCTATAATTAATTTAGTAATTAAAATATCAGAATAATTTCAAACAAATCAAGATGATATTAAACTATCAGAATAATTTCAAACAAATCAAGATGATATTAAACGGATCAAAAAATGTATAATAATGTCAAAGACATTAAATGGAGCAAAAAACAAATTAACGGACAAAATATGTTAATTGTGTCATAAATTTGTTAAACGGCAAAAACGTATTAAGCATGTCAAACATGTGTTAAGCATGTTAAAAACGTGTTAAACGTGCCAAAACATGTTAAACGTGTCAAAACATGTTAAATGTGCCAAAAACGTGTTAAACGTGCCAAAAACATGTGAAATTGATTAAAATGAGTTACATATTTATTATGTGTTGAATAATTCAAGAACTTATTAAATTAAGTAAAACAAATCAAATAATTGTTAAACAGATCAAAATGTGTTAACCGAGACAAAAACATGTTAAATATTAAACGATTCAAAAACGTAATAAATGTGTTACAAACTAAAATTTAGTTTGGGTTACCAAACCCATACCCATACCCAACCTATATTATTCATTAATATGGGTTGAAAAATGGGTTGAATAAATTTGTTAAAATAATGGATATTGTATAGTATTTATATATTTAGGGTGTTATGTATTAAGGCCCATATATATATTAAGGCCCAAATATATTAGATTTTAAGCCTCTTATCTCTATATATAATCTCCATCTATTGAAGAGGCTGTAATTATGGAAAACCCTATTATTGAATCCTTTCATTCGTAACATGGTATCAGAGCTATGGAATTAGGGTTAGGGTTTCTTTTCTGTTTTCCCCTTCCTCTCTAATTACTATTGGGTTTGTTCTTTAGGATTTCTTGCATTTATTCGCCATGTCGGAAGAAGGTAAACCTAGTTCCAAAGATAGTGACGGTGGTGCTATTCGGGGATATCATTTAAACTCGTCCCTCGTTCTTAGCCTCGTGAAATTGGATGGGTCGAACTATCTTGCATGGTCGCAAGATTTTTTACTTTCGATTCAAGCCAATAGAATTCATAAATTCATTAATGGGAAGTCTAAGAAACCAAGGATGATGATCCGAGATTGGATGATTGGGAATCGGACAATGCCATGGTGAAAACGTGGCTGTTTAATTCTATGGAACCAAATATTCGGAAGAGCTATCTATTTCTTGCCACTGCTCAAGAAATTTAGAGCTTGATAGCTAAGACGTAATCCCATTCTGGAAATTGTTCGAAGGTTTATGAGATTTGAAAGAGAGTTCGGGAGACAGTACAGGGTAACAGGACACTAGCAAAGTACTACTCTAAGTTGACTGGGTTATGGAAGGAGCTAGATCATTATCGCATCTTTAGAGCAGAATGTACGAAAGATACAGAAGCCTATCAAAGGATTGTAAAAGAAGATCGTCTAATTGACTTCCTAGCTGCGCTAGATATCTACTATGATCCCATTAAGGAAGAATTGATCGGGAAAGTTTCACTCCCTGATGTTTCGACTACCCATGCTCGTATTCAAGGGGAGAAGACTCGATGACATACTATGGTTCCTCAATCATAATACTCTGATCGTTCTGCTCTTGTTGCTACCCATGTTCCTGTTACCACCCCGTCAGTAGCACCTCCCTTTGTTGATGTGAGTCCACCTTTGTGTGATCAGTGCCAGAAGAAAGGGCATACTCGTGATTGGTGTTTTCTCCTAGATCCTCACCTTCGTGTCCGTGGTCGTGATCGTGCTCGCAGCCGAGGTCGTGACTCTAGAGGACATCGTCTGTATAATGCTCACCTTTCAGTGGAGACACAGATTTCTTGTATGGATACTCCTCCACCTATAGCGGAGGTTCCTTTGACAGTTTCGGAGATGAGTGCCCTTCGCAACTTGCTAACCAACTCTTCTACTTCTTCCACGTCCTCTCATCTTGCCCATTCTGGTATGGCTTCTGCCTTAACAACCTCATAGTCTTCTTCTAACTCTTGGATCAACAATTCATTTCGAGGGATCGACATAGCCGTGATTGCATAAATCTTAGAGGGGTTAGCTTCGATGCCCCTCTATGTGATTAAAAATCCTAGCATTTTACTAGTTATGAATCCGAAGGTGCATTTCTTTGGGTTGAGCCGTAATTGATATTTCTTGATTCATTGCAGGAATTTTCCGAGGTTTATTACATATCCTTCTCGATCCTTTGATTTTACAATCATGTCGTCGACATATACTTCCACATCCTTGTGGATCATGTCGTGAAGGATCATAGTGGCTACCCTTTAATAAGTGACTCGATCCTAGGAAGGCGTTCAACATCTTGACCTTTTGACAAAATAATGTAACTTATTTTTGTTTGCTCGGCCTTGAACCACATTTCTTGAAAGTTCAACTCATCGCAAAAATATTTGGGAGAGGCTTTCGACTTTCTTCTTTGGGTTTATCTGGTAGAATTGGTACATCCATGCATTTTCCATACGCAATCAAGATTCAGATCTTGTGTAGGCCACAAACAATGATTTCAAGACCTCAACAATTTGAGCATTTTATTTTTTTTTCTTTCCTGGGGTGTATCTGATAGAATCGATATATTCTACTCTTATCATGGCAATCAAGACGAGAGTTTGATTGAGCACGAATGGTGATTTCATTACCTCAACCAACACAAAATATTTTTTTTAATGTTTTAGAGATTTTGGAGTTTATTCCGGTTCTCTTTTTGGCATTTTAATTTTTTGTTTTTTATTCCCGGAGCATGAGTTTTAAACAACTCTTTCTTTAACGAAAGTAACGATGAGGTGTCCTTTTTCAATCTAGGGCTCTCGGCCAAATTTTTATGGGGTATTTTTAGCTTTTTTATTCAAAAAATCTTCGATTGGGGTTGCTCTCAGGATAATTTTCTACGAACCAAAAGGAACTTATGACCGATATCTCTTAAATCGGGTTTATTGTGAAATACTCAGTTTTATTTCTAAGAATATCACTCGAAAGGAAGCGATGCTCTTGGATTTTCCACTACTTATTTTCATAAAATCCAAAAGATTTTCCTTCTCTTGCGAAATGGACTAGGGATTATTAATGTATTTGAGTTCGGGCCCACAAATATGTGGGTTGCCTACGTATCTTCTCTGTTTATTTTTCTATAAGAGAAGAAATAATTCATTGTATTTCGAATCATGAGTCTTTTGTCCATGTTTCAAGTTATACAAAACTTGGGGATTGGATTCCGTTGAGATAAGCTTCTTTTGAGGTCGAGCTTTAAACCATTCTATAGATGCATGATATTATACAAAATATCTTTTAAGCGCATCGAGATTGCACGGAGCAATGATTTCTTCGCCTTCTATGTTAGATAAGCGAACAAATCCTCTAAAGAGAATTTTCTTATGTAGGAAGGGTCATTCCCATTAGGGTCAAAAGTTGCCCTTAAGGTCTAGGAGTTTCTGGGTTCGTTTGAGAACTAGATCACCTTCTTTAAGGTTTCAATGTTTGACCTTCCTATTCAAAATGTTTGAAATGTGTTTTTGGTAGTTTTGGGTTTTTTTATAAAGCGTTTAACCTTCAATCCTCCATTACTATTAGTATGTCATATCGAAACTTGAGCCAGTCTTCTTCTATGACGTGACTCTCTAAGAGTACTCTTAGAGTTAAAATTTCTATTTCGATGGATTGTACAACGTCCATGCCATAAAATAGAGAGTAAGGACTTTTGTTCGTCGATATTTTTGTAGTTGTACGATATCCCCATAAGGGCATATGGCAGCTTCTCGTGTAGGTCCTTATACGTGCTGGTCATCTTCTTGATGATCCTAATCACGTTTTTGTTGTCTCTTTGACCACACCATTGGTTTGGGGTCTATAGGGCGATGATTTATGATGCTTGATCTTGAACTCGTCGAGCAATTGCAACACTTTTTCTTGGTAGTTTTGACCATTGTCTGAAATCAAGGCATGAGGAACTCCATATCTAGCGATGATACTATGATTGACCCAAAAGTTTATGAATGGTAGCAGTCAAATCAAATTATAAACACAGATTACAATGAACAAATACTATAATCTATCTATCCCAACTGTGTTATCTTCATGTCTGCCTTTTTACCCATATTACCTTCTTCTATGTCTCATTCCTCTCTTGTTCTTCATGAAGGGATATTCAATTGAAGAAGATGATGATGCATGTCTGCTCCTATTGTTTAATCTTCTCTGTATCAACCCGTACTAATATGATAAAATATATTCTTCTTCAGGATTTTAAGGATTTTGTCACTACTTTTCTCTAATTCAGTTTTACGTGTTTGATGATTAACAACCTTAGTTTCCTCTTTGATCGCTTCTTCTATATCTTTTCTTTTATATTCTTCCTCTTCCTTGTCTTTAGGCTTATCTTATTCATTATCCCCTATTTTATCAATTTCATTATTTGTTCATTATCTAATTCTACATTACCTTCTTCTTCTACATCTTTTATTTTCATTCTCCGATTCTTCCTTGATTACTTCCTATGCATGTTTTCCTTGCTTATTGCCTTTAACTTCCCCAATATTATCTTTGATTATTGATTCTTCCGTTTCATTTTTCTACTTTTCTTCTTCTTGGGTTCTTAGGATTTTTTACTCTTCCTCAATTGCTTTTGCATATTTAGTGCTAGCATGTTGGAAAGTATTGTAGAAAGAACACCTCTGTGACATCCATTCATATGAGAAATCCATGATTGAAGATATTCTTTTCATGTTAACTATTGTCATGTTCTTTGGAATCGTACTTCGAGAATGCACTTTAATGTTTATTCTATCAAAGGTAAGTTGCTCTCCTCTTTCTGTAATTGAGTCCATCTACAATGTTTCCCTAATAAACTTGAAAAGTGACTTAGAGCTTCTACATTGTACATGTGTGTTGGGATGTTCCAAAGCTTAACCCATATATGGGTAATTTCATTTGGTTTGCATAGCAGGTTCAATTCTTCAGACCATATCTTCAAATTCATATAGTTGGATCCAGAACAAGTATGCACATGTTTCAGAATATCATCCATGTTTGATACCTTCTTGAACTGTAGAAAATAGAGATCGTATTTGTTTGTATAAACATTCTCTAGTCCCTTGTGCTCTAATTGTTTCATTAAGATTTTCTTGGTGATTGAGAATGATACTTTGTTCTTCTCTTTGTAGTTTCCATCCACTATATTTTTTCATTCCTTAACCCATTTTTTCTCTACTTCAATTAGTAGTTTAAATTCAAATGTAGAATTTAGTACCTCCAATTTTGTTTTAGTATCGCCCAAATAGATTTTTCCTTTATAAGCATGATTCTCTACTTTCTTTCCTATATTATTTTTCTAGACTTCATTTACTTTCTAGCTGAAATTGCTCTTGATAGTATAGGTCTTTGATTTAAGGGAAATTATCATATCCCTCATTGTTTAACCTGACCAGTTTACTATCTTTTCATACTCTTCATTCTTTAGTAAATGACGGTCTTCAAAATAGTGTACATTCAATTGGACGATTATTTGTTGCATTTTCTTTTTGTTGAGTATAATCTCTCCTTTATTTGCGTGCATCAAGAGCTTTATGATTTAATTTTCCTTAGATACTTGTTTTTTCATTGTAACCAATCTTCCAAATTCCTTCCTTCTTTCCCTATTTTCCTACTGCATTTTTTTCCAGAATTTGTATAAGTAATTGGTTCCTTACCTTTGCTGCATTCCTATTTTTTCTAGATAATTTCTTTGGCAATCCTATCAATTTTCTTTTCATTTGCCTCCCTTAAACCTTCCATCACAAGTTCTTTGACTTACTTATCCTTATTGCTTCTTTTTCTTCCCGTTTTAATGAAGACCATAACACAACAACAAAGCAGAGAAGTTATACAATATAATACACTAGAAACCCTAGCTGTTAAAGAACTGGGTAAACTAGAAACCAAATTCTTCCAACCAAGCTTTGTAGATGAATGACCGACCTAGCTATTAGAGTTAATACTGTGTCGATTGTGTGCACGTTCTTGATAATACAAGCGACCATGAACGAATATGAACCGCGACCAGTACCGTGACGATCGTGTCGATCGTTCCGATCATGTCTTTTGTGCCGATCATATTTTCGTGATTAGAAAATTTGCTGCCGAAATTTTTGTTGTAAAATATCGCATAAAGGCATATTAACTATTGATTTGCAATTTATTTACAAAAATTAATTTTAAAATGTTGGGGGGTTTTGAGAGAAATTATTTCCATCATCCTATCTACAATCAACTTCAGACTTTTTTGTATCGCAAAATAAAAAACATAATTGTCGCGTTCACAAAGAATAATTAGTTTTTTTTTTTTTTAAGAATGCCAATTGTATGCATAGTGTTTATTGGGACGTTAAATTTGTTATTAAAGCTGTAAAATTATATATATATATGAATAAAATTGGTAAAATGCTTTATATTTATCAACTTAATGAAAAAGTTAATAGAGTTAACTTTTGACACTTGTATTTGACGACTAGATTATATATTATTATTTTTATTTTTGTCCAAGTCATCCTTAACTCTACCCACCCTCCCATTTCTTTGGACTCTCTTGTCCTTCCACAAATCTTATGAACATGGTGATCAACGAGTAAGTTTCAAATCAAAATACTACTCCATACTCACAAACAATAATTACTTCGTGCGATGACGAATCCATTTTATCTATAGAGTCTGAGCATTATAACTTCAACTGAATATTACTCCAAAACACACAAATGAATCATAAATCCAGATACGACAATAAAATTTAGTGGATCCGAATGAGTATAAGCGTATCATCAGGTGTCTCAGGTACTTGATGCACACTCAACGACCCCGATATCTCTCATATATTTTAAAGTAAATATAATATAATATTTTAATATTTATAATGAAAATAATAATACAAATTGGACTGAAATTTAATTATTTTTAATAAAAAAATTAGTAATAAGTCTATTTTTATCTTTAATTTTAAAATCTTTAATTGACTATATTCATAGATAAAATATTATATATTATAATATATATATATATTATATATTATATATTATATATTATATATTATGCAACTTTCCAAAATATGATACTACTAAAGATATTGTGAATACATCCTTAGATAATGTTAATCCATCAAATTTAGTGCTGAGAATATTGTGAATCCATTTTATGGCGCATTTAATTGGTGTATACTGTTATATATCACTTAAATACTATTAATTTAATTATATTAATTATAAATTATTTAAAAAGAAAACTTTCTAAAAAGTAAATATATATATATATATATATAATATTTTATAAAGTATATAAGGATGGATTCATAATATCTTTAGTAATATCATATTTTGTAAAGTTGCATAATATATATAATAATTTTCCAAAATATGATACTACTAATAAAGATATTGTGAATTCATCCTTAATAATGTTAATCCATCATATTTAGTGCTGAGAATATTGAAAATCCATTCTATGGCGCATTTAATTGGTGTATATTATTATATATCACTTAAATACTACCAAAATATGATACTACTAAAGATATTGTAAATCCATCCTTAGATAATGAATCCATTTTAGGGCTCATTTAATTAGTGTATACTATTATATATCTTTTTAAATACTATGAATTTAATTATATTAATTATAAATTATTTTAAAAAAACTTTCTAAAAAGTTATAATATATATATATATATATATATAATATTTTATAATTGACAATATCTTTTAGTAGTATCATATTTTGGAAAGTTGCATAATATATATATTGAGAATATTGTGAATCCATTTATGGCGCATTTAATTGGTGTATACTATTATATATCACTTAAATATTATACTATTAATTTTATTATATTAATTATAAATTATTTAAAAAGAGAACTTCCTAAAAAGTAATAATAAATAAAATCTACTATAAATATTACATTATAGCTCGAGAAAAATATAGAACAAATAAGTTTGTATGTGTTTACTATCAAAAGTATAACATGGAGAAGAATATTCTAATAACAATCTTCTTAGTTAGTGTGTTTTTGCAAGGTATATATCTCATCCCCAACATTTGTTATTTATTTATAGTCAATATATTTATTTTTCTGATCTAATTGACATAAATAATTTGTATATTATATATATAGGGATGATGTCACCATCATATGCATTGACGGAATCTTTGAGGAGACGTTTAGACTGTGATGATGATGCTACATGTTCAATCCTTTGTGTCAGTGGAATTGGAAAATGTTTTTTTGGATATTGTCATTGCTTATACAAAGGAAGTTTGCCCAAACCTCATACTATTGACAATGCGGCGGGATTCAAAGTGAAAGCCTAATGTGTAAGTTTGGGTGTTTTGTTGAGACATGATTCTATAGTATAAAATTAAATGGTTGAATTGATCAATTTGTATGTTTTGGAGAATATTTAACCTCTAAAAAAAATAAGGCTGTACTATGTTCATTCTACTTATAAATAAACAAACATCAATAGATGGTCACTTTTAGCTAATAAAGAGGTCAAAATTAAATAAACAAATTACAAAGACAATGAATATCTGAGGAATAATAACTAACAATTACAATCAACAAATTTTATGTGCGCAATCTCAAAAGCATACATTACAGTTTAAAAACATGTGATCGTCGTCACTAAATGTTGATCTCCTCTCAAATCTTATAAAATAACCGAGATTGTATTGTAAATAGGACGAGAAACCAATGTTGAGCTCACTTCTAGACATTTTTGACTTATTATGTTTTACCATTGAGTTATTTCCATTAAATCTGATTTTCTACGTAAAAAACCAAGATAAATTGTAAAGCATTTGAATGACACAAAGAAAGAGATGTTGATTATGGTTAGATGATTGGTAAAATTTGGGAAATGGCATTGACATTGTGTCTTTTATGCCCAATAATAGAAGAATAACCATATAGAAAAAATAAATAAAATTATAGTAGGGTAATATCTGAAATTTCAGTTGCATGTTAATTTTTAAATAATCATATAATGAGATTTTACTTTTTTTACTTTTAAAACTTTGTTTATTTACAGAAATTAAAATGAGACATGAAATTGGTGATCTAAACATGGACTTAAGAACATTTTCCTTTGCTATTTTATTTATTTTGTTCTCTTTTTGATCATTTTGGATGAATCCAAACTGGATCTTAGCTTATGAACTAAATTAATCTAGTGAAAGATAAAATTATGAATGTATTATCTAGAGTGAAGATAGTATGAGTTGACCCAAATCTAATCCTAACTCAAACCCAAAATATTAATTTACATTGAAGAAGAACTTGAATACTAGGCGTAAATCGGGAATCGGAGGATGAAAATCAAACTTTCAAGAGTAAAATATATTACCGAAATTAGATTAATTTTATTTTATTCTCTTGATCAATTCAATATAAATTAACGATCTTCCAACTCTAATATATTCTCTTGATTTTAATACATTGATCTACATTACAGTCTAATATAAAATAATTAAAAATTTTAAAATTCATTAATAATATATTTTATAATTAAAAGTTTTAAAATTCATTAATAATATATTTATTAATTATAATTTAGTCATACAGATATATCATTGTTGTACAACTCTTTAATTAATTAATTAATTAATTTGTTTATGAAAATAAATAGAGTTAAACTATTCAAAAAATTTTATTTAGTATGAATAATTTAAATATTAATTAAGTAATTCATATTAATCTCACCTATAATTTCTTTAACTAATTTAGTAATTAAAATATCAGAATAATTTCAAACAAATCAAGATGATATTAAACTATCAGAATAATTTCAAACAAATCAAGATGATATTAAACGGATCAAAAAATGTATAATAATGTCAAAGACATTAAATGGAGCAAAAAACAAATTAACGGACAAAAAATGTTAATTGTGTCATAAATTTGTTAAACGGCAAAAACGTATTAAGCATGTCAAACATGTGTTAAGCATGTTAAAAACGTGTTAAACGTGCCAAAACATGTTAAACGTGTCAAAACATGTTAAATGTGCCAAAAACGTGTTAAACGTGCCAAAAACATGTGAAATTGATTAAAATGAGTTACATATTTATTATGTGTTGAATAATTCAAGAACTTATTAAATGAAGTAAAACAAATCAAATAATTGTTAAACAGATCAAAATGTGTTAACCGAGACAAAAACATGTTAAATATTAAACGATTCAAAAACGTAATAAATGTGTTACAAACTAAAATTTAGTTTGGGTTACCAAACCCATACCCATACCCAACCTATATTATTCATTAATATGGGTTGAAAAATGGGTTGAATAAATTTGTTAAAATAATGGATATTGTATAGTATTTATATATTTAGGGTGTTATGTATTAAGGCCCATATATATATTAAGGCCCAAATATATTAGATTTTAAGCCTCTTATCTCTATATATAATCTCCATCTATTGAAGATGCTGTAATTATGGAAAACCCTATTATTGAATCCTTTCATTCGTAACATGGTATTAGAGCTATGGAATTAGGGTTAGGGTTTCTTTTCTGTTTTCCCCTTCCTCTCTAATTACTATTGGGTTTGTTCTTTAGGATTTCTTGCATTTATTCGCCATGTCGGAAGAAGGTAAACCTAGTTCCAAAGATAGTGACGGTGGTGCTATTCGGGGATATCATTTAAACTCGTCCCTCGTTCTTAGCCTCGTGAAATTGGATGGGTCGAACTATCTTGCATGGTCGCAAGATTTTTTACTTTCGATTCAAGCCAATAGAATTCATAAATACATTAATGGGAAGTCTAAGAAACCAAGGATGATGATCCGAGATTGGATGATTGGGAATCGGACAATGCCATGGTGAAAACGTGGCTGTTTAATTCTATGGAACCAAATATTCGGAAGAGCTATCTATTTCTTGCCACTGCTCAAGAAATTTAGAGCTTGATAGCTAAGACGTAATCCCATTCTGGAAATTGTTCGAAGGTTTATGAGATTTGAAAGAGAGTTCGGGAGACAGTACAGGGTAACAGGACACTAGCAAAGTACTACTCTAAGTTGACTGGGTTATGGAAGGAGCTAGATCATTATCGCATCTTTAGAGCAGAATGTACGAAAGATACAGAAGCCTATCAAAGGATTGTAAAAGAAGATCGTCTAATTGACTTCCTAGCTGCGCTAGATATCTACTATGATCCCATTAAGGAAGAATTGATCGGGAAAGTTTCACTCCCTGATGTTTCGACTACCCATGCTCGTATTCAAGGGGAGAAGACTCGATGACATACTATGGTTCCTCAATCATAATACTCTGATCGTTCTGCTCTTGTTGCTACCCATGTTCCTGTTACCACCCCGTCAGTAGCACCTCCCTTTGTTGATGTGAGTCCACCTTTGTGTGATCAGTGCCAGAAGAAAGGGCATACTCGTGATAGGTGTTTTCTCCTAGATCCTCACCTTCGTGTCCGTGGTCGTGATCGTGCTCGCAGCCGAGGTCGTGACTCTAGAGGACATCGTCTGTATAATGCTCACCTTTCAGTGGAGACACAGATTTCTTGTATGGATACTCCTCCACCTATAGCGGAGGTTCCTTTGACAGTTTCGGAGATGAGTGCCCTTCGCAACTTGCTAACCAACTCTTCTACTTCTTCCACGTCCTCTCATCTTGCCCATTCTGGTATGGCTTCTGCCTTAACAACCTCATAGTCTTCTTCTAACTCTTGGATCAACAATTCATTTCGAGGGATCGACATAGCCGTGATTGCATAAATCTTAGAGGGGTTAGCTTCGATGCCCCTCTATGTGATTAAAAATCCTAGCATTTTACTAGTTATGAATCCGAAGGTGCATTTCTTTGGGTTGAGCCGTAATCGATATTTCTTGATTCATTGCAAGAATTTTCCGAGGTTTATTACATATCCTTCTCGATCCTTTGATTTTACAATCATGTCGTCGACATATACTTCCACATCCTTGTGGATCATGTCGTGAAGGATCATAGTGGCTACCCTTTAATAAGTGACTCGATCCTAGGAAGGCGTTCAACATCTTGACCTTTTGACAAAATAATGTAACTTATTTTTGTTTGCTCGGCCTTGAACCACATTTCTTGAAAGTTCAACTCATCGCAAAAATATTTGGGAGAGGCTTTCGACTTTCTTCTTTGGGTTTATCTGGTAGAATTGGTACATCCATGCATTTTCCATACGCAATCAAGATTCAGATCTTGTGTAGGCCACAGACAATGATTTCAAGACCTCAACAATTTGAGCATTTTATTTTTTTTTCTTTCCTGGGGTGTATCTGATAGAATCGATATATTCTACTCTTATCATGGCAATCAAGACGAGAGTTTGATTGAGCACGAATGGTGATTTCATTACCTCAACCAACACAAAATATTTTTTTTAATGTTTTAGAGTTTTTGGAGTTTATTCCGGTTCTCTTTTTGGCATTTTAATTTTTTGTTTTTTATTCCCGGAGCATGAGTTTTAAACAACTCTTTCTTTAACGAAAGTAACGATGAGGTGTCCTTTTTCAATCTAGGGCTCTCGGCCAAATTTTTATGGGGTATTTTTAGCTTTTTTATTCAAAAAATCTTCGATTGGGGTTGCTCTCAGGATAATTTTCTACGAACCAAAAGGAACTTATGACCGATATCTCTTAAATCGGGTTTATTGTGAAATACTCAGTTTTATTTCTAAGAATATCACTCGAAAGGAAGCGATGCTCTTGGATTTTCCACTACTTATTTTCATAAAATCCAAAAGATTTTCCTTCTCTTGCGAAATGGACTAGGGATTATTAATGTATTTGAGTTCGGGCCCACAAATATGTGGGTTGCCTACGTATCTTCTCTGTTTATTTTTCTATAAGAGAAGAAATAATTCATTGTATTTCGAATCATGAGTCTTTTGTTCATGTTTCAAGTTATACAAAACTTGGGGATTGGATTCCGTTGAGATAAGCTTCTTTTGAGGTCGAGCTTTAAACCATTCTATAGATGCATGATATTATACAAAATATCTTTTAAGCGCATCGAGATTGCACGGAGCAATGATTTCTTCGCCTTCTATGTTAGATAAGCGAACAAATCCTCTAAAGAGAATTTTCTTATGTAGGAAGGGTCATTCCCATTAGGGTCAAAAGTTGCCCTTAAGGTCTAGGAGTTTCTGGGTTCGTTTGAGAACTAGATCACCTTCTTTAAGGTTTCAATGTTTGACCTTCCTATTCAAAATGTTTGAAATGTGTTTTTGGTAGTTTTGGGTTTTTTTATAAAGCGTTTAACCTTCAATCCTCCATTACTATTAGTATGTCATATCGAAACTTGAGCCAGTCTTCTTTTATGACGTGACTCTCTAAGAGTACTCTTAGAGTTAAAATTTCTATTTCGATGGATTGTACAACGTCCATGCCATAAACTAGAGAGTAAGGACTTTTGTTCGTCGATATTTTTGTAGTTGTACGATATCCCCATAAGGGCATATGGCAGCTTCTCGTGTAGGTCCTTATACGTGCTGGTCATCTTCTTGATGATCCTAATCACGTTTTTGTTGTCTCTTTGACCACACCATTGGTTTGGGGTCTATAGGGCGATGATTTATGATGCTTGATCTTGAACTCGTCGAGCAATTGCAACACTTTTTCTTGGTAGTTTTGACCATTGTCTGAAATCAAGGCATGAGGAACTCCATATCTAGCGATGATACTATGATTGACCCAAAAGTTTATGAATGGTAGCAGTCAAATCAAATTATAAACACAGATTACAATGAACAAATACTATAATCTATCTATCCCAACTGTGTTATCTTCATGTCTGCCTTTTTACCCATATTACCTTCTTCTATGTCTCATTCCTCTCTTGTTCTTCATGAAGGGATATTCAATTGAAGAAGATGATGATGCATGTCTGCTCCTATTGTTTAATCTTCTCTGTATCAACCCGTACTAATATGATAAAATATATTCTTCTTCAGGATTTTAAGGATTTTGTCACTACTTTTCTCTAATTCAGTTTTACGTGTTTGATGATTAACAACCTTAGTTTCCTCTTTGATCGCTTCTTCTATATCTTTGCTTTTATATTCTTCCTCTTCCTTGTCTTTAGGCTTATCTTATTCATTATCCCCTATTTTATCAATTTCATTATTTGTTCATTATCTAATTCTACATTACCTTCTTCTTCTACATCTTTTATTTTCATTCTCCGATTCTTCCTTGATTACTTCCTATGCATGTTTTCCTTGCTTATTGCCTTTAACTTCCCCAATATTATCTTTGATTATTGATTCTTCCGTTTCATTTTTCTACTTTTCTTCTTCTTGGGTTCTTAGGATTTTTTACTCTTCCTCAATTGCTTTTGCATATTTAGTGCTAGCATGTTGGAAAGTATTGTAGAAAGAACACCTCTGTGACATCCATTCATATGAGAAATCCATGATTGAAGATATTCTTTTCATGTTAACTATTGTCATGTTCTTTGGAATCGTACTTCGAGAATGCACTTCAATGTTTATTCTATCAAAGGTAAGTTGCTCTCCTCTTTCTGTAATTGAGTCCATCTACAATGTTTCCCTAATAAACTTGAAAAGTGACTTAGAGCTTCTACATTGTACATGTGTGTTGGGATGTTCCAAAGCTTAACCCATATATGGGTAATTTCATTTGGTTTGCATAGCAGGTTCAATTCTTCAGACCATATCTTCAAATTCATATAGTTGGATCCAGAACAAGTATGCACATGTTTCAGAATATCATCCATGTTTGATACCTTCTTGAACTGTAGAAAATAGAGATCGTATTTGTTTGTATAAACATTCTCTAGTCCCTTGTGCTCTCATTGTTTCATTAAGATTTTCTTGGTGATTGAGAATGATACTTTGTTCTTCTCTTTGTAGTTTCCATCCACTATATTTTTTCATTCCTTAACCCATTTTTTCTCTACTTCAATTAGTAGTTTAAATTCAAATGTAGAATTTAGTACCTCCAATTTTGTTTTAGTATCGCCCAAATAGATTTTTCCTTTATAAGCATGATTCTCTACTTTCTTTCCTATATTATTTTTCTAGACTTCATTTACTTTCTAGCTGAAATTGCTCTTGATAGTATAGGTCTTTGATTTAAGGGAAATTATCATATCCCTCATTGTTTAACCTGACCAGTTTACTATCTTTTCATACTCTTTATTCTTTAGTAAATGACGGTCTTCAAAATAGTGTACATTCAATTGGACGATTATTTGTTGCATTTTCTTTTTGTTGAGTATAATCTCTCCTTTATTTGCGTGCATCAAGAGCTTTATGATTTAATTTTCCTTAGATACTTGTTTTTTCATTGTAACCAATCTTCCAAATTCCTTCCTTCTTTCCCTATTTTCCTACTGCATTTTTTTCCAGAATTTGTATAAGTAATTGGTTCCTTACCTTTGCTGCATTCCTATTTTTTCTAGATAATTTCTTTGGCAATCCTATCAATTTTCTTTTCATTTGCCTCCCTTAAACCTTCCATCACAAGTTCTTTGACTTACTTATCCTTATTGCTTCTTTTTCTTCCCGTTTTAATGAAGACCATAACACAACAACAAAGCAGAGAAGTTATACAATATAATACACTAGAAACCCTAGCTGTTAAAGAACTGGGTAAACTAGAAACCAAATTCTTCCAACCAAGCTTTGTAGATGAATGACCGACCTAGCTATTAGAGTTAATACTGTGTCGATTGTGTGCACGTTCTTGATAATACAAGCGACCATGAACGAATATGAACCGCGACCAGTACCGTGACGATCGTGTCGATCGTTCCGATCATGTCTTTTGTGCCGATCATATTTTCGTGATTAGAAAATTTGCTGCCGAAATTTTTGTTGTAAAATATCGCATAAAGGCATATTAACTATTGATTTGCAATTTATTTACAAAAATTAATTTTAAAATGTTGGGGGGTTTTGAGAGAAATTATTTCCATCATCCTATCTACAATCAACTTCAGACTTTTTTGTATCGCAAAATAAAAAACATAATTGTCGCGTTCACAAAGAATAATTAGTTTTTTTTTTTTTTAAGAATGCCAATTGTATGCATAGTGTTTATTGGGACGTTAAATTTGTTATTAATGCTGTAAAATTATATATATATGAATAAAATTGGTAAAATGCTTTATATTTATCAACTTAATGAAAAAGTTAATAGAGTTAACTTTTGACACTTGTATTTGACGACTAGATTATATATTATTATTTTTATTTTTGTCCAAGTCATCCTTAACTCTACCCACCCTCCCATTTCTTTGGACTCTCTTGTCCTTCCACAAATCTTATGAACATGGTGATCAACGAGTAAGTTTCAAATCAAAATACTACTCCATACTCACAAACAATAATTACTTCGTGCGATGACGAATCCATTTTATCTATAGAGTCTGAGCATTATAACTTCAACTGAATATTACTCCAAAACACACAAATGAATTATAAATCCAGATACGACAATAAAATTTAGTGGATCCGAATGAGTATAAGCGTATCATCAGGTGTCTCAGGTACTTGATGCACACTCAACGACCCCGATATCTCTCATATATTTTAAAGTAAATATAATATAATATTTTAATATTTATAATGAAAATAATAATACAAATTGGACTGAAATTTAATTATTTTTAATAAAAAAATTAGTAATAAGTCTATTTTTATCTTTAATTTTAAAATCTTTAATTGACTATATTCATAGATAAAATATTATATATTATAAT
The DNA here is from genome assembly GCF_907164915.1 of Impatiens glandulifera. Lineage (NCBI taxonomy): Eukaryota > Viridiplantae > Streptophyta > Magnoliopsida > Ericales > Balsaminaceae > Impatiens > Impatiens glandulifera. Next base: position 124,180,844 of record NC_061862.1, on the reverse strand, counting down.
ATATATATATATTATATATTATATATTATATATTATGCAACTTTCCAAAATATGATACTACTAAAGATATTGTGAATACATCCTTAGATAATGTTAATCCATCAAATTTAGTGCTGAGAATATTGTGAATCCATTTTATGGCGCATTTAATTGGTGTATACTGTTATATATCACTTAAATACTATTAATTTAATTATATTAATTATAAATTATTTAAAAAGAAAACTTTCTAAAAAGTAAATATATATATATATATATATATATATAATATTTTATAAAATATATAAGGATGGATTCATAATATCTTTAGTAATATCATATTTTGTAAAGTTGCATAATATATATATAATAATTTTCCAAAATATGATACTACTAATAAAGATATTGTGAATTCATCCTTAATAATGTTAATCCATCATATTTAGTGCTGAGAATATTGAAAATCCATTCTATGGCGCATTTAATTGGTGTATATTATTATATATCACTTAAATACTACCAAAATATGATACTACTAAAGATATTGTAAATCCATCCTTAGATAATGAATCCATTTTAGGGCTCATTTAATTAGTGTATACTATTATATATCTTTTTAAATACTATGAATTTAATTATATTAATTATAAATTATTTTAAAAAAACTTTCTAAAAAGTTATAATATATATATATATATATATATATAATATTTTATAATTGACAATATCTTTTAGTAGTATCATATTTTGGAAAGTTGCATAATATATATATTGAGAATATTGTGAATCCATTTATGGCGCATTTAATTGGTGTATACTATTATATATCACTTAAATATTATACTATTAATTTTATTATATTAATTATAAATTATTTAAAAAGAGAACTTCCTAAAAAGTAATAATAAATAAAATCTACTATAAATATTACATTATAGCTCGAGAAAAATATAGAACAAATAAGTTTGTATGTGTTTACTATCAAAAGTATAACATGGAGAAGAATATTCTAATAACAATCTTCTTAGTTAGTGTGTTTTTGCAAGGTATATATCTCATCCCCAACATTTGTTATTTATTTATAGTCAATATATTTATTTTTCTGATCTAATTGACATAAATAATTTGTATATTATATATATAGGGATGATGTCACCATCATATGCATTGACGGAATCTTTGAGGAGACGTTTAGACTGTGATGATGATGCTACATGTTCAATCCTTTGTGTCAGTGGAATTGGAAAATGTTTTTTTGGATATTGTCATTGCTTATACAAAGGAAGTTTGCCCAAACCTCATACTATTGACAATGCGGCGGGATTCAAAGTGAAAGCCTAATGTGTAAGTTTGGGTGTTTTGTTGAGACATGATTCTATAGTATAAAATTAAATGGTTGAATTGATCAATTTGTATGTTTTGGAGAATATTTAACCTCTAAAAAAAATAAGGCTGTACTATGTTCATTCTACTTATAAATAAACAAACATCAATTGATGGTCACTTTTAGCTAATAAAGAGGTCAAAATTAAATAAACAAATTACAAAGACAATGAATATCTGAGGAATAATAACTAACAATTACAATCAACAAATTTTATGTGCGCAATCTCAAAAGCATACATTACAGTTTAAAAACATGTGATCGTCGTCACTAAATGTTGATCTCCTCTCAAATCTTATAAAATAACCGAGATTGTATTGTAAATAGGACGAGAAATCAATGTTGAGCTCACTTCTAGACATTTTTGACTTATTATGTTTTACCATTGAGTTATTTCCATTAAATCTGATTTTCTACGTAAAAAACCAAGATAAATTGTAAAGCATTTGAATGACACAAAGAAATAGATGTTGATTATGGTTAGATGATTGGTAAAATTTGGGAAATGGCATTGACATTGTGTCTTTTATGTCCGTTTTTTGTGGTATTATTCTTAATCTTTTGTCATTTGATAAAAATATGATATTTATATTTTATATTTGGGACTTATCATGCATCTAAAGAATAATGTTAAATCCTATATCATGGTTTTATGTAACTATTTGTTCTTAATCATGTGGCTATAATCACAATAATCAGTACATTGAAATAAAATATAGAAGAATAGAAGAATAGAAGAATAACCATATAGAAAAATTATGGTTAGATGATTGGTAAAATTTGGGAAATGGCATTGACATTGTGTCTTTTATGCCCAATAATAGAAGAATAACCATATAGAAAAAATAAATAAAATTATAGTAGGGTAATATCTGAAATTTCAGTTGCATGTTAATTTTTAAATAATCATATAATGAGATTTTACTTTTTTTAATTTTAAAACTTTATTTATTTACAGAAATTAAAATGTGACATGAAATTGGTGATCTAAACATGGACTGAAGAACATTTTCCTTTTCTATTTTATTTATTTTGTTCTCTTTTTGATCATTTTGGTTGAATCCAAACTGGATCTTAGCTTATGAACTAAATTAATCTAGTGAAAGATAAAATTATGAATGTATTATCTAGAGTGAACATAGTATGACCAAAATCTAATCCTAACTCAAACTCAGAATATTAATTTACATTGAAGAAGAACTTGAATACTAGGCTTTAAATCGCGAATAGGAGGATGAAAATCAAACTTTCAAGAGTAAAATCTATTACCCAAATTAGATTAATTTTATTTTATTCTCTTTATCAATTCAATATAAATTAATGATGTTCCAACTCTAATATATTCTCTTGATTTTTAATACGTACATTGATCTACATTACAGTCAAATATAAAATAATTAAAAGTTTTAAAATTCATTAATAATATATTTTATAATTAAAAAATTTAAAATTCATTAATAATATATTTATTAATTATAATCTAGTCATACTGACATATCATTGTTGTACAACTCTTTAATTAATTAATTAATTTATTTATAAAAATAAATAGAGTTAAACTATTCAAAAAGATTTTATTTAGTATGAATTATTTAAATATTAATTAAGTAATTCATATTAATCTCACCTATTATTTCTTCAACTAATTTAGTAATTAAAATATCAGAATAATTTCAAACAAATCAAGATGATATTAAACGGATAAAAAAATGTATAATAATGTCAAAGACATTAAATGGAGCAAAAAACAAATTAACGGACAAAAAATGTTAATTGTGTCATAAATGTGTTAAACGGAAAAAAACGTGTTAAGCATGTCAAACACATGTTAATAATGTTAAAAACGTGTTAAACGTACCAAAACATGTTAAACGTGTCAAAACATGTTAAATGTGCCAAAAACGTGTTAAACGTGCCAAAAACATGTGAAATTGAATAAAACGAGTCACGTATTTATTATGTGTTGAATAATTCAAAAACGTATTAAATTAAGTAAAATAATCAAATAATTGTTAAGCAGATCAAAATGTGTTAACCGAGACAAAAACATGTTAATTATTAAACGATTCAAAAACGTAATAAATGTGTTACAAACAAAAATTTAGTTTGAGTTACCCAACCCATACCTATACCCAACCTATATTATTCATTAATATGGGTTGAAAAATGGATTGAATAAATTTGTTAAAATAATGGGTTAATATTGTATAGTATTTATATATTTATGGTGTTATGTATTAAGGCCCATATATATATTAAGGCCCAAATATATTAGATTTTAAGTCTCTTATCTCTCTATATAATCTCCATCTATTGGAGAGGCTGTAATTATAGAAAACCCTATTATTGAATCCTTTCATTCGTAACATGGTATCAGAGGTATGGAATTAGGGTTCGGATTTCTTTTCTATTTTCCCCTTCCTCTCTAATTACTATTGGGTTTATTCTTGAAGATTGCTTGTATTTATTCGCCATGTCGGAAGAAGGTAAACCTAGTTCCAAAGATAGTGACGGTGGTTCTAGTTGGGGATATCATTTAAACTCGTCCCTCGTTCTTAGCCTCATGAAATTGGATGGGTCGAACTATCTTGCATGGTCGCCAGCTTGTTTACTTTCGATTCAAGCCAATAGAAAGCATAAATTCATTAATGGGACGTCTAAGAAACCCAAGGATGATGATCCTAGATTGGATGATTGGGAATCGGACAATGCCAGGGTGAAAACGTGGCTCTTTAATTCAATGGAACCAAATATTAAGAAGAGGTATCTATTTCTTGCCACTTCTCAAGAAATTTAGATCTTGATAGCTAAGACGTACTCCCATTCTGGAAATTGTTCGAAGGTTTATGAGATTCGAAAGAGAGTTCGGGAGACAGTATAGGGTAACAGGACACTAGCAAAGTACTACTCTATGTTGATTGGGTAATGGACGGAGCTATATCATTATCACATCTTTAGAGCAGAATGTACGAAAGATGCAGAAGCCTATCAAAGGATTGTAGAAGAAAATCGTCCGATTGACTTCCTAGTTGCGCTAGATATCTACTATGATCCCATTAAGGCAGAATTGATCGGGAAAGTTCCACTCCCTGATGTTTCGACTGCCCATGCTCGTATTTAGGGGGAGTAGACTCGACGACATACTATGGTTCCTCAATCGGAACACTCTGATCGTTCTGCTCTTGTTGCTACCCATGTTCCTGTTACCGCACCGTCAGTAACACCTCCCTTTGTTGATGTGAGTCCACCTCTGTGTGATTACTGCCAGAAGACAGGGCATACTCGTGATATGTGTTTTCTCCTACATCCTCACCTTCGTGGCTGTGGTCGTGGTTGTGCTCGCGGCCGAGATCGTGACTCTAGAGGACATTGTCAGTATAATGCTCACCTTTCAGTGGAGACACATATTTCTGGTATGGATACTCCTCCCCCTATAGCGGAGGTTCCTTTGACTTTTTAGAGACGAGTTCCCTTTGCAACTTACTAGCCAACTCTTCATCTTTTTCCACATCCTCTCATCTTGCCCATTCCGGTATGGCTTCTGCCTTAACAACCTCACAGTCTTCTTCTAACTCTTGGATCATCAATTCATTTCGAGGGATCGACATAGCCGTGATTGCTTAAATCTTAGAGGGGTCAGCTTCGATGCCCCTCTGTGTGATTAAAAATCCTATCATTTTACTAGTTATGACTCCGAAGGTGCATTTCTTTGGGTTGAGCCGTAGTTGATATTTCTTGATTCATTATAGAAATTTTCTGAGGTTTAGGACATGTCCTTCTCGATCCTTTGATTTTACAATCACGTCGTCGACATATATTTCCACATCATTGTGGATCATGTCATGAAGGATCATACTGGCTACCCTTTAATAAGTGACTCCCGTGTTTTTTATATTGAAAGGAATGACCTTATAACAGAAAGTTCTTACTTCTATTATAAACTTGGTCTTTTTCTTGTCTTGCGGGGCAATCAAAATTTGTTTGTATCTACAGAATCCATTCATTATTGATAACAATTCATGATCGGCCACATGATCGACCAGTATACCCGCGAGCCAATAAAAGAAAAAAAAAGAATAATGGCAAAATGAAAACCAAAAGTAGAAAGTTGATAAAACATCTCTCAAATGTTTTTTGCGATGAGTTGTGTTGGGTGAAATTATTTTTAACTAACGATATTTTGATGACGAATTTGTGTAAAACTTAAATAAGATTGAAACTAAGCCGTCTAATTATTTTTTTGCAGGTTCATCAAAACGTGCTAAGTTAGACTTAGCTTGAATTAGGTTCTTTAGACTTGTTAGTTGTTAGACGTACGGCTAGTTAGACGTACAGTCTAACTGGTATGTAGTTAGACGTGCAGTCTAACTGATACGTAGTTAGACGTGCAGTCTAACTGATACGTAGTTAGACGTGCAGTCTAACTGATACGCATTTACAATCTAACAGATACATAGTTAGGCGTGCAGTCTAACAGATACGTAGTTAGACGTGCAGTCTAATAGATACGTAATTAGACGTGCAGTCTAACAGACACGTAGTTAGACGTGTAATCTAATAGACACATAGTTAGACGTGCAGTCTAACTGACACGTAGTCAGACGTGCAGTCTAACAGACACTTAGTCAGACGTGTAGTCTAACAGACACTTAGTTAGACGTGTAATCTAACAGATACGTAGCTAGACGTGTAGTCTAACAGATAAGTACTTAGACGTATAGTCTAACAGATGAAAGTTAGACGCAATGAGTCTAACTTCTTCAGATTAGTCTGAAGGGACACGTAATTATATGTGCCGTGTAACTCCATTAGACTTGGTGGTCTTTTGGATCTTGCTATTAGACGAGGGCGTCTAACTTTATTAGACTTGGCAGTCTAATGGAGCACGTCTATTGCCTCGCTTCTGCAGTTGATTGAAGTCGGCATCCGTGTACCCACGATCAACTAGCTATACGCTACTCCTACTCCACTATACGACAACCAGTTGCATCCAATGAATGGATTTCACGTAATTGATATATTCTTTCCACTACTTGTTCCTTGTAGGATAATTCTAGAAGAATATTTGGAGCACTACCAGATTGGTACGGCCACGATCTTTGTGTACAGAGTATGTTGTACCTGTGTACGATGGAGGCTTTCCAATGGGTGCTTGCCACATTTCATTCAGAAGATTCGATTGTTGGTACCTGTTCTCTATTTAAAGATCTTCAAGGACAACAGACGAAGTGCCGCATTTACACGCTAGATTTGAAGCGTATTGATGCAAAATGAATATGTTGGGTCAAATTATTTTGACTAAGTGTTGAAATAATTTATCCACTGATATTTTGATGATGAAATAACTTATGAGTTTTGATATAGGTGTATTGAGACAACATATTATTAGACTTGGATCTAATGATGGCCATTAGACCGATTTTGATTTTCATTCGCATAAAATTAGACGCAAGTCTAATAGAATTAGACGTACAGTCTAACTCATCGGAGTTAGACGTGTAAGTCTAATAGATGTGTAAAGAATTAGACGGATGGTCTAATGAATACACGGAATTAGACGCAAGTCTAATATATTCGGAATTAGACGTGAGTCTAATAGAATTAGACGTACAAGTCTAACTCATCGGAGTTAGACGTGTAAGTCTAATAGATGTAAAGAATTAGACGCTAGTCTAATGAATACACGGAATTAGACGCAAGTATAATATATTCGGAATTAGACGTGAGTCTAATAGAATTAGACGTACAAGTCTAACTCATCGGAGTTAGACGTGTAAGTCTAATAGATGTAAAGAATTAGACGAATAGTCTAATGAATACACGGAATTAGACGCAAGTCTAATATATTCAGAATTAGACGTGAGTCTAATAGAATTAGACGTACAGTCTAACTCATCGGAATTAGACGTGTAGTCTAATATACTTATAATTAGACGGGTAGTCTAATTGTTTTTCGGAATTAGACGGGTAGTCTAATTAGTGAAAGTTAGACGTGAGTCTAACTCCTTCAAATTAGTCTGAGGTCGAACCGGAATTAGACGCGTCAGTCTAACTCAGTGGAGTTAGACGTGCCGCTCTAATGGTTAATGAATAATTAGACGGATAGTCTAATTAGTGAAAGTTAGACGTGCGTCTAAATCCTTCAGACAAGTCTGAGGTAGAACCGGAATTAGACGTGGGAGTCTAACTCAGTGGAGTTAGACGTGCCAGTCTAATGGTTATTGTAGTTAGACGGATAGTCTAATTAGTGAAAGTTAGACGTGCGTCTAACTCCTTCAGACAAGTCTAAGGTAGAACCGGAATTAGACGTGGCAGTCTAACTCAGTGGAGTTAGACGTGCCGGTCTAATGGTTATTATAATTAGATGAGTAGTCTAATTAGTGAAAGTTAGACGTGCGTCTAACTCCTTCAGACAAGTCTGAGGTAGAACCAGAGTTAGACGTGTAGTCTAACTCAGTGGCGTTAGACGTACCCGTCTAATGTTTTTTTTAAGTAGACGTGAGTCTAATTCTATTAGACCAGGCGGTCTATTAGACGTTTTTCATTAGAAGGAGTTGACTTATTTCATTAGACTGATTTTCACAAAACCTTCTAACTGAAATACGTCTAATGCTCTTTTTAAGCAGTACGCTTGAATCTAGCATTTCTCTTACCCACGTGCTATAGCTGTACCCTACTTCTGTTCCACTATCTAGTGAAGATTAGTACGACAACTATATGTATCCAATCAAGGAATGCCACGTAAGAGAATTTTCCTCACATTACCCGTTTTGCAGGTACATCCCTAATGGAATATTCGGCGCACTACCAGTACGGTACGACCACGATCCTTGTGCTCAGAACTTGCTGTGTACAATGTAGGCTTTCCAATGGAAGAGTGCCACGTATCATTCTTGAAGATTCGACCGTTAGCTCCTGCTCAGTATTTAACAAATCCTAAGGACAACGGACAATCTGCCAAATGAACAAGCGAATACAAACGAACAAGCAATCTTATTTTGTAGAGAGAGACTACTCAATCATCTTGCTTACTAAACTTATTCTGTGAAGCTTCTTTCTGATTGTACTGTGTGTGAATCAAGAGAGAGAGCTAGAATCAAAACACCTATAGCTGAGTGATATTCTTCATCTTGTAATTGAACAGAAAGTGTTCTGTTCAATAGTGAGCTAAGTGTGTGTAAACTATATTTGATTCTCATCATATTATAGTGAATCTTTCCGGTGGTTGGAAGAAGGGGTGACGTAGGAGAGTTTCTCCGAACATCCATAAACAAACTGTTGTGTTCTTCATTTCTGTCATCTTTTCATATTTCATATTGTGTGCTTCAAACCCAAGTAAACAATTCCGCCTTGAATATGTTTCAAGTGTTTACACAAGTTTGCGTAGAATAGAAAGAGATATTAATCCCTGACAGGATTTCTATCAAACCGTTTTTCATAAGCCTTCATCCTTAGTCAGACCCCCGTCTCTAACGATAAAGCCGATCCTATCAGAATAAGACGATAAGAAATGGACACAAAGTTGTTTATGGATGTTCGAAGATAAAAAATCATATGTCACCCTTTCTTCTATTTCCAGAAGGATTAACTAGAAGACTTTACCTTGTATAGACTCTACACAAGTTCAGTTAGAAGCCTAAGACTTAACAATGTATGTTCTAAACTCCTAGCTCTCACTTAGTTGAATAGTGTTGGGATCAGTGTTACTAATAGAGACTAATGTCTGACTATTGTTAACAGTTTACGATATTCGATTCGATAATAATTCTATGACGGATCAGTATATGTTTCTATTCTTCGCAAATCTTCACAAACTCTTGAAACAAATTCAAGTGCGAAACTTTTTTTTGGATTTGAAGCTTTAGATAGATAAAAGACAATGTCAGAAAGTAAAGAACACAAAATTTGTTTATGGATATTCGGAGTAAACTCTGCTACATCACCCCTTCTTACTCAACATGAAGGATATTCACTAGAAGACTTTGATTTGTATAGAACACACTACACAAACCCAGTCAGAAACCCATGCTTAATTGACCGACTGTTCTGAACTCTTAGAACATACACTATTGAACAGAAAACCCTCTGTTCAACTTACACCACACTGTTATTATCTCTCAACTTCACTTAGTGAATTACATAATACACTTGAGAATAAAATAGCTAGAGAGAGTAAGTTGATTCAAGAAATCAAGCTTCTAGAAATATGGTGATTCCAAAAGAGAGAGAGAGCTTCACCTATTGTGTTTCCAGCCATTCGCTCGTTGTCTTTAGGAATTTATTTATTCTTGAAAAGCACCAATGGTCGAATCCCCATATTGGACACATGTCCTCTTTCCGTTGGATGTACTATCCATGAGGTATCGGGTAGTATAGTAGAAATTTATTCTTGAGATCGTGGTAGTACATAACAAGTAGTGCGCCAAATATCCTCTAATCTTGTCTTGTACTGGGAATGCAATTCAGAGATATCCGTATGCGTGACATTCATTCATATGATAGAATAAGCTGGCTTGTCAGACTGCTGAGGGCAGGAACAACTGGCAGGTGAGTAAATGTGGTTAGACGAATGCTTCCTTCAGGCGGCTACTAAAGCAAATCATTAGACGTTCTTCTCTAGACCGCGTCTAAAGGAGTTAGACATCGTCTAACTACGTTACCCTTTAGACCACGTCTAAAGGAGTTAGACTTCCTCTTCTAACTACGTTTCCTTTTAGACCGCTTCTAAAGGAGTTAGACTTCTTCGTCTAACTACGTTTCCCTTTTGACCACGTCTAAAGGAGTTAGACGACCTCATCTAACTACATTTCCCTTTAGACCACGTCTAAAAGAGTTAGATTTCCTCATCTAACTATGTTTCCCTTTAGACCGCGTCTAAAGGAGTTAGACTTCCTCGTCTAACTATGTTTCCCTTTAGACCGCATCTAAAGGAGTTAGACTTCCTCATCTAACTACATTTCCCTTTACACCGCGTCTAAAGGAGTTAGACTTTCTTGTCTAACTACGTAAGACATCTATGACAACCTGGATCTTAGACGTCCATCTGCTCATCTTAGACGCCATCTAACTGCGCTCCTGGACTTTGGACGACGTCTAACTACGTGCGTTGACTTTGATCTGTGCCTGAAATAATAAAACTCTAATTATTATTTTTGCACCTGGTGAAATTTTAATCCAGGTCTCTCGCGTGATAGGCAAGAGTACTTACCACTACACCACATAAGATATCAATTATATAAATATATATTTTATAATTAATATTACTAACAATAATTGAACTTAGTTTTATCCATTTATTATCAAAATCATTTCATCAATTATTGAAATCAAGTATGTTAAATCAATTAAAACCTTAATTTAACAATTTCTCCCTTTTGATTATTTAAGCTAAATTATCAAAACTAGGTGAGTTCATGATTTAAATATACTTCAACAATTTCTCCCTTTTTGATTAATTAAACTAAATTATCAATATCAGGTGAGTTCATAACTTAAACGCAATCCAATAAACAGACACCCTCTGTTTAATTTACAACGCTTAATATTATTAACAAATATTACAACAATTTCTCTCTCAGCTTATTTTAATGGAAAGTATAGAGTAAACAAATTACAATTGGGATGGTGAGAGAGTGATCTTGATCGTAGATGAAAAACGTCAAAAGAATCAATATCGAAGAACTAGAGGAAAGCTCACAGCTTCTTAATTAAGATCCACTTATATATATATATATGATTCACAACCGCTTTGCGTTCAATGATGGCGTGTTGTAGCTCCGCTTGTGGATGTAGCGTAGCTCTACCTGAGTGATGTAGCTGCACTTGACTGTCGTAGCCCTACTTGAATAGCGTGTGACTATTGAACTTCTTAGAAGGTTTTTATAATGATACACGACAATTAATGCAATGGTCGAATCTGAATATTGATATATCAGGCGATGAGAAAGGAAGATGAACGGTATTGCTTCAACATGCTGCTGAAGTCTAGACTTCTGCTAGCGCATCATTTTGTTGTTGAAGCCTAGACGTCTGTTGTTGAAGCCTAGACGTCTGCTGTTGAAGCCTAGACATCTGCTAGAGCTTATTCAAACTAGAGTGTTTCTTGAAGTCAAGACAACTGCTAGCACTTCAGTCTGCTGCTGAAGCCTCGACATCTACTAGCGCTTATGTATGTTGCTAAAGCATAGACGTCTGCTAGCGCTTCAGTCTATTGTTGAAGCCTAGACGTCTGATAGCACTTCTTCAGACCAGAGTATTTGTTGAAGCCTAGACGTCTTCTAGCGTTTCTTCAGACTAGAGTGTCTATTGAAGTCTAGACGTCTACTAGCGCTTAGTCTACTACTGAAGTCTAGACATCTTCTAGCGCTTCAGTTTGCTGTTGGAGATAGACGTCTGTTTGTCAAACAGTCGTCTCATGAGCTGTTCCTGCGCAAAGACAAGTACACAACTTAGTTTTATTCAAAAATGCATCCATACAACTTTATGTGAACACATCATAAAAATCATGTTGTATTGATTAAGCTAGTTCTTATTCACCTAAGTTCATTTTAATCAATTTACACGTTTTTCCTTAATTAGTTATTTCTTTAATTAATTTATTTATTCTTCTTTTCCTAGTTAACTTATTCTAACAATTCCCCCTTTTTGATGATGTTAAAACTAAGTTAACTATGTCAATTTTCCAAACAGGTGATTATATTAATATTATTACACAAAAAATAAAAAATACAAAGTTTGAGTTTAGGATCCCTCCATTTTTTTAATGAAGCTTCACCCATCGAGGCCTTTTTCGCCGAACATAAGCTGTTGCAATCGACTGCTTACACTCAGTCCTACACTTCCTCCACTCCAACCACCACAGAGGAGACCAATTGCAAGATCCACTTCCACCTCTTACCTTTCGCTTGGTTCTCCCTCAATTTCTACCTTCCCCCTTTTTAACAGAATCACTATCGACATCAATAGCGCTCAGTGCACCAGAATCAGGATCTACAACTTGTCTAGCTACTACCCCGGCTACTTTGATGCGTTCAAATCAGCTGTTTTCTTGGAATTATATATTTCTAACAACTGATGACTGAACCCCTCCATGGTTGAAGTCGTTTGACGCGGAGATTGAAATTTTGTTGTATTATCAAAGACTGCATTCTCGTCATTTGATTTCTAAGGATCGACGTATCAATTGAGAACCTTGAAATCTCTTTATTTACAGTTCTCTATTCCACGGTAAGCTCAACAGAAGCACTTGTATTTGTGACAGTTCTCTCTTCTAGGCTTTCATGCTTGCTAAAAATAGATGAGATGCTCTGCTGCATAGGATCAAGAGAATCCATTATAAAGGCACGAAGATTCAGAAAACCTGAAGAGGACTCCTTAGGGTGGAGTGTCCTAATGATTCAAGATGGGATCCGGCAGGGCGAGATCGAAGAGGAGGAACCTAGAAGTTTACCTCCATGGCAGACGACTTATGATCCTGACCTTGAGGCACAATAACAAGCTCCCGAGAATCTGCTTATTCAGGGTTCGTAATCATATTGTTGACAAATCCATTGATTTCCTTTGGATTAATGGACTTGCTGTGAGGAGATGGGGAGGGATATTTGAATTTATGTGATGGATACTTGTCCTTGGACGATTGCCCCTCGTTTGATGATATTGTATGAGAAGACGGATCCCACCGCTTCTCTGAAGAGTGCGAGGAGTGTTGCACAATAGTCGTTGGTAGCTGCTTCTCAGCAGATGGGGCTTCTCAACAGATGGGGGATGCTCAATAGATATGGGAAGCTCAACAAACGGAGGTTGCTTGACACACGTGGGCAGCTCAACAAACGGAGGTTGCTCCTTGTCTATAGAAGACGTCTACCCAGACAGGACAATCTATTTAGGAGCAGTAGGGAGCTCCTTCTTGGCAGAAAGGGACTGCTCCTCAGCAACCTTTGATGTTGGTTCCTCAACTACGGAGGAACCCTTCTACTCGTCCGTTGGCGTCAGCTGATGTTCATGGTTAATTAGTGAATCCCTCTCTTATCCAAGAGAAAGAAGCTCTTCAGAAGCTTTAGCCTCCTGCTCCTTAGCCTCGGAGGGGATCGTCTTATGAATAATGTGGAGAGTCGCCTGCTCTTCCACAGATGGTAGCTGCTTTTCAACGAAGTGAAGATCTAGGAATCTTCTTTCTTAAACAGACGACCGCTGCTGCTCGAAGATATGAAAAACCACCCTTTTTTCAACCACCGAGACTTGTTGCTTAGTAGAGGATATAGACTGCAACTCACCATGAGTGAACAACATCTCTTCAATGAATGCTATTTTCTCAACATCGTTTGGGAAGTTCAGCTCTACATTGGATGCTTTGTTCCGAAGTTCATTAGTTTGAGATGATTCCGTACAATCAATAAACCACGTAGCATCTGAACTGTAGGAGTCTAGGGTGAGCTTAGACGACTTATCACTTTGACGTCTACTGTGACCGTCTTTTCAAGGGATTATAATTTGCCACCATTTTCTTGATGATAGGGTAGAGAGTCTTCCCTTTAGCCAATATAGCTATGAACTCTCTTGTCTTCAGAGCTTCGTGTACATCCTTAATTTTGGTCCTGAAAATAACTGATTTCTCCAATTTAAGTAGTTCCTTCCACTGTTTGGCTACATTGGAGCCTATGATAACTCTACTGAACTCCGTATAGAGCTTGTAACGACACCATTTGTCGAAAGCATCAATTTTCTCAAACGCAGGCACAACCTTCAACTCTACTGCTGATAACACATCCTCCTTAACAGCAGGAATCACATCATACTTAGTAGTTTGAACCACAATTTCTACACCCGAAGGCGTTTCTTCAAAGACATCAACTAACTCAACAGTTGGTTCAGCAACTCGTTCCACAACGGGAACATCAATGGGAACTTCGCCTAGGACATATAACAAAAATATATAAAATGAATTTTCAATTTTTTGGGATTTTTCAAAAATGATTTAGAATCCCAAAATTACAAAAATAATTTTGAATTATGAAAAGTTGATCCAAACCAGCCCTAGGACTGGAATCCTAGGTCTGGGATTCGTTTTATTGGTTGAGGTCAAAAGACTCTCGGTCCGGGTCGAGGAACCTCTTGTTCGTGGTTCTGGATCCTCGGTCTAAGGACCGGAGTCCCTCAGTCAAGATGTTAAGGACTCTCGGTCCTTGGATGATCTTACCGACCTATGTGTAAAAACCTATCGGTCCTAGGTTAGCTTAGGCTAGGTTTGTCGGTTGAGGTGTGTTAGGATCGGGGACGCCCTTGGAGGACCGGGGTGTTTTCCGGTTTTCAATAAGGGTGACCGCTTACACAACACACACAACTCTTTGGTGATAGTCCGGTTAGAGACTAAAACCTTTCTCAGCACTGCACAACCTGTCACAGACTCTTGAACCGGGTTCAAGGGCGGAAATGTCTGTTTGAGGTTGAAGCAACGAATGCAACTTTTAGATGATGTTTTAGAAGGAGTATGTATTATGGATATGAGTGACCGGTTTTAGAAGTATGATTGGTTTTGAGGTTAAGGTTTAAGCAAGCAAGAAATGAGAGCAAGAGAGTAAACACGAGACACAAGATTTGTTTATGGATGTTCGGAGCGAACCCTCCTACGTCACCCCTTCTTCTCAGGTTATGAGAAGGATCTCCACTAACTCTTTAGAGTTACAATTACACTTCCGGTCGAGCCCAACTTCGCTACTCGCCGGTTACACAAAACTCACACTTTTATGTAATACAACAACTCAACACAAACACACACAGAATGCTTCCGGTTTTAAGCACACCGGTTTTAGAATACAGGACTTTATCTCTCTAGAATTTAATGCTTTATGACTTTCAGAATTTATGATGCTCACAACTACAAGTACCGAACTGCATTGAATGAAGACGATCCGTCTTCCTTTTATAGCTGAAAGTAGCCAACGGTTACTTTCTTCTCTCTCTTGCGGATTGGTTGATCATTAGCACGCCTGTTTGCAGAAAGGTTGCTTGCACGCTTCAACTTCCTCAACACCTGGCATTCATGCAGGTGACTCTGAGCATATGATGACATAGCCGGTTTTCAGATTGATACACGTGTTGAACATCCGCTTCCGGCTGTCAGCATCGGATCAGCAAAGCATCATTGCTTTCCTCGCATGCTTCTGATCGGATCTGATCTTCTTTTATTCTTTCAAGACACGTTTCTTCCGTCATGGTACGTCACTCTTGAGATTTGAATCTTCTGACTTTTGATCTGTACTGTCCGGTTTCTGTGTCTTGTGCATTATGATCCGGTTGGAATGTAATCTTTTGTTCTTCATTAACCGGTCGCTTTGAGAAAGTGAAGCCGGTTCCTGTGATCTTTTAACTCGATCACTTGAGGCTGGTTTCTTTGAAGTAGTAGCAACCGATTTTTGATGCCGCAACCGGTTCCGGTTTGTTAAGTACCTGCACATGAAGATTAATCTCTGTTTAGTTTATTTGGCCGGTTCAAAAATTAACTTACTTAATTTTTCTATCAATTTCTCCCTTTTTGATTATTTAGAATAAATATTCAAAAATTGTAATATGTGGCCGGTTTTAAGAAAATTAACTTACTTAATTTTTCTATCAAGGTGTATAAATCTCTCAGTCCTAAGTTAGCTCTGGGCTAAGTCCTTCAGTCCTTGGTTAGGGAACTCTTGGTCCTAAGCGTAGGATTCTTGGTCCCAAGGACAAACCTCTCGGTCCTAGGGTAGGACTCTCGGTCCTAAGGTTAGGGAGTCTTGGTCCCAATGTTAGAACTCTAGGTCATAAGGTTAAGACTCTCCATCCTAAGGTTAGAGAGTCTCGGTCACAAGGTAATAACTCTCGGTCCTAGGGTTAGGACTCTCGGTCCTAGGGTTAGAGAGTCTTGGTCCCAAAGTTAGAACTTTTGGTCCTAAGGTTATGGAGTCTCGGTCCCAAGGCTAGAACTCTCGGTTCTAAGTGAAAATACTCTGATGGATTTCTTGTTCCTAGATCAAGAACATCGGTCGGATCTCTTAGTCCTTACTTACAAACATCGGTAGTACCTATCGGTGCTAGGTCAAGTTTCTTGGTCCTAGGCTAAAAGCCTCGGACCTCAAGAACATTAAGGGTGTGTTTGATGAGGGGGAATTGGAATTGGAATTGGCATTGGAATTCTAATTCCAATTCCATGAGAATTGGCATTGAATTACAATTCAATTCCTATGTTTGGAAAAATGATAGAATTGTAATTCAATTCCAATTCCTATGTTTGGGAAAATGATAAAATTGTAATTCAATTCTAATTCCAATGTTTGTAAAATAAAATACCGGTTCAAAATGTTAACTTTTAAAATATGTTTTCACGTTTTGGCACGTTTAATACGTTTTTGACATTTTTTCACATTTTTCACATGTTTTTCACGTTTTAACACGATTTTCACATTTTCACACGTTTTTCACGTTTTTCACACGTTTTAACACGTTTTTCACACGTTTTAACACATTTTTCACACGTTTTTCACGTTTTCAAATATTTTTCACGTTTTTCACATGTTTTTACGTTTTCACACGTTTTTCACGTTTTCACGTTTTTCACGTTTTCCACGTTTTTCAAGTTTTAACACGTTTTAACACGTTTTTTACACGTTTTCACGTTTTTTACACGTTTTAACACGTATTTTTTACACTTTTTAACACGTTTTCACGTTTTTTACACATTTTAACACGTTTTTCACGATTATCACACGTTTTTCACGTTTTTCACACATTAACACGTTTTTCACACGTTTTAACACATTTTTCACGTTTTACATGTTTTTCACATTTTGCACGTTTTTCACACGTTTTAACACGTTTTTCACGTTTTCAAACGTTTTCACGTTTTTTACACGTTTTAACAAATCAATCACGTTTTTACACGTTTTAACAAGTTTTTTACGTTTTTCACACATCTTTCATGTTTTTTTACACGTTTTTCACACGTTTGAACACGTTTTTCACGTTTTTCACACATTTTAACACTATTTTACACGTTTTAACACGGTTTTCACGTTTTCACAGGTTTTCACGTTTTTTCACACGTTTTTCACATTTTTGGCACATTTAACATGTTTTTGACATTTTTAATATGTTTAACATGTTTTTCACACGTTTTGATAGGTTTAAAACGTATTAAACCTATCAAAAACGTAAGAACATGTTAAACGTATCAAAAATGTGTTAAATATGTCAAATAAATGAAAAACTTGTTAAACGTGCCAAAACGTGAAAAACGTGTTAAAACGTGTTAAACGTGTTAAATGTGTTAAAAATGTGTCAAACGTGTCAAAAACGTAAAAAACATGTGAAACGTGTCAACAACGTGTTAAACATGTTAAAAACGTTTTAAACGTGTTAAAAACATGAAAACGTGTCAAAAACGTGTTAAACGTTCCAAACATGTGAAAAACTTGTTAAACATGCCAAAACGTGAAAAACGTGTTAAACGTGTCAAAAATGTGGTAAACGTGTCAAAAACATAAAAAAATGTTAAATGTGTTAAAAACGTGAAAACATGTTGTGTCAAAAACGTAAAAAAATGTGTTAAATGTGTCAAAAACGTGAAAACGTGTTAAACATGCCAAAAACGTGTTAAACATTTGAAAAACTTGTTCAATGTGCCAAAACGTGTTAAACATGTCAAAAATGTAGTAAATGTGTCAAAAACGTAAAAAAATGTGTTAAATGTGTCAAAAACGTGAAAACGTGTCAAAGACATGTTAATTATGTGAAAAACTTGTTAAACGTGCCAAAACGTGTACAACGTGTCAAAATGTGGTAAACGTGTCAAAAACGTAAAAAAAACGTGTTAAATGTGTCAAAAACGTGAAAACGCGTTAAACATGTCAAAACGTAAAAAAACGTGTTAAATGTGTCAAAAACGTGAAAACGTGTTAAACACGTCAAAAACGTGTTAAATATGTGAAAAACTTGTTAAACGTGCCAAAACGTGCAAAATGTGCCAAAATATAAAAAACGTGTTAAACGTGTCAAAAACGTGTTAAAAACGTGAAATAATGTTAAACGTGTCAAAAATGTGTTAAACGTGTCAAAGACGTGAAAAATGTGTTAAATGTGTCAAAAACGTGTTAAACATGTCAAGGACGTGAAAACGTGTTAAACGTGTCAAAAATGTGACACGTTTAACACGTTTTTGTTAAACATGACAAAAACGTGTTAAACGTGCCAAAAACGTGTCAAAACGTGAAAATCATGTTAAACGTGTCAAAAACGTGTTAGACGTGTCAAGGACGTGAAAAATGTGTTAAATGTGTCGAAAACGTGTTAAACGTGCCAAAAACGTGTTAAATGTGCCAAAATATGAAAATATGTTAAACGTGTAAAAAAACGTGTTAAAAACGTGTAAAACGTGTAAAACGTGTTTAATGTGTGAAAAATGTGTTAAACATGTCAAAAACATGAAAAACGTGTTAATTTGGAATTACAATTCCGACCTAAAAAGATAGGAATTGAGAACTATCAAATTACACTATATTAAATTACATTGGAATTCTAATTCCAATTCCAATTTTTAATATTAAAGTGTCTAACAAACATAAGAATTGGAATTGGACACTCCAATTCCAATTCCAATTCTAGGGTTATCAAACACACCCTAAAGGTTTATGTTTTTAGCTTTGATTCTTTGATGTAAGAGCTTGAGTAGCTTCATAAAGCTCTCAGGAACATGTTGTTCATCATCTCAAGATATGGATCAACCTTGATGATGATCAATTTTTCAAAACAGTTTGTGATCAAAAATCGGTTTTTTAATTTTAAAGATATCTTGAAGTGTAAGGATGTATCAAATAGCTTCCTTATACTACATATACTTTATTGGTACCAAAACAAGAAAACTGGTTTCTTGTTTTGACAAATACAAGAACTCAAAATTATTATTTTGTTTTGAAATTTTTTATTTTGATCAAACATAATCGGGATGGATCAAACATGATCCAAATAGTTTCCCAACATCTTTAAAATCATGTTATGAAGCTTTCTGGGCTTTGATTCGACATAATTAACCCAAGAAATGCAAACTTATTTTTTATTTTTTGAAATTTAAATTTAGGTTTTTGTTACTTAGATCGATTGACCTGTTCTATTATATCTAGATAGTTCCTAAATAGTCCTAGGAATGATTTTCATCCACAAAACATTATGAACCACAAGCATAAAAGTTTTTTTCAAATTGTAAATATGAATTATAAGGTGATTGGAATTATATCAAGAATTAGAGAACACTCTTTGGACCTTAGGGAAGTTGTTAGGGTGCCTGAATCCAAGCTTTAAGGTCTGAAACGAATTTTTGAAAAATCTAGAAGCTTTGAGCTTCTATGGAGGATTTCTGAAATCTTCTGATATTAAGGTAAAGATTTGATTCTCTGTCTTCTGAATTACTTAGGGAAGCTATTTATAGCATTCCTAAGTCGGTTGATGGCTCCAAGTGGCATGAATCGGCCAAAGCCATTAATGGTTTTCGGTTGTTCTTGGCTGAAGTTTCCAGACTATGGATGATCGTAGGGTGATCATTTGGGTTGTGAATTAGTCAAAACCGTCGATCAATGGATGAGTTAAAAAAAACAAAATCAACACGGTTCTTTTGAGATTATCATCTCAGCATCACGATGAAGAGGAATATCGGAGGCTAAAACGAAGTGTTTTCATGTGTGTCATAGCATTCCGTCCGTGGTCTGTTAGAGTTTGGGCTAACGAGGCTAATGTCCAATTATTTTATAGGTAGGGTGCAGCGCGGGCGCGTGTTCCATGTTACAGTCGGCTACGCGGGCGTATCTGGGTCGTTGGATGAGTTATCAACTCTCATTTGATGGCCTAGTTTTTTTATTGTAGTTTATTTTTCCTTGTTTTGGCTACACCCGATCAGGAGTTTATTTATTTTTATTAAATCTTTAAGGCTTTATTTGAAATTCATTTTTCTTTTATTTTTGTCTTTAATCTTGATTTTAATAAATAGAAAAATATTAAAATAAATATGGCAAATATATTACCAATTTTTTTTTTTATATATTTTTAGGATTTAAATAAAAATTCTTTTTAGATGATATGGATAAAAAAATTCATCAAAATTATTTATTTTTGTCTTTTAATTTTTCTAAAATGATTTTGAGATGTTATGGGTACAATATTTATCCCAAATAATTTTATTTTATATATTTGGCCTTAACTCTTAATTAATTTGATTACTAGCACAATAACTAATCCTAATTAATTATTTTAAATTAGTTTTTGGCCATGAGGTTAATTATTTTAATTTTATTTATTTAAAAATAAGTCAAAATAACTATTTTATTATTATAAATTGGAGTGTATATTATTAATGTTTATAGAGTACCCCTCTCGAATCGAGTTGAATACAACAAACTTGTTTTGAAAACGTTGTTTCGAGTCTTTAGCGATGAGGGAGTTAGGAAAGATGGAACTGTAGCATGTTATAGTTGGAGTCATCTTGATGTTATACATAACATTTGTCGATGTGCATCATAACGTTGGTTTAGGAAATCCTTTCATTGTTGTTTTATCCTAACAAGGATGATTCATAAAAATCTTGCTTTACAAAATTTGAAAAAGTATCCGTAAAATCTATGCAGTGAGGGTAATCATAGGTATTGAAACATCAATTTTTGTCTAGCATGAATATCAAAAGATTATTCATGTTTTAGTCATGTATAAATGGCTAGAAGGTTAATGTTATGAGATATGTATGGAACATGAAATTTGTAGTAATATTTCATGTGGGTTAATAACAAGTAACTTCTTACGGTGATCATAAATATAGGATCATGAGACTTAACAACAGATAACTCTTGGTGAGGAAGTCAACAAATTTTCCTGGTTTTTGCTATCTTGTGATCATGTGTATATGATCATGGTATCGTCAATTCTTATTACAGAAGTTAACAAAATTTATGTGAAGATCACTCATTTGTGAAGTTGAGAATGATCATGTATAAATGACCGTGGTGCTATCAACAAATAGATTATCGCGTGTCGGGAATTAAGACAAAACATTTATAAAAGAATATAATCGAAATATGACAGTATCAGATAACCTGACTTTATTGGAGTACCTATCATAATATAGGATTGTGAACAGGACATTGTAAGATTACCTATCAGAATATAGGATTTTGAACATGATTATATACAAATAATCGTTGTGTTTGTCAATAAATATGGCTTAAGTACCTATCAAGAGATATGGTTTAGAATACCTATTTAAATGATGAGTTTTTTGTCAAAGTACCTATCAAGAGATAGGGTTTTCTTGAGTATGCAATCAAGAGATGGTATTTGGTTACATATTGAGTTATAGTGTTTTATTTGAGGACCTATATCCGATAGGGTTTGTAGGGACATGTTTGAATGATAGAGTTTGATTACCAATCGAGTGATATGGCTTTATCCGAGGACCTATCGAGGTATAGGGTTTGGTCGGGATCGTATATGAATGATTTTTATGCTTGTTAATAAACAAGGTTTAGCGCTTTTGTTATTTGGGAGATGTACCTATTTAAAATTTTAACTAGACACTTATTAGAAGATAGAGCTTGCTTGAATACCTATGTGAATGATAGGGCTTGGATTACCTGTTTGGATGATAGGGTTTGGAATACCTTTTCGAGTGATATGGATTCGTTTGAGGAGCTATCGAGGGATAGGGTTTTGTTTGAGCACCTATCGTGGGATAGGATTTTTTAGAACCTATTGAGGGATAGGAATTTGTTTGAGGACCTATCGAGGGATAAGGTTTTATTTGAGGGTATATCGATGGATAGGGTTTTGTTTGATAATGTTTTGAGTTCATTGATGTTGGGGGAGGAAATACCTATCGAGCGATAGGATGTTAGTAGAATCGTATACAAACAATGTCTCAATTTATTGACAAATAGGGTTTGGTGGCAGAATCGTGTACGAACAATTAGCGCACCTATCAACAGATAGGGTTTCTAACTGAATAATATACAAATGATCTCTCAATCTATCAATAGATATGGTTTATTGACAAAATCGTGTACGAACGATTAAAGCACCTATCAACAATAGGATTTCAAGCGGAACCATATACAAATAATATCTCGACCCATCAACAATTAGAATTTATTGACGGAATCGTGTTCGAATGGTTTCTCGTACCTATCAACATTTAGGGTTTCTAAATGAATCATATACAAATGATCTCTTGACCTAACAACAAATAGAGTTTATAGCGAAACTATATACAAATAATGTCTCGACATATCTATAAATAGGGTTTCTTGACAGAATCGTGTCCGAACGATTAACACACTTATCAATAGATAGGATTTCTAGAGGAATCATATACAAATGGTGTCTCGACTTATCGATAAATAAGTTTACAAACAGAATCGTGTACGAACGATTAACGCACCTAACAACATATATGATTTCTAACGGAATCATATGCAAATGATCTCTCGATCCATCAACAAATAGGGTTTATTGATAGAATCATTGTACGACCAATTAATGCACATATCAATAGATATAATTTCAAGAGAAATCATATATAAATGATGTCTTGACCCATCAATAGATATGGTATATTGATAGAAACGTGTACGAACTCTCACAGATAGGATTTCTGAAGAAATCATATATAAATCATCTATCAACCTAGGGTTTCTAGGGAAACCATATACAAATATATCTCGACCTATCGATAAATAGGTTTTCTTGACGAAATCATCTACAAACGATTAGAACACCTATCAATAGATATTAATTGTAGCGGAATCATATACAAATGATGTCTCGACCTATCGATATATATGGTTTATAAATGGAATCACGTATGAATGTTTAATGCACCTATCAACAAATAGGATTTCTAGCGGAATCATATGCAAATGATCTCTCGGCCCATTTTAAGATAGGTTTTTGGTGACCTAACTACAATTAGGGTTTGAACAAGATTGTGTACAAACAATATCACACACTTATTAATAGATAGAGTTTAGGATACCTAGACTTTTTAGTGGAATTGTATAAAAACTATATATTGCACCTATCAACATGATTTTAGTGACCAAACTACAATTAGGGTTTGAACGGGATTGTGTACAAACAATCACAAGCACCTATCAACAAATAGGGTTTAAGATACCTAACTACCACTAGGGGTTTTAGCAAAAATATATAAAAACGATCTATCGCACCTATCAACGGATAGTATTTTGATGCCCTAACTAATATTAGGGTTTGAACGGGATTGTTTACAAACAATCTCCCACACCTCTCAATAGATAAAGTTTTGGATACCTAACTACAACTAGGGTTTTTAACGGAATCATATAAAAATGATCTATCACACCTACCAACAGATAGGATTTATGTGACCTAACTACAATTAGAATTTGAACGGGATTGTCTACAAAACATCTCACACACCTATCAACAGATAGGGTTTAGGATACCTAACTACAACTAGAATTTTTGACGGAATCGTATAAAAATGATTTATCACACCCATCAATAGATAATATTTTGGTGACCAAACTATAATTAGGGTTTGAACGGGATTGTGTACAAACAATCCCACGCATCTATCAATAGATAGGGTTTTGGATACCTAACTACAACTATGGTTTTTAGCGGAATCGTATAAAAAAGATCTATCGCACCTATCATCATATAAGATTTTGGTGACCTAAATACAATTAGGTTTTGAACGGGATTATGTACAAACAATATTACGCACCTATCAATAGATATGATTTATGATATCTAATTACAACTAGAGTTTTTAGTAGAATCGTAAAAAAATATCTATTGTACCTAACAACATATATGATTTTTGAGACTCGACTTTGCTTATTTTTCTTTTGCAGTAACGGTTGCGGCTCGATGCCTTTTTAGAGAATATTTCAACAGAATCCTTATTTTACTTTATTTTTCGAAGTGTCCTTCACATCTAGTTGAAATTTGTCAGTCGACAGTTTCTTGCTTTATTTATGGACAAATGACTCATGTTTTAAGATAAAGAAACATTTTTTGTTTCCTTAGTTTCTATCCTTGTTTAACTCTTTTGTTTCGAGATTAGAATGAACCTTGATCTTTTGAAATGAATCATGACATTTTTGGATTAAATTGTATTTAGGGCTAGGCGTTGAATATATTTTCCGTCCTTTGTGATGATTTTTATTTAATCAAGAAATATGATTTCTTTTTCCCCAACTTTCGAGATATCAGGTATAAATTCGATCTCGTATACAAATGATTATCCATGATCATAACCCTCAAGGAAGGCGTTCAACATCTTGAACTTTTGAAAAAATAATGTAACTTATTTTTGTTTGCTCGGCCTTGAACCACATTTCTTGAAAGTTCAACTCATCGCAAAAATATTTGGGAGAGGCTTTCGACTTTCTTCTTTGGGTTTATCTGATAGAATCGGTACATCCATGCATTTTCCATAAGCAATCAAGATTCAGATCTTGGGTAGGCCACGGACAATGATTTTAAGACCTCAACCATTTGAGCATTTTATTTTTTCGGGTGTATCTGATAGAATCGATATATTCTACTCTTATCATAGCAATCAAGACGAGAGTTTGGGTGAGCACGAATGGTGATTTCATTACCTCAACCAACACAAAATATTTTTTTAATGGTTTAGATATTTTGGTGTTTATTCCGGTTCTCTTTTTGGCATTTTAATTTTTTGTTTTTTTTATTCCCAAAGCATGAGTTTTAAACCACTATTTCTTTAACGAAAGTAACGATGAGGTGTCCTTTTTCAATCTAGGGCTCTCGGCCAAATTTTTATGGGGTTTTTTTAGCTTTTTTATTCAAAAAACCTTCGATTGGGGGTTGCTCTCAGGATAATTTTGTACGAACCAAAAGGAACTTATGACCGATATCTCTTGAATCGGGTTTATTGTGAAATACTCAGTTTTATTTCTAAGAATATCACTCGAAAGGAAGCGATGCTCTTCGATTTTCCACTACTTATTTTCATAAAATCCAAAAGATTTTCCTTATCTTGCGAAATGGACTAGGGGTTATTAATGTATTTGAGTCTGGGCCCACAAATATGTGGGTTGCCTACGTATCTTCTCGGTTCATTTTTCTATAAGAGAAGAAATAAGTCTTTGTATTTCGAACCATGAGTCTTTTGTCCATGTTGCAAGTTATACAAAACTTGGGGAATGGATTCCGTTGAGATAAACTTCTTTTGAGGTCGAGCTTTAAACCATTCTATAGATGCATGATATTATACAAAATATCTTTTAAGCGCATCGAGATTGCACGGAGCAATGATTTCTTCGCCTTCTATGTTAGATAAGCGAACAAGTCCTCTAAAGAGAATTTTCTTATGTAAGAAGGGTCCTTCCCATTGGGGTCAAAAGTTACCCCTAAGGTCTAGGAGTTTCCGGGTTCGTTTGAGAACTAGATCACCTTCTTTAAGGTTTCAATATTTGACCTTCCTATTCAAAATGTCTGAAATGTGTTTTTGGTAGTCTTGGGTTTTTTTATAAAGCGTTTAACCTTCAATCCTCTATTACTATTAGTATGTCATATCGAGACTTGAACTAGTCTTCTTCTATGACGTGACTCTCTAAGAATACTCTTAGAGTTAAAATTTCTATTTCGATGGATTGTACAACGTCCATGCCATAAACTAGAGAGTAAGGACTTTTGTTCGTCGATATTTTAGTAGTTGTATGATATCCCCATAAGGGCATATGGCAGCTTCTCGTGTAGGTCCTTATACGTGCTGGTCATCTTCTTGATGATCGTAATCACGTTTTTGTTGTCTCTTTGACCACACCAATTGTTTGGGGTCTATAGGGCGATGATTTATGATGCTTGATCTTGAACTCGTCGAGCAATTGCAACACTTTTTCTTAGAAGTTTTGACCATTATCTGAAATCAATGCATGAGGAACTCCATATCTAGCGATGATGCTAGGTTTGACCCAAAAGTTTATGAATAGTAGCAGTCAAATCAAATTATAAACACAGATTACAATGAACAAATACTATAATCTATCTATCCCAAATGTGTTATCTTCATGTCTGCCTTTTTAACCATATTACCTTCTTCTATGTCTCATTCCTCTCTTCTTCTTCATGAAGGGATATTCAATTGAAGAAGATGATGATGCATGTCTGCTCCTATTGTTTAATCTTCTCTGTATCAACCCGTACTAATATGATAAAATGTATTCTTCTTCAGGATTTTAAGAATTTTGTCACTACTTTTCTCTAATTCAGTTTTACGTGTTTGATGATTAACAACCTTAGTTTCCTCTTTATCTCTTCTTCTATATCTGTGCTTTTATATTCTTCCTTTTCCTTGTCTTTAGGCTTATCTTATTCATTATCCCCTATTTTATCAATTTCATTATTTATTCATTATCTAATTCTACATCACTTTCTTCTTTTACATCTTTTATTTTCATTCTCTGATTCTTCCTTGATTACTTCCTATGCATGTTTTCCTTGTTTATTGCCTTTAACTTCCCCAATATTATCTTTGATTATTGATTCTTCCGTTTCATTTTTCTA
Source organism: Impatiens glandulifera (assembly GCF_907164915.1). NCBI lineage: Eukaryota > Viridiplantae > Streptophyta > Magnoliopsida > Ericales > Balsaminaceae > Impatiens > Impatiens glandulifera. Next base: position 124,153,903 of record NC_061862.1, on the reverse strand, counting down.
CTTTTCTTCTTCTTGGGTTCTTAGGATTTTTTACTCTTCCTCAATTGCTTTTGCACATTTAGTGCTAGCATGTTGGAAAGTATTGTAGAAAAAACACCTCTGTGACATCCATTCATATGAGAAATCCATGATTGAAGATATTCTTTTCATGTTAACTATTATCATGTTCTTTGGCAGCGTACTTCGAGAATGCACTTCAATGTTTATTCTATCAAAGGTAAGTTGCTCTCCTCTTTCTGTAATTGAGTCCATCTACAATGTTTCCCCAATAAAATTGCAAAGTGACTTAGAGTTTCTACATTGTACATGTGTGTTAGGATGTTCCAAAGCTTAAACCATATATGGGTAATTTCATTTGGTTTGCTTAGCAGGTTCAATTCTTCAGACCATATCTTCAACTTCATATAGTTGGATCCAGAACAAGTATGCACATGTTTCAGAATATCATCCATGTTTGATCCTTTCTTGAACTGTAGAAAATAGAGATCGTGTTTGTTTGTATAAACATTCTCTAGTTCCTTGTACTCTCATTGTTTCATTAAGATTTTCTTGGTGACTGAGAATGATACTTTATTCTTCTCTTTGTAGTTTCCAACCACTATAGTTTTGCATTCCTTAACCATTTTTTTCTCTACTTCAATTAGTAGTTTAAATTCAAATGGAAAATTTCGTACCTCCACTTTTGTTTTAATATCGCCCAAATAGATTTTTTCTTTATAAGCATGATTCTCTACTTTCTTTCCTGTATTATTTTTATAGACTTCATTTACTTTCCAGCTGAAATTGCTCTTGATAGTATAGGTCTTTGATTTAAGGGATATTATCATCTCCCTCATTGTTTAAACTGTCCAGTTTACTATCTTTTCATACTCTTCATTCTTTAGTAAATGACGGTCTTCAAAATAGTGTACATTCAATTGGACGATTATTTGTTTCATTTTCTCTTTATTGAGTATAATCTCTCCTTTATTTGCGTGCATCAAGAGCTTTATGATTTAATTTTCCAGTACTTAGATACTTGTTTTTTCATTGTAACCAACCTTCAAATTCTTTCCTTCTTTCCCTATTTTCCTATTGCATTTTCTTCAGAATTTGTATAAGTAATTGGTTCCTTACCTTTGCTGCATTCCTATTTTTTCTAGATAATTTCTTTGGCAATCGTATCAATTTTCTTTTCATTTGCCTCCCTTAAACCTTCCATCACAAGTTCTTTGACTTACTTATCCTTATTCTTTCTTTTTCTTCCCGTTTTAATGAAGACCATAACACAACAACAAAGCAGAGAAGTTATACAATACAATACACTAGAAACCCTAGCTGTTAAAGAACTGGGTAAACTAAAAACCAAATTCTTCCAACCAAGCTTTGTAGATGAATGACCGACCTAGCTATTAGAGTCAATACTGTGTCGATTGTGTGCATGTTCTTGATTTGACAAGCGACCATGAACGAATATCAACCGCGACCAGTACCGTGACGATCGTGTCGATCGTTCCGATCATGTCTTTTGTGCTGATCATATTTTCGTGATTAGAAAATTTGCTGCCGGAATTTTTTTCGTAAAATATCGCATAAAGGCATATTAACTATTTATTTGCAATTTGTTTACAAAAATTAATTTTAAAAGGTTGGGGGTTTTGAGAGAAATTATTTCCATCATCCAATCTACAATCAACTTCAGACTTTTTTGTATCGCAAAATAAAAAACATAATTGTCGCGTTCACAAAGAATAATTAGTTTTTTTTTGTTTAAGAATGCCAATTGTATGCATAAAGTTTATTTGGATGTTAAATTTGTTATTAAAGCTGTAAAATTATATATATCTAAATAAAATTGGTAAAATGCTTTATATTTATCAACTTAATGAAAAAGTTAATAGAGTTAACTTTTGACACTTGTATTTGACGACTAGATTATATATTATTATTTTTATTTTTGTCCAAGTCATCCTTAACTCTACCACCCTCCCATTTCTTTGGACTCTCTTTTCCTTCCACAAATCTTAAGAATATGGTGATCACAAGTAAGTTTCAAATCAAAATACTACTCCATACTCACAAATCATAATTACTTCGTGCAACGACCAATCCATTTTATCTATAGAGTCTGAACATTATAACTTCAACTGAATATTACTCCAAAACACACAAATGAATCATAAATCCAGATACGACAGTAAAGTTTGACAATAAAGTTTATTGGATCCGAATGAGTATAAGCGTATCATCAGGTGTCTCATGTACTTGATGCACACTCAACGACCCCGATATCTCTAATGTATTTTAAAGTAAATATAATATATTATTTTAATATTTATAATGAAAATAATAATACAAATTGGACTTAAATTTAATTATTTTAAATAAAAAAATTAGTAATAAGTCTATTTTTATCTTTAATTTAAAAATCTTTAATTGACTATATTCATAGATAAAATATTATATATTATAATATATATATATATATATATATATATATATATAATATATTATGTAATTTTCCAAAATATGATACTACTAAAGATATTATGAATACATCCTTAGATAATGTTAATCCATCCAATTTAGTGCTGAGAATATTGTGAATCCATTTTATGGCGCATTTAATTGGTGTATACTATTATATATCACTTAAATACTTTTAATTTAATTATATTAATTATAAATTATTTAAAAAGAAAACTTTTTAAAAAGTTAAAATATATAATATATATATATATATATAATATTTTATAAAATATATAAGGATGGATTCATAATATCTTTAGTAATATCATATTTTGGAAAGTTGCATAATATATATATAATAATTTTCCAAAATATGATACTACTAATAAAGATATTGTGAATTCATCCTTAATAATGTTAATCCATCATATTTAGTGCTGAGAATATTGAAAATCCATTCTATGGCGCATTTAATTGGTGTATATTATTATATATCACTTAAATACTACCAAAATATGATACTACTAAAGATATTGTAAATCCATCCTTAGATAATGAATCCATTTTAGGGCTCATTTAATTAGTGTATACTATTATATATCTTTTTAAATACTATGAATTTAATTATATTAATTATAAATTATTTTAAAAAAACATTCTAAAAAGTTATAATATATATATATATATATATATATATATATATATATATATATATATATATATATATATATATATATATATATATATAATATTTTATAATTGACAATATCTTTTAGTAGTATCATATTTTGGAAAGTTGCATAATATATATATTGAGAATATTGTGAATCCATTTATGGCGCATTTAATTGGTGTATACTATTATATATCACTTAAATATTATACTATTAATTTAATTATATTAATTATAAATTATTTAAAAAGAGAACTTCCTAAAAAGTAATAATAAATAAAATCTACTATAAATATTACATTATAGCTCGAGAAAAATATAGAACAAATAAGTTTGTATGTGTTTACTATCAAAAGTATAACATGGAGAAGAATATTCTAATAACAATCTTCTTAGTTAGTGTGTTTTTGCAAGGTATATATCTCATCCCCAACATTTGTTATTTATTTATAGTCAATATATTTATTTTTCTGATCTAATTGACATAAATAATTTGTATATTATATATATAGGGATGATGTCACCATCATATGCATTGACGGAATCTTTGAGGAGACGTTTAGACTGTGATGATGATGCTACATGTTCAATCCTTTGTGTCAGTGGAATTGGAAAATGTTTTTTTGGATATTGTCATTGCTTATACAAAGGAAGTTTGCCCAAACCTCATACTATTGACAATGCGGCGGGATTCAAAGTGAAAGCCTAATGTGTAAGTTTGGGTGTTTTGTTGAGACATGATTCTATAGTATAAAATTAAATGGTTGAATTGATCAATTTGTATGTTTTGGAGAATATTTAACCTCTAAAAAAAATAAGGCTGTACTATGTTCATTCTACTTATAAATAAACAAACATCAATTAATGGTCACTTTTAGCTAATAAAGAGGTCAAAATTAAATAAACAAATTACAAAGACATTGAATATCTGAGGAATAATAACTAACAATTACAATCAACAAATTTTATGCACGCAATCTCAAAAGCATACATTACAACTTAAAAACATGTGATCGTCGTCACTAAATGTTGATCTCCTCTCGAATCTTATAAAATAACCGAGATCGTATTGTAAATAGGACGAGAAACCAATGTTGAGCTCGCTTCTAGACATTTTTGACTTATTATGTTTTACCATTGAGTTATTTCCATTAAATCTGTTTTTCTACGTAAAAAACCAAGATAAATTGTAAAGCATTTGAATGACACAAAGAAAGAGATGTTGATTATGGTTAGATGATTGGTAAAATTTGGGAAATGGCATTGACATTGTGTCTTTTATGTCCGTTTTTTGTGGTATTATTCTTAATCTTTTGTCATTTGATAAAAATATGATATTTATATTTTATATTTGGGACTTATCATGCATCTAAAGAATAATGTTAAATCCTATATCATGGTTTTATGTAACTATTTGTTCTTAATCATGTGGCTATAATCACAATAATCAGTACATTGAAATAAAATATAGAAGAATAGAAGAATAGAAGAATAACCATATAGAAAAAATAAATAAAATTATAGTAGGGTAATATCTGAAATTTCAGTTGCATGTTAATTTATAAATAATCATATAATGAGATTTTACTTTTTTTAATTTTAAAACTTTATTTATTTACAGAAATTAAAATGTGACATGAAATTGGTGATCTAAACATGGACTGAAGAACATTTTCCTTTTCTATTTTATTTATTTTGTTCTCTTTTTGATCATTTTGGTTGAATCCAAACTGGATCTTAGCTTATGAACTAAATTAATCTAGTGAAAGATAAAATTATGAATGTATTATCTAGAGTGAACATAGTATGACCAAAATCTAATCCTAACTCAAACTCAGAATATTAATTTACATTGAAGAAGAACTTGAATACTAGGCTTTAAATCGCGAATAGGAGGATGAAAATCAAACTTTCAAGAGTAAAATCTATTACCCAAATTAGATTAATTTTATTTTATTCTCTTTATCAATTCAATATAAATTAATGATGTTCCAACTCTAATATATTCTCTTGATTTTTAATACGTACATTGATCTACATTACAGTCAAATATAAAATAATTAAAAGTTTTAAAATTCATTAATAATATATTTTATAATTAAAAAATTTAAAATTCATTAATAATATATTTATTAATTATAATCTAGTCATACTGACATATCATTGTTGTACAACTCTTTAATTAATTAATTTATTTATTTATAAAAATAAATAGAGTTAAACTATTCAAAAAGATTTTATTTAGTATGAATTATTTAAATATTAATTAAGTAATTCATATTAATCTCACCTATTATTTCTTCAACTAATTTAGTAATTAAAATATCAGAATAATTTCAAACAAATCAAGATGATATTAAACGAATAAAAAAATGTATAATAATGTCAAAGACATTAAATGGAGAAAAAAACAAATTAACGGACAAAAAATGTTAATTGTGTCATAAATGTGTTAAACGGAAAAAACGTGTTAAGCATGTCAAACACATGTTAATAATGTTAAAAACGTGTTAAACGTACCAAAACATGTTAAACGTGTCAAAACATGTTAAATGTGCCAAAAACGTGTTAAACGTGCCAAAAACATGTGAAATTGAATAAAACGAGTCACGTATTTATTATGTGTTGAATAATTCAAAAACGTATTAAATTAAGTAAAATAATCAAATAATTGTTAAGCAGATCAAAATGTGTTAACCGAGACAAAAACATGTTAATTATTAAACGATTCAAAAACGTAATAAATGTGTTACAAACAAAAATTTAGTTTGAGTTACCCAATCCATACCTATACCCAACCTATATTATTCATTAATATGGGTTGAAAAATGGATTGAATAAATTTGTTAAAATAATGGGTTAATATTGTATAGTATTTATATATTTATGGTGTTATGTATTAAGGCCCATATATATATTAAGGCCCAAATATATTAGATTTTAAGTCTCTTATCTCTCTATATAATCTCCATCTATTGGAGAGGCTGTAATTATAGAAAACCCTATTATTGAATCCTTTCATTCGTAACATGGTATCAGAGGTATGGAATTAGGGTTAGGATTTCTTTTCTATTTTCCCCTTCCTCTCTAATTACTATTGGGTTTATTCTTGAAGATTGCTTGTATTTATTCGCCATGTCGGAAGAAGGTAAACCTAGTTCCAAAGATAGTGACGGTGGTTCTAGTTGGGGATATCATTTAAACTCGTCCCTCGTTCTTAGCCTCATGAAATTGGATGGGTCGAACTATCTTGCATGGTCGCAAGCTTGTTTACTTTCGATTCAAGCCAATAGAAAGCATAAATTCATTAATGGGACGTCTAAGAAACCCAAGGATGATGATCCTAGATTGGATGATTGGGAATCGGACAATGCCAGGGTGAAAACGTGGCTCTTTAATTCAATGGAACCAAATATTAAGAAGAGCTATCTATTTCTTGCCAGTTCTCAAGAAATTTAGATCTTGATAGCTAAGACGTACTCCCATTCTGGAAATTGTTCGAAGGTTTATGAGATTCGAAAGAGAGTTCGGGAGACAGTATAGGGTAATAGGACACTAGCAAAGTACTACTCTATGTTGATTGGGTAATGGACGGAGCTAGATCATTATCACATCTTTAGAGCAGAATGTACGAAAGATGCAGAAGCCTATCAAAGGATTGTAGAAGAAAATCGTCCGATTGACTTCCTAGTTGCGCTAGATATCTACTATGATCCCATTAAGGCAGAATTGATCCGGAAAGTTCCACTCCCTGATGTTTCGACTGCCCATGCTCGTATTTAGGGGGAGTAGACTCGACGACATACTATGGTTCCTCAATCGGAACACTCTGATCGTTCTGCTCTTGTTGCTACCCATGTTCCTGTTACCGCACCGTCAGTAACACCTCCCTTTGTTGATGTGAGTCCACCTCTGTGTGATTACTGCCAGAAGACAGGGCATACTCGTGATATGTGTTTTCTCCTACATCCTCACCTTCGTGGCTGTGGTCGTGGTTGTGCTCGCGGCCGAGGTCGTGACTCTATAGGACATTGTCAGTATAATGCTCACCTTTCAGTGGAGACACATATTTCTGGTATGGATACTCCTCCCCCTATAGCGGAGGTTCCTTTGACTTTTTAGAGACGAGTGCCCTTTGCAACTTACTAGCCAACTCTTCATCTATTTCCACATCCTCTCATCTTGCCCATTCCGGTATGGCTTCTGCCTTAACAACCTCACAGTCTTCTTCTAACTCTTGGATCATCAATTCATTTCGAGGGATCGACATAGCCGTGATTGCTTAAATCTTAGAGGGGTCAGCTTCGATGCCCCTCTGTGTGATTAAAAATCCTATCATTTTACTAGTTATGACTCCGAAGGTGCATTTCTTTGGGTTGAGCCGTAGTTGATATTTCTTGATTCATTATAGGAATTTTCTGAGGTTTAGGACATGTCCTTCTCGATCCTTTGATTTTACAATCACGTCGTCGACATATATTTCCACATCATTGTGGATCATGTCATGAAGGATCATACTGGCTACCCTTTAATAAGTGACTCCCGTGTTTTTTATATTGAAAGGAATGACCTTATAACAGAAAGTTCTTACTTCTATTATAAACTTGGTCTTTTTCTTGTCTTGCGGGGCAATCAAAATTTGTTTGTATCTACAGAATCCATTCATTATTGATAACAATTCATGATCGGCCACATGATCGACCAGTATACCCGCGAGCCAATAAAAGAAAAAAAAAGAATAATGGCAAAATGAAAACCAAAAGTAGAAAGTTGATAAAACATCTCTCAAATGTTTTTTGCGATGAGTTGTGTTGGGTGAAATTATTTTTGACTAACGATATTTTGATGACAAATTTGTGTAAAACTTAAATAAGATTGAAACTAAGCCGTCTAATTATTTTTTTGCAGGTGCATCAAAACGTGCTAAGTTAGACTTAGCTTGAATTAGGTTCTTTAGACGTGTTAGTTGTTAGACGTACGGCTAGTTAGACGTGCAGTCTAACTGGTATGTAGTTAGACGTGCAGTCTAACTGATACGTAGTTAGACGTGCAGTCTAACTGATACGTAGTTAGACGTGCAGTCTAACTGATACGCATTTACAATCTAACAGATACATAGTTAGGCGTGCAGTCTAACAGATACGTAGTTAGACGTGCAGTCTAATAGATACGTAATTAGACGTGCAGTCTAACAAACACGTAGTTAGACGTGTAATCTAATAGACACGTAGTTAGACGTGCAGTCTAACTGACACGTAGTCAGACGTGCAGTCTAATAGACACTTAGTCAGACGTGTAGTCTAACAGACACTTAGTTAGACGTGTAATCTAACAGATACGTTCCTAGACGTGTAGTCTAACAGATAAGTAGTTAGACGTATAGTCTAACAGATGAAAGTTAGACGCAATGAGTCTAACTTCTTCAGATTAGTCTGAAGGGACACGTAATTATATGTGCCGTGTAACTCCATTAGACTTGGTGGTCTTTTGGATCTTACTATTAGACGGGGGCGTCTAACTTTATTAGACTTGGCAGTCTAATGGAGCACGTCTATTGCCTCGCTTCTGCAGTTGATTGAAGTCGGCATCCGTGTACCCACGATCAACTAGCTATACGATACTCCTACTCCACTATACGACAACCAGTTGCATCCAATGAATGAATTTCACGTAATTGATATATTCTTTCCACTACTTGTTCCTTGTAGGATAATTCTAGAAGAATATTTGGAGCACTACCAGATTGGTACGGCCACGATCTTTGTGTACAGAGTATGTTGTACCTGTGTACTATGGAGGCTTTCCAATGGGTGCTTGCCACTCCTTCAGACAAGTCTGAGGTAGAACCAGAGTTAGACGTGTAGTCTAACTCAGTGGCGTTAGACGTACCCGTCTAATGTTTTTTTTAATTAGACGTGAGTCTAATTCTATTAGACCAGGCGGTCTATTAGACGTTTTTCATTAGAAGGAGTTGACTTATTTCATTAGACTGATTTTCATAAAACCTTCTAACTGAAATACGTCTAATGCTCTTTTTAAGCAGTACGCTTGAATCTAGCATTTCTCTTACCCACGTACTATAGCTGTACCCTACTTCTGTTCCACTATCTAGTGAAGATTAGTACAACAACTATATGCATCCAATCAAGGAATGCCACGTAAGAGAATTTTCCTCACATTACCCGTTTTGCAGGTACATCCCTAATGGAATATTCGGCGCACTACCAGTACGGTACGGCCACGATCCTTGTGCTCAGAACTTGCTGTGTACAATGTAGGCTTTCCAATGGAAGAGTGCCACGTATCATTCTTGAAGATTCCACCGTTAGCTCCTGCTCAGTATTTAACAAATCCTAAGGACAACGGACAATCTGCCAAACGAACAAGCGAATACAAATGAACAAGCAATCTGATTTTGTAGAGAGAGACTACTCAATCATCTTGCTTACTAAACTTATTCTGTGAAGCTTCTTTCTGATTGTACTGTGTGTGAATCAAGAGAGAGAGCTAGAATCAAAACACCTGTAGCTGAGTGATATTCTTCATCTTGTAATTGAACAGAAAGTGTTCTGTTCAATAGTGAGCTAAGTGTGTGTAAACTATATTTGATTCTCATCATATTATAGTGAATCTTTCCGGTGGTTGGAAGAAAAGGTGACGTAGGAGAGTTTCTCCGAACATCCATAAACAAACTGTTGTGTTCTTCATTTCTGTCATCTTTTCATATTTCATATTGTGTGCTTCAAACCCAAGTAAACAATTCCGCCTTGAATCTGTTTCAAGTGTTTACACAAGTTTGCGTAGAATAGAAAGAGATATTAATCCCTAATAGGATTTCTATCAAACCGTTTTTCATAAGCCTTCATCCTTAGTCAGACCCCCGTCTCTAACGATAAAGCCGATCCTATCAATTGGTATCAGAGCCTTGTTTCTATTCTCAAGCTTCAAGAACCCAAAGCATGTCTTGCATCAATGAAATTCCTCTTCTGTCAAAGGACAACTACGATCTGTGGATGATAAGAATGCAAGCTTACTTGGCCGCTATTGACTATGATATGTGGAGTGTTATCACCGATGGCCCCATAAAGATTTAAAAGCCAAGAAGTGAGTGGACCACTGAAGATAAGGTGACCAACAACCTGGATAATGTTGTTAAGAACATTCTGTTCCAGTCACTCAACACGAATATGTTCTGTGAGATTAAGTCATGTTCCACGGCAAAAGAAATATGGGATAAGCTCAACCAGATCCATGGAGTGAACTCTCAAGCAAAGAACACCAGGAAGCATTCATTTGCAGTCAGAACAAGTCCAGATGGGCTGACAGCGATTCGGAGGAGTCTCCTATCGAAAAAGAGAATGAAGCTGTAACATGTCTGATGGCAGATGACCAATCTAAGGTAAATAATATCTTTGTACCAGAATTTACAAACGAGGAGTTAACTAATGCACTCAATGAAATGGCTATTGAGTACAAGAAGTTAGCTGACTCTTTTTATGAAATGAAAGCTAAATATGCATCAAATGCTTGTTCTTCAAAGCAAGAACCTGAATCAAATGTTTTTGATGAAAAACTAACAAAGATCTCATCTGAGAATGAGATGCTCAAAGAACAGATTCAAACTCTTTCATCCGAAAATAAGAGACTTAACTATATTGTCAATGCATGGACAAGATCAGGAGATGCTGTCAAATATCAAATCAGCATGTTGAAACCTGCTAGATCTAGATCCGGTTTGGGATTTGATAGCAATGACCCTAATCTGTCCTGCAAAAAGTCAAAGCCAAATGACCAACTTAAGCCAATATGTTTTGTGAAAGGAAGTATGACTGACATTGAATCTGATCATATTCATGAAGAAGTTGCTTTCAAAAATGAAATAGTTTATGTTCCACCGACTGTTAGTTGGCTTAAGAATAAGCTAGAAAAGGCTAATAAGTTGGGTAATCTAAAACCTGACTCTAAGTCAAGGAGTTTTAAAAGAAAATCTTCTTCAAATGCTAAAGGATCAGTGGCTAGCAGGAAGTCGTCTGCTAAGTCAAAAACATACGCATTAATCACAACACAAAATGGGAAATCTATCAGAATAACTAAAATATGGATTCCTAAGGGACTGATTGACCGAGGACCCAATTAAAGGTGGGTACCAAAAGATTGTAAATATTTATTTATGTAGGTACAAATAAATGAAGGACTGGAGGAATCTGTATGGTATCTTGATAGTGGATGTTCTAGGCATATGACAGGAAACAGACGTCTCCTCACTGATATATCAGATTGCTCTGGACCTAATATCACATTCGGTGACAACAAGAATGGTAAGACCATGGGTAAGAGTAAGATTATCCATGGTAACCTAACTATTAATGACGTGCTGCTGGTTTACAACTTATGTTATAACTTAATCAGTATTAGTCAACTATGTGATAATGGTTTGTCAGTAGACATTCAAACTCATGCATGTTTAGTTAAAGACCAAGATGGAAAAATCTTATTAACTGGAAGTAGAGTAGGAAACTCATATAAAATGAATTGGCAAAAAAAGACATCTGATCCTATGTGCATGATTTCCAAGAATGACCAGAAATGGTTATGGCATAAACGTTTGAACCATCTGAATTTTAAAACCATCAACAACATTTGTTCAAACAATTTAGTTATTGGTTTACCCAACCTTCAGTTTTCAAAGGACAAGATATGCACTACTTGCCAGTTTTCAAAAGCAAAGGGAAATCACAATCCAGCCGTATCCTAGAACTTTTACATATGGATCTTTTTGGTCCAATTCCTGTAAAAAGTGTAGGAGGAATGAGATTTTCCTTAATTGTTATTGATGACTTTTCACGTTTTACATGGGTTGCATTTTTACCATCAAAAGATAAAACTGCTGAAAATTTGATTAGGATTTTTAGAGAAATTCAGAATAAAAAATCTCTAAATATCACATGTATTAGAAGTGATCAGGGAACTGAATTCACTAACAGATACCTATCATCTTATCTTGAGGAGACTAGAATTAGGCACGAGTTGTCTAGTGCCAGAACTCCACAACAAAACGGCATTACTGAGAGAAAAGTGAGAACTCTGAAGGAAGCAGAGAGATATATGCTTGCTGAATCAGATGTTCCTCAGAGATTCTGGGCAGAAGCCATTAGTACTGCTTGCTATACTCAAAACCGATCAATAATCAACAAACGTTTTGATAAAACTCCCTATGAACTCTACTATGGGAGAATTCCCACAGTTTCTTACTTTAAGATTTTTGGGTGTAAATGTTTTATCCATAACAATGGAAAGGTTTATTTGACTACTTTTTATGCTAAAGCAGATGAGGGATTCATGTTGGGATACTCATCAGTGAGCAAGGCTTATAGAGTATACAACAAAAGAACACAGACTGTTGAAGAATCCCTTCATGTAGTTTTTGATGAGCCTATTGAGAGCAAATCCAATGAACCCATTGATCTTGCTGACAGACTGCAAGCGGCCAGTCTTGAGTCTGTAAGTGAAGAAGAAGAAACCTTGGACAAGCGGATGGCTCTATCTGATCCCGTGGATGATCCGGTTGAAGCTCAACCAGATGTGCAAACTCCTGTTCAACAAGAAGTTGAGAGTTTGGATGTCGCGGTGTCACCGGTTCAGATGACCAATCCCCTTAGTTCCAACTTCAGATGGAATAGAAATCATCCACCAGAACTGATAATCGGAAATCCTTTTTCTCCTCGAAGGACAAGACGTCAACTGATGGATGAAATGACCAACTCTGCATTTATTTCTCAAATTGAACCAAAGAAAATTGGTGAGGCTATAGTTGATCCAGATTGGATTAATGCTATGCAAGAGGAGTTAAACCAATTTGATAGAAATAAAGTGTGGTATCTTACTCCTAGACCAACTGACAAGTCAGTTATAGGAACAAGATGGGTCTTTAGAAACAAGCTTAGTGAAGATGGCTTAGTCATTAGAAACAAAGCTCGTTTAGTTGTTCAAGGATACAGACAAGAGGAAGGCATTGATTTTGATGAGTCTTTTGCACCGGTTGCAAGACTAGAGGCAATCAGAATTTTCCTAGCATATGCATCATTTAAGAACTTTAAAGTTTTTCAAATGGATGTAAAAAGTGCATTTTTAAATGGAAAATTAAGTGAGGAAGTATATGTTGACCAACCCCCTAGTTTCGTAGATCATGTTTTGCCTAATCATGTTTATAGGCTTAACAAAGCATTGTATGGTCTAAAACAAGCTCCTAGAGCTTGGAATGACACTCTAACCAATTTCCTGTTTGATCATGATTTTGTTGTTGGAACAGTGGATAAAACCCTGTTTAGATTTGCTAAAGATTCTCACATATTACTTGTTCAAATATATGTTGATGACATTATTTTTGGGTCAACTAACCCCAAACTGTGTGAGAAATTTGCCAAGCTGATGCAGGATAGGTTTGAAATGAGCTTGATGGGAGAACTTACATTCTTCCTTGGGCTTCAGATCCGTCAGCTAGAAAACGGAACTCTCATAAACCAGGCCAAATACACCAAAGAATTGTTAAAGAAGTTTGATCTGGAGAACTGTTCTTCAGCAACTACTCCAATGAGTTCTTCAGTTAAATTGGACAAAGATGAAGGTGGACAAAGTGTAGATGTTACAGCATATAGAGGACTCATCGGTTCCTTGCTATATATAATTGCTAGCAGGCCAAACATTCAATTTGCTGTTGGTATTTGTGGCAGATTTCAGTCTGATCCTAAACTCTCTCATTTTACTGTTGTTAAACGTATTCTTAAATACTTGAAGGGAACTCAAAATGTGGGACTGTGGTATCCGAAGGATTCCAGTTTCAATTTAATTAGTTTCTTAGATGCAGATTATGCAGGATGCAAAATTGATAGAAAAAGCACTAGTGGAACTTGCCAGTTCCTTGAAGATCGTCTAATCACATGGTTCAGCAAGAAGCATACCTCAGTCGCAACATCTACAGAAGAAGCAGAGTATCTTGCAGCTGACAGTTGTTGTTCTCAAGTTTTGTGGATTCAACAACAGCTCATAGACTATGGAATTGAGGCTGATGAATCTCCAATTTTCTGCGACAACACAAGTGCTATCGCAATCTCATATAATCCTGTTCTACATTCTCGGACAAAGCATATTGAAATCAGGCATCATTTCATCCGAGAACACGTCAATCAGAAGCAAATCCGTCTTGAACATGTTCCTACAGATCAACAAACTGCGGACATCTTCACGAAACCTCTTCCGGAAGCTAAGTTTTCTCACTTTAGAAACATGCTAGGTCTTGTTGATCTTGATTGATGTAATTGTGTGCATAAACTAAGGGGGAACATATCATTCAAAACGCAACCGAATAGATATGAAAGACGGAGGTCTTAACTTGTCCTAAGGATTCAGAGTTGGAGAAACACAACTACTTAGACGAATATCTACCTTAGCAGTTTCACCTTTATATGAAATCACTATCTTGGTTATTTTAACCTGCTTGGTTAGACGGATGCTTCTAATAGAAGGACACGTCTAATAGACGTTAGAAGTTTTTACGTCATGAGCAAGAGGATGCTCACGTCTAATCAGACATGCGTGTCTCACGTGCTGTTATAGCATAATTAGACGTACACGTCTAATAGACTAATTTTTTAAAGAAGTTGAAAATGTGAAAAGGAGAATAAAACGTCTAACTACTGGTGTAATTAGACTCTTCATCTTCTAGTTTTTCGGACAGCTGTCTTTTAATGATGTTTGTTTGAGTCCTTTTTCCCGCCGAAAAATAAAATCAGTCATTCCTCAAAAGAATTGAAGACACGTGTCTCTCAATATGCAAGAAATGACTAATATTTCGGACATCTTTTGCTTGTACACTTAGTATTAAACGTTCTGTTTCATGCTAACATTAAATGCTGTGTATATTGGGAACTTTCTTTTGAAATTCTTGACGGTAGGAGCAATCATTAGTTTTCTTCTTCATGATTAAGACCCCAATATTAATAGGTTCGTTCACTCTAAAAGGTTAGAAGATCCTTGAAATCCCTCTTCCTGTCTTTAGAAGTCGAATCTCTCAAACCCTTGTTCATCGAATCAAAATGCTGCCCTTTCGACCAAAATCGATTCAAGTGGACTATCAATTCGTTTCCACTCTTGAATCTCCGGGCATGCAAAGGATATTCGAATCGCTAAAAGCTTCTGGGCTGAGAAGATTCCTCACCCCTCATGAAACTTATCATGAACAACTAGTCAACGAATTCTTTCAAACCGCTAGTTTCTATCAAGATAGTGTTATTGTTGGAGCCGTAATGGGCCAGATGGTATGGATCTCAAAAGAATCTTTTGGTGAGTTTTTCCATCTCCCAATAGAAGGTATTGATGATTTCTTGACCACTCATCCTAACCTAATGATTACGATGATAAAAGTCTTTTCCGATTCCCCTGAAGTAGATATTCATGGAAAGAAAAACCTCCAGAAGGTTGAATATGCGCTCTTAAGCGATATCATTTCGAAATCCCTTTTGGCTAAAGAAACTTCTTACAAGTATTGTACGAAGGTCTTTCAGATCATGGTGGCTATCACTAGGGGTGTTCCGGTGAACTGGACAAGCTTCCTCTTTGGGAATCTTGTCAGAATGGTTGTGGCTAGGAAGAAGATCTTCGGCTTTGACGGTCCTCTCAGTTCTTTTCTCTGTCATCGTCTAAACGAACCTGGTAAGAGTTTTCCCCTTCCTTCTAAGATCCTGAACTACCAGAAAGTTATAGATTACATTCAAAGGGTGGAAACGCTCAAGTCTAAGAAACGAAAAAGTGAAGACTCCAACTCCTCTCTAACTGCAGTCTTAGAGACCTCTTAGGTTGAAGTCTATCCTGTCCAGAAGTCATGATCAGAAAGAAGAAGAAGAAGACTAGTGATTAAATGTCTTTTTGTAGTTATTTTGAATGTCTTAATGATGTTTTTGGTAAACCAATTTCAGCTACTTTGAACAACGTTTTGAGTG
The DNA here is from genome assembly GCF_907164915.1 of Impatiens glandulifera. NCBI lineage: Eukaryota > Viridiplantae > Streptophyta > Magnoliopsida > Ericales > Balsaminaceae > Impatiens > Impatiens glandulifera. Next base: position 124,137,787 of record NC_061862.1, on the reverse strand, counting down.
TTTCTTCTGAAAACACTCACATGTGATTAATCTAGATGTTTTTGAATAATTACTTGCATGTTTGTTTATTTATTGGATGAATGCATGTCTTGATATACGTATGCAGGTTTGCAATTTCTTCATCAAAAAGGGGGAAACTGTTGGGTCAAATTATTTTGACTAAGTGTTGAAATAATTTACCCACTGATATTTTGATGATGAAATAACTTATGAGTTTTGATACAGGTGTATTGAGACAACATATTATTAGACTTGGATCTAATGATGGCCATTAGACCGATTTTGATTTTCATTCGCATAAAATTAGACGCAAGTCTAATAGAATTAGACGTACAATCTAACTCATCGGAGTTAGACGTGTAAGTCTAATAGATGTGTAAAGAATTAGACGGATGGTCTAATGAATACACAGAATTAGACGCAACTCTAATATATTCAGAATTAGACGTACAAGTCTAACTCATCGGAGTTAGACGTGTAAGTCTAATAGATGTAAAGAATTAGACGCTAATCTAATGAATACACGGAATTAAACACACAAGTATAATATATTCGGAATTAGACGTGAGTCTAATAGAATTAGACGTACAAATTTAACTCATCGGAGTTAGACGTGTAAGTCTAATAGATGTGAAGAATTAGACGGATAGTCTAATGAATACACGAAATTAGACGCAAGTCTAATATATTCGGAATTAGACGTGAGTCTAATAGAATTAGACGTACAGTCTAACTCATCGAAGTTAGACGTGTAGTCTAATATACTTGTAATTAGACAGGTAGTCTAATTGTTTTTCGGAATTAGACGGGTAGTCTAATTAGTGAAAGTTAGACGTGAGTCTAACTCCTTCAAATTAGTCTGAGGTAGAACCGGAATTAGACGCGTCAGTCTAACTCAATGGAGTTAGACGTGCCGGTCTAATGGTTATTGAATAATTAGACGGATAGTATAATTAGTGAAAGTTAGACGTACGTCTAACTCCTTCAAACAAGTCTGAGGTAGAACCGGAATTAGACGTGGCAGTCTAACTCAGTGGAGGTAGACGTGCCAGTCTAATGGTTATTGTAGTTAGACGGATAGTCTAATTAGTGAAAGTTAGACGTGCGTCTAACTCCTTCAGACAAGTCTGAGGTGAAACCGGAATTAGACGTGGCATTCTAACTCAGTGGAGTTAGACGTGTCGGTCTAATGGTTATTATAATTAGACGGGTAGTCTAATTAGTGAAAGTTAGACATGTGTCTAACTCCTTCAGACAAGTCTGAGATAGAACCAGAATTAGACGTGTAGTCTAACTCAGTGGAGTTAGACGTACCCGTCTAATGGTTATTTTTAATTAGACGTGAGTCTAATTCTATTAGACCAGGCGGTCTATTAGACGTTTTTCATTAGAAAGAGTTGACTTATTTCATTAGACTGATTTTCACAAATCCGTCTAACTGAAATACGTCTAATGCTCTTTTTAAGCAGTACGCTTGAATCTAGCATTTCTCCACCCACGTGCTATAGATGTACCCTACTTCTGCTCCACTATCCAGTGAAGATTAGTACAATAGCTATATGCATCCTATCAAGGAATGCCACGTAAGAGAATTTTCCTCACATTACCCGTTTTGCAGGTACATCCCTGATGGAATATTCGGCGCACTACCAGTCCGGTACGGCCACAATCCTTGCGCTCAAAACCTGCTGTGTACAATGGAGTCTTTCCAATGGAAGAGTGCCACGTATCATTCTTGAAGATTCCACCGTTAACTCCTGCTCAGTATTTAACAAATCCTAATGACAACGGACAATCTGCCGAATGAACAAAGGAATACAAACGAACAAGCAATCTGATTTTGCAGAGAGAGACTACTCAATCATCATGTTTACTGAACTTATTCTGTGAATCTTCTTTCTGATTGTACTGTGTGTGAATTGAGAGAGAGAGCTAGAATCAAAACACCTTTAGCTGAGTGATATTCTTCATCTTGTAATTGAACAAAAAGTGTTATGTTCAATAATGAGCTAAGTGTGTGTATAAACTGTATTTGATTCTCATCATATTATAGTGAATCCTCCCGGTGGTTGGAAGAAGGGGTGACGTAGGAGAGTTTCTCCGAACATCCATAAATAAACTGTTGTGTTCTTCATTTCTGACATCTTTTCATATTTCATATTGTGTGCTTCAAACCCAAGTAAACAATTCCGCCTTGAATCTGTTTCAAGTGTTTACACAATTTTGCGTAGAATAGAAAGAGATATTAATCCCTGACAGGATTTCTATCAAACCGTTTTTCATAAGTCTTCATCCTTAGTCAGACCCCCATCTCTAACGATAAAGCCGATCCTATCAGAATAAGACGGTAAGAAATGGACACAAAGTTGTTTATGGATGTTCGGAGATAAAAAATCCTATGTCACCCTTTCTTCTATTTCCAGAAGGATTAACTAGAAGACTTTACCTTGTATAGACTCTACACAAGTTCAGTTAGAAGCCTAAGACTTAACAATGTATGTTTTAAACTCCTAGCTCTCACTTAGTTGAATAGTGTTGGGATCAGTGTTACTAATAGAGACTAATGTCTGACTATTGTTAACAGTTTACGATATTCGATTCGATAATAATTCTATGACGGATCAGTATATGTTTCTATTCTTCGCAAATCTTCACAAACTCTTGAAACAAATTCAAGTGCGGAACTATTTTTTGGATTTGAAGCTTTAGATAGATAAAAGACAATGTCAGAAAGTAAAGAACACAAAATTTGTTTATGGATATTCGGAGTAAACTCTGCTACATCACCCCTTCTTACTCAACATGAAGGATATTCACTAGAAGACTTTGATTTGTATAGAACACACTACACAAACCCAGTCAGAAACCCATGCTTAATTGACCGACTGTTCTGAACTCTTAGAACATACACTATTGAACAGAAAACCCTCTATTCAACTTACACTACACTGTTATTATCTCTCAACTTCACTTAGTGAATTACATAATACACTTGAGAATAAAATAGCTAGAGAGAGTAAGTTGATTCAAGAAATCAAGCTTCTAGAAATATGGTGATTCCAAGAGAGAGAGAGAGCTTCACCTATTGTGTTTCCAGCCATTCGTTCGTTGTCTTTAGGAATCTATTTATTCTTGAAAAGCACCAATGGTCGAATCCCCATATTGGACACATGTCCTCTTTCCGTTGGATGTACTATCCATGAGGTATCGGGTAGTATAGTAGAAATATATTCTTGAGATCGTGGTAGTACATAACAGGTAGTGCGCCAAATATCCTCTAATCTTGTCTTGTACTGGGAATGCAATTCAGAGATATCCGTATGCGTGACATTCATTCATATGATAGAATAAGCTGGCTTGTCAGACTGCTGAGGGCAGGAACAACTGGCAGGTGAGTAAATGTGGTTAGACGGATGCTTCCTTCAGGCGGCTACTAAAGCAAAGCATTAGACGTTCTTCTCTAGACCACGTCTAAAGGAGTTAGACATCGTCTAACTACGTTACCCTTTAGACCACGTCTAAAGGAGTTAGACTTCCTCTTCTAACTACGTTTCCTTTTAGACCGCTTCTAAAGGAGTTAGACTTCTTCGTCTAACTACGTTTCCCTTTTGACCACGTCTAAAGGAGTTAGACGACCTCATCTAACTACATTTCCCTTTAGACCACGTCTAAAAGAGTTAGATTTCCTCATCTAATTATGTTTCCCTTTAGACCGCGTCTAAAGGAGTTAGACTTCCTCGTCTAACTATGTTTCCCTTTAGACCGCATCTAAAGGAGTTAGACTTCCTCATCTAACTACATTTCCCTTTACACCGCGTCTAAAGGAGTTAGACTTTCTTGTCTAACTACGTAAGACATCTATGACAACCTGGATCTTAGACGTCCATCTTCTCATCTTAGACGCCATCTAACTGCGCTCCTGGACTTTGGACGACGTCTAACTACGTGCGTTGACTTTGATCTGTGCCTGAAATAATAAAACTCTAATTATTATTTTTGCACCTGGTGAAATTTTAATCCAGGTCTCTCGTGTGATAGGCAAGAGTACTTACCACTACACCACATAAGATATCAATTATATAAATATATATTTTATAATTAATATTACTAACAATAATTAAACTTAGTTTTATCCATTTATTATCAAAATCATTTAATCAATTATTGAAATCAAGTATGTTAAATCAATTAAAACCTTAATTTAACAATTTCTCCCTTTTGATTATTTAAGCTAAATTATCAAAACTAGGTGAGTTCATGATTTAAATATACTTCAACAATTTCTCCCTTTTTGATTAATTAAACTAAATTATCAATATCAGGTGAGTTCATAACTTAAACGCAATCCAATAAACAGACACCCTCTGTTTAATTTACAACGCTTAATATTATTAACAAATATTACAACAATTTCTCTCTCAGCTTATTTTAATGGAAAGTATAGAGTAAACAAATTACAATTGGGATGGTGAGAGAGTGATCTTGATCGTAGATGAAAAACGTCAAAAGAATCAATATCGAAGAACAAGAGGAAAGCTCACAGCTTCTTGATTAAGATCCACTTATATATATATATGATTCACAACCGCTTTGCGTTCAATGATGGGGTGTTGTAGCTCCGCTTGTGGATGTAGCGTAGCTCTACCTGAGTGATGTAGCTGCACTTGACTGTCGTAGCCCTACTTGAATAGTGTGTGACTATTGAACTTCTTAAAAGGTTTTTATAATGATACACGACAATTAATGCAATGGTCGAATTTGAATATTGATATATCAGGCGATAAGAAAGGAAGATGAACGGTATTGCTTCAACCTGCTGCTGAAGTCTAGACTTCTGCTAGCGCATCAGTTTGTTGTTGAAGCCTAGACGTCTGTTGTTGAAGCCTAGACGTCTTCTGTTGAAGCCTAGACGTCTGCTAGAGCTTATTCAAACTAGAGTGTTTCTTGAAGTCAAGACATCTGCTAGCACTTCAGTCTGCTGCTGAAGCCTCGACATCTACTAGCGCTTATGTATGTTGCTAAAGCATAGACGTCTGCTAGCGCTTCAGTCTATTGTTGAAGCCTAAACGTCTGATAGCGCTTCTTCAGACCAGAGTATTTGTTGAAGCCTAGACGTCTTCTAGCGTTTCTTCAGACTAGAGTGTCTATTGAAGTCTAGACGTCTACTAGCGCTTAGTCTACTACTGAAGTCTAGACATCTTCTAGCGCTTCAGTTTGCTGTTGGAGATAGACGTCTGCTTGTCAAACAGTCGTCTCATGAGCTGTTCCTGCGCAAAGACAAGTACACAACTTAGTTTTATTCAAAAATACATCCATACAACTTTATGTGAACACATCATAAAAATCATGTTGTATTGATTAAGCTAGTTCTTATTCACCTAAGTTCATTTTAATCAATTTACACGTTTTTCCTTAATTAGTTATTTCTTTAATTAATTTATTTATTCTTCTTTTCCTAGTTAACTTATTCTAACAATTCCCCCTTTTTTATGATATTAAAACTAAGTTAACTATGTCAATTTTCCAAACAGGTGATTATATTAATATTATTACACAAAAAATAAAAAATACAAAGTTTGAGTTTAGGATCCCTCCATTTTTTTAATGAAGCTTCACCCATCGAGGCCTTTTTTGCCGAACATAAGTTGTTGCAATCGACTGCTTACACTCAGTCCTACACTTCCTCCACTCCAACCACCACAGAGGAGACCAATTGCAAGATCCACTTCCACCTCTTACCTTTCGCTTGGTTCTCCCTCAATTTCTACCTTCCCCCTTTTTAACAGAATCACTATCGACATCAATAGCGCTCAGTGCACCAGAATCAGGATCTACAACTTGTCTAGCTACTACCCCGGTTACTTTGATGCGTTCAAATCAGCTGTTTTCTTGGAATTATATATTTCTAACAACTGATGACTGAACCCCTCCATGGTTGAAGTCGTTTGACGTGGAGATTGAAGTTTTGTTGTATTATCAAAGACTGCATTCTCGTCATTTGATTTCTAAGGATCGACGTATCAATTGAGACCCTTGAAATCTCTTTATTTACAGTTCTCTATTCCACGGTAAGCTCAACAGAAGCACTTGTATTTGTGACAGTTCTCTCTTCTAGGCTTTCATGCTTGCTAAAAATAGATGAGATGCTCTGCTGCATAGGATCAAGAGAATCCATTATAAAGGCACGAAGATTCAGAAAACCTGAAGAGGACTCCTTAGGGGTGGAGTGTCCTAATGATTAAAGATGGGATCCGCAGGGCGAGATCGAAGAGGAGGAACCTAGAAGTTTACCTCCATGGCAGACGACTTATGATCCTGACCTTGAGGCACAATAACAAGCTCCCGAGAATCTGCGTATTCAGGGTTAGTAATCATATTGTTGACAAATCCATTGATTTCCTTTGGATTAATGGACTTGCTGTGAGGAGATGGGGAGGGATATTTGAATTTATGTGATGGATACTTGTCCTTGGACGATTGCCCCTCGTCTGATGATATTGTATGAGAAGACGGGTCCCACCGCTTCTCTGAAGAGTGCGAGGAGTGTTGCCCAATAGTCGTTGGTAGCTGCTTCTCAGCAGATGGGGGCTTCTCAACAGATGGGGGATGCTCAATAGATATGGGAAGCTCAACAAACGGAGGTTGCTTGACACACGTGGGCAGCTCAACAAACGGAGGTTGCTCCTTGTCTATAGAAGACGTCTACTCAGACAGGACAATCTATTTAGGAGCAGTAGGGAGCTCCTTCTTGGCAGACAGGGACTGCTCCTCAGCAACCTTTGATGTTGGTTCCTCAACTACGGAGGAACCCTTCTACTCGTCCGTTGGCGTCAGCTGATGTTCATGGTTAATTAGTGGATCCCTCACTTATCCAAGAGAAAGAAGCTCTTCAGAAGCTTTAGCCTCCTGCTCCTTAGCCTCGGAGGGGATCGTCTTATGAATAATGTGGAGAGTCGCCTGCTCTTCCACAGATGGTAGCTGCTTTTCAACGAAGTGAAGATCTAGGAATCTTCTTTCTTAAACAGACGACCGCTGCTGCTCGAAGATATGAAAAACCACCCTTTTTTCAACCACCGAGACTTGTTGCTTAGTAGAGGATATAGACTGCAACTCACCATGAGTGAACACCATCTCTTCAATGAATGTTATTTTCTCAACATCGTTTGGGAAGTTCAGCCCTACATTGGATGCTTTGTTCCGAAGTTCATTAGTTTGAGGTGATTCCGTACAATCAATAAACCACGTAGCATCTGAACTGTAGGAGTCTAGGGTGAGCTTAGACGACTTATCACTTTGACGTCTACTGTGACCGTCTTTTCAAGGGATTATAATTGGCCACCATTTTCTTGATGATAGGGTAGAGAGTCTTCCCTTTAGCCAATATAGCTATGAACTCTCTTGTCTTGAGAGCTTCGTGTACATCCTTAATTTTGATCCTGAAAATAACTGATTTCTCCAATTTAAGTAGTTCCTTCCACTGTTTGGCTACATTGGAGCCTATGATAACTCTACTGAACTCCGTATAGAGCTTGTAATGACACCATTTGTCGAAAGCATCAATTTTCTCAAACGCAGGCACAACCTTCAACTCTACTGCTGATAACACATCCTCCTTAACAGCAGGAATCACATCATACTTAGTAGTTTGAACCACAATTTCTACACCCGAAGCCGTTTCTTCAAAGACATCAACTAACTCAACAGTTGGTTCAGCAACTCGTTCCACAACGGGAACATCAATGGGAACTTCGCCTAGGACATATAACAAAAATATATAAAATGAATTTTCAATTTTTTGGGATTTTTCAAAAATGATTTCGAATCCCAAAATTACAAAAATAATTTTGAATTATGAAAAGTGGATCCAAACCAGCCCTAGGACTGGAATCCTAGGTCTGGGATTCTTTTTATTGGTTGAGGTCAAAAGACTCTCAGTCCGGGTCGAGGAACCTCTTGTTCGTGGTTCTAGATCCTCGGTCTAAGGACCGGAGTCCCTCAGTCAAGATGTTAAGGACTCTCGGTCCTTGGATGATCTTACCGGCCTATGTGTAAAAACCTATCGGTCCTAGGTTAGCTTAGGCTAGGTTTGTCGGTTGAGGTGTCTAAATCTCTCAGTCCTAGGTTAGCTCTGGGCTAAGTCCTTCAGTCCTTGGTTAGGGAACTCTTGGTCGCGTAGGATTCTTGGTCCCAAGGACAAACCTCTCGGTCCTAGGGTAGGACTCTCGGTCCTAAGGTTAGGGAGTCTTGGTCCCAATGTTAGAACTCTAGGTCATAAGGTTAAGACTCTCCATCCTAAGGTTAGAGAGTCTCGGTCACAAGGTAATAACTCTCGGTCCTAGGGTTAGGACTCTCGGTCCTAGGGTTAGAGAGTCTTGGTCCCAAAGTTAGAACTTTTGGTCCTAAGGTTATGGAGTCTCGGTCCCAAGGCTAGAACTCTCGGTTCTAAGTGAAAATACTCTGATGGATTTCTTGTTCCTAGATCAAGAACATCGGTCGGATCTCTTAGTCCTTGCTTACAAACATCGGTAGTACCTATCGGTGCTAGGTCAAGTTTCTTGGTCCTAAGTTTTGGTCCTAGGCTAAAAGCCTCGGACCTCAAGAACATTAAGGGTGTGTTTGATGAGGGGGAATTGGAATTGGAATTGGCATTGGAATTCTAATTCCAATTCCATGAGAATTGGCATTGAATTACAATTCAATTCCTATGTTTGGAAAAATGATAGAATTGTAATTCAATTCCAATTCCTATGTTTGGGAAAATGATAAAATTGTAATTCAATTCTAATTCCAATGTTTGTAAAATAAAATACCGGTTCAAAATGTTAACTTTTAGAATATGTTTTCACGTTTTGGCACGTTTAATACGTTTTTGACATTTTTTCACATTTTCACACGTTTTTCACGTTTTAACACGTTTTTCACGTTTTTCAAATATTTTTCACGTTTTTCACATGTTTTTCACGTTTTCACACGTTTTTCACGTTTTTCACGTTTTCCACGTTTTCACGTTTTAACACGTTTTTTACACGTTTTCACGTTTTTTACACGTTTTAACACGTATTTTTTACACTTTTTAACACGTTTTCACGTTTTTTACACATTTTAACACGTTTTTCACGATTATCACACGTTTTTCACGTTTTTCACACATTAACACGTTTTTCACACGTTTTCACGTTTTTCACACGTTTTAACACATTTTTCACGTTTTACATGTTTTTCACGTTTTGCACGTTTTTCACACGTTTTAACACGTTTTTCACGTTTTCAAACGTTTTCACGTTTTCAAACGTTTTCACGTTTTTTACACGTTTTAACAAATTAATCACGTTTTTACACGTTTTAACAAGTTTTTTACGTTTTTCACACATCTTTCATATTTTTTACACGTTTTTCACACGTTTTAACATGTTTTTCACGTTTTTCACACATTTTAACACTTTTTACACGTTTTAACACGGTTTTCACGTTTTAACACGTTTTTCACGTTTTTTCACACGTTTTTCACATTTTTGGCACATTTAACATGTTTTTGACATTTTTAATATGTTTAACATGTTTTTCACACGTTTTGATAGGTTTAAAACGTATTAAACCTATCAAAAACGTAAGAACATGTTAAACGTATCAAAAATGTGTTAAATATGTCAAATAAATGAAAAACTTGTTAAACGTGCCAAAACGTGAAAAACGTGTTAAAACGTGTTAAACGTGTTAAATGTGTTAAAAATGTATCAAACGTGTCAAAAACGTAAAAAACATGTGAAACGTGTCAACAACGTGTTAAACATGTTAAAAACGTTTTAAACGTGTTAAAAACATGAAAACGTGTTAAAAACGTGTTAAACGTTCCAAACATGTGAAAAACTTGTTAAACATGCCAAAACGTGAAAAACGTGTTAAACGTGTCAAAAATGTGGTAAACGTGTCAAAAACATAAAAAAAATGTTAAATGTGTTAAAAACGTGAAAACATGTTGTGTCAAAAACGTTAAAAAATGTGTTAAATGTGTCAAAAACGTGAAAACGTGTTAAACATGCCAAAAACGTGTTAAACATGTGAAAAACTTGTTAAATGTGCCAAAACGTGTTAAACATGTCAAAAATGTAGTAAATGTGTCAAAAACGTAAAAAAATGTGTTAAATGTGTCAAAAATGTGAAAACGTGTCAAAAATGTGAAAACGTGTCAAAAACATGTTAATTATGTGAAAAACTTGTTAAACGTGCCCAAACGTGTACAACGTGTCAAAATGTGGTAAACGTGTCAAAAACGTAAAAAAAACGTGTTAAATGTGTCAAAAACGTGAAAACGCGTTAAACATGTCAAAACGTAAAAAAACGTGTTAAATGTGTCAAAAACGTGAAAACGTGTTAAATATGTGAAAAACTTGTTAAACGTGCCAAAACGTGCAAAATGTGCCAAAATATAAAAAACGTGTTAAACGTGTCAAAAACGTGTTAAAAACGTGAAATAATGTTAAACATGTCAAAAATGTGTTAAACGTGTCAAAGACGTGAAAAATGTGTTAAATGTGTCAAAAACGTGTTAAACATGTCAAGGACGTGAAAACGTGTTAAATGTGTCAAAACGTGTCAAAAACGTGTTAAACATGACAAAAACGTGTTAAACGTGCCAAAAACGTGTTAAAACGTGAAAATCATGTTAAACGTGTCAAAAACGTGTTAGACGTGTCAAGGACGTGAAAAATGTGTTAAATGTGTCGAAAACGTGTTAAACGTGCCAAAAACGTGTTAAATGTGTCAAAATATGAAAATATGTTAAACGTGTAAAAAAACGTGTTAAAAACGTGTAAAACGTGTTTAATGTGTGAAAAACGTGTTAAACATGTCAAAAACATGAAAAACGTGTTAATTTGGAATTACAATTCCGACCTAAAAAGATAGGAATTGAGAACTATCAAATTACACTATATTAAATTACATTGGAATTCTAATTCCAATTCCAATTTTTAATATTAAAGTGTCTAACAAACATAAGAATTGGAATTGGACACTCCAATTCCAATTCCAATTCCAGGGTTATCAAACACACCCTAAAGGTTTATGTTTTTAGCTTTGATTCTTTGATGTAAGAGCTTGAGTAGCTTCATAAAGCTCTCAGGAACATGTTGTTCATCATCTCAAGATATGGATCAACCTTGATGATGATCAATTTTTCAAAACAGTTTTTGATCAAAAATCGGTTTTTTAATTTTAAAGATATCTTGAAGTGTAAGGATGTATCAAATAGCTTCCTTATACTACATATACATTATTGGTACCAAAACAAGAAAACTGGTTTCTTGTTTTGACAAATACAAGAACTCAAAATTATTATTTTGTTTTGAAATTTTTTATTTTGATCAAACATAATCGGGATGGATCAAACATGATCCAAATAGTTTCCCAACATCTTTAAAATCATGTTATGAAGCTTTCTGGGCTTTGATTCGACATAATTAACCCAAGAAATGCAAACTTATTTTTTATTTTTTGAAATTTAAATTTAGGTTTTTGTTACTTAGATCGATTGACCTGTTCTATTATATCTAGATAGTTCCTAGATCAAGAACATCGGTCGGATCTCTTAGTCCTTGCTTACAAACATCGGTAGTACCTATCGGTGCTAGGTCAAGTTTCTTGGTCCTAAGTTTTGGTCCTAAGCTAAAAGCCTCGGACCTCAAGAACATTAAGGGTGTGTTTGATGAGGGGGAATTAGAATTGGAATTGGCATTGGAATTTTAATTCCAATTCCATGAGAATTGGCATTGAATTACAATTCAATTCCTATGTTTGGAAAAATGATAGAATTGTAATTCAATTCCAATTCCTATGTTTGGGAAAATGATAAAATTGTAATTCAATTCTAATTCCAATGTTTGTAAAATAAAATACCGGTTCAAAATGTTAACTTTTAGAATATGTTTTCACGTTTTGGCACGTTTAATACGTTTTTGACATTTTTTCACATTTTCACACGTTTTTCACGTTTTTCAAATATTTTTCACGTTTTTCACATGTTTTTCACGTTTTCACACGTTTTTCACGTTTTCACGTTTTTCACGTTTTCCACGTTTTTCACGTTTTAACACGTTTTTTACACGTTTTTACGTTTTTTACACGTTTTAACACGTATTTTTTACACTTTTTAACACGTTTTCACGTTTTTTACACATTTTAACACGTTTTTCACGATTATCACACGTTTTTCACGTTTTTCACACATTAACACGTTTTTCACACGTTTTCACGTTTTTCACACGTTTTAACACATTTTTCACGTTTTACATGTTTTTCACGTTTTGCACGTTTTTCACACGTTTTAACACGTTTTTCACGTTTTCAAACGTTTTCACGTTTTTTACACGTTTTAACAAATTAATCACGTTTTTACACGTTTTAACAAGTTTTTTACGTTTTTCACACATCTTTCATGTTTTTTTACACGTTTTTCACACGTTTTAACACGTTTTTCACGTTTTAACAAGTTTTTTACGTTTTTCACACATCTTTCATGTTTTTTTACACGTTTTTCACACGTTTTAACACGTTTTTCACGTTTTTCACACATTTTAACACTTTTTTACACGTTTTAACACGGTTTTCACGTTTTCACAGGTTTTCACGTTTTTTCACACGTTTTTCACATTTTTGGCACATTTAACATGTTTTTGACATTTTTAATATGTTTAACATGTTTTTCACACGTTTTGATAGGTTTAAAACGTATTAAACCTATCAAAAACGTAAGAACATGTTAAACGTATCAAAAATGTGTTAAATATGTCAAATAAATGAAAAACTTGTTAAACGTGCCAAAACGTGAAAAACGTGTTAAAATGTGTTAAACGTGTTAAATGTGTTAAAAATGTGTCAAACGTGTCAAAAACGTAAAAAACATGTGAAACGTGTCAACAACGTGCTAAACATGTTAAAAACGTTTTAAACGTGTTAAAAACATGAAAACGTGTCAAAAACGTGTTAAACGTTCCAAACATGTGAAAAACTTGTTAAACATGCCAAAACGTGAAAAACGTGTTAAACGTGTCAAAAATGTGGTAAACGTGTCAAAAACATAAAAAATGTTAAATGTGTTAAAAACGTGAAAACATGTTGTGTCAAAAACGTTAAAAAATGTGTTAAATGTGTCAAAAACGTGAAAACGTGTTAAACATGCCAAAAACGTGTTAAACATGTGAAAAACTTGTTAAATGTGCCAAAACGTGTTAAACATGTCAAAAATGTAGTAAATGTGTCAAAAACGTAAAAAAATGTGTTAAATGTGTCAAAAACGTGAAAACGTGTCAAAAACATGTTAATTATGTGAAAAACTTGTTAAACGTGCCAAAACGTGTACAACGTGTCAAAATGTGGTAAACGTGTCAAAAACGTAAAAAAAACGTGTTAAATGTGTCAAAAACGTGAAAACGCGTTAAACATGTCAAAACGTAAAAAAACGTGTTAAATGTGTCAAAAACGTGAAAACGTGTTAAACATGTCAAAAACGTGTTAAATATGTGAAAAACTTGTTAAACGTGCCAAAACGTGCAAAATGTGCCAAAATATAAAAAACGTGTTACACGTGTCAAAAACGTGTTAAAAACGTGAAATAATGTTAAACGTGTCAAAAATGTGTTAAACGTGTCAAAGACGTGAAAAATGTGTTAAATGTGTCAAAAACGTGTTAAACATGTCAAGGACGTGAAAACGTGTTAAATGTGTCAAAACGTGTCAAAAACGTGTTAAACATGACAAAAACGTGTTAAACGTGCCAAAAACGTGTTAAAACGTGAAAATCATGTTAAACGTGTCAAAAACGTGTTAGACGTGTCAAGGACGTGAAAAATGTGTTAAATGTGTCGAAAACGTGTTAAACGTGCCAAAAACGTGTTAAATGTGTCAAAATATGAAAATATGTTAAACGTGTAAAAAAACGTGTTAAAAACGTGTAAAACGTGTAAAACGTGTTTAATGTGTGAAAAACGTGTTAAACATGTCAAAAACATGAAAAACGTGTTAATTTGGAATTACAATTCCGACCTAAAAAGATAGGAATTGAGAACTATCAAATTACACTATATTAAATTACATTGGAATTCTAATTCCAATTCCAATTTTTAATATTAAAGTGTCTAACAAACATAAGAATTGGAATTGGACACTCCAATTCCAATTCCAATTCCAGGGTTATCAAACACACCTTAAAGGTTTATGTTTTTAGCTTTGATTCTTTGATGTAAGAGCTTGAGTAGCTTCATAAAGCTCTCAGAAACATGTTGTTCATCATCTCAAGATATGGATCAACCTTGATGATGATCAATTTTTCAAAACAGTTTGTGATCAAAAATCGGTTTTTTAATTTTAAAGATATCTTGAAGTGTAAGGATGTATCAAATAACTTCTTTATACTACATATACTTTATTGGTACCAAAACAAGAAAACTGGTTTCTTGTTTTGACAAATACAAGAACTCAAAATTATTATTTTGTTTTGAAATTTTTTATTTTGATCAAACATAATCGGGATGGATCAAGCATGATCCAAATAGTTTCCCAACATCTTTAAAATCATGTTATGAAGCTTTCTGGGCTTTGATTCGACATAATTAACCCAAGAAATGCAAACTTATTTTTTATTTTTTGAAATTTAAATTTAGGTTTTTGTTACTTAGATCGATTGACCTGTTCTATTATATCTAGATAGTTCCTAAATAGTCCTAGGAATGATTTTCATCCACAAAACATTATGAACCACAAGCATAAAAGTTTTTTTCAAATTGTAAATATGAATTATAAGGTGATTGGAATTATATCAAGAATTAGAGAACACTCTTTGGACCTTAGGGAAGTTGTTAGGATGCCTGAATCCAAGCTTTAAGGTCTGAAACGAATTTTTGAAAAATCTAGAAGCTTTGAGCTTCTATGGAGGATTTCTGAAATCTTCTGATATGAAGGTAAAGATTTGATTCTCTGTCTTCTGAATTACTTAGGGAAGCTATTTATAGCATTCCTAAGTCGGTTGATGGCTCCAAGTGGCATGAATCGGCCAAAGCCATTAATGGTTTTCGGTTGTTCTTGGCTGAAGTTTCCAGACTATGGATGATCGTAGGGTGATCATTTGGGTTGTGAATTAGTCAAAACCGTCGATCAATGGATGAGTTAAAAAAAACAAAATCAACACGGTTCTTTTGAGATTATCATCTCAGCATCACGATGAAGACGAATATCGGAGGCTAAAACGAAGTGTTTTCATGTGTGTCATAGCATTCCGTCCGTGGTCTGTTAGAGTTTGGGCTAACGAGGCTAATGTCCAATTATTTTATAGGTAAGGTGCAGCGCGGGCGCGTGTTCCATGTTACAGTCGGCTACGCGGGCGTATCTGGGTCGTTGGATGAGTTATCAACTCTCATTTGATGGCCTAGTTTTTTTATTGTAGTTTATTTTTCCTTGTTTTGGCTACACCCGATCAGGAGTTTATTTATTTTTATTAAATCTTTAAGGCTTTATTTGAAATTCATTTTTCTTTTATTTTTGTCTTTAATCTTGATTTTAATAAATAGAAAAATATTAAAATAAATATGGCAAATATATTACCAATTTTTTTTTTTTTTTTATATTTTTAGGATTTAAATAAAAATTCTTTTTAGATGATATGGATAAAAAAATTCATCAAAATTATTTATTTTTGTCTTTTAATTTTTCTAAAATGATTTTGAGATGTTATGGGTACAATATTTATCCCAAATAATTTTATTTTATATATTTGGCCTTAACTCTTAATTAATTTGATTACTAGCACAATAACTAATCCTAATTAATTATTTTAAATTAGTTTTTGGCCATGAGGTTAATTATTTTAATATTATTTATTTAAAAATAAGTCAAAATAACTATTTTATTATTATAAATTGGAGTGTATATTTTTAATGTTTATAGAGTACCCCTCTCGAATCGAGTTGAATACAACAAACTTGTTTTGAAAACGTTGTTTCGAGTCTTTAGCGATGAGGGAGTTAGGAAAGATGGAACTGTAGCATGTTATAGTTGGAGTCATCTTGATGTTATACATAACATTTGTCGATGTGCATCATAACGTTGGTTTAGGAAATCCTTTCATTGTTGTTTTATCCTAACAAGGATGATTCATAAAAATCTTGCTTTACAAAACTTGAAAAAGTATCCGTAAAATCTATGCAGTGAGGGTAATCATAGGTATTGAAACATCAATTTTTGTCTAGCATGAATATCAAAAGATTATTCATGTTTTAGTCATGTATAAATGGCTAGAAGGTTAATGTTATGAGATATGTATGGAACATGAAAGTTGTAGTAATATTTCATGTGGGTTAATAACAAGTAACTTCTTACGGTGATCATAAATATAGGATCATGAGACTTAACAACAGATAACTCTTGGTGAGGAAGTCAACAAATTTTCCTATGGTTTTTGCTATCTTGTGATCATGTGTATATGATCATGGTATCGTCAATTCTTATTACAGAAGTTAACAAAATTTATGTGAAGATCACTCATAGGTGAAGTTGAGAATGATCATGTATAAATGACCGTGGTGCTATCAACAAATAGATTATCGCGTGTCGGGAATTAAGACAAAACATTTATCAAAGAATAGAATCGAAATATGACAGTATCAGATAACCTGACTTTATTGGAGTACCTATCATAATATAGGATTGTGAACAGGACATTGTAAGATTACCTATCAGAATATAGGATTTTGAACATGATTATATACAAATAATCGTTGTGTTTGTCAATAAATATGGCTTAAGTACCTATCAAGAGATATGGTTTAGAATACCTATTTGAATGATGGGTTTTTTTGTCAAAGTACCTATCAAGAGATAGGGTTTTCTTGAGTATGCAATCAAGAGATGGTATTTGGTTACATATTGAGTTATAGTGTTTTATTTGAGGACTTATATCCGACAGGGTTTGTAGGGACATGTTTGAATGATAGAGTTTGATTACCAATCGAGTGATATGGCTTTATCCGAGGACCTATCGAGGTATAGGGTTTGGTCGGGATCGTATATGAATGATTTTTGTGCTTGTTAATAAACAAGGTTTAGCGCTTTTGTTATTTGGGAGATGTACCTATTTAAAATTTTAACTAGACACTTATTAGAAGATAGAGCTTGCTTGAATACCTATGTGAATGATAGGGCTTGGATTACCTGTTTGGATGATAGGGTTTGGAATACCTTTTCGAGTGATAGGGATTCGTTTGAGGACCTATCGAGGGATAGGGTTTTGTTTGAGCACCTATCGAGGGATAGGATTTTTTAGAACCTATTGAGGGATAGGAATTTGTTTGAGGACCTATCGAGGGATAAGGTTTTATTTGAGGGTATATCAATGGATAGGGTTTTGTTTGATAATGTTTTGAGTTCATTGATGTTGGGGGAGGAAATACCTATCGAGCGATAGGATGTTAGTAGAATTGTATACAAACAATGTCTCAATCTATTGACAAATAGGGTTTAGTGGCAGAATCGTGTACGAACAATTAGCGCACCTATCAACAGATAGGGTTTCTAACTGAATAATATACAAATGATCTCTCAATCTATCAATAGATATGGTTTATTGATAAAATCGTGTACGAACGATTAAAGCACCTATCAACAATAGGATTTCAAGCAGAACCATATACAAATAATGTCTCGACCCATCAACAATTAGCATTTATTGACGGAATCGTGTTCGAATGGTTTCTCGTACCTATCAACATTTAGGGTTTCTAAATGAATCATATACAAATGATCTCTTGACCTAACAACAAATAGAGTTTATAGCGAAACCATATACAAATAATGTCTCGACCTATCGATAAATAGGGTTTCTTGACAGAATCGTGTACGAACGATTAACACACTTATCAATAGATAGGATTTCTAGAGGAATCATATACAAATGGTGTCTCGACTTATCGATAAATAAGTTTACAAACAGAATCGTGTACGAACGATTAACGCACCTAATAACATATATGATTTCTAACGGAATCATATGCAAATGATCTCTCGATCCATCAACAAATAGGGTTTATTGATAGAATCATTGTACGACCAATTAATGCACATATCAATAGATATAATTTCAAGAGAAATCATATATAAATGATGTCTTGACCCATCAATAGATATGGTATATTGATAGAAACGTGTACGAACTCTCACAGATATGATTTCTGAAGAAATCATATATAAATCATCTATCAACCTAGGGTTTCTAGCGAAACCATATACAAATATATCTCGACCTATCGATAAATAGGTTTTCTTGACGAAATCATCTACAAATGATTAGAACACCTATCAATAGATATTAATTGTAGCGGAATCATATACAAATGATGTCTCGACCTATCGATATATATGGTTTATAAATGGAATCACGTATGAATGTTTAATGCACCTATCAACAAATAGGATTTCTAGCGGAATCATATGCAAATGATCTCTCGGCCCATTTTAAGATAGGTTTTTGGTGACCTAACTACAATTAGGGTTTGAAAAAGATTGTGTACAAACAATATCACACACTTATTAATAGATAGAGTTTAGGATACCTAGACTTTTTAGTGGAATTGTATAAAAACTATATATTGCACCTATCAACATGATTTTAGTGACCAAACTACAATTAGGGTTTGAACGGGATTGTGTACAAACAATCACAAGCACCTATCAACAAATAGGGTTTAGGATACCTAACTACCACTAGGGGTTTTAGCAAAAATGTATAAAAACGATCTATCGCACCTATCAACGGATAGTATTTTGATGCCATAACTAATATTAGGGTTTGAACGGGATTGTTTACAAACAATCTCCCACACCTCTCAATAGATAAAGTTTTGGATACCTAACTACAACTAGGGTTTTTAACGGAATCATATAAAAATGATCTATCGCACCTACCAACAGATAGGATTTATGTGACCTAGCTACAATTAGAATTTGAACGGAATTGTCTACAAAACATCTCACACACCTATCAACAGATAGGGTTTAGGATACCTAACTACGACTAGAATTTTTGGCGAAATCGTATAAAAATGATTTATCACACCCATCAATAGATAATATTTTGGTGACCAAACTATAATTAGGGTTTGAACGGGATTGTGTACAAACAATCCCACGCATCTATCAATAGATAGGGTTTTGGATACCTAACTACAACTATGGTTTTTAGCGGAATCGTATAAAAAAGATCTATAGCACCTATCATCATATAAGATTTTGGTGACCTAAATACAATTAGGTTTTGAACGGGATTATGTACAAACAATATTACGCACCTATCAATAGATAGGATTTATGATATCTAATTACAACTAGAGTTTTTAGTAGAATCGTAAAAAAATATCTATTGTACCTAACAACATATATGATTTTTGAGACTCGACTTTGCTTATTTTTCTTTTGCAGTAACGGTTGCGGGTCGATGCCTTTTTAGAGAATATTTCAACAGAATCCTTATTTTACTTTATTTTTCGAAGTGTCCTTCACATCTAGTTGAAATTTGTCAGTCGACAGTTTCTTGCTTTATTTATGGAGAAATGACTCATGTTTTAAGATAAAGAAACATTTTTTGTTTCCTTAGTTTCTATCATTGTTTAAATCTTTTGTTTCGAGATTAGAATGAACCTTGATCTTTTGAAATGAATCATGACATTTTTTGATTAAATTGTATTCAGGGCTAGGCGTTGAATATATTTTTCGTCCTTTGTGATGATTTTTATTTAATCAAGAAATATGATTTCTTTTTCCCCAACTTTCGAGATATCAGGTATAAATTCGATCTCGTATACAAATGATTATCCATGATCATAACCCTCAAGGAATACGTTCAACATCTTGAACTTTTGAAAAAATAATGTAACTTATTTTTGTTTGCTCGGCCTTGAACCACATTTCTTGAAAGTTCAACTCATCGCAAAAATATTTGGGAGAGGCGTTCGACTTTCTTCTTTGGGTTTATCTGATAGAATCGGTACATCCATGCATTTTCCATAAGCAATCAAGATTCAGATCTTGGGTAGGCCACAGACAATGATTTTAAGACCTCAACCATTTGAGCATTTTATTTTTTCTTTCCTGGGGTGTATCTGATAGAATCGATATATTCTACTCTTATCATAGCAATCAAGACGAGAGTTTGGGTGAGCACGAATGGTGATTTCATTAACTCAACCAACACAAAATATTTTTTTAATGGTTTAGAGATTTTGGTGTTTATTCCGGTTCTCTTTTTGGCATTTTAATTTTTTGTTTTTTTATTCCCAAAGCATGAGTTTTAAACCACTCTTTCTTTAACGAAAGTAACGATGAGGTGTCCTTTTTCAATCTAGGGCTCTCGGCCAAATTTTTATGGGGTTTTTTTTAGCTTTTTTATTCAAAAAACCTTCGATTAGGGGTTGCTCTCAGGATAATTTTGTACGAACCAAAAGGAACTTATGACCAATATCTCTTGAATCGGGTTTATTGTGAAATACTCAGTTTTATTTCTAAGAATATCACTCGAAAGGAAGCGATGCTCTTGGATTTTCCACTACTTATTTTCATAAAATCCAAAAGATTTTCCTTATCTTGCGAAATGGACTAGGGGTTATTAATGTATTTGAGTCTGGGCCCACAAATATGTGGGTTGCCTACGTATCTTCTCGGTTCATTTTTCTATAAGAGAAGAAATAAGTCTTCGTATTTCGAACCTTGAGTCTTTTGTCCATGTTGCAAGTTATACAAAACTTGGGGATTGGATTCCGTTGAGATAAACTTCTTTTGAGGTCGAGCTTTAAACCATTCTATAGATGCCTGATATTATACAAAATATCTTTTAAGCGCATCGAGATTGCACGGAGCAATGATTTCTTCGCCTTCTATGTTAGATAAGCGAACAAGTCCTCTAAAGAGAATTTTCTTATGTAGGAAGGGTCCTTCCCATTGGGGTCAAAAGTTACCCCTAAGGTCTAGGAGTTTCCGGGTTCGTTTGAGAACTAGATCACCTTCTTTAAGGTTTCAATATTTGACCTTCCTATTCAAAATGTCTGAAATGTGTTTTTGGTAGTCTTGGGTTTTTTTATAAAGCGTTTAACCTTCAATCCTCTATTACTATTAGTATGTCATATCGAGACTTGAACTAGTCTTCTTCTATGACGTGACTCTCTAAGAGTACTCTTAGAGTTAAAATTTCTATTTCGATGGATTGTACAACGTCCATGCCATAAACTAGAGAGTAAGGACTTTTGTTCGTCGATATTTTAGTAGTTGTATGATATCCCCATAAGGGCATATGGCAGCTTCTCGTGTAGGTCCTTATACGTGCTGGTCATCTTCCTGATGATCGTAATCACGTTTTTGTTGTCTCTTTTACCACACCATTGGTTTGGGGTCTATAGGGCGATGATTTATGATGCTTGATCTTGAACTCGTCGAGCAATTGCAACACTTTTTCTTAGAAGTTTTGACCATTATCTGAAATCAAGGCATGAGGAACTCCATATCTAGCGATGATGCTAGGTTTGACCCAAAAGTTTATGAATAGTAGCAGTCAAATCAAATTATAAACACAGATTACAATGAACAAATACTATAATCTATCTATCCCAAATGTGTTATCTTCATGTCTGCCTTTTTAACCATATTACCTTCTTCTATGTCTCATTCCTCTCTTCTTCTTCATGAAGGGATATTCAATTGAAGAAGATGATGATGCATGTCTGCTCCTATTGTTTAATCTTCTCTGTATCAACCCGTACTAATATGATAAAATGTATTCTTCTTCAGGATTTTAAGGATTTTGTCACTACTTTTCTCTAATTCAGTTTTACGTGTTTGATGATTAACAACCTTAGTTTCCTCTTTATCTCTTCTTCTATATCTGTGCTTTTATATTCTTCCTTTTCCTTGTCTTTAGGCTTATCTTATTCATTATCCCCTATTTTATCAATTTCATTATTTATTCATTATCTAATTCTACATCACTTTCTTCTTTTACATCTTTTATTTTCATTCTCTGATTCTTCCTTGATTACTTCCTATGCATGTTTTCCTTGTTTATTGCCTTTAACTTCCCCAATATTATCTTTGATTATTGATTCTTCCGTTTCATTTTTCTACTTTTCTTCTTCTTGGGTTCTTAGGATTTTTTACTCTTCCTCAATTGCTTTTGCACATTTAGTGCTAGCATGTTGGAAAGTATTGTCGAAAAAACACCTCTGTGACATCCATTCATATGAGAAATCCATGATTGAAGATATTCTTTTCATGTTAACTATTGTCATGTTCTTTGGCAGCGTACTTCGAGAATGCACTTCAATGTTTATTCTATCAAAGGTAAGTTGCTCTCCTCTTTCTGTAATTGAGTCCATCTACAATGTTTCCCCAATAAAATTGCAAAGTGACTTAGAGCTTCTACATTGTACATGTGTGTTGGGATGTTCCAAAGTTTAAACCATATATGGGTAATTTCATTTGGTTTGCTTAGCAGGTTCAATTCTTCAGACCATATCTTCAACTTCATATAGTTGGATCCAGAACAAGTATGCACATGTTTCAGAATATCATCCATGTTTGATCCTTTCTTGAACTGTAGAAAATAGAGATCGTGTTTGTTTGTATAAACATTCTCTAGTTCCTTGTACTCTCATTGTTTCATTAAGATTTTCTTGGTGACTGAGAATGATACTTTATTCTTCTCTTTGTAGTTTCCAACCACTATAGTTTTTCATTCCTTAACCATTTTTTTCTCTACTTCAATTAGTAGTTTAAATTCAAATGGAAAATTTAGTACCTCCACTTTTGTTTTAATATCGCCCAAATAGATTTTTTCTTTATAAGCATGATTCTCTACTTTCTTTCCTGTATTATTTTTATAGACTTCATTTACTTTCCAGCTGAAATTGCTCTTGATAGTATAGGTCTTTGATTTAAGGGACATTATCATCTCCCTCATTGTTTAAACTGTCCAGTTTACTATCTTTTCATACTCTTCATTCTTTAGTAAATGACGGTCTTCAAAATAGTGTACATTCAATTGGACGATTATTTGTTGCATTTTCTCTTTATTGAGTATAATCTCTCCTTTATTTGCGTGCATCAAGAGCTTTATGATTTAATTTTCCAGTACTTAGATACTTGTTTTTTCATTGTAACCAACCTTCAAATTCTTTCCTTCTTTCCCTATTTTCCTATTGCATTTTCTTCAGAATTTGTATAAGTAATTGGTTCCTTACCTTTGCTGCATTCCTATTTTTCCTAGATAATTTCTTTGGCAATCCTATCAATTTTCTTTTCATTTGCCTCCCTTAAACCTTCCATCACAAGTTCTTTGACTTACTTATCCTTATTCCTTCTTTTTCTTCCCGTTTTAATGAAGACCATAACACAACAACAAAGCAGAGAAGTTATACAATACAATACACTAGAAACCCTAGCTGTTAAAGAACTGGGTAAACTAAAAACCAAATTCTTCCAACCAAGCTTTGTAGATGAATGACCGACCTAGCTATTAGAGTCAATACTGTGTCGATTGTGTGCATGTTCTTGATTTGACAAGCGACCATGAACGAATATCAACCGCGACCAGTACCGTGACGATCGTGTCGATCGTTCCGATCATGTCTTTTGTGCTGATCATATTTTCGTGATTAGAAAATTTGCTGCCGGAATTTTTGTCGTAAAATATCGCATAAAGGCATATTAACTATTTATTTGCAATTTGTTTACAAAAATTAATTTTAAAAGGTTGGGGGTTTTGAGAGAAATTATTTCCATCATCCAATCTACAATCAACTTCAGACTTTTTTGTATCGCAAAATAAAAAACATAATTGTCGCGTTCACAAAGAATAATTAGTTTTTTTTTGTTTAAGAATGCCAATTGTATGCATAAAGTTTATTGGGATGTTAAATTTGTTATTAAAACTGTAAAATTATATATATCTAAATAAAATTGGTAAAATGCTTTATATTTATCAACTTAATGAAAAAGTTAATAGAGTTAACTTTTGACACTTGTATTTGACGACTAGATTATATATTATTATTTTTATTTTTGTCCAAGTCATCCTTAACTCTACCACCCTCCCATTTCTTTGGACTCTCTTTTCCTTCCACAAATCTTAAGAATATGGTGATCACCAAGTAAGTTTCAAATCAAAATACTACTCCATACTCACAAATCATAATTACTTCGTGCAACGACCAATCCATTTTATCTATATAGAGTCTGAACATTATAACTTCAACTGAATATTACTACAAAACACACAAATAATCATAAATCCAGATACGACAATAAAGTTTGACAATAAAGTTTAGTGGATCCGAATGAGTATAAGCGTATCATCAGGTGTCTCATGTACTTGATGCACACTCAACGACCCCGATATCTCTCATGTATTTTTAAAGTAAATATAATATAATATTTTAATATTTATAATGAAAATAATAATACAAATTGGACTTAAATTTAATTATTTTAAATAAAAAAATTAGTAATAAGTCTATTTTTATCTTTAATTTAAAAATCTTTAATTGACTATATTCATAGATAAAATATTATATATTATAATAAATATATATATATATATATATATATATATATATATATATATAATATATTATGTAATTTTCCAAAATATGATACTACTAAAGATATTGTGAATACATCCTTAGATAATGTTAATCCATCCAATTTAGTGCTGAGAATATTGTGAATCCATTTTATGGCGCATTTAATTGGTGTATACTATTATATATCACTTAAATACTTTTAATTTAATTATATTAATTATAAATTATTTAAAAAGAAAACTTTTTAAAGAGTTAAAATATATAATATATATAATATTTTATAAAATATATAAGGATGAATTCACAATATCTTTAGTAATATCATATTTTGGAAAGTTGCATAATATATATAATAACTTTCCAAAATATAATACTACTAAAGATATTGTGAATTCATCCTTAATAATGTTAATCCATCCTATTTAGTGATGAGAATATTGAAAATCCATTCTATGGCGCATTTAATTGGTGTATACTATTATATATCACTTAAATACTTCCAAAATATGATACTACTAAAGATATTGTAAATCCATCCTTAGATAATGAATCCATTTTAGGGCTCATTTAATTAGTGTATACTATTATATATCTTTTTAAATACTATGAATTTAATTATATTAATTATAAATTATTTTAAAAAAACATTCTAAAAAGTTATAATATATATATATATATATATATATATATATATATATATATATATATATATATATATATATAATATTTTATAATTGACAATATCTTTTAGTAGTATCATATTTTGGAAAGTTGCATAATATATATATTGAGAATATTGTGAATCCATTTATGGCGCATTTAATTGGTGTATACTATTATATATCACTTAAATATTATACTATTAATTTAATTATATTAATTATAAATTATTTAAAAAGAGAACTTCCTAAAAAGTAATAATAAATAAAATCTACTATAAATATTACATTATAGCTCGAGAAAAATATAGAACAAATAAGTTTGTATGTGTTTACTATCAAAAGTATAACATGGAGAAGAATATTCTAATAACAATCTTCTTAGTTAGTGTGTTTTTGCAAGGTATATATCTCATCCCCAACATTTGTTATTTATTTATAGTCAATATATTTATTTTTCTGATCTAATTGACATAAATAATTTGTATATTATATATATAGGGATGATGTCACCATCATATGCATTGACGGAATCTTTGAGGAGACGTTTAGACTGTGATGATGATGCTACATGTTCAATCCTTTGTGTCAGTGGAATTGGAAAATGTTTTTTTGGATATTGTCATTGCTTATACAAAGGAAGTTTGCCCAAACCTCATACTATTGACAATGCGGCGGGATTCAAAGTGAAAGCCTAATGTGTAAGTTTGGGTGTTTTGTTGAGACATGATTCTATAGTATAAAATTAAATGGTTGAATTGATCAATTTGTATGTTTTGGAGAATATTTAACCTCTAAAAAAAATAAGGCTGTACTATGTTCATTCTACTTATAAATAAACAAACATCAATTAATGGTCACTTTTAGCTAATAAAGAGGTCAAAATTAAATAAACAAATTACAAAGACATTGAATATCTGAGGAATAATAACTAACAATTACAATCAACAAATTTTATGCACGCAATCTCAAAAGCATACATTACAACTTAAAAACATGTGATCGTCGTCACTAAATGTTGATCTCCTCTCGAATCTTATAAAATAACCGAGATCGTATTGTAAATAGGACGAGAAACCAATGTTGAGCTCGCTTCTAGACATTTTTGACTTATTATGTTTTACCATTGAGTTATTTCCATTAAATCTGATTTTCTACTTAAAAAACCAAGATAAATTGTAAAGCATTTGAATGACACAAAGAAAGAGATGTTGATTATGGTTAGATGATTGGTAAAATTTGGGAAATGGCATTGACATTGTATCTTTTATGCCCCTTTTTTTTGGTATTATTCTTAATCTTTTGTCATTTGATAAAATATGATATTTAAATTTTATATTTGGGACTTATCATGCATCTAAAGAATAATGTTAAATCCTATATCATGGTTTTATGTAACTATTTGTTCTTAATCATGTGGCTATAATCACAATAATCAGTACATTGAAATAAAATATAGAAGAATAGGAGAATAACCATATAGAAAAAATAAATAAAATTATAGTAGAGTAATATCTGAAATTTCTGTTGCATGTTAATTTTTAAATAATCATATAATGATATTTTACTTTTTTTTACTTTTAAAACTTTATTTATTTACAGAAATTAAAATGAGACATGAAATTGGTGATCTAAACATGTACTGAAGAACATTTTCCTTTTCTATTTTATTTATTTTGTTCTCTTTTTGATCATTTTGGTTGAATCCAAACTGGATCTTAGCTTATGAACTAAATTAATCTAGTGAAAGATAAAATTATGAATGTATTATCTAGAGTGAACATAGTATGATTAACCCAAATCTAATCCTAACTCAAACTCAAAATATTAATTTACATTGAAGAAGAACTTGAATCCTAGGCGATTTAATCGGGAATAGGAGGATGAAAATCAAACTTTTAAGAGTAAAATCTATTACCCAAATTAGATTAATTTTATTTTATTCTCTTTATCAATTCAATATAAATAAATGTTCTTCCAACTCTAATATATTCTCTTGATTTTTAATACATTGATCTACATTACAATCAAATATAAAATAATTAAAAGTTTTAAAATTCATTAATAATATATTTTATAATTAAAAAATTTTAAATTTATTAATAATATATTTATTAATTATAATCTAGTCATACTGACATATCATTGTTGTACAACTCTTTAAT
The DNA here is from genome assembly GCF_907164915.1 of Impatiens glandulifera. Lineage (NCBI taxonomy): Eukaryota > Viridiplantae > Streptophyta > Magnoliopsida > Ericales > Balsaminaceae > Impatiens > Impatiens glandulifera. Next base: position 124,110,355 of record NC_061862.1, on the reverse strand, counting down.
TAATTAATTAATTTATTTATAAAAATAAATAGAGTTAAACTATTCAAAAGATTTTATTTAGTATGAATTATTTAAATATTAATTAAGTAATTCATATTAATCTCACCTAATATTTCTTCAACTAATTTAGTAATTAAAATATCAGAATAATTTCAAACAAATCAAGATGATATTAAACGGATAAAAAAATGTATCATAATGTCAAAGACATTAAATGGAGCAAAAAACAAATTAACGGACAAAAAATGTAAATTGTGTCATAAATGTGTTAAACGGAAAAAACGTGTTAAGCATGTCAAACACGTGTTAAGAATGTTAAAACCGTGTTAAACGTACCAAAACATGTTAAACGTGTCAAAAACATGTTAAATGTGCCAAAAACGTGTTAAACGTGCCAAAAATATGTGAAATTGATTAAAACGAGTTACATATTTATTATGTGTTGAATAATTCAAAAACGTATTAAATTAAGTAAAATGAATCAAATAATTGTTAAACAGATCAAAATGTGTTAACCGAGACAAAAACATGTTAATTATTAAACGATTCAAAAACGTAATAAATGTGTTACAAACAAAAATTTAGTTTGAGTTACCCAACCCATACTAATAACCAACCTATATTATTCATTAATATGGGTTGAAAAATGGATTGAATAAATTTGTTAAAATAATGGGTTAATATTGTATAGTATTTATATATTTATGATGTTATGTATTAAGGCCCATATATATATTAAGGCCCAAATATATTAGATTTTAAGTCTCTTATCTCTCTATATAATCTCCATCTATTGGAGAGGCTGTAATTATAGAAAACCCTATTATTGAATCCTTTCATTCGTAACATGGTATCAGAGCTATGGAATTAGGATTAGGATTTATTTTCTATTTTCCCCTTCCTCTCTAATTACTATTGGGTTTATTCTTGAAGATTGCTTGTATTTATTCGCCATGTCGGAAGAAGGTAAACCTAGTTCTAAAGATAGTGACGGTGGTGCTAGTCGGGGATATCATTTAAACTCGTCCCTCGTTCTTAGCCTCATGAAATTGGATGGGTAGAACTATCTTGCATGGTCGCAAGCTTTTTTACTTTCGATTCAAGCCAATAGAATGCATAAATTCATTAATGGGACGTCTAAGAAACCCAAGGATGATGATCCTAGATTGGATCATTGGGAATCGGACAATGCCATGGTGAAAACGTGGCTCTTTAATTCAATGGAACCAAATATTCAGAAGAGCTATCTATTTCTTGCCACTTCTCAAGAAATTTAGATCTTGATAGCTAAGACGTACTCCCATTCTGGAAATTGTTCGAAGGTTTATAAGATTCGATAGAGAGTTCGGGAGACAGTATAGGGTAACAGGACACTAGCAAAGTACTACTCTAAGTTGATTGGGTTATGGACGGAGCTAGATCATTATCACATCTTTAGAGCAGAATGTACGAAAGATGCAGAAGCCTATCAAAGGATTGTAGAAGAAAATTATCGGATTGACTTCCTAGTTGCGCTAGATATCTACTATGATCCCATTAAGGCAGAATTGATCGGGAAAGTTCCACTCCCTGATGTTTCGACTGCCCATGCTCGTATTTAAGGGGAGGAGACTCGACGGCATACTATGGTTCCTCAATCGGAACACTCTGGTCGTTCTGCTCTTGTTGCTACCCATGTTCCTGTTACCGCACCGTCAGTAACACCTCCCTTTATTGATGTGAGTCCACCTCTGTGTGATTACTGCCAGAAGATAGGGCATACTCGTGATATGTGTTTTCTCCTACATCCTCACCTTCGTGGCTGTGGTCGTGGTTGTGCTCGCGGCCGAGGTCGTGACTTTAGAGGACATCGTTAGTATAATGCTCACCTTTCAGTGGAGACACATATTTCTGGTATGGATACTCCTCCCCCTATAGAGGAGGTTCCTTTGACTGTTTTAGAGACGAGTGCCCTTCGCAACTTACTAGCCAACTCTTCATCTTTTTCCACATCCTCTCATCTTGCCCATTCTGGTATGGCTTTTACCTTAACAACCTCACAGTCTTCTTCTAACTCTTGGATCATCAATTCATTTTGAGGGATCGACATAACCGTGATTTCTTAAATCTTAGAGGGGTCAACTTCGATGCCCCTCTATGTGATTAAAAATCCTATCATTTTACTAGTTATGACTCCGAATGTGCATTTCTTTGGGTTGAGCCGTAGTTGATATTTCTTGATTCATTGCAGGAATTTTCTAAGGTTTAGGACATGTCCTTCTCGATCCTTTGATTTTACAATCACGTCGTCGACATATATTTACACATCCTTGTGGATCATGTCATGAAGGATCATAGTGGCTACCCTTTAATAAGTGACTCCCGTGTTTTTTATATTGAAAGGAATGACCTTATAACAGAAAGTTCCTACTTCTGTTATAAACTTGGTCTTTTTCTTGTCTTGCGGGGCAATCAAAATTTGTTTGTATCTTCAGAATCCATTCATTATTGATAACAATTAATGATCGGCCACATGATCGACCAGTATACCCGCGAGCCAATAAAAGAAAAAAAAGAATAATGGCAAATGAAAACCAAAAGTAGAAAGTTGATAAAACATCTCTCAAATGTTTTTTGCGATGAGTTGTGTTGGGTGAAATTATTTTTGACTAACGATATTTTGATGACAAATTTGTGTAAAACTTAAAATAAAATTGAAACTAAGCCGTCTAATTATTTTTTTGCAGGTGCATCAAAACGTGCTAAGTAAGACTTAGCTTGAATTAGGTTCTTTAGACGTGTTAGTTGTTAGACGTACGACTAGTTAGACATGCAATCTAACTGATACGTAGTTAGACGTGCAGTCTAATTGATACGTAGTTAGACGTTCAGTCTAACTGATACGTAGTTAGACGTGCAGTCTAACTGATACGTATTTACAGTCTAACAGATACATAGTTAGGCGTGCAGTTTAACAGATACGTAGTTAGACGTGCAGTCTAATAGATACGTAATTAGACGTGCAGTCTAACAGACACGTAGTTAGACGTGTAATCTAATAGACACGTAGTTAGACGTGCAGTCTAACTGACACGTAGTTAGACGTGCAGTCTAACTGACACATAGTTAAATGTGCAGTCTAACTAATACATAGTTAGACGTGCAGTCTAACAGACACTTAGTCAGACGTGCAGTCTAACAGACACTTAGTTAGACGTGCAGTCTAACAGATACGTAGTTAGACGTGTAGTCTAACAGATAAGTAGTTAGACATATAGTCTAACAGATGAAAGTTAGACGCAAGGAGTCTAACTTCTTCAGATTAGTCTGAAGGGACACGTAATTATATGTGCCGTGTAACTCCATTAGACTTGGTGGTCTTTTGGATCTTGCTATTAGACGGGGGCGTCTAACTTTATTAGACTTGGCAGTCTAATTGAGCACGTCTATTGCCTCGCTTCTACAGTTGATTGAAGTCGGCATCCGTGTACCCACGATCAACTAGCTATACGCTACTCCTCCACTATACGAAAACCAGTTGCATCCAATGAATGAATTTCACGTAATTAATATATTCTTTCCACTACTTGTTCCTTGTAGGATAATTCTAGAAGAATATTTGGAGCACTACCAAATTGGTACGGCCACGATCTTTATGCACAGAGTATGTTGTACCTGTGTACTATGGAGGCTTTCCAATGGGTGCTTGCCACGTTTCATTCAGAAGATTCGACTGTTGGTACCTGTTCTCTATTTAAAGATCTTCAAGGACAACGGACGAAGTGCCGCACTTACACGCTATCTTACGAATTACTTACTTGCTTGCTAAGTTTTGTACATCAAGAGAGAGATAAAATCAAAGTATTGTCTAGCTGAGTGATATTCTTCAATATACTGTAAGTTGAATAGAGTCTGTTTTATTCAACAGTTAGCTAGCACTGAAATTGTATTTGATTCAAAGAAAAATATAGTTAATCATTTTTGTGGTTGGAAGAAAGGTGACGTAGGAGAGTTTTGCTCCGAACATCCATAAACAACCCTCTGTGTCTTTTACATTCTGTCCTTCATTCTTTCATTCGTTCTTAAATTCAAACCCAAGAAAATGTTTTCACACTTGAATCGCTTCAAGAGTTTACAAAAGTTTGTGAAGAATAGAAAGCGGTATAAATCCCTAACAGGATTTCTATCAAACCGTTTTACACGAAGTTGTCATCAATAGTTAGACCCCTGTCTCTATTGGTGTCACTGATCCGATCAATTGGTATCAGAGCTCTGTTTTCTATTCTCATATTTTAAAGAACCAAAATAATGTCTATCATCAATGAGATCCATCTGTTTTCGAAAGAGAACTACGATTATTGGATGATAAGATTGCAAGCTCACTTGGCTGCTCTTGATTGTGATATGTGGAGTGTCATTACGAACGGTCCCATAAAGATTGCTAAACCAAGATGTGAGTGGACAACGGAAGATAAGATGACCAACAACTTGGACAACGTTGCAAAAGATATTCTATATCAATCAATCAATATGAATATATTCTGCGAAATCAAATCCTGCTCCTCTGCTAAAGATATTTAGGAGAATCTGATTCAGATTTATGGCCATAATGTCCAAACTAAGAAGAACCAGGAAGATCGGAAAGTTTTCATGTGTGCTGAAAATAAGTCCAAATAGGCCGATAGCGATTTAGAGGATTCACCTATTGAAGAAGATATAGAAGTTGTCACATGCTTGATGGAAGATGATCAATCCAAGGTAAATATCTTTCCCCACAAGAATTTACCAACGATGAGTTAACTACTTGTTGGATCAAATTATTTTGACTAAATGTCAAAGTAGTTTGACTATTAGAATTTTGATGATGAATGAATATAAAACATAATCTATGCATCTAATTGTCTTTGGTGCAGGTGCATCGAAATCAGAGTTTATTAGACATGGTCTTAATGAGGTTCATTAGACCAGTTTGGCATTAGTTGCACGGAGTTAGACGTGCAGTCTAACTAGTGGAGTTAGGCGTGCAGTCTAACTAGTGGAGTTAGACGTGCAGTCTAACACACGGAGTTAGACGTGCAATCTAACTAGTGGAGTTAGACGTGTAGTCTAACACACGGAGTTAGACGTGCAATCTAACTAGCGAAGTTAGACGTGTCGTCTATCTAGTGGAGTTAGACGTGTAGTCTAACACACGGAGTTAGACGTGCAGTCTAACACACAGAGTTAGACGTGCAGTCTAACTAGAGGAGTTAGACGTGCAGTCTAACACACGAAGTTAGACGTGCAATCTAACTAGCGGAGTTAGATGTGCAATCTAACTAGCGGAGTTAGACGTGCAATCTAACTAGCGGAGTTAGACATTGCAGTTTAACACATGGAGCTAGACGTGCAATCTAACTAGTGGAGTTAGATGTGCAGTCTAACACACGGAGTTAGACGTACAGTCTAACTAGCGGAGTTAGACGTGCATTCTAACAGATAGAGTTAGACGTGTAGTCTAACTAGCGGAGTTAGACGTGCAATCTAACACACAAAGTTAGACGTGCAGTTTAACTAATTGAATTAGACGTGGAGTCTAATGGAAAGAGAAAGTTAGACGTGCAGTCTAACTCCTTCAGAATAGTTTGAAAGGAACCGTAATTAGACGTGGAGTCTAATGGAATGTGAAAGTTAGACGTGCAATCTAACTAGTGAAAGTTAGACGTGTAGTCTAACTCCTTCAGATTAGTCCGAAGTGAACTGTAATTAGACGTGTAGTCTAATCCCGTTAGACCAGGTGATCTAATGGATCCTGTTATTAGACGGGGACGTCTGATTTCATTAGACGATGTCGTCTAATTGAAATACGTCTAATGTCACACTTAAGCAGTTGCTTGAAGCTAGCACCCTCCTACCCACGTGCGCTCTAACTGTACGCTACTCCTGCTCCACTTTCCAGTGAAAATTAGTACGACAGCCAGCTGCAACCAATCAACCAATTCCACGTAAGCGAATATCCTTCACACTATTTGTTTTGTAGGTACACCTTTGAAGAATATTCAGCGCACCACCAGTTGTGTACGGCCACGATCCTTGTATTCAGAGTCTGCTGTGTACTATGGAGGTGTTCCAATGGAAGCTCGCCACGTGTCATTATGAAGATTCGACCGTTAGTACTTGTTCCTTATTTAAAGAATCTCAAGGACAACGGACGAACTGCTAGACAATTATCCGATTTTGATACTGAGATTATTCTATCGAAACTGTGAGTTGCTTTCTTGCTTTACTGTGTGTTAATCAAGAGAGAGCTAGAATCAAACCATCATTTTAGTTGAGTGATATTCTTCATCATATTGTAAGTTGAATAGAGTCTGTTCTGTTCAATAGTGAGCTATTCGTGTAAACTGTATTTGATTCAAAGCATATTATAGTGAATCCTCCGGTGATTGGAAGAATGGGTGACGTAGGAGAGTTTGCTTCTAACATCCATAAACAAACTGCTGTGTTGTTTCTTTCTGTCATCTTTTCATTCTTGGTTCCCAGCTTCAAATCTAAGTAAACATTTTCGCGCTTGATTCTGTTTCAAGTGTTTACAATGGTTTGCGTAGAATATAAAGTGATTTAAATCCTTAACAAGATTTCTATCAAACTGTTTTTTCTAAGCCTTCATCAATAGCCTTACCTCTGCCTCTATTGATTAAGCCGATCCTATCACTACTGCACTCAATGACACGGCCATTGAGTATAAGAAGTTATCAGATTCTTTTTATGAAATGAAAACAAAATATGAGACCAATATTTCTTCTTCATACAAAATTTCTGAATCAAATGTTCTTTAAAAGAAAGTGGTCAAGATCTCATCTGAGAATGAGATGCTCAAGGAACAGATTTAAACTCTTTCTTCTGAAAACAAAAGGTTAAACTATATTGTTAGTGATTGGACAAGGTCTGAAGATGCTGTCAAATATCAAATTAATCTATTGAAACTTGCTGGATCCAAATTCGGTTTAGGATTTGATAGCAATGACACAAATCAGTCCTGCAAAAAGTTAAACTCAGCAACTGACAAGCTTAATCCAATAAGTTTTGTCAAAGGGAGTCTAACTGACATTGAAACTTATCTAATCCATGAGGAGCTAGCTTTGAAGAATGAAATAACTTATATTTCATCGACTGTTAGTTGGCTGAAAATTAAGTTAGATGCAGCCAACAAGTCCGGAAATCTAAAACATGACAAGAAGTCAATGATTTTTAAAAGAAAATCATCTTCAAAACCTAAGGAATCAGAGGCTAGCAGGAAGACGTCTGCTAAGTCAAAATCATACGCATTAATCACAACAAAAAATGGAAAATCCATCAAAATAAATCAAATATGGATTCCTAAGGGACTGATTGACCGAGGACCCAAATGAATGTGGGTACCAATTGATTTTAAATATTGTTTTGTGTAGGTACATGTGAGTGATTACCTGGAGGATTATGTCTGGTATCTAGACAGCGGTTGTTCCAGACATATGATAGGAAACAGACGGCTTCTTACTGATATAGTAGATTGTTCAGGTCCTAAGATCACTTTTGGTGACAACAAGAAGGGTAAGACCTTGGGTAAGGGTAAGATTATCCATGGTAATCTAACTATTAATGATGTATTACTTGTTGACAATTTATGCTATAACTTGATTAGTATTAGTCAATTATGTGATAACGGTTTGTCAGTTGACTTTCAAACTCATGGATGTCTAGTTAAGGATCAACATAGTAATACCTTATTAACTTGAAGTAGGGTAGGAAATTCTTATAAAATGAACTGGCAAAACAAACCTTCTAACCCTATGTTCATGATTGCCAAGAATAACCAGAAATGGTTATGGCATAAAAGGTTAAACCATCTAAATTTTAAAACCATCAACAACATTTGTTCGAATAATTTAGTGTTCGGTTTACCTAAATAACAGTTTTCTAAGGACAAGGTCTGTCATGCTTTCCAGTTAGGCAAATATGGCAGATCATTGTTCAAAAGTAAAGGGAAATCTCAATCCAGCCGCTGCCTAGAACTGTTACACATGGATCTTGATAGGATCGGCGTAATCATTGGAGACGGGGGTCTGGCTATTGATGACGGCTTAGAAAAAATGATTTGATAGAAATACTGTTAAGAATTTAAATCACTTTCTATTCTGCACAAACCCTTGCAAACTCTTGAATGATTCAAGTGCAGAAACGTTTGTTTAGGTTTGAAGCTAAGAACCAAGAATGAAAAGATGACAGAATGAAAAGACACAGCAGTTTGTTTATGGATGTTTGGAGCTAACTCTCCTACGTCACCCCTTCTTCCAACCACCGGAATGATTCACTATACTTTCAAATAAATACAGTTGCACAAATAGCTCACTGTTGAATAGAATAGACTCTATTCAACTTACAATATGATGAAGAATGTCACTCAGCTAAAACAATGCTTTGATTCTAACTCTCTCTTTGAACACTCAGTAAAACAAGAAAGCAACTCGTTTGTATGCGTAGATTGAATACTCTATAAATCAAGCAGTGTTCAGCAAATTCTCAATTTTAACTTCTGGCTGGCTCTAGTTCTTGTTGTTCTTCCGTTGTCCTTCAGAATCTTTAAATAAGGAGCAGAAACCAACGATCAAATCTTTCATAATGACACATGACGAGCTTCCATTGAAACGCCTCCATAGTACACATCAAAATTTGAGCACTAGGATCGTGGCCGTAACAATCTGGTAGTGCGCCAAATATTCTTCAAGGATATTCTTGCAAAAACAAGTAGTGAGAAGAATATTTGCTTACGTGGTATTAATCAATTGGTTGCAACTAGTTGTCGTACAGATCTTCACTAGAAAGTGGAGCAGGAGTAGTGTATAGCTAGTTGATCGTAGGTAGATGGGTGCTAGATTTAAGCAACTGCTTAAATATAGCATTAGACGTATTTCACTTAGACGACCTCGTCTAATGAAATTAGACGCCCCCGTCTAATAGTAGGATCCATTAGACAACCTGGTCTAATGGGATTAGACAACACGTCTAATAACATATCCCTTCAGACTAATATGAAGGAGTTAGACTGTACGTCTAACATCCATTAGATAGACTGCAAGTCTAACTATTCATTCCTTCAGACTAATCTGAAGGAGTTAGACTGCACGTCTAACTCTCATCTGTTAGATTGCACGTCTAACTACGTCTGTTAAACTGCACGTCTAACTACGTCTGTTAGACTACACGTCTAACTACGTCTGTTAGACTACACGTTCAACTCCGTGTGTTAGACTGCACGTCTAACTCTGTGTGTTAGACTGCACGTCTAACCACGTCTATTAGACTGCACGTCTAACTACGTTTGTTAGACTACACGTCTAACTCCGTGTAACTCAATGCATCTAATACCCAATCAGTCTAATGAATCTCATTAAGAGTAAGTCTAATAAAAACCTGTTTTCGATACACATGCACCAAAGACGATTAGACGACATAGATTTAGTTTATATACATTCATTATCAAAATTCCAATAGTCAAACTATTTTGACACTTAGTCAAAATAATTTGACCCAACAATTTCCCCCTTTTTGATGACGATGTTAAAACTTTTCATAGGTAACAACTTAAGCACCCATCATATAAAATACAGAGTTAAAATTGTTCATCCATTTTACATAAACACTTTTTCCAAGGTTAATATTCAGAAACAAGTTCATAAACAAATAGAGAAGAAGAAAAGAGATTATTGTTCTTCTCTTTTTACGAGAGGGTCGATCGGGAAACGAGATCCTTCATAGCTCATCCCTTCACCAATCATCTCTTGAATAGTTAGCTGATTGCGAAATGGAGGAAGAGGGCGACCTCCATGACCAGCTCCATCACTTCTGCCACCACGAGCGGCTTCATCACTTCGGCCACCACGAGTATCGCTAGTGCTTCTACCACCGCAATCACTGTTGCGACCACCGCCTCTTTGATTCGGTCTGCCGCTATCATCACTGGTTTGCTTTCGCTTGGATCTGGTGCCGGTTGAAACACCATCACCTCTTCTATCTCTATCTACCTCTCCCTTAGTAATGAGATTCTGCTCTTTCTCAGCAGCAGCTTTGGCGTGTTCTTCTACCTGAAACTTCCTTGCAACAGAGTCATCATACTCTAATCTTTCAGCATCTGCTCTTCTCATGCTTCCTTGAATTTCAACCATCTGATTTTGAATCAAGCTTATTCCTTCCATAACCTCACGTTGAAGATCAACATTGGTCTGTCTTTCAACGTTCATCATTTTGGATTGTCGATTGAAGAGTTTCTTTTCAAATCTTGAAAAATTCGTATTGGAGACTTGAACCTCGTACGTGTTCTTCTTCAACATTTTCTCCAACTCTTAATGATTTTTAACAAGATCAGCAAAATTCTTCCTTTCCTCTTTCTGGGTCTTCATGATTTTCTTCATATTAGATTCCATTACTACTACATTCTTCTAGAGCGTTGCTAACAAAGCTGACATGGACTTTATGAGCCTTATACCATTAGCCGAAGATCCTTCATTATATTAGTTTTCTTGTGAATCAACTGCAAAGGTCTGAGTAGGGCTGATGTGATCATGAATTTGCATAGACTGCTCTGGTTCATCTGACTTACTTTCAGATTTATCTTCTTCTTCATTTTCCATTTCTTCATATGCACTGTCAATTCTCTCTAACAGATTTCCTGAATTATGATAAGGGTGGATAATATTTTCATAAATGTTTGCAGCATTTATATCCGGAAATGGTAGCGGCTTGGATGAATTAGCATTAGCTTGTTCCCCCTCAGATGAGGAACTCTTCTCTACTTCTTTGTCTTTTGAGGGTTCTCCCTCCGAATGAACTGTACTAGGCTGAACAACATCAACCTCCTTCACTCAAGAAACCTCTCCTTTGACAACAGGAGATTTCACCACTTCTTCTTCATGGGTTACAAGAGCTTGAACAGGCTCTTCAACAACTTCTTTTTCTTTCGAAACAAGAGCTTGAACAGGCTTTTCAATAACTTCTTCTTCTTCTTCAATAGATGGGTTCGTTTGAATAGGTTCCTCGTCTTGCTCAATAGAGGGTTGAGCCATTAGACGTTTTTCTTCAGCAGAAAAACTTTCAAGTTCAATCAGAAGAGAAGTAGCTTGCTCATCTTTATCAGCATCAGGATCATGAGAGATGTCCATTCGTCATCTTCATCTGAAGAACTACTAAATGGGCTAGATCTTGAGCAGCTATGAACGTATCGGGTAACCACCAAAATGTAATCCTCCATGATCTCATCCAATTTCTTCAAGGCTTTCTCTTCAGCTTTGGCACCCTTTTCTAGAGGGTTGAAGTTAGATCTTCTGGCCTGCAAAATAGGAAAGAGAGCTCTTCCTCACAGGTTTGCTTCAACTAGCTCTTTTCTCTTAAGAGCTTCATACACCTCTGAAGTCTTGGCCCACTTCAAGACTCTCTTCTCATTTTTGACAAGATTTAACCATTGACTGGTTATGCATTTGCCTTTGATGACCCCGATGTACTTGATAGACATTTTATTTAGAACCCAAGTATCAAAGATCTCTATCTTTTTAGCAGTAACAGCCTTGGCCTGATTCATCATAAGGTCAACAATACACGTTGCCTCAGAAACTTCCTCATCATGATTAATAACAACATCTTTCCCTTTTCCAATCACTTCAACGGGCTTTGGAGAGGGTCTTGGTTCCCCAAAAACGATTCCAGCGGATCTTCTTGTAGAACGCATGATTTCATGGGTAGACATGGGTTTAACGAAGAGTCCTGGTGTAGGTTCGACTGGAACAATCTTGCCACTCACCAAAGACTCCGTTGGGACAATATTTGGAACGTGAGGTAGTTATATTAACATGGAATTAGCCTTCCCAGATTCACCATCAGCAGTAGAGGTAAGAGCAGCACCTTGCTCTGGTTCAACAAACTATGTAGCACCCGCTGCTACAATATCAGGTTGACGAACATGAGACGCAATCCTGTCAAAGTTTTCAGTGGTTGGACCAACTGACTCAACAGTTGGCCCGACAGCAGATTCCTCAACAGGAATAAAATAAGACTTATCTTGTTCCATCACAAGAACATTGAATTTGGGCACTTCGGCCAGGGGTTGGGGAGAGGTTACTTTCGATGACGCTTTCACCGATTTAGACGTGTGGGGCGCCTTTGATTTTTCTCCTCTCGAAACAGGGGACCTTTATGATCTTCTCAACTAACTCGCAGCCGGAGACAATGGAGACATGGGAATGGTGGCAAGTTCGACTGGACCTTGCTTGACTCTAGAATCAACTATTCCAGAATCCTTCTTTGAGGAGCTCTTAAGGCTGGTTGAACTAGCCTAAGACTCGTTGACAGTTTTGGATCGTTTGGCTCCTGTAGATAGGACAGAAGCCGTTGGTTGTTTGGACCGAGTCACAGACCTTCCACCTATCTGTTGGCTTGAAGCTCCCAAGAGCGACTCTTTGTTGTTCTTCATTCTTACAAGGGTGTGTTGTGATTAATGCGTATGATTTTGACTTAGCAGACGACTTCCTGTTATACATTGATCCCTTAACTTTTGAAGAGGACTTTCTTTTAAAACTCCTTGACTTTGAGTTAGGTTTTAGATTGCCAGACTTGTTAGTTGTTTCTAACTTATTTTTGAACCAGATAACGGTCGGCGGAACATAAATTATTTCATTTTTAAAAGCTATTTCTTCATGAATAGGATCATATTCAATATCGATTAAACTCCCTTTAACAAAGCTTATTGGCTTAAGCTTGTTATTCGATGAGTTTAACATTTTGCAAGACCGGTTTGGGTCATCGCCATCAAATCCTAAATCGGATCTAGATCCAGCAGGTTTTAACATACTGATCTGATATTTGACAGCTTCTCTAGACCTTGTCCATGCACTGACAACATAGTTTAGCCTTTTGTTTTAAGCATAAATAGTTCGAATCTGTTCTTTGAGCATCTCATTCTCAGATGAGATCTCTGCAATTTTCTTTTCAAAAACATTTGATTCAGAAATTTGAGGTAAAACTTGTTGAGACACTTCAGGTGACGATTTTGTTTCATTTAGGGATTCTGCTAGCTTTCTGTACTCTATGACCATGTCATCTAGTGAAGCTACCAGTTGTTCCCTTGAAAACTTTTCAGAAGAGAAGTCAAATACCTCAGTTTCCTGAGTCTCTTCTTCATCTTCTCTTTACATGAAGCAAGCCACTTCTTCTTTATCACTATCACTTGATGAGAAGTAAGAATCACAGTGGTTTCGTCTATTCTTCCCGTCTCCTGCCTTAAGAGCCTTCATCTATTTTTCTTCATCCTTCTTATCTTCACGCTTAGGCTTCCGACATTCTGATTGGTAATGACCTACAATGCCACAGTTATAAAATTTAACATTAGCCTTGGATTTCTTATTATCATTGGAATTTAAAGAGCTTGAGTTAGAGTTGCTCTTCTTCATGAAGTCGCCAAACTTCTTCACGAAGAGAGATATGGCATCGCTGCTCAGTTGTTGAGCCGCCGTCTTCACATGATTAGCGACTGGTGACTCTTCAGCAGTCACCAACGCTTTGGCAATGATAATGGATGTGGATTGATCTCCTTCAATCCTATAGTTCAACTCGAACTCATAGGCCTTGAGATCAGCGAACAGGTCGAAGAGAGAGATCTTGTTGAGGTGTTTGGATTCCCTCATAGCCATCGTCTTTATGTCCCATTTCCTCGGAAGAGCACACATGACCTTAATAGCAAGCTCCCTGTTTCTATAGGTCTTGTCAAGGATAGATAAGGAGGTCACAATCTAGCTGAATCTGGTGTCGAACTCATTCATTGTATCACCGGAATGCATCTTGAAACTGTAAAACTGTTGAGTGGCAACCATGATCTTGTTTTTCCTTGGTTTGCTCATTGCCCTCAAACGGTTGGGTGAGTCTGTCCCAGACCTCTTTAGTAGTATCACACTCGATGATGTAGTTGAAGATGCTGTCATCGAGAGATATGTACAGAACATCAAGGGCCATGTTGTTAAGGTTGTTCTTCCTCTTGTTTTCACTGGTTCATTCGGATTTCTCCTTATAGATCTTGATAGGACCATCTGTGATGACACTCCAAATGTCGTCATGGAGAGAAGAGAGATGAGCACGAACTCTCTTTTTCCACATGATATAGTTTTCTCTAGAGAAAGTGGGGATTGTGGTTGCACTTGCATCTTTGGTTATGGTCGACATTCTTGGAAAAGGCTTGAGAATAGAAACAGAGCTCTGATACCAATTGATAGGGTCGGCGTAATCAATGGAGACGGGGGTCTGGCTATTGATGACGGCTTAGGAAAAACGATTTGATATAAATCTTGTTAATGACATGTGGCGAGCTTCCATTGGAACGCCTCCATAGTACATAGCAGACTCTGAGCACTAGGATCGTGGTCGTACCAATCTGCTAGTGCGCCAAATATTCTTCAAGGATATTCCTGCAAAAACGAGTAGTGGGAAGAATTTTTGCTTACGTGGCATTAATCAATTGGTTGCAACTGGCTGTCGTACTGATCTTCACTGGAAAGTGGAGCGGGAGTAGCGTACAGTTAGTTGATCGTGGGTAGACGGGTGCTGGCTTCAAGCATCTGCTTAAACATAGAATTAGACGTATTTCACTTAGACGACCTCGTCTAATGAAATTAGACGCCCCCGTCTAATAGTATGATCCATTAAACCACCTGGTCTAATGGATTAGACAACACGTCTAATAACATATCCCTTCAGACTAATCTGAAGGAGTTAGACTGCACGTCTAACTTCCTTTAGTTAGACTGCACGTCTAACTATTCATCCCTTCAGACTAATCTGAAGGAGTTAGACTGCATATCTAACTCCGTATGCTAGACTACACGTCTAACTACATCTGTTAGACTGCACGTCTAACTACGTCTGTTAGTGTTATGCCTAAACTCATATTTTTCTGTTAGGAAAGGCTACTAGGGTCAATGTTGCATTTCTGGAATGTCCACCCTTATGTATTCACTTATAAGTCATGCTAGGAATAGACTTGTTATTATTATTATTAGGGGCTGAGATATAAACAGGCTGTGTTAATTATATTGTGAGACATTTTGTAGAAGGACCCATGTAGAAGAGGCTCACAATTATGCTTAGGACTAGACTTGCTGCTACTATTAAGAACTGGGATATAATGGCTATGTGTTAAATTATATATGTAGCCTAGAATGTATAAGGGACATGGGATACAAGAGGCTGATAACTTGTACTTAGGCAATTTTTCATAAAACAACAAGTGGCAGGGACCCATGTGAAGGGACCCACTAGATACTTAGGATAAGTTTAATCTTAATTTAATTACCTCTTTAGTCAATAATTAAATCCACTCGATTTTCATTTAATTTCAACACTTGGTAGTTAAATAACACTCCACCCCAACCACTTGCATGCTTCCCACTTTCCCTAGTTGCATGCTACACACTTAGCATGGCAGCCATTAGCTCACATTACCACATTAGCTTAATTCATTTGGAAATTCAGTTCACTCTCTCTTTAAGCAAGACTTAGGAGTTCTTCTTCAAAGCAAGAGCAAACCCTAGAAAAAATCATTTTCTTTCTTTCCAGTTTCGAAATTAAGGCAAGCTTTTTCTTAAATTCATTCTTTGAGCCACACATAGCTTTGTATCACAAGTACTTTCTGCCTAAATTTCATATATGTTGGAAATACATGTTTTATGGCATAATATGGTTTTATGGACAAACTTGGGTTGTAAACAATCTGTTTTCTTAAGAAAGACAAGAGTCTTCATGTTTTCCAGAAATTATAGGGTTTCCATGATTTGTTAAGTATATACTTTTTTGAAATAGAAACCCTTATGATTTATGCATACATGGGCGCATATTATTGATCAATGAGTATTGACAGAAATGGGAAGAGGCTGGCTGGCATGAGCTCTAGCCAGCTAATTCCAAATGTACTGGCTGAATTATTTATGGGACTAGAGTATCTAGCATGAGCTCTATTTACTGCTGCCCAACCAAAAGACGGTCTAAACAGGTTAAGGGCTCTTAGGGATGGAATCCTAATTGTGCGTTTTCCAAATACGGCTAAAACAGAATCCTTGCCTTCAAGATCAGCTCTGAATGGTGTAGGGTCAAATATGGCTCAAGATGTTACTGTACAGGCCCCATAAACTCATATTTTATAATCATGCAAATGGCTTTTTATGGACTGATCATCTCTTTTAAAGTATGAATATTTTATGCATACATCTTTTTTTTTAAAGAAAAGCATTCCAGCTGGTTTTAAAATATTTAATTGCTTGCTGAGTCATTAGACTTATTATGTTATGTGTGGTGTAGGTACTCAGCCCTAGCTTTTGTACACTTGAAGGAATGAGGCTTGGAGAGGAGCAAGGGACCGAGGCTGTTAGATTACTTGTCTTTTTGTATAAACACTTGACTTTTATTTTGGGTCCTTTCTTACTGTCTAATGGTGCATATATATAAGACTTGTACAAAAACATGATAAGACTTGTACAGAAATATGATAGAATATATGTAGCTTCTTGTAGCTGTTTGAAGAAGCATGTATATATAAAGTATATATTTTGAACAGAACAAGTGTATATGGCTTCATCTAGGTATCTCAAAGTTAATTAGATATATATGTTGAGTAGTAGTTATATTATATGAGCAGGGACGTTTCACTTAGACTGCACGTCTAACTTTGTGTATTAGATTGCACGTCTAACTACATCTGTTAGATTGCACGTCTAACTCTGTGTGTTAGACTACATGTCTAATTTCGTCTGTTAGACTGCATGTCTAACTCCGTGTGTTAGACTTCACGTCTAACTACGTCTGTTAAACTACACGTCTAACTACGTCTGTTAGACTACACGTCTAACTCTGTGTGTTAGACTGCACGTCTAACTATGTGTAACTCAATGCATCTAATGCCCAATCAGTCTAATGAATCTCATTAAAACTAAGTCTAATAAAACCTGTTTTCGATACACCTGCACCAAACACGATTCGACGACATAGATTGAGTTTAATATACATTCATCATCAAAATTCTAATAGTCAAACTACTTTGACACTTAGTCAAAATAATATGACCCAACAGATCTGTTTGGTCCAATTTCTGTAAACAGCATAGTGGGAATGAGATTCACTTTAATTGTTTTTGATGATTTTTCACGATTTACATGGGTAGCATTTTTACAATCAAAGGATAAAACTTTTGAAAATTTGATTAAAATCTTTAGAAGAATTAAGAATCAGAAATCTTTAAGTATTGCTTGCATTAGAATTGATCAGGGAACTGAGTTCACCAACAGACGCCTATTCTTTTATCTCGAGGAGTCTGGTATTAGGCACAAGTTGTCTAGTGCCAGAACTCCACAACAGAATGGCATTACTGAGAGAAGAGTGAGGACTCTGAAGGAAGCAGCGAGATCTATGCTGGCTAAATTAGATGTTTCTTAGAGGTTCTGGGAAGAAGCAATAAACACAGCTTGCTACACACAAAATCAGTCAATAATTAACAAACATTTTGATAAAACACACTATGAACTGTTTTACAGAAGAATTCCTATAGTGTCGTATTTTAAAGTATTCGAGTGTAAATATTTTATCCATAACAATAGGAAGGATTATCTGACCGCTTTTGATGCTAAAGTAGATGTTGGATTCATGATGGGATATTCTTCAGTAAGCAAGTCTTATAGAGTATTTAACAACAGAACTCAAATTATTGAGGAGTCCCTACATGTTGTTTTTCATGAGTCTGTTAAAAGTAATTACATTGATCCCATCGACCTTGCTAACAAATTAGAAGCGATAAGTCTTGAGTTTGTGGGTGAGGATGAAGCTCTAGCTAAACGTATTTCATTGTCTGATCATGTGGCTGATCCATTTGAAATCCAACCAGACGTTCAAACTCTTGTTCAACAAAATGTTGAGAGTTCGGACATCGCGGAGTCATCTGGTTAGATGACTAATCCCTTAGATCCAACTTCATATGGAACAAGAATCATCCACCAGAATTGATTATCGGAAATCCTAACTCTCCTCGCATGGAAAGACCACAATTGATGGATGAAATGGCCAATTATGCCTTTATTTCTCAAATTGAACCCAAGAAAATTGGCGAAGTAGTGTTTGATCCAGATTGGATTAATGTTATGCAGGAGGAGTTAAACCAATTTGTGATAAATAAAGTGTGGCATCTAACTCCAAGACCGACTGATCAATCAGTTATTGGAACTAGATGGGTCTTTAGAAACAAGATCAGTGAAGATGGCCTAGTTATTAGAAACAAAGCTCAATTGGTTGCTCAAGGATACAGCCAGGAGGAAGGCATCGACTTTGATGAGTCTTTGGCACTTGTAGCTAGACTTGAGGCAATTAGAATCTTCCTGGCTTATTCATCATTTAATAATTTTAAAGTTTTTCAAATGGACGTGAAAAATGCATTTTTATATGGTAAACTAAATGAGGATGTTTATATTGAGCAACCACCGGTTTTGTAGATCACACTTTACAAAATCATGTTTTTAAACTTGACAAAGCATTATATGGTTTGAAACAAAATCCTAGAGCTTGGTATGATATTTTGACTAAATTTTTGTTTGATCATGATTTCGTTAATGGAACTGTTGATAAAACACTATTTAGATTTACTAAAGATTCTCACATCCTACTTGTTCAAGTATATGTTGATGACATTATATTTGGATCAACTAACCCCAAATTGTGTGAGAAATTTCCCAAGCTGATGCAGGACAGATTTGAAATGAGAATTATGGGAGAATTAACCTTATTCCTCGACCTTCAAGTTTGTCAGTTGGACAAAGGAACTTTCATCAATCACGCCAAGTATACCAAAGAGCTGCTGAAGATGTTCGGGATGGAGAACTTCTCTGCTGTAGCTAGTCCTATGAACTCCTCCAGTACGCTAGACAAAGATGGTAGTGGTCAAGGTGTAGATATCAATGCCTATAGAGGTCTTATCGGATCCTTTCTCTACCTCACTGCTAGCCGACCAAACATTCAATTTGTTGTTGATGTCTATGGAAGATTCCATGTTAATCCGAAACTCTCTCACTTTACTACTACTAAACGCATTCCTAAATATCTGAAGGGAACTCAAAATGTGAGACTGTGGTATCCGACGGATTCCAGTTTCAATTTAATTAATTTCTCAGATTTAGACTATGCAGGGTACAAAATAGATAGGAAAAGCACGAGTGGAACATGTCAGTTCCTTGGAGATCGTCTAATCTCATGGTTCAACAATAAGCAGACGTCGGTTGCCACGTCCATAGCTGAAATAGAGTAACTTGTTGTAGGTAGCTACTATTCTCAACTTTTGTGGGTTCAACAACAACTAACGGACTATGGGATTGAGGTAGAAGAATCTCCAATTTTCTATGACAACACAAGTGCTATAGCCATCACCTATAATCGAGTTCTGCACTCTAAGACAAAGTACATAAAAATCAGACATTATTTCATCTGAGAGCATGTCAGTCAGAAGCAAATACGCCTTGAATACATCCCAACAGATCTACAAACTATAGACATCTTCACGAAGCCTTTACCCGAGACTAAGTTTTCTCATTTTAGAAATATTTTAGGACTTGTTGATCTTGACTGATTTTATTATATGCGTGAACTGAGAGGAAACCTATTGTTCAAATGTAACTGGACAGACAAGAAGACAGAGGTCTCAATACGTCCAATAGATCAGTAATTTAAGAAGCATAACTACTTAGACGTAAGTCTGCTCAAGCAGTTTTTATCTTCATTTGGAGTCATGTCTTGGTTAATAACCTGCGCGGTTAGACGCCGTCGTCTAATAGACGTTTATAAGACAAGAGCAATTGGAAGCGCACGCCTAACCAGACACACGTGTATAACGTGGTGTTTATGCGTAATTAGACGTTCAAAGTCTAATAGACTTTTGACCGTCTATAAGACAAACGTGATTAGACATTGACGTCTAATAGACGTATATCCAAACTAAAAGTAAAGAATGTGGAAAGTAAATTAGATGTCTAACTACTTATGTAATTAGACTATTCATCTTCAGGCTATTGGGACAGTTGTCCACTGCCATCGTATCTGTCCATATACTTATTCCCGCCAAAAATAAAACAGTCACTTCTTAAATAGATTGAAGACATGTGTCTTTCAAGTTTTAAAGAGTGACTAAAATTTCTAATAACTTTTCACTACACGTTTAACATTAATAACACTTTTTCATGATTAATATTAAATGATAGTTGCGTCTTTGGGAATAGTTTTATTAAGTTTTTGACGGTTTATATAATCATCAAATTAACTATCACACGCTAGCTTTCTTATATTTAATAATCGGTCATACTCAAAGGATTGAGTATCTCATTTCTGAATCTCCGATTCTCTCACTAAGAAATCCTCCCTAAGATCTTTTGTTCATCTTGCCAAAATGTCTTCGTTTTCCCTAAAATCTCTTCAAATAGACTTTAAGTATGTCTCCACCTTAATGATTAGAGAAATGGTTTCAATGTTTAAATCTATAAAATCTTCTGGGCTTAAGACATTTTTGCGTACCCACTACATCTTTCACGAACAAGCGGTTCGTGAATTCTTTGAAACTATCGGATTTCATCATAACAAGTACATCCGTGAAACCATCCTTGGTAAAAGCGTCTGTTTTCGGAAGAAACATTTGTCATGTTCTTCCGGCTTCCAAGTGAAGGGATCCATGAGTTCCCTCCTTCTTCTGATGAAATCTTGTCCGAGATGAAACTTGCCTTCTTAGATTGATCTTTTGAAGGGCATTTCTTTCCGATCTCCTCTCACGGAAAGAGTAATTGTCTGAAGGTTGAGTATGCCCTACTCAACGACATAATCTCAAAATCCATTCTTACTAAAGATTCTTCCTACATCTACTTCAACAAAGCTTTTGAAATAATAGTGGCCATCACAATGGTGTAGCCATCAACTAGTCGAAATTCCTCTTCAATAATTTGGTCCAAATGATCTCCTCCCCAAAGAAAGGCTATGGATACGATACTCCCATTAGCATTTTCCTCTGTTGTTTCCTCTCTGAACCTGGTCACGGTTTTCACTTCAATCCTTCCAAAGTCTTGAACAACCAAAAGATTCTCGACTATGTTCAAAGGGTAAGCAAGCTCAGGTTGAAGAGAAGAAATCGGGTTACCCACTTAGTTGAAAGGGCATATTAGGATTTTGTTTCCTAATGATGTTAAAAAGGGGGAAAGGGAAAAGATTAGTATCAGATTAAGGGGGAAGAAATTATTTTTTAAGGAAATATTTTAAAGTTTTTGAATATTGTTGATTTTGAATATTTTGAAAAATATTCCTGATGTTATAGATCAAGTTATCTTATGCAATGAAATATGAACAGTATGTTGCTATCTATTGCATTATTAAATATTTTTATACCATTCTAATCTTTTATTTAAGTTTTAACATCATCAAAAAGGGGGAAATTGTTGGGTCAAATTATTTTTGACTAATAATATTTTGATGATTAACTTGTGTAAAACTTAAATAAGAATCAAACTAAGCCATCTAATTGTTTTTGTACAAGTGCATCAAAGCGTGCTAAGTTAGACTTAGCTTGAATCAGGTTCTTTAAACGTGTTAGTTGTTTTCCGTATAGCTAGTTAGACGTGCAATCTAACTAATACGTAGTTAGACGAGCACTCTAACTGATACGTAGTTACACGTGCAGTCTAACAGACACGTAGTTAGACGTGCAGTCTAACTGATACGTTGTTAGACGTGCAGTCTAAATGATATGTAGTTAGAAGTGCATTCTAATAGACACGTAGTTAGATGTGCATTCTAATAGACACGTAGTTAGACGTATAGTCTAACAGATACGTAATTAGACGTGCAGTCTACCAGATACATAGTTAGACGTGTAGTCTAACAGACACGTAGTTAGACGTGCAATCTAATTGATACGTAGTTAGACGTGCAGTCTAACTAATACGTAGTTAGACGTGCAGTTTTACAAACATGTAGTTAGACGTGCAGTCTAACAGACACGTAGTTAGATGTGCAGTCTAACAATTACTTAGTTATACGTGCAGCCTAACAGATAAAAGTTAGAAGTAGGGAGTCTAACTTCTTCAAACTAGTCTAATGGGACACGTAGTTAGACGTGTCATCTAACTCCATTAGACTTTGTGGTCTAATGGATCCTGCTATTAGAAGGAGGCGTCTAATTACATTAGACTTGGCAGTCTAATGGAGCACGTCTAATGCCTCACTTCAATAGTTGCTTGAAGTCAGCATTGGTCTACACACGATCAACTAGTTGTACGCTACTCCTGCTCCACTAATCCGTGTAGATCAGTACGACAGCCAGTTGCATCCAATGAATGAATTCTACGTAAGTAAATATTCTTTCCACTACTTTTTCCTTGCAGGACAATTCTAGAAAAATATTTGGAGCACTACCATATTGGTACGGCCACGATCTTTGTGCACAGAGTCTGTTGTACCTATGTACTATGGAGGCTTTCTAATGGGTGCTTTCCACATTTCATTTAGATGATTCGACCATTGGTACTTGTTCTCTATTCAAAGATCTTCAAGGACAACGGACAAAGTGCCGCACTTACACTCTATCTTACGAATTGCTTATTTACTTGTTGAGTTTTGTACATCATGAGAGAGATAGAATCAAAGTATTGTCTAGCTGAATGATATCCTTTAATATAATGTAAGTTGAACAGAGTCTATTTTTTTCAATAGTTAGATAGCAATGAAACTGTATTTTATTCAAAGAAAATTATACTGAATCCTTTCGATGGTTGGAAAAAGGGGTGACGTATGAGAGTTTTGCTCCGAACATCCATAAACAACCCTCTGTGTCTTTTATATTCGTTCTTAGTTTCAAACCCAAGCAAACGTTTCCTCACTTGAATCGCTTCAATAGTTTGCAAAGGTTTGTGAAGAATAGAAAGCGATATAAATCCCTAACAGGATTTCTATCAAACCATTTTGCACGAAGTTGTCATCAATAGTTAGACCCCTGTCTCTATTGGTGCCACTGATCCTATCAAGTTGGACTTTTAAGAAATGCGGTTCAGGGCTGAGCATCCGAAAATAAGTTGCACTCTTTTACCAAAACGTCAAGGTGTTGACCATCTTCCTCGAGGATTATAATTATGGATAGTCGTTTGTACACGAGATTGAATTTATAGCTCGAAAGTTGGGGGAAAATAAATCTTATTCCATGATGAAATAAAAAATTTCACAAATAATGGAAAATATGATCAAAGTTTATCCCTAAATATGTTTCGAATCCGAAAATATCATGATTCATTCTAGAGGATCAATGTTCATTCCTATCTCGAAAAAGAAAATAGATAACAAGGATAAGAATTGGGAAGTAGAAAAAATCTTTCTTTATCCAAAAACATGAGTCATAAGTCCACAAATATAGATTGAAATTGTCTATTGACGAATTACTACTAGCAGCGAAAGACATTTTGGAAAGAAAAGGGAAACAAGGATTCTATTGAAACATTCCCTTAAAAGTTATAGAGCCAGGACTGATACTACAAAAGAAAAATAAGAAAATTTGAGTCTCCAAAGCCTATATATCAATGGGTATGTGAGATCATTTGTACAAGATCCCATTTAAATCCTAATTTTTATTAGGTATCCTAAACCATATATGTTGATAGGTGTGATATATCGTTTTTATACGATTCCACTAAAAGCCCTAATTGTAGTTAAGTATAAAAACTCTATCCCTCGATAGGTCCTCGAACAAAACTTTATCACTCGATAAGTAACCAAACCTCGATAGGTAACCAAACCCTATTGTCCGAATATGTATCTAAACCTTATCGTCTGAATATGTATCCAAACCTCGTCGATTGAACAGGTACTTACAAATTTTATCCTCCGAATAGGTATCACAAACCCTATCACTCAATAAGTATATAAGCCTTATTTGCTGACAAGCACAATGATCATTTGTACATGATCATGTTCATATCCTATCTCTCGATAGGTACTCTGATAAAATATCGTTCTCTGATAAAGTCCCATTCTCTTATAAAGTCTTGGTCGTCGACAAATGTTATATTCCCAATTCACAACAACACGAAAGCATATATGTTGATAGCACCATGATCATTTATAAATGATTTTTTTCAACCTCACTTGTGAGTGATCTTCACGGAAAGTTTATTAACACCTGCGATAAACATTGAAGACAACATGATCATATATACATGTCATATGATAACAAAACCCATAGGAATGTTTGTCAACTTCCTCACCAAGACTTATATGTTGATAGTCTCATGATCACCCTAAAGATGTTACTTGTTAGTAACCCACATGAAAAGTTACTAAAACTTTCATATTCCCCATCATATCTCATGACAATATCCTTAGACATATTTATACATGACTAAATATGAATAATCGGTTGATATTCATGCTAGACAGAAATTGATGTTTCAATATCCAAGATTATCCTTACTATATGGATTTTACGGATACTTTGTTAAGTTCTGTAATATAGGATTCCCAAGAGTTATCCTTGTTAGGATAAGCATCAAAGAAAGATCCCTATAGAAACTCTTGGAAGCACCTTGACGAACTGTTATACACAACACCACAAGGTCACTCCAATAGTTAGCACGCTACATGTTCCATCTTTCTAAACCCCCTCATTATAAATTGGACTAGATAACCTAGTATTAGATATCATATTTGAATCAAAGTTTTCAAAAACAGTTTATTGTATTCAAACTCGATTCGAGGGGAGCACTCTATAAACACTAAAAATCTACACTTCAATTTATAAAACTAAAATAATTATTTTGATTTATTTTTAAATAAATAAAATCAAAATAATTAACTCCATGGCCAAAAACTCAATTCAAACAATTAATTAGAATTAATAATTGTGGTAATTAATAAAATTAGTTAAGGGTCAAGCCCAAAAATAAAATTTAGGATGAATGTTTTACCCATTCTATCTCAAAATAATTTTAAAAAAATTAAAGGGACAAAAATAAATAATTTAAAATGAATTGTTGTACACATTTCATTTAAAACAATTATTCATTTAACCCTAAAAATATATAAAAAAAATTAAAATAAAATAAATTGGTAAAATATTTGACATATTTATTTTAATAATTTGTATATTTTAAAATATCAAATTAAAGGGAAAATTGTGAAAGAAAAATCAATTTCAAACATTTTTTTAAGAATTTAATAAAAAAAATTGTAATTCACGCTTGCGTAGCCCGCTGCAACAAACAGAACGCGCGGGCGCCGCACTTTATAAACTAACTAGACGTTAAACTTGTTAACCAGAACGCTAACAGAATGCTTAAATGCGCTCAAAACGATGTCGTTTTGAGCGCCACATTCGTCTCCAATGCGACACTAGAGAAGATAAGATCAATGATGCATCTTTGATATACGATTTTTGGAAATCCCACGTTAGTCAACCATTTCAGCTAATTTAAAGCCTAAAATGATCATCCTACAATAGTGAAAATTTCTCCTACAAGAATAGTGACGATTCATCCCTTTTCCGACCAACTTGAGGAAGAACAACCAAAACACCATAAATGGATTTTGGATGATTCGGTCCACTTGACTCCTTGACCGACTCATAGAAGCTATAAATAGACCCTGAGTTGATCTGAAGGCAAGAGATCCACTCTCTACATTCCAATCATCGATTTTCGAAAATCCTCCATTAAAGTTTTAAGCTTTCGGATTTTTTGAAAACTTTGGATAAGTCCTTTAAGCTTGGATCTTAGCATTCCAACAGATTCCCAAAGGTCTAAGGAATGTTCATCAATCCTTGATAAGGATGTAATCACCTTTTAATTCATATTTACAGTTTGAATTTGATATTTTATATTTCAAATTGAATAATCTTGTATGCTTGTTTTTTATGATATTTTATAGTTGAATATTTATGTTAGGATCATTTAAAAACTATCTAGATAAGATAGAACCGATCAATCGATCTTAAAGACAAAAACCCAAATTTGAATGTTTAAAATCCAAAATTCGGGTAAATCAAAATTTTCAAAATAAATGAAAATTTTGAGTTCTTGATTTGGTCAAAACAAACAACTAGTGTTCATGTTTTTATATCAATCAAATATGTGAGATATAAGGAAGCTATTGGATAGCTCATTTCTCCACAATACAACCTTAAAATCAAAAATCCAATTTTTGATCACAAACTGTTCTGAACGATTTGATCAGCATCCAAGTTTATTAATACCTTGATATGATGATCAACATGTGTCCTAGGAGCTTTGTGAATCTACCCAAACCCTTGGATCAATGAATCCAATATAAAAAAAAACAAATTAAAAAAATGAACTTAGATGTTTTTGAAGACCGAGGCTTGTTAGCCTAGGACCGAGAGATCAGACCAAGGATCCTCGGTTTGGACCGAAACCTATGACCGAGAAATTTAAACCTATGACTGAGACCTATGACCAAGAATTTCAACATGACTGAGAGGTCCGACCGATATTCTTGAGCTAGGACCGAGAGGTCCAACCAAGAATTTACATCCAGGACCGAGAGGTCCGACCTAAGACCGAGGATTCCAGAACCTATGATCGAGTGGTCCAAACCTAGGACTGAGAAATCTCAACCCAAGACAAAGAATCCCTTAACCCGGGACCGAGGGACTTAGGCCCGAGTTAACCCATGACTGAGAAGCTTATACACCGCAACCAAGAAACTTAGCCCAAGGTTGACCCATGACCGATGGGTTTATATACCTAGAAAAGTAATCTCAGCCTAAGATCAATTTTCATTATCACTCAAATCGTGGGTCTCTAAACCCTGACCGATAAAAATGGACCCAAGGGCCTGTTTGGTTGCACTTTTCAAAACCCAAAATTATTATTTTAATTTTGGGACCCCAAATCATTTTCTAAAAATCCCTAAAAATTAGAAAATGATTTCAAAATATTTTTTGGTATAATTTTCATAAAAAGTATTTTGACTAGGGCATGTTTGGTGTTTATTTCTAAACCCTAACACCCTTAAAATGACTATTGTTCTTCATGCATATTCCTCCCTAGTTATCATCAGAAACAGGTACAAGCATTTTAAATATTTTAAATAATGATAAAACCTATAATCATGACTAGGACCAGAAGAATAATTGGCTAAAACTAAAATGTTATACAACCGATTTTCAAAAGCCAACTTTATAAGTAGAGACCGTTTTTAAAACGGGTATGAAGGATGAAGCAAGAAGCCCTTTCCTGAGTATCACCAAACTACGAAATAAAAGAAACTTCGGTCAATACGTTTATATACATACGCCAACTTTTATTGACTTTTAAAAATCAATTGGCGACTCTATTTCAAAATAAATAATCTTTTAAATTAATTATGTTTAATTAATTTAAACTAAAGGATTTCTAAAAATAAATTGTGATTTGATTGCGGTAAATCACCGAATTATTTAAAATTAACCCCGAAATTAATTACTTTTTAATTAATTTTAAAAGCTGTCAGGAATCAATGAAATCTTTTAAAAATAATGTTTAATTTTAAAATAAAAGTGCTGACACGCAAACCGATGTAGAAATTCTCGAAGCTCGAGCTTTTCATGGAAATCAATACAAGGGTTTTTTCGGGAGTTACAACAACGAACATGAATGTGATGACTTATGAAGAGCCATTAGAAACTCTTTCAGCTCCTACATTGTGTGAAGAAGAAGGGTCAAAAGAAACAATGATGATCCAAGTAGTGAAGGAAAAATATTATATGTCGATAATAATAGAGAAAATAAATCAAAAATTTTAAAGACTTGAAGTCAATAAACCAAGACACTGAAGTGATTGCAGGACTTGGTTTCTCCTTATCTTCTTCTTCAACTAATATGCTTCTAACAATAATAATAGACAGTCATATTCTGGGAAATGTTCGTTTTCATCTTCAATTTTCTTCTAATCAATAGACAACAACAACATGTTGAGTATAATTGTGATTGCAACGTGTTGCTGTTGTTTGTAAGCATGACTTCTTTTTATCTTATTCTCGAGTTTAGAGATAGATGATCATTGAGAAGACCCTGATTGGCTATTAGTTGGAAGGAAATTAATAGTTTCACTTTTCACCACTAAAATAAATCTCAAATTCTTAGATAATCGAGAGAGGAATGTGCTATTTAACAGGCCATGAAACTTTTTTTGGCAAAGGATGTTAGCGATGACATTTTTCAGTATCGTCCTTAATATTATAGATTATCAACGACGACGATAGCATATTGTCATGATTGATAGTCTTTATAATGAAAAATATCATAGTTAATACAATAAAGACTATCAGCCACGACATTATGCTATCATCGTCCCTAATAGTCTTTAAAATATCAACGGAGACAATAGCATAATGTCATGGGTGATAATCTATAATATAAGCCATGACATTTTACAATAGATATCATATTTTGGTTTTTTCTATTTAGGTTGATTTGATCAAATCTCTTTCGATAGAAATCTTATAAATCATCTAGCGAATGATTTCAACAACAAAAAATCACATAATTGAACCCTAAATATGATCAACTAGATCAAACTTGAAAATTTTCGATTTCAAATCACAAATTGAATTACAAAAGATCTAGAAGCTTATCAATGATTGGATAACACTCCAATGATTTGTAGGAAGCTTTCTAGAAGCCTAGATCGAAGTTTGGATTGCTAGAGTGAATTTTACAAAATTTCAATTCGCTCGAATTTTCAAGACCATTGATTTAAGCTGTAATGTTTGATGATTGTTTGATGGATTGAAAGCTTAACACCTAGAGAGTATTTATATTCAGCTAGGTCGGTTAATTGAATTCGAATTCAACTTTGATTTGAATATCAAATCTCTTCTTCCTCGTTTCTCTTTTGTCCTTATCTTCCTAGGATAATATAGGTTTTGACTTCTAGACTTAGGGGAAATGATGGCGAGGAGAAGACGTGCACATGGTTAAATTTTATAGGGATAAGGATGGTTGTAGTCAGAGATAAGGTTTCTAAAAGAAACGCCTACGTCGATCGCGTTGTCGGCGATCCCCTTACATCAGCGAAGAAGACGGGTGAAACGACAATGTTTCGATTAACCGAAATGCGACATTTTGGCATTCCGTCCGCGTTTATGCGTTTTTGACTAATAGGGTAGACGTTCCGTTAGTTGATCTCTTATGGCCCCGGGAACTCGTTTGCATGGTTACACCCGGCTACGTGGATGATTCTGACGCGTTGGATGAAGACATGGCGCTCATCTCCTGCTGCAGTTAATTCCCCTAGTTTCGACCACACCAGATCATCAGTATTTATTTTTTATAAAAAGGTTATGAAAAAACAAAATTTTAACCTTTCTTTTATATTTCTTCATCAAAAATTCCATAAAAAATATTTTTGAAAACATGATAAAAATTATGTTAATTATTTTGGGTATTTTTTGGAACTTTGGGGTATTTATTTAATTGTTTTAAATCATAAATTATACATAATTTATGTTTAAAATCATAATAAATTAATTTCAGCCCCTTTTTAAATTTGGGTAAAATAAATACAATATTTTTAATCTCAAACTATTTTTGAATTTTTATTTAATTTTTATAATTAGGGTTCAAATATCACAATAATTAATCCTAATTTGATTTTCAATCTCTTTTTGAAATATTTTAAATTTTAAAATATTATTTTTATATTATTTGTAAATTAGGGTACGTTAAATTTTCATGTTTATAATAATAGATAAAAAGATTATTATAATAAAAGAAAATGATTTGAAACTTTTTAAATTTAATATTTTTTAAATTAAGTGATTTATTTTATTTATAAAAAGAAGAGAGGATAAATTGAGCATATTAATTATAAATAAAAAAAATAGATTAAATAATGAGAAAAAAATTGATAAATTGAATTATTTAAGCTATACTCATTTCAATTTAAATTCAATAAATATTAATTAGTATAATTATTTGGATTGGATGAATTTAATTTGAATTTAATATTGATCAATAAAACAAATCAATTTTACCATTTGTTCACACATAATAAAATCTTACCATTTCTTTTGGCAAAATATGAACAAAATACATTCTATTGTTCTTTTCCAAAAAACAAAATGTTTTCATTATATAGCCTTTTATTCAAATAACTCAAAACAACTCATTTTCTTCCAACATAGACTAAACAAAATTATTTTGAATAAATAATTCAATGATTATTCAAATAACCTGATTTCAACCAGCAATTTCTGTACTTTTTGGTGATATTAAAGAATCAAACATGGGTCAGAGATTAGCGTGCAAATAGGCGGAGTAACAGGCAGGCTATGAAGAAGGGAATGAGCTGGAACCTGGAAAAGGGGAATCAATGAAAAAGAAGGAAAAGCAAAAGCAAACCCAAAAGCGGATCATCCTTTTCCTTTGCAAAAGGGGCTGTCGAAATAGAAAGCTCATTAAAACACCAACTGTACTGCTTCCGGTTCCAGACATAAATATACACATACACACCAAATATTCTCCCGAAAACCTTTTTTTTTATTTTAAATTAATATTTTGTTTTGTATTTCTCATATAAGGATGAATTCATACGGGTGAAAGTAATGATTAATTATGATCCGATTATCTGGTTGGGTGCAATGGTAGAGTTTTTCAATGTATTGACAACATCGATCACATTAACTATGTTTTATTCTTTTACACAACTTATTTTTATCTTTGTTTTATTATTACATGTATTTAGTGTTTTTCTCTCAATTCAATGACAATTTTGTCAGAACAACTTTTTTTTACAGAAAATAAAAAACAAAATCATATGAATTTATGGATTGATTTTCATATGAGAATTATTAAAATTATTCATATGTGGTTATTTCATGGAAAAAAAATGAATTATGATTTTGTAATAGATGTGTTTTTCCAATGCAATAATCTATCTCAGTAACTCCATGCTTACTTTGTTCAACGTTGGATTAAGCACACATTGTGATTTATAAAGATTGTATTTTAAACTTATTTTGAGGATCTCAAATTGCATAGTATATCTGTTCTGCACATTTAAAAAGAAATCTTCTTACTTTCACTTTTAACATAATTCAACTGACCTTATCTTTTCTTTAATTCACCATTCATATATTATATGTTTTTTTTTAACTATACAACCACTTAATATATCAATTTAAATATCAAAATATATTCTTAAAAAACACCTAATTATATATATATAGTGGCGTATAGCATTTTTTTGGCGATCAAATAAATGCATTTTCTAATTAAAATTTTACTTGGTAAGTACATAAAAAAATACTAACAAGCACAATTACTAAATTATTCTTGTCCATGAGTCGGTACAAAAGAAGACAAATTTATTCTACGAGATTCCATTTGTTGAAAATATTGCAATATTGACTCATTTTCAATTGTTGAGAAAATATCTTTCTCAACATATACAACTAAACTATCATTCATCCATTCATCTCCCATTCGATTACGCAAATCAATTTTCACGATCTCCATTACAGAAAAAACTCTTTCAACGGATGTAGTTGCAACTGGTAAAACTAAAGTCAACTCTATCAATCGATAAACCAATAGAAAGACTATATTTTTTTTCTGTTGCAACCAATTTTTGAGCAAAAATTCTCAAGTCTTCAATTGAAGAAAATTGAGGATCATCCCGCAAATTAAATAAGTAAGTCCGAAGTTGTTGTTCCAAAAATAAATAATCACTGCCTGTGAAATCTTCGGAATAAAGTTTGGCAAGACGAATGAGGTTACGAATATCAAATTTGGAGAATGAATTTATGGGATTAAGACATGATATGCAATCAAGTAATTTTGTATTAACTTCTGAAAAACGATTATTCATTTCTTGCATAATCAAGTCAACAACCTAGCATTAAATAATAAATAATAACTATTAATAGATAATAGATAATAAATAATAACTATTAATAGATAATAAATAATATTTATTATACCTGACAAAAGATTTTCATGCGATAATGATGAAGATTAGTGATGAGTTCCTCTTTTCCTATTCGCCTACCATTGCTATCAATTATCATATGCTCATTCATATCAAGTATTGAGATTGATTGTAATTGACAAAAACTGTTAACTTGGTCCAAAATATCATGTCATACATCTTTTCTAAATTTTTGTAATTGATTTTTCGAACTCGCAATCAATGACATGGCTTGAACTATATTTTGATCTCCTCTTTGTAGGCAAAGTGATAACTCACTTGTAATTCCTAATAAATTTTTCATCAAATGCAACACAAAAACAAATTCATAAAAAAACTAACTATATAAAAAAAAACATGAAAATAGAACAAAAGTACAAAAATGTGATAAATATATTATCAAGTGAATAGACACTCGAGATTACGATTGTAGAATATTAATGCATATAAAAATAATATCTCAAAATTTTCATTTAAATAATATATCAAATTCTTTATTTAATTTTTATATTTTACCCCTTATAAGTAATTTGTATTATTATATTGAAATAAATAAAAAATAATGTATAATTATTATATAAATATAATTTTAAAATAAATAATATTATTATATGATTTACATTATTTTATATATAATTTTTTATACTTTATTTATATAAATAAATCTTATTTATATATTAATTAAAATTTATGTATTATTATAAATATTTTTATATTAGAAAATATTGTTATTATAAAATAAAATATTAATAATAATTATTTTAATAAATTATATTGAAAATTAAAATAATATAATTATGAATTAGTTTATAGATAAATTATATTTTAAAATATAATAAATAAATTATAGGTGAAGGCCAGGGTTTGAACACCTGACCTCAAATTCACCATTCAGCTACAATATATATATAAAAACAAATTATTTTAAAGTTGGGGGAGGTCCGCCACTGTATATATATATTACAACCACTTCATATATCAACTTAATATATCAATTTAAATTTTAATAAAAAAACATATATATATATATATATATAAACATAATTTTCTCAAATCACTGGATCCTTACACCACAATGCACGACCTATTTAATTATAGTAAACGAATCGGGTTATTCATTTGAGGGTTGATATCCGTCTATAAAATTTAAAGCGGTTAAATTTAAAATGAAAAATAAAAATGACTTAAATAAATTGTTAGATTAAGTTAAAAAAAAGAAAAAAGGGGGGAAATTATTAAATAAATATTAAAAGGGAAATCATTAATTTCCTTGAATTATGAAAAACGCTTTAATCGATTAAAATGAACTTATGATAATTAAAATCAATAAGACATAATTTTGATGATGCGTTGATAAATGAATAAAACTAAGTTCAACAAATGTTTTAACGCGTAGGTAAATTTAAAGAAGTGTTGGCAACAGAGGCGCTGGTAGCAACCTTGTTCCATCAGTAGAGCTGAAAAAGCGCTGGTAGTAGTCCGAAGAAGCGCTATCAGCAGTTTGAAGAAGCGCTAACAGTAGTCTGAAAAAGAGTTATCAGCAGTCTTAAGAAGCGCTAACATCAGTCTGAAAAGGCGCTAACAGCAGTCTTAAGAAACGCTAACAACAGTCTGAAGAAGCGCTGGTTGCAGGCTTGTTCAAGCAGCCACCTGAAGAAGCGCTAACTGTAGAGTTTATGTCAACACGGTTGTGTTGCGCTAACAGCCGAGTAGCCAACAGTAGTGTTGTGCCAACAACTGTGTTGCGCTAACAGCCGAGTAGGCAACGATAGTGTTGCGCCAACGGCTTTGTTGCTCTAACAACCGAGTAGCTAACAACAATGTTGCACCAACAGTTGTGTTGTGCTAACAACCGAGTAGGCAACAACAGTGTTGTGCCAACAGTTGGCTCGTCAGCAGACTTCCACATCAACTTAATACGACAAATGTACCGCTGCCATGGATACGAATATTCCTTTAGTATGTGCACTACTATCCTGTACGCAACGTTCTACCGAATATTCCATCAATACGCGCACTACAATCCCATATGCCACGGACCAATGAATATTATTCTTATGCGCACTACCCCGTACGTTAGGCGTACGAAAAACAAAAATCTGAAATAGATTCGACCGTTGTCATACATCAATTATAAAAAGGCATTAGAGTACAATGACGAATCTCTTAATTTCTTGATCACCTGATCTCTAAATCTCTCAGCTCTTTGATTACTCTCTCTCTCTCTAGCTCGTTCTTCACAAGTGAATACGTCAAGTCACTACGTCACATTGAGAGATAATTTTTTGTATTACCTTATAATAATTTCCAGTACTGTAAGTTAAACAGAACGTTGTTCGTTCAACAGAGAGTGTGATAGCTAGAAGTTCAGAACAAGCAAGTGTTAAGACTTGTGATTTGAGTGGGTTTGTATAGAGGCTATACAAATCAAAGTCTTCTAATGGAATCTTTCTGGAAATATAAGAAGGGTGACATAAGAGTTTTATCTCCGAACATTCATAAAATCTTATGTTGTCCTTTTATTGCATCATTCAATTCGTACATCTGTTGCTTCAAATCTAGCAAGCACTTTCCTCACTTAAAATCGTCAAGAGTTTGCTAAGATTTGTTAAAGAATAGAAACATATTTTCAATCTCTAATATGATTAAAATCGTATTTAAAGTGAAAATTTGAACAACAATATTCAACCCCCTCTTATATTGTTGACACCGACAATGAGGTATTTGACTTCACCTCTGACGAATTTACAAGAGATGATTTAACCACTGCACTCAAGGACATGGTCATTGAGTACAAGAAACTATCAATCTCTTTTAAAAAATAAATTTGAAAAACAAATATGACAGTACATGTTCTTCATCTCAAAATAATGAACCGAAAGTTTTGAAAAACAAAATAGATGAGCTCTCAGCTGAAAATGAGAAGCTCAAAGAAACAATTGAGAATTTATCTACTGAAAATCAAAGATTAAACTATGTGATTAGTTCTTGGACGAAGTCTGGAAATAATGTCAAACAACTTATTATGCAACAAAGGCTTTCTGGATACAAATCCGATCTAGGATTTATTAAAGGCAATCCAACTGAGTCCAACAAAGAGTTGAACCCAGTAAAAGGTGAGTTTAATACCATAAACTTTGTCAAGGGAAATTTAAATGACATTAGAACTAACCAAAGTTGTGATGACTTGACTTTGAAAGATAAAATTAAATATGTTAAGCCAACTAACCAAAAATCAAGTTGGCTCAAGCCCAAGAAGAGAGCAACCAGCTGGTCTGGTAAGCAAAGGTAGGAAGACATATGCCGAGTCTAAAACATATGCACTCTTAACAACACAAAATGAGAGATCCATAAAACTAACTCTAATATGGATCCCCAGGGACTGATTAACCCTGGACCCAAATAAATTTGGGTACCAAAGTTGTAAATGTATATATGTGTAGGTAAATCAGGACAGCTTCCAGGATTCAACTCTATTTGGTATCTGGACAGTGGTTACTCCAGACACATGACAGGTAACAGTTGACTGCTAATAAACATAACTAAATGCACATGACCAAAATCACCTTCGATGATAACAGTAAAAGTAAAACCGTGGGTAAGGATAAGATTCTCCATGATATTTTTACTGTTAACAACGTGCTAGTGGTAAAAAATCTATATTATAACTTAAGTAGTATAAGACAGTTGTGTGATAATGGTGGGCACATAGTAGATTTTTAAAAACATGCATGTCTTGTTAAAGATCAACAGTGGAACACCCTACTGACAGGAAGTAGAATAAGAAATTCATATAAGATGAACTGGAAGAATAAAACATCTGATCATGTATGCATGGTTGCAAAACTGGTTGAGGCATAAAAGACTAAATCATCTAAACTTTAAAATAATTAACAACATCTATTCAAAAGATCTTGTAATTGGTATTCCTAAACTGAAATTTAGTAAAGATAAGGTCTGCCCTGCTTGTCAAATGAGCAAACAGGTTAGATCAACTTTTAAAAACAAAGGGAATATCCAATCCGACAAGTGTCTGGAATTATTGCACATGGATTTGTTTGGTCCAATTCCAGTAACCATATTAGGGGGAATAAGATATACCCTACTAATAATTTATGATTATTCTAGATTTACTTGGGTAATAATTTTAGTGTCTAAGGATCAAACTGCTGAAAATTTAATCAAGATTTTTAGAAGATTACAAATGAAAACTTCTTAAGTATTATAAAACTCAGAAGTGACAGAGAAAGTGAATTTACAAACAAGAATCTACCTTCTTTCCTTGAGGAATCTTGTATTAGACACGAGTTGTCTAGTGCCAAAACTCCACGGTAAAATGGTATTGCTGAAAGGAGGAACAGAACACTATAAGAAGCAGTTAGGTCCATCATAACTGAATCTGGTGTATCTCAAAAACTTTGGGCAGAAGTCATTAACACATCATGCTATACTCAAAACAGATCAATTATTAATAAGCGTTTTAATAAAACACTTTATGAAATTTTCTATGGCAAAGTTCCTAAAATATCATACTTTAGGATATTCGACTGTAAGCTTTTATTCAAAACAATAGCAAAACTCATTTGACTGCTTTTGATGCTAAAGCACATGTTGGCATCATGCTAAGTTAATTCTCAATTAGCACAGCTTATAGAGTTTTTAATAAACAAACTTCAATTGTTGAAGAATCTACTAATGTTGTATTTGATGAATTTATTGAAAATAACTCTAATAAAATTATTGAAGTGTCTAACAGATTGGAAACTACTAATCTCCAATCTGATAGTGATGATGAAGTTAAGGTTATTAGAAATAGCCCAGCTGACCTGGTTGATGTTCAACTAGACAACCAGACTAAAAGTCCGTAGGCAGTTGACAGTCTAGATGTTACTAAAATATCTGATCAGATAGCTAACCCTCTAGGACCAAACTTCAAATGGAACAGAAACCACCCACCTGAATTAATCATAGGTAATCCAGTTGTAGTGTCAGTGGGAAATATTTCTGAAGCACCTACTGTAGAGTCGGTTGTTAAGCGTGCTGAAAGTCCAACAACAGCTGCGCCAGTAACAGCTGCTCCCTTAACAACTATTTCTCCAACAACTATCAGAGCAAGAGCTCCAGCTTCTAGAGGTATCATAATAAGGGAACTAGTCCCAAATGGTATACGACCTGCCGAAGTTGTAGGTAAAGGAAAAGAGGTTGCATTTTTTCAACCCAAGGCTCCCTCCCTAGTACAACTCACCATATATCTGATTATGGAGGAAG
Organism: Impatiens glandulifera; assembly: GCF_907164915.1. Classification (NCBI taxonomy): domain Eukaryota; kingdom Viridiplantae; phylum Streptophyta; class Magnoliopsida; order Ericales; family Balsaminaceae; genus Impatiens; species Impatiens glandulifera. Next base: position 124,073,095 of record NC_061862.1, on the reverse strand, counting down.
TTGAGGATAAAAAAAAGTATAGGTTGAGTCTCTTTGACAACTGGAGCAATAAAAGGCTTCACGAAAGGTGCTCTGAATTTCTACCAAATACCGATCCTACCTTGAAGATTAAAGCATTGATATGTCAAGAGAACTCTATCCTGAAGTGGACCTGCACGGCTCTCAGAAGAAGAGAGATTGTTGAAATCATTGCTAGAGGAGGTACCTTGTACCCAATTCTTCAATAGAGAATGGACAACTACAGGTCGTTGGAGAAAACTGCATGGCTGGATGCCAAAGTAAATGAAAAGCTGCAACAAACCATGTTATAAATCAAATCGAGGGCCACGGAAATCTTACAAGGTACTGGGTCCTCCAGGGATGCTGAACTTCAATGGGCTCCAATCAATGTATCATGCGCTTCTCCTCTACAGGATATGTCCGATTCAACTCATCCATTGGAAACAGCTCCTATGAATACAGTGTCAATCAGCTCCGCTGCCGAGCAGCAACCATCCTCTACTACAGAACAACACACCCCTCATACTATTGAGCAGCAAATTATCCCAACAAAGCAACACATTTCCCCTACTATCAAACATTACATCTCTCCAACTAAGCAGCAACCCTCTCCAGCTGTTTCAAATCACTTTGCATCAACAACTATGATATTTGAAGACGATTATGCAGAGGGTGAGCATTTCGAATCCTCATCTCCAGCACTGAATCAGGTGTTGTCTCCTTAATCCTCACATCTTCCAAAGGGCCTAATCCAGCTGCTGACAATGTGGTTGTTATTGTGGGAGTGAAAAAGTTATTCCTCTACAGATGATACCAGACGTCTCCCATCATCATAAATCAACTCATCATTCTACAGAGGAGTCATCTTCAGTAATGGAAGATCTCTGCGGTGTTATCCAGGACTCTCTTGCTCCCTTGCAATAGAGTATTTCATCTATCCTTGGAGAAATTGAATCTTTAAAGAAGCGGGCATTATATGCCTCGAAAGCATCGTCCTAGATAGCTTCCGCTCAGGATAAAATACTTAGCCAGATCTCAAAGAGTAGCATTGAGGTCACTATTATCAAAGAATCAATGACCAGGCTCAAAAGTATTTTGACTAATATCAATGGCGGTTTCAACAATGAGTTCTCAACGAAGATCGATACTATCGGAATTCAGATTGTCGAAATAACAAACTTCCTTAAGCATGCAACAGATAATCGTATAGAGGATACTGATGTTAAAAAGGGGGAAGGTAGTAGAGGAGGTAAATTAGTAAGGAGGAAGCCTAAACAAGGAAGGTAGTAGGAAATGAAGTCAGTTGGAGCACGCTCGGAAAATCTATAAAGGTGGAAGAAATCAAAAGGGGGGGATATCTATACTCTAAATATTTTATGTATTTATGTTCATATATAAATATATAATTTATCCCTAATTCACTACTCTTATAACTTAGTTTTAACATCATCAAAAACGGGGAAATTGTTAGATTAAGTTAAAGAAAAAAAAATGGGGAAAACCATTAAATTAATATTAAAGTGAAAATCATTAATTAAGTTGAATTATGAAAAACGCTTTAATCGATTAAAATGGACTTTGATAATTAAAATCAATACAACATAGTTTTGTTGATGCCTTTATAAATTAATAAATTTAAGTTTAGCAAATGTTTTAATGCGCAGGTAAATTTAAAGAAGTGCTGGCAGTAGAGGCTTTGGCAGCAACCTTGTTCCATCAGTAGAGCTGAAGAGCCGTTGGCAGCAGTATGAAGAAGCGCTATCAGCAGTTTAAAGAGGCGCTAACAGAAGTCTAAAGAGACGTTAACAGCAGTCTGAAGAAGCGCTAATAGTAGTCTGTAGAAGGGCTGACTGCAGGCATGTTCAAGAAGCAGCTTGAAAAAGCGCTAACAATAGTGTTGACGTCAGAATATTTGTGTTGTGCTAACAACCGAGTAGTCAACAGTTGTGTTGTGCCAACAGCTGTGTTGTATTAACAGTCGAGTAGGCAACAACAGTGTTTCACCAATAGTTCTGTTGGGCTAACAGCCGAGTAGCCAACAACAATGTTGCGCTAACAACTGTGTTGTGCTAATAGCCGAGTAGGCAACAATAGTGTTGTGTCAACAAAAGTGTTGCACCAACAGCTGACTCATCAATAGACTTATACATCAGCTTAATACGACAAATGTACCGCTTCCACATATACGAATATTTCTATAGTCCGTGCACTATTATCTCGTATGCCGCGTTCTATCAAATATTCCATTAGTATGCGCACTACAATCCTGTAAGCCACGCACCAACGAATATTATTCTTATGAATACTACCCCGTATGACAGGCGTTCGACAAATGAAAAGCAGAAAAGTATGTATGAAATAGATTCGACCATTACCATGCATCAATTATAAAAAGGCATCAGAGTGCAACGACGAATCTCTTGATTTCTTGATTACCTGATCTCTGAATCTCTCAGCTCTTTGATTACTCTCTCTCTAGCTCGTTTTTCACAAGTGAATATATCAAGTTACTACATCACATTGAGATATAATCTTTTGTAATACCTGATAGTAATTTTCAGTATTATAAGTTAGACAGTTGTTTGTTCAATAGAGAGTGTGATATATATATATATATATATATATATATATATATATATATATATATATATATATATTTATTGGTTAATATACTAATTAACTAGTTAGTAAAAATTTTACATATAATATATAAATATTAAATTATAAATTAAATTCAACAATCAAAAGTGTTCCAACGGTTAAAGTGTTTACATTTTATACTTGAGACTATGCTTCGAATTCTAAAAAAATGAGGTATTGGTGATTTAAATTGAGAGTGAGTGTTAATATTGCATCCTTAAAAGAGAATGTATGGTGGTATATGTCAGTTTGATATTCAGAAATGGTGGTTTGAGTTGAAGCAAATTCTCTTTTGTAGAGACCTAACCCAATATGTGATTTTTGTGATTGTGAATTTGAGAGAATAATTGTTAGAATTAAAGTGACAAATGCATTCTCTCTTGTAGAGACTTAATACAAAATTTTATCTTTTTCTACTATATATATCGCTCACTTTTTTTACTCTTTCGACCTAATAGAAACATTAGGGCAAACAATTTTTTGAAGGACCACCATTATATGCTATGTAGTGTGCAATATTAATGCAAGGTTATGAAAAGTCTTTTGTTGCAAGACGTTCTGACAAAAATCGATATAGGGATCTCAATTGTGAGCCAAGTGAGATTTATTTTAGGACTATATAATTTTGGAATAAGAATCATTCTTATCATGTGCACAAAATTAGGCAAACAATTCGAATGCGGCGTCTATGGATAAATATGTGGTGTTTTTTAGTTTCTTTATAATTTAGAATTAGAAGCATTTGTGCACACAATTAAGTGTATCCAAAAATATTTGCACTTCATTATTTTGTTTGATCATTTTTGTCGTGTTTTCATATGCTTACATTAATTTATTATGATTTCAAGCATGCTTATTTAAATTAAAAAATAAAGCTAACTCACCTCCATTACATATTCTATTTATATATTTTTATCATGCTCTCATGTGTTATCATCTTTTGAGTTTTAGCTGCTAACATAAATTTTGCATTTTTATGGACCTTCATAAAGATGGATATAGTTATGATGATCCAACAATTGTTAATTGTATTGGAACCATAGAAAAAGTCATTAAGAAATGTGTGAAACATGGATGGACCTATATTTATTTTTATTCATATTAATTATTTAACTCTTACTCCTTCACTTGACAAGTTTTTATTAAATGTTTTCTAACTTATTCTAGAGTGATTTTGTTTCTGAGTTATTAATAGTGCTTGAATTAGAAATAAAATATTTATTATTTTTTATACAATAAAATCTATAGATAATATGTATTTGATAGAAAAATGAGCTAGAGGGATTTAGGAACTACATATTAAGAGGTTGTTTAACTTTAAGAAACCATGATGATGGTTATTGGAAGTAATTTTCTAAGAACCTAGGATATGGTGGTGTCTTTGATGTACTTCTTGAATTATGGCAGAACTTTACATGCAATGACGTTGAAGGCCTCAAAGAAAGTAGGAGAGAGGAAATTCAATACATTGGTGGATGTTTACAATAAGATTCACATAATGCGATTGACTTAGAACTATATCTTCTGATGTTCTAATCACTTTGATTCCAAGAATCGCATCAGCCAATCCCATATATTTTATGTCAAATTTTGAATTTAACATATCTTTAGTGGATTTAACCATTTTATCATTACTTCCAATGATATTTATGTCATCTACATAAAGACATAAAATGACGTAACCATTTTTTTGTGTCTTCAATATAAATACATTTGTCACATTCATTGATCTTAAATTCACTTGAGATAATAGCATGATCAAATTTTTCATGTCATTGCTTTGGAGCTTGTTTTAAGCCATACAAAGACTTAACCAATATACAAACTTTATTTTCTTGTCCTTGAGCAGAGAACCCTTGAGATTGATTTATATAAATTTCTTCTTCCAAGTCTCTATTTAAGAAAGCTATATTTACGTTCATTTGATGAACTTCTAGATTGCGCAAAGAAGCAATCGCAATAATCAATCGAATAGAAGTTCTTTTTTAAACTGGAGAATATGTATCAAAATAATCAAGACCTTCTCGTTGGTGATATCCTTTTACCACCAGTTTTGCCTTATATTTATCAATTGACTCATTAGCTTTCATTTTTCCTTTTGAAAATCTATTGGAAACCTAGTGGTTTACTTCTTGGAGGCAGATCCACTAGTTACCATGTATGGTTTTGCAAGATAGATTTTATCTCACTATAAATTTCCTATTTCTATTGAGGCCATTCAGACGAGGTAATTGCCTCATTATACGTTTGAGGTTCACTTTCCATCATGAAAGTAATAAAATCTAGACCAAATAATTTTTCTGATCTAGCTCGTTTACTTCGTCTAAGTTCAACACCAGCTTCATTTTCTTTTCTTGTTCATCTAGTTCAAGAAATCTTTTTGGAGAACGTTGTTCTTCATTAGACTTATATGTAAGTACATGTTCAAAAAATGATGCATTTCTTAATTTCATTATTGTATTCTTATGAATATCTGGAATGTCCGATTTAAACACTTGAAAACTATAAGCAGTAGTACTATTATGTGCATATCCAATAAATATACAATAAACATTTTTTTGTCCAACTTTTACCTTTTTAGGTAATTGTATAACTACCTTAGCTAGACTCCCCCGCATTCGTAAGTATACATATGATGGTTTTCTTTCATGCCATAACTCATATGGACTCTTATCTAACTTCTTTCGTGGAACCTTATTTAAAAGGTAATTAGCTGTCAAAATAACTTATCCCCACATGTTCTATGGTAGACCAGAACTTAGTAGAAGTGAATTTATCATTTTTTTAATGTTCTATTTTTCCTCTCAGTTGTACAGTTTTTTTTAGGAGAATAAGGTGTTACTGTCTCATGGATTATACCATGTAGAGCACATAGCTCTTCAAAAGGTGATTCATATTCACATCCTCTATCACTTCCTAACACCTTGATCTTTTTACCAAGTTGGTTTTCAACCTCATTTTTATAAAGAGTGAATTTATCTATTGCTTCATCTTTACTTTTTAGAATATACACATACAAATATTTTGTGTTATCATCAATAAAAGTAATGATGTATTTTCCTCCACTACGTATTGGTGTTCCTTTTAAATCACACACATCTGTTTGAATTAAATCAAGTGGTCTATTATTTTTTTCAACATTTCGAAAGGATGATCTTGTCAAATTCACTTCAACACAAATTTCACACTTGTGTTTCTTATTTATTTTGAATGTAGGTATACTCTTCAGTTTTATTACTTAATTTATTGAATTATAATTAATATGACATATCCTACCATGCCATAAAATGGAAGACTCTAACAAATATTAAGTTTAAAAAGCCCATCAGTAGCATAACCTCTACCTACAAACATTTCACCTTTAGATAAAACAATTTTATCCAACTCAATCACAATTCTAAAACCATGCTTACTTAAAAGAGATCCGGATATCAAATTTTTCCGGATCTCCGGAACATACAACACATTAGTCAAAGTTAAATTTTTCCCTTAAGAATCATTAACACCACTTTTCATTCACCTTGTATGTCGGAAATGGAAGAATTCCCCACGAATAGCTTTTCACCATTTTTTCCTTCTTCGAGATTTGCAAATACTTTTTTGTTGGAGCGAACATGTCTTATAGCTCATTTGTCAATCCACCATTCTCGTGGATTATACCCCACCAAGTTAACCTCAAATAACACCTCACATAGATTCATGTCCAACAATCCTTGAGTTAAGTTAGCCTCTCGAACTCTATTCCAAGACGGTAGCAACTTCTTAATAATAGCCACCACTTGGAAAGTTTCTCCCAAATTCATGCCCTCAATATGAATTTCGTACAAAAAATTTGGATATCTAGAACTTGTTTAATGACTAGTCTTGAATCTACCATTTTGTAGTCCAAAATTCGACTAACCATGAAATTTTTTGCACCCGCATCTTCGATTTTGTATTTGCGTTCAAGAGATTGCTATAGTTATCTATTCATATTCTTGTCACTGTATACATTGTATAATGAATCTAACAAACCATTCAATACGTAATTTCTACATAAGAAATCTTAATAGTGTCAAGCATCAATAGCCGAAGCCACTTTCACATCAACTTTCGGATGCACGTTTGTATCCGATGATGAAGCCACATATGGCTCATTAATCTTAGGAGTGGGACGATCTTCCGTGAGGAATCGTGCGAGACTCAAGGTCGTGAGGTAGAAGAACATTTTATGTTGCCATCTTTAAAAGTTTGATCCATCAAACTTTTCTAGCTTATCCAGATGGTTAGCGGGAACTGACATCCTCATATTGGATGTAGGTGTTATGATAGTCATTTTTGAAACAAAACCAGAAACATGTAAAAAATTGAGATAAGTAATATTTTAGACTATTTTAAGATTGTTGGTAATCTTACCTCGTAACAATATACGTAAATATTATATAAATACAATACAATGATAATATAACATATACAATAGATTATTTAATGAAATGAAGAAAAGCCTTCTCGTTTGCTCTGAGGCCTGTGACATCACAATTTTCTTAAAACAGATTCACCATCTCCCGTTTGTGTTAGAGAATTTCATCAGTAGATACTTCCCACGGTACAATGGAACTTGTAATGATTTAGCACAGAAAAAATAATTATATATGATAGTGACTAAAGATCATAATTATAATAATGATATTATTCTTGATTAAATATAAGATAGTGATTAAAGATCATAATTATAAGAAATTAAACTCTATATTTTTTATAATGTGATCATTGATTTAAGAAATCTTAAAAAATATTAAAACATTTTATTTAAATGATTTAAGGTCTAAACATGGTATTGTTCTTGATTTAAAATTATTTAGGGTCTAAGAATGATATTGTTCTTGATTTATAATGACTTTTAAAATTATTTGGTTAATAATGATTTAAAATTTAAGAAATATATTGTTCTTGATTATAATATATTTTACAACTATTTTGATTAAAAATAATTTAGTCTTTAAGCATGATATAGTCTTTATTTAGGATTGAGAAATATTTTTTTTAAGGATTTTTATGCAATTTTATTCATTTTTAATTGTTTGGTTCACCTCTTCAATTTATTTACAAACTAGCTCGAACTAGAATAAATTATTGGTCCGCGAGTATAAATTACATAATACAAAAATGTTATTTTTCTACAATCTAAGGTGTTACAATAAATCACAATTTGTAAGCGAGAGAGATATATTAAAAAAAATTAAGAAATTTCTTTTGCAATGAATTCATTTGATTCACATCCGTGAATTTTGACTACATTACTGAAATGGTAAAATTTATGATCATTCGTCTTTTTTCTATTAATTTATCATTATTATCAGGTATGAACTTACAAAATAGATTTTCGATTTCATATGTCATATTACATTTTAATATGACACTTGATTTGATATATTTAGCAAGATTATCATTATTTTTTTCTTTTATAATATATACCCATATTTTTAATCTTTGTTATCTTAATTAGTGAAGAACAAAGCAAATATTTATATATTCTATATTGCTCTAATATTACTCACGGTTCTCATATTTTTTATGGGTGTTTTAGTTTTAGAATTTCTATAAAGACTTATATAAGAAGCTGAGTTAATTGGGCGAGATTAAAAAGCTTAAATATTTATAACATCTTACAAATCACATGGTAAAAATTTTAAGTTGATTATTTTTCTTAATTACATTTATCTTGAAAATATCAATATATAAAAAATATCATAATGCAAGTTCGCAATATCTATGTCTAAGGTGAATGTTTGATAATTTTCGTTGACTTTATATATATATATATATATATATATATATATATATATATATATATATATATATATATATATATATATATATATATATATATATATATATATATATATATATATATATATATTAAACATTAATATTTTATTAATATAATTTAAACTTTTTTTCCTGATTCATCAGGACAACCCATCATTATTGACTTCTCATAAATAGTCAACTTTCGTGAAGACAAGTGTAGTCAATGCGAGAAAAATACATATACGAGAAAAATACATATAATCGTAACTATTCTAACATTATGTATCTTAAAAATGTTAACAAGTAATAACTTATATATTATTTTTTCCTCTTAGAAAAAATCAAAGTTTTTCATTACTGTTATCATAAAAGTTAAAATAAAAGTCTAACTACTTCTATGTCAAGCTCCCAAAAATTCAATTATTAGTAACAAATAAATTTTTCTTTTCTTATTTTTTTTAATAATTTATGCACATTCATTTAATTTTCATACATCGGTTAGTTAGTCATATATTTACACATTTTATGACTTCGCAACGAATTACTCTAAGAAGTATTTGTGAAGATGAATAGTTCATCTACAACCAGGAATCTTTGATCATTGCCCGTTAAAATATTTTTAGGAATGAGAAAAAAGACTGAAGAGGCCTTTCAAATTATTTAATATATGGACGAAAGACGAAGAATTCAAAGAAGTACTAACGAAAACCTGGATTACCAGTATCAACAGAACAAATATGTTTAAAGTCTGTAAAAAGCACAGAATTCTAAATGGTAAGCTCAGCAAGTTTAACATGAAGAATTACAGCGGTATATCAAAAAAGGGTAGAGGAAGCACGAGTAAAATTGAATAATATTAAAAAAAAAAACTTGAGGATGCAGAACCTACCTAACAATCAAGCTGAGGAGAAAGAAGTTCAAACAAGTTTCAGATAACTCTACTCAAATGAAGAAAGTTTTTTCAAGCAGAAGTCTAAAGAAAACTGGCTTTCTTTGTGAGACAAAAAATATTACCTTCTTATACAGGAAATGTGCGGCTTGAAACTTAAGGAATCAAGTCCTCAAATTGAAAGATTGTAATGGGAAAATACTTCAGGAATAGGAAGTAGTTCAAAAGGAAGCTATCAATTATTATAAGGGACTAATTGGAATAAAACTCAATAACGAAGGACTCAATGCCAAACTTGGGGTGTTGCAACAGATTCTTCTGAGAATAATTGACAATGAGAATGTTGATAAGCTACTAGCAATGGTTAGTGAAGTAGAGATCAAGAAAGCTCTACTTAAGATGAAAGGAGGTAAAAGTCCAAGGTCAGGTGAATACAATGTGTCTTTTTTCAAGGAAAACTAGGAGATAGTCGGGAAGATGTAAGTAAAGGGGTTCTAGAATTCTTCCAAAACTGGAAAATGCTTAAGCAATGGAACGTTATAGTATTGAATTTGATGCCTAAAATCTCACTACCGGAAAAAAATCAGGACTTTCATCATATTTCATGTTGAAACGTAGTTTATAAAATAATCTCAAATATCATTTCGCAAAGATATAAAACTGTTATTTCATAATTAACTAGATTAGGGCAATCAACTTTTATTTTGAATCTTTCTATCTCCCATAACATATTTATTTTGCAGAGTTTATTGAAAAGTTATGGTAAGAAAGCTATATCACCGAGAGCGGCATTCAAAATTGACATTCGGAAAGCTTTTGACTCGATAAGATGATAATTCATCCATGAATTCTTTTATGTTGCTGGTTTCCCTAACATTTTTATCGAGTGGTTAATGTAGTGTGTTTCGACCCTCACTTCATTGTGAGAGTGAATGGCAAACATAGTGGATTCTTTAAGGGTGAAAGGGGAGTAAGACAAGGAGATTCTCTCTCACCTTACCTCTTCGTTCTTATTATAAAAATTGTGGACTACATCTTTATAATGATCCTAAGGAACTATAAATTCAAATTTCACCCCTAATTCAAGGAAGAAGAAATAACACATGTTTATTTTGTTGATGATTCGTTCTTAGTGGCTCACGCATATGTCGAATCAGTTAGTACAATCAATGAAGCATTTACAATATTTTTTTAGTATTACAAGTTTAATCATTAATGAAGACAAAAGTCAAACTTTCTATGGAGGAGGAGTGAAGGACGATTTGAAGTAGAATATATTTAATATCATGGGGATAAAAGAATGAATGCTTCTAGTCAAATATCTTGGAGTCCCTTATCTGCAAATCAACTTCAAATGTCAGAAATTATATCTTGGGTTAGGCTATAAAAACCTTGTCATATGCAAGAAAGAGAGACTTAATCTTGGATACTCAAGGCAAAGGAGGTAAAAAGGTCAAATGGTAAATTGTATGTACCCTAAAGGAAGGAGGGCTTGGCATTAAAAATTGTCAAATAGAATCGAGCACTCACAATCAGACATCTTTGGTCCCCTTGAGATGTGAACAGATTCATTATGGGTTAAATGGGTTCATACGAGATTTATGAAAGGAGAAGTCAACATATGGACATGCCAAATTAAAAATAAAATGGCATGGTCCTTGAAGAAAATTCTAAGCACTAGAGAATAGGCATATCAGATGATGAAGTTCAGAATTAGTAATGAAAGGGAAATATTATTCTAGCATGATCCATGGCTAAAGAATAATCTCATAATTTTTTGGGAGAAATTACAAAGTTTTCTTATGCCTTGTTTATCAAATTATTCTCTATTACCACATTTAATGCATGGACATGAAATGTTGATAATTCAGCCAGAACTCACAGCGAAGCTAAGAAAAGAATCGACTCCTTGAATATAGTATGGAAGATGTCGATCTTTTTCCGTATAGATCATCCATTTTTTATCAGGGATATTCATTATAAAAACCTAAATTCATATCATAACCTAAATTCATATCAAGACCTAAATCCATATCAAATAGTCATATCCAAACCTAAATTCATATCAAAAAGTCATATCATAACCTAAATCCATATCAAGATCTAAATCCATATTAAAAGCCCTATCAAACCCTAATCTGTATCAATAATCCATATCAAAACCTAAATCCATAACCTAATCCATATCAAAAATCAATATCAAAACTTAAACATGTATATATATATATTTGGGTTATGCTATATCAACGGAAGATGAAGATCCTACCTAAAGGAACATCGTCGGAGTGCCGAGAGGTGAAGTAGGAAGAATAATCGATGCTTGTGGCAAAGAAGATAAATAGAGACTTGCGGAGATGAAGATAATCGATGCTTGCGATTCCTCTTCTCTGATATTCCTCGGCATCTAAGAGGAGGAGGGCGATTCAGTATCTTCGGATGGGAGTAGAGATTCTTCAGATGGTAGTAGGGACTCTTCGGACGACAATAGCGATCGAGTTTCGGAAATAGGGAAAGGAGAGAAAAGCTCTCTAGTTGTTTGCTAATTAATTGAGCAATAATAATTGATGGAAACACAAATTGTGTTATGACTTGAGCAATACCGATTAGTGGAAAATCAATTGGTACTATGACTTAATAAACGCGGCAAAATTACGGCCCATTTTTTTTAGAGATATTTTAGGGCTATGCTGGTTGATATTATAACCAATCGGTACTATTAATGGGTTTTACCGATTGGGTTATAATACTAGTCAGTATTATTAGAATAATATCGATTGTTGTTACAACCAATCAGTGGTGATGGTCGTCATTTACTCTTTTTTACTAGTGTAAAAAATAAAAAAGTTTTTTTTTTGAAAAACTAGAAACCCTATGAGAGAATCACATCAGAATCACGATTGTTGGCACGTCTAGCACATTCGGCACGATCAGCACGGTCGACACGTTTGGCACATTCAGCACAATCAGAACGGTCGCGCGAAATTTGGTTGTTTGATTTGGTCGTAGTTTACGAGAAACGTGGAAGGAGTCACGATCGTCGGCACATTTGGCACGATCGACATAATTGGCACGTTTGGTATGATTATCTAGAAATTGTTCACTTGTGTCGCGAATATTGAGTCGGGAAATCATAAATACAGTCGATAGGGTTGTTTGAGAACAAGTCTAGGGTTGTGATTGCTCTAGGTCATCGATTGCTTTCATTTTTTAGGTCGTTGGGTTGTGAAACAGGGTCACTAGTTGGCTAGTCTACGGTCATTCCTGGTCGTTGATTTTTCTCGGCGGTAAATAAATTGGGTTTGGTTGAGTTGTCTATATTCTTAATTTATTGCATTCTAGTTCTTCTGTTAAGATGGAGAGAAAGAATAGGAATAAGGCAAAAGTAGTGTATGACTTTGTGGAAATCAATTTAAGCAAGAAAACGATAGATGAAACAGGAAAAAAACAGATTTCTGAGAAACCAGAAATGCAGAAACAGAGCTCTCAGAAAATTGAGGAAAAATGCAGAATGAAACTGAAAGTTTGAAGTCTGAAATCAAAAATGATGAAATATAAAAGGTTGAATACACTGAAAGGGAAAATCTCTACGGACTCAAGAATTAAATTGCGACTTTGTTGTTCCAAGCAAAGAAATGAGAGATTCTACTCAACAAGAAAAAAACACAGCAAACCACTATCCAACTCAATATTCACTATCTTTAGGATTAGAACTTACTAAAAACAAGAGGAATACAAGAAAATAGTTAGTCTATGAAAATAATGATGGAACTTATGAAGTGCCAAAAAACCAAGACCTATTCTATCAGAAGTAATTCCAGTTGGAAAGTTAATGAAGTCTGGAAGAAAAATGTAGGACAGAAATATGAAGATGAGGAGAAATATAAAAGAAAAACATACCTGGGAGATTTTAAACCAAAAGTTGAGATTCTTAAATCCCCTTTTGAGTTTAAATTACCTTTTGAAGTGGAGGAAAATGTATTAAAGAATGGAAAAATGTAGTTGTTGGGAACTACATAGATATGAATCGTGTATATTTTCTAGTCACTAAGAATGTTTTGTTAAAACAATGGGAGCATATGAGACTAGAAAAGGTATCAACAAATATTAATGATCTTTATTTCTTGAAATTCAAGAAGGGAGCAAATCTGGAAATATTCTAAAGCTGGGACACACATATGTTGGGTCAAACTATATAAAGCTGGAAAAATGGTCCAAAGGTATGAACTTACTCAGCAAACCGAAGGAAACAGCTCAAATTTGGTTCAAACTAAGGAACCTTCCAGCTCATATGTATAACGCAGAAGCACTTAGCCATTTCGCTAGTCTCTTGGGGAAACCATTATATATGGACCCAATAACGGAGGAAAGCGAACACATCACATATGCTAGGATAAGAATTGAAGTGCATCCTAGAAGCACTTTACCATCAAAGATGATAGTAGTTGATAGAAGAGTCAAACCCATAGACATAGATATTACGTATGAATGGAGGTCAAACAGATGTACGTTCTGCAATACTTTTGAACATCCCAGTAACAAATGTGCAAAAGCAATTGAAGAATAGAAGGAAAAGCTAAAAAGTTCAGGAGCAAAATGAGGAAGTTGAAACTGAAGAATCAAACAATCAGAATGAGGAAGCTAAAGATAGAGATGCAGATGATGGGAATGATGAAGAATCAAAAGAAATGAAAGATGAAAAATTAGAGATGAAGAGTCATAGGAAGGAAAAAGGGAAGAATTAGAGGAAGGAAGTGATACGAATGAAGTGGATGATAGTGAAGAGGAAATATTGAAAGTAGACCGAATCAAGTCACACAAAAATGAAGCAAAAGAATGTGAAGATAAATGTAAAATTCCTAATATACTGAAACGTAATTCATTTTATTAGATTAGTGATGGCTCTTCTAAAGCAAAGCAAATCCAAGGGAATGAAGTCAATGTTCACAAACAGTCATCATCAAATGCAACAGTTCAATCACCAATAAAGAAGCATAGATCCAAACAGGTGATTAGAAAAAGTAGGTGGGCTGCGAGAGCAGCAGATTGGGATCCGAAAGTAGCGAAAATTTTATTGGCTACATTGAACAAGAATGTTAAGTAGTATGATTGGTATGCTTTAGTTGTCTATAATCTTTGTTTTTTTGTTTGTTTCTAATTAGATACTCTAGAGTCGTTTGATTCTTTTAATCAATGTTATGGTTTGTCTAACTTGGATAATTTACCATTTCTCTCACTTTTGGGCTCTTAAAGAAATAACGTTAAGCTATTTCCCAAAAAAAAATTTTTGACATTTTATATATAAAATTGTTTTCAATACTAATTATCCCCTAATATTTTATTGACTTTCATTGTTATTTATTAATTTGTTTATGAGAATGATTTTTAATATGTTTTTTTAAGATTTGTGATTATTTTATTTACGATTAATTTCAGTTAAATATTTTGTTAGTTATATATTTTGTTTATATGTACACATAAATTCAATTTTATTAAAAAATGCTCAAAGTGTTACTTGAGAAAAAATAATATTGTTGGATAAAATATGTAAATTCGATAGGTTGATTAGACCTAAGTGAAAGTAATGTCACTATATAATAAGTTGATTAAATTTATGGATAAATGTGGAATGAAAGGATTCTTTGTTAAAGTAAAGTTAGAATGTCAAATAAAAATGTTCAAATTAAATAATTAATATTAATATGTTAGGGAATTAATAATAATATTTTTGTAAATAAGAATTTAAAGAATTTCTTTTTAATAATTATTAATATATTTTTTTGTATTAAGATATTTTATAAATAAAAATTATTAATTAAAAAAATATTTTAAATTAATTATCTAATTAAAAATCTAATATATTTAACTTAATTAAGTTTTTATATTTCAATATTCATAAAAATTATTATTTATTTATATATATAAAATCAAACATGTATAAAATATAATAAATCCTAAGTTCTTGTATTCGGGGCGGTGAGTTTTGCGCCTGATTAAATGGTTAAGTATGTTTGCGGTTTACATACATAATATATTGTCCAATTTTTTTTAATGAAATGGCACTAAGTCTATTTCCAATATATATATATATATGAGGAGTGATAGAGAGAGTGAATTTGGTGAGGGAATGACTTAGGCATCACCTCTTCATTGGTTGAAAAATGTAAAAGTGGGATGAAAGAGAGAAAAGAAAGAAATTATTTGATTTTTTCAGCGAATAAGATTATGCCAAGTCATTCCCTCACCTAATCATTTCTCTCTATATATATATAATTAAAGAATAAAATAAAAAAAAAATGTTGACATATTTTAAATTGGTAATAAATTTTTATTTTTATTTATAGTGTCTTATATATATATATTACACATTATAATATTAAATTATTTTATTAAATAAAAATAAAAATTAATGTTATTATTTAATAAAAAATAATAATAACTATATATATATATCTTAATATATTATTAAACTAAAAGACATAAATAAAAATAATTATTTGATCAAACTAATTTAAAAAATACATAAAAGTAGAAGATAAATTAAATAAAATATATTTAAATTAGAAAAATAAAATTAAAACTATACTTAACAGTGAGAATTTTTTAATATTATATAAATATAATTTGAAAAACTATATACTTGAAAAAACAATTTTTAGTATTAACACAAAATTTATAAAAAAAAAACAATATCAATTACCACATATTTTTAATTAATTAATTAATTAATTTGTTTGTTTATTTATATATATATATATATATTAATTTTAAATATTTTTTAATGTTTGTAATTATCTATCATAATAATATTTTTTAAAATAATTATTATATTTTTTATTTTTTGATAAATGTTAATTTTTGTAAAATAATCAAAAACCAATATAGATAAGAAAAAAATGTAAATAAATTGGTTATGGTTTTTAGTATATTAATTTTTTAAATAAGCAAATCAATAATAATAATAAGTAATATTAGAAAAAGTATAACTTTATATATATATATTTTTTTTTGTTGTTGAAATTACTTTTCTTCTCCTCTATCTAGTGTTGTAAATTATGTGATTTGTCGATATGCAACAACTTATACATTTGATTTTATTTTTTTTTAATGTTCTTTAAATAAACAAAATTAAATTTCAAACTCAAATAAATGAATTTTTATAATTTTAGATATTTTATAAATTTAAAAATATTAAAATTATATTAAAATTAATATTTAATAATCAATTCAAAATTAATTAGATTTAAATAATACTACTTTTTACCAAAATATTTAATAAACATAAATAATATTTTGTTTATATTCTTACCCGTGAAAAATCACAGGATTCATGCTAATATTATTATAGTTATTTTTTGAATTGATTAACGATTTTACACGATAAAAAATGTACAACTTTAATTTGGATTTTACATCGTTTAAACTTCTCTTATTTATATTTTACGTGGAAAATTTATTATTTTAGTGATATGGAAAATAAAATGATAAAAGCGAAACTTTATAGTTAATCTCATAACTAACATTCTCATCAAATCGTCTAAGATTGAGATTTTAAAGCGAGTTTGATATATATCTTCTTCAAATTTTAAATAAGAATAAATTTTACAACTAAAGAGTTCGCACATAATTTTTAAAATTAGGAAAATAATTTATGATTTTGCACGCAAAATTGGATATTCATTTATGAGTTTTGTTACGTGTAGGAAAAGACTAAAAGTGATATGTCTCACAACGCCTTAAAGATTTCTACTACGAAAATTTTATTCTTTTAAATATATTATTACGTTTTACTTTTTAATTTTTTATTGCTAGGGTGATCGTCCACATTTGTGTGAATCTATTATGACAATAATATAACGATGTGAGCAAAAATTAAAGCATATATAACAATAATATAGACGCACAATATCTCAAAACGTATTATGGGTCATAGGGAAAATCCAAATAAATGAAAGTGTCCAAAAAATTCTAAAATTGGATGTCAATATTGAGAATATGTTTTTAATTATAAATATATTGATTTCATAATTATTGAACACACGGTTGGTTTGGGAGGTAGGTCCCTTCAAAGTTGAAAAAATAGATTTTTTTTTTTACCAAATGGGCCAGCAGAATTAATTTTTATAAATTCGTAGAAAATATTATATTTTGTTCATTTTATATTATTTTGTATATTTAAAAATTAATTAAAGCACATCATAAATAAATAAATTACACAAATAAAATCCAAAATTACAAAAAAATAAGACTTAAAAATATATCATGGTCGTAGGCTTCGATAGCACGGAAATTCTTCGTTCGGGCTCCCGATCGGTAGGAAAATCTTAGTTGGATGCTTGCCTCCACGGACGACCTTAATCGAAGGGTTTGGACATAAAAAAACCAAGAACACAAATAAACCAAAATTAATTGTTTTTTTTATTTTGCATACTAGTATTATATTATACTTTCGAATTGATTTGTTCCACTTTTTTTTCTCTCTCCTCTAAAATAAAATATATATTAATTTTAAAATCAATTTATTTCAAAAATCAATCATAAATTAACATACTATTTATTTAAGAAAACAATAATTAGTCTCTTCCCCCAAAATCATTTATAATCTTTTCAAGAATTTTAATTATCTAGCAATTGACTCTCAAAATAAATTATCTAGTGTATGAGAAAAAGACCAAGTCAACACTAGTTATAAAAATAATTTGATAAAACTAATTTCTAACTAATGATTTTATTATTTTTTTCTTTCTTAAAATCTATTTAAGAAACTTAAACTAATTTCCACCAAAACTAATTAAGTGTTTTAAAAAGATCTTAAGTATGATAATAACTCAAATTATTTCAGCTTAAACTATTATTACCTTATTTTTATTAAAAGTTTGAAATCAATTATTTTCGGAATTCAATTGACACCTAAATGACTCCAAATCAATTGCTCATTTAATAATTTGTGCAATAAGCTCGCGCGTACATGGATTTTGTATTCAATAGGCTCGGAATTTATTAAAATACATAAACTATTTAATAGGAGAGTGAAAATGATTATCTAAAGAATGCCCCACTTCGACTAAATTTGTAAAATCACTTGGTTTAGAAAAATGTATGTCTAAGTTTGAGAAATAGACACTGAATTCGGGAATTTTCAATTTATAGTTTATCTTGGATTTATTCAACAAAGAGAAAAAATTTAACGAGTTTCTCGAACGATTCGCATAACATCTTTTGTGATCACAAGTTTAATTAGTTGTTCTTCTACAATAAGTCGCGTGCATAACATCACTATAATCGCAGGTCTGATTAGTAGTTACATTCGTGTGATGCGTTCAAATAGTTATGGTTAGTGATCACAATAATTTCTACAAGATGTCGTGTGAATAACATTACCATAATCAAAAATCTGATTAACATTTACATACATGTGAATAACATTGCAGGTATGGTTAGTGATCACATGTGAGTGAAGAACATTGTGGATGGAAAAATGTTGTAATCTTAGGTCTAATTAGTGATCACGTGGGTGTGAATAATATCGCAAGTCTAAATAGAGAATATATTTGTGTGAGAGAAAATGTTGCAATCACAAGTATGATTATCGATTATGAGCATGAATAATCTCGCAAGTCTGATTAGAGGATATATTCGTATAAAAAAATATTTTGTTATAACTGCAAGTCATTAGCGATCACATTCACGTGGAAAATGAGGTGGATAATCGCAGATCTGATTAGCAATTTCTACAAGATAGATTGGTTTGATTGATCTAGAATTTTTGGTTATTTTGTTTTGTCGCTTGAATTTTAGTGAAAAGTTAGACCCTTTTAACCTTCTAGGTATTAGCGACTTTTCCTATCAGATGCTTAGCAACGTTAGATTGAAACATTTTCAAAAATCAGTTACGTAAATCGTTCCTTAGAATTCTTCAAAGAGAAGACCAGATACAATTGATGTTCTTCGAAATAAAGGTTATTGATTCTGGGTCTAGTATTTTGCATTGAAGTTTTTCCTTGAGATTTATTAATAGATTTGTTTACTTGAACATCATTTTGAGGTTCATATTACACTTAATCTTTCAACCATGCACCATGAGGTTTAGTCTCACTTCTCGGATTTAGAGGTTAGTGTGCTTAGAACTCTAAGACCTTTGGGTCTTTCTTTTATACTCGAGGTATATTTGATCAAATCGATGTATTCTCATTCTTTCTTTCACAAACTAGACAAAGGTCTAGATGAACAACAAATGATATTTTCAAAATCTCAACCTCTATGAGTATTCCTGTTTTTTTTTCTTCTCTTTTCTTGATGATCGGGGTGTATCTGATAAACTCGAAATACTTTGTTCTTACTTTTGCAAACTAGACAAGAGTCTAGATGAACACAAGTGATGGTTTTTATATCTCAACCAACATAGTCTTGTTTAAAGTGCTTTTTTTTGTTTGAGGCCTTGTGTTCTTGCACGTGACTTCTATTCTAGACAAGCCACTTCCTCCATTGACAACATGGTTCTGAGTTTGGGCATTCAATCTTCTATGAGCTCCCTCTTAAACGTCATCATTTAAGCTTACCTAAGGCTTGACAAAGACCCATCTAAAGAAAATTTCGTTCAAATCTCAAAAATTACTCGATCGTCTCGTTGAAACTCTGAATATTTAACTCTATTTTTGTTTATTCTCTTTATGTTTGATTTCCTGTCTTCATATTGTTGTATCCTTGCTTTTTATTATATAGTATAAAATAATATATATATAATAATATAATATAATATATGATTATATATTATATGAGAAATGATTGGGGAGGGAATTTAGAAGAAGGAATGGGTGAGGGAATGATGTGGCGCAATCTCATTGACTAAAAAATAATAGAATTTTCTCTTTACTCTTTCTTCTTATACTTTTTCTTTTTTCCAGTCAATAAAGTGATTCTATGTCATTCTCTCCCATTCACTCTCTCAATAATAAAATAACAAATGATTGAAACTAGACAAACACTTACAATATATAAATATTAGTATTAATCTCACCTTCAACCATAAATTCACCTTTATCTTGGATGAAAAACAATTTTGGATGAGCAACATTTTTGGGGGGAAAACGGTTAAAATCATTTCATTAAAATCCCAGAACTAGGAGGGTTAGAAATCAAAGTTAGACAAACCCTAGCTATGATTAAGGATGACAATCGAAAAACCCTAAAAACACTAATTAGTAACAATCATACATTCTAAAAAAAGATTACAAACAAAAAAGACTACATTCAAACATAATCATCCCAGCCTGGGATTTTCACATGCCATCTATTTTCATTGAGAGGCTTTTCTCCCCTTCCTCTTTCTCTTCCTCTTTCTTCATCTTCTTCTTTCTCTAACTATGAAAGGAGATTGTATTGAAGAAGATGAAGAGTATTATTGTTTCTTATTTTGAATTCTCTCTTTGTACGAGCCTGTTCTGAATTAATAGAAATAATTGTTTCTAATAATTTCAGGCTTTTACCTTTGTTATCTTCAACTTAAATTTCTGTAATCTTGTCTTCCTTATCTTCAGCTTCAGATTTAGACTCCACATCGATTTTGGAATAATCTTTATCGGCTTTAGAATTCTCTGTTTCAGCTTTGAAATTTTGGGTGTCTTCCTCTTGAGTTTCCTTAACAACAACTTGAGGTTCATCATCCATTTTCATCTTAATCCTTTGCATTACATGAAAAAACAATTCCTCTTTACCTTGATTCTCTTTACTTTCTTTCCTTCGTTGCTTTCAATTTTCCTAGAATCCTTCTTGTTTTCTTCTAAAAATGTTTGATCTTTGAGTTTAGCCTCCTTTGTTTTCTTCTTTTTCTTTTCTACTTCCTGGCTTTTCTTCTCTTCTTCTTTATCTTTATCACATTTATTGTGCAGGAAAGTTACAGAAAGCACACAATTTTGGTTTCCATTCATAAGAGATCTCCATAACATTGTGCTTTCTTTTTATGTCAACAACTGTTATTTTCATTGGTAGGACACTACTAGGATGCACTTCAATGCTAATTCTAGCAAATGACAAATGCTCATCTCCTTCAGTTATTGAGACCATATATAATGGTTTCCTAATTGTACCTATAAAATGACTAATTGCTTCAGCATTGTACATGTGGGTTGGAATGTTCTAAAGCTTGAACCAAATTTGCGCAATTTCATTTGGTCTACTCAACATTGATTGGTATAGTTTGTGGGTTATTAATATGAAGATAGACGATATTGTTTGACCTATTTACTCCTTAATTGGTTCCAATTGGTTCTATTAAATGGGTTCCAATCAATTCTCAACCACCCCATCTCAATTTAAATTTTGAGGCTTACCATATCCTTCATTTTGTATCGTCACATTAAGTAACTCATTCAAATACAATATGTATTGTGGTTTGGTGAGTGTAACCCTTGGAAAACACTTATCCTAGAAAAAGTTCAAGGTTCGAGAAATTTCAACAATGATTTGCGTGTCAAGAATCTTTTTAAATAAAATATTATGTTTTAGAGATTTAATGAAATAACCCTGACAGTTTAAAATTAATTATAAAATAATTAATTTCTGATCAAATTTAAAATACTTTTTTAAATTTAAAATAATCAAATAATAATTTGATTGAATAAATCTATATTAATTAAAAATAATTAATTTAAAAAATTATTTATTTAATAAAGAGTCGCCAATTGTTTTTCAGTGTAAAATCAATAAAGCGGTATACGTATACAAATGTATTTTTAACTAGAGTTTCGTTTTGTTCGTAGTTTGGTGATACTCGAGAAATGGCTTTCGTGTTTCATCCTTTGTACCTATTTTAAAAACGGTATGTACTTAATAAATTCTTAACTTTTGAAAATTAATTGTATAACGTTTTATTTTAACCAATTATTTTTCTAGTCCTAGACATGCACATGTGTTGTGTATTTTAAATTATATCAACAATATTTAAATATTGGTACCTGCAGCTGATGATAATGACTAGGAAGAAAAATACCTAAATAACATCAATATTTAAATACATTAGGGTTTTAAAATAAATCTCAAACAAGCCCTTATCAAAATATTTTTGTAAAAATATAGCAAAAATATTTTGAAATCATTTTCTATTTTTTTGGGATTTAAAAAAATGGTTTAAGCTCCCAAAATGATAAAAAATTATTTTGGAAAATAAAAAGTGCAATTAAATAGACCTTAAGACCAGTGTTCTCGGTCATAAGTGTGATTTTCATCAGTCGGGGTTAAGACCCTCGGTCCAAAGGTCGGAACTTCCTCGGTCCTAGTTTAGGATTCTCGGTCGGGGTGCTAAAGCCTCCTAGTCTTGAGGCTAGAATCCTCGGTCGAGTGTAGAGGTCCCTTAGTCGGGGTGCTGAAATCGTCGGTCGGACCTCTCGGTCATAGATGTGAAGATTCTCGGTCGAGGTCGAAAATTCTCGGTCAAACATCTTGGTCCTAAGTGTGAAGATTTTCAGTCGGGGCTGGAAATTCTCGGTCGGACCTCTCTGTCCTAGGTATAAAGATTCTCGGTTGGGGCCGAAAATTCTCGGTCCTAGGTGTGAAGATTCTCGGTCGGGATCGAAAATTCTCGGTCGGACATCTTGGTCTTAAGTGTGAAGATTTTCAGTCGGGGCCAAAATTCTCGGTCGGACCTCTCGGTTCTAGGTATGAAGATTCTCGGTTAGGGCCGAAAATTCTTGGTCCTGGGTGTGAAGATTCTCGGTCGGGGCCAAAAATTCTCGGTCTTAAGTGTGAAGATTTTTGGTCGGGGCCGAAAGTTCTCGGTCCTAGTCGAACCTAGCTAGGTTCCTCGATCCTCAAGAACATTAAAACTACAAGTTTTATAGTTTTGATTGAGGCTTGAATCCTTTGATTCGATGGCATGAGATGATTCACAAAGCTCTCAAAATCATTATGAATATCATTTCGAGGTGTCATTCGACTAGAATGATGTTCCATTCAACTAAAACAAAATTATGTAAAAATCGGGTTTTTGGTTTATAGGCTTTAATGAAACGTAAGAAGCTTGTCAAAAATTTCTTTATGCTTCATATGATTGATTGGAACCAAAATATGAACAATACCCATTCATTTTAATTAATTCAAGAACTTGAAATTTTCATTTTTTTTTTAATTTTAATTTTGATTAAACGTGATCGGGATGGTTCAAACATGATCCAAATAGGTTCCCAACATTATTAGAAATATGTTGATAAGCTTTTTGTGTCGCTTTTCTAATAGCTCAAGAACATAAAACTTGATTTTGAATTTTTTAAATTCAAATTTGAGTTTTTTGTCTAAGGTTGATTGATCGGTTAGCTTTAATGGAAAGCTTGTAAAATATTCTAGAATCGTTTTACAATTAAAATTTTCAACAACCAGATAATATACAAACTTATGAAAATTGAAATATAAAAATTTCAATTTCATACTAGAAGGTTGAATTAAATGATGATTGAAAGTTTACCAAGGATTTGAGAACACTCCTTAGACCTTAAGGAAGCTTTGGGGATGTCTGGATCCGAGCTTTAGAGGCTTACACATAATTTTTGAAATTCTTGAAAGCTTGAAGCTTGGATGTCGGATTTCTAAAAAACTTTCATTGGAGGCTAGAAAGTTTATCTCTTGCCTTCAGATCAATATAGGGAGGCTATTTATAGCCTCTCAATGTCGATTTGAGAAGCAAGTAGGCTTTATTAAGTCAAATAGCCATAATGGTGTTTTTGCTATTATTCGATCAGTCGTCAGTGTAGGTTATGATGATGATCGTAGGCTTAGGGGAAATGATCACATGAGTAGGGTGATCATTTCATTTTTTTGAATGAAGCCAAATGCTCAAGAAATGACAGAGTTCCATCTTTGAAAAATCAAAGATGTATGTTGTTCTTATCCGCCCGAAATCGCGAGGAAGACGACGATGTAGGCATAAATGACTTTGTTTCAAGCAAAAAGTCAGACATGGGATGCTCCATTGGCGTTCCATCCGCTTTCCGTCAGCGGTCGAGTGGTTTGTTGCATTTCAGCTAACGAGATTGGGGCACGCGTTAACTGATCCTGTGCTTTGTGAGCGCACCCTTGCTCCATTGTAGCGGGCGATGTGAATAGCTCTTGGGCGTTGAATGAAAATCCAACGCCTATCCGATGGATATGACTCCTGCTACAACGATTCCTCTAAGTTTCAGCTGTACTAGATCACGTATATACATTTTTATTTAACCTTAAGGGTTTGTTTGAAATTGATTTGTTTTCACCCTTTTGATTTTGTTTTTAAATCTTTTAAATATACAAAATATTTAAAATAAATATGACATATATTTTACCAATTTTTTTTTTTATATATTTTTGGGTTTAATAAATAACTTATTTGAATAAGATGATACAACATTTATCCTAAATTATTTATTTGAATCCATTTTGATTTTTCTAAAATTAATTTGAGATAAAATAAGTATAACATTTATCTCAAATTATTTTATTTATTTTTTTTGGCAATTTTCTTTAATTAATTGAGATTTAATCATCAAAATAATTAATCCAATGAATTGTTTAATTTAATTTTTGGCATTAATTTTAATTATTTTAAATTTATTTATTTAAAATAATTATTTTAAAATTCACAAATTAGGGATTTAAATTTTAGTGTTTACCACGAGTATGAGTATGGTTGAATAAATATAGTTACAAGTTTTTAATCATTACCCATATTCTAGATAATG
Organism: Impatiens glandulifera; assembly: GCF_907164915.1. Classification (NCBI taxonomy): domain Eukaryota; kingdom Viridiplantae; phylum Streptophyta; class Magnoliopsida; order Ericales; family Balsaminaceae; genus Impatiens; species Impatiens glandulifera. The sequence continues at coordinate 124,048,075 of NC_061862.1, read as the reverse complement.
AAGCAATAAAGTCTCACAACTTAACTCATCATGCCCAAGATATCTACTTATACAATATGTCACTCAATTTCATGTATCAAAATAGAACTAAAAGTCAATCTTCTCCATCACACAATGCCAAATACCTTTGAGCAAATGCTAATAATAAAATACAAACTTTTTGGGAGAAACTCAAAGTATATGTAAAACCTAACCTTACACTAGTATGTGTATAAGAAGTTATTGTGAGTTGATGTTCAATCAATGTCGTGTTGATCATGCCCTCCTAGGTCTTTGCTCTTTGTTGTGGAGAAACTGTTCCATAAAGTCAGTAAAACTAGAACAATTCATGCAAATGAGTTGCTTCATGACTTTTAAGGATATTCATATAAAAAATTGTTGAAACTTAAATCATGTTTCACTTGTCATAACTGTCTTTCATAACTTTCGCATAAGCCGATTACTTTTAACATAAAAGTGAACACTAATAAAAGCAATTCTCTATTATCTAAATCAAGATTGTGTCTTTAGATGAAGATTACTTGACATAATAGCGATTTCTAAGAAAAATCGAGAAAATAAAAAAGATAAGTCTTTTCAAAGTGTAGTAGTCTTAAGCCTAGTTTAGAAAAATCATTACCTAATAAACTTTTATTTATCAAACTCTTTTAAAATATATAATAAACTTGTCCTAGTAGATTAAACCTCAAAATTGAATTATCGGTTGACAATGGGGGAGTGAACCCAATTATAAATTGAAAAAAAAATGTAATAGGTTTGAGTTATTATTTAAGATTGATAATATTTAACTATTAAGAATATATATAAATTAATAATAATAATAATTGAAGATGAAAAAGTTCTAAATATTAAAAAGGGAAGGGGACATCATCCACCACTCCCCGTTGCTTTGGAGATTGCGAAGTGCAACCTTTCCTCACTACTCTCAAAGCTGCTCTCTTTTCTGCACTATTCCCACTGTATCATCTTCTTCCTCTCTCTCTCTGTACTACCAAGAAATCTCTCTCTCTCTCTCTCTCTCTGCTCACAGCATTCACAGATCACTCCCACCCACAAATACAAGGAACCCCCCATAAATATCTTTCTCTCAAACCAACCTTTTTCCTAATTCTTCATCACCCAACCACAAACATGATCTCTCTTTCAGACTTCTACCATGTCATGACCGCCGTAGTTCCCCTCTACGTAGCCATGATCCTCGCCTACGGTTCTGTCAAATGGTGGAAAATCTTCTCCCCCGATCAATGCTCCGGTATCAACCGATTCGTCGCCTTATTCGCCGTCCCTCTTCTCTCCTTCCATTTCATCTCATCTAACAATCCTTACGCCATGAACTTCCGTTTCATTGCCGCCGATACTCTTCAGAAAATCATTGTTCTCTCTGTTTTAACCGTCTGGGCTAATTTCTCCAAAAGGGGTTGTCTTGAATGGACTATTACCCTCTTTTCTCTTTCCACACTCCCAAATACTCTAGTTATGGGAATCCCTTTACTCAAAGGAATGTACGGAGAAAGCTCTGGGTCATTAATGGTGCAAATCGTTGTTCTTCAATGTATAATCTGGTATACTTTGATGCTGTTTTTGTTTGAATTCAGGGGAGCTAGATTGTTGATTTCTGAGCAGTTTCCTGATACTGCGGGATCGATTGTGTCGATTCATGTCGATTCCGATGTGGTCTCGTTGGATGGAAGGCATATGATCGAGACGGAAACCGAGATTAAGGAAGACGGGAAGCTTCACGTTACAGTTCGAAAATCAAACGCTTCCCGTTCAGATATTTACTCCCGCCGGTCGATGGGTTTCTCGTCGGCTACTCCCCGGCCGTCGAATCTGACCAACGCAGAGATTTACTCTCTTCAATCATCCCGGAACCCAACTCCAAGAGGTTCAAGCTTCAACCATACAGATTTCTATTCAATGGTCACCGGCGCCGGCGCAGGTCCCCGGAACTCAAACTTCGGCCCATCTGACGTTTACGGTATGCCGACATCCAGAGGTCCAACTCCCCGACCATCAAATTTCGAAGAAGAAAACAGCGGAAAGTCGAGGCCTCCGTACCACACTCCGGGAAGCAACAACACGGCCCATTATCCAGCTCCTAATCCAGGCATGTTCTCGCCGACTACGGCGTCAAAAGCAACAAAGAAAACGAACGGTCAAGAGGGTGGTAAGGATCTTCACATGTTCGTTTGGAGTTCAAGCGCCTCGCCGGTATCAGATGTGTTCGGAGGAGGAGGAGGACATGAATACGGCGGAGGAATGGACCAGACAGGCAAGGATGTGAGAGTTGCAGTCTCGCCGGAGAAACATTCTTCGGCGGAGGAGTATTTACAGAGAGATGGTTTTAGTTTTGGGAACAGAGAGATCATGAATGGTGGACATGAAGAGATGAAAGGTGGAGAGAGTATGAATAATAATAATAATAATAATGGTAATGAAAAGGTGGCGGCGGCGGCGGTGATGCCTCCGACGAGTGTGATGACAAGGCTGATATTGATAATGGTTTGGAGGAAGTTGATTAGGAATCCAAACACTTACTCTAGCTTGATTGGTCTTTCTTGGTCCCTTGTTTCTTTCAGGTTCAATATCTATTATCCAGTTCTTGAATTAGGTTAAAGTCTTGTTTTTTTTTTGAGAAATTAATGAAGAACAATTGTAATTGTAGGTGGAATGTTCATATGCCGGTGATAATAGCACATTCCATTTCGATCTTGTCAGATGCTGGGCTTGGCATGGCCATGTTCAGTCTTGGTAAGTTTTCTTCTCTTTCACTATTCATGTTTCTCCAAATCTTAACACAAAATCAACTCTCTTTCATTTCATATTAAAATCATTATTTTAAATAAAAAATAAAAAAAACCCATAAAACAAGTTCATATATATATATATATTTCAAAATAATATTCTTAACTTAGGATAATATAATAATTTAAAATCAAACATTAATCCCTATCTTAGTAGCCGTAGGAATAGATATTATTACTGACTGGTGGTGGTTGTTGATATAATGATGAATGTGCCGCGCCGTCTAAATGGGTGCTGAGGGCGGCCGGCCGGCGCCGTGACAGACAGACAGAGAGGCAGACTATTACTGACTTGTGAATTAATAAAATGGGGGGTTTTGTTCAATAGAGATAATGATTATGATCATTGGAGGAGAGAGAGAGAGTTTGGAAACTGACTTCCCACTATTGGCAATTCATGTTTCAAAAAAAAGAAATTGATAATGATGATGACTACTACTACTTATTACTGTGAATTAGAATTGGGAATGAATGAATATTGAATTGACATGCGCATGATGATGATGATGATACATGTAGGTCTGTTCATGGCATTGCAACCGAGGATTATAGCATGTGGAAATTCCATAGCAGTCTTTTCCATGGCCGTCAGATTCTTCACTGGACCAGCTGTCATGGCTGCCGCTTCCTTTGCTGTTGGCCTACGTGGCGACCTTCTTCGTGTTGCCATTGTACAGGTCACCACCATCCTCCTTCTCCCTTTTAAAATCATTTTTTTTTTATTTAGGGTTTGTTTGTTTGGGGTTTTTCCAAAAACTCTTGTTTAATTAAAAATATAAAAAAAATTGATTTTTTTTTACCAAATTACCCTTTATCTCTATAATTTTTATTAAAAACATGTATAGGATAATTTTGGTATTTTAATATATAAATAAATTGATTCCATAGGTAATATAATTGTTAGGTTTTTGGATAAAAACATAGTTTTAATAGATAAATAGTTTTTTTATTTTGTTTACAGTCATTTGTGTTTTTATTGTTTAATTATTAAAATGTTTTTTATATTTAAAATTTAATTTTAATAAAAATATATTAAATATATTTTAATATTTTAGTTGGATTGTTAGAATGAGATTGATGTGATTAATTGAAGATATTTTTTAAAATTTTCAAAACATCACTTAAAAAGACCCTTATCAAATGAACTCTTCACTTAAATTGAATAAATTAGTACTAGTTTCCATTAATAATTAGGCTAATTTGATTGAGTTTATAATAATTTAGAGTTAATTTGATTTGGTTTTTTTTTAGAAGAAAAAAATTCTATGATATTAAGTATTATTATAATTATAAAATCATTATTTTCGTCTCTTTATGTTATTTTTATTAAATTTAAATTTTAAATACAAAAGTAAGTTAGTTTTTAATTTCATTTAAGATAAAATAATAATGTCAAGACTTTAGGCATTGTGCCAAACAAGTCCTTAGTTTAGTTTCAAAACTAATACAATTAAAATAAACAAGTCCTTAGGGTTAGTTTGATTCAGTGTGTCATTAAGCTTAGTCAAGCTTATTCAACTTCACCACTTATTCTTTGACAAATAAATTTGATTAAACTATAGCATTGATACTACTGAAAATAGACAAAATGCTACCACTTGTTAATTTATTGAAAAAAATCTTAATTGAAAAAAATGAGGATTCTTGGTTTGTCTCTTAATACTACATACTGACTGACAGACAAAATACATTTGATTTAGTTAATAGATCTGTAGGAGCTTAATAAATGACAGTATCTTTGCACAGAAACAGTATCACGTGCTACCCATCACTACCCAAAAACAAACATTTTTTTTTATTCTTATTATATGTCTGCCATAAACTTATTATATTCTATTTTGAGCATGTAGGTTTACTGCTATTGGTATACACATTTTTAAATGATGTTTGTTTTGTTACAAGCTTTAAATGATTCTCTTTGGAAATCCACTTCCATTTACCATTATTTTGTTTGATTTCAATTTTAATAAACAATTGTATTTGTGTATATTATCATAAAAGAGTGAAAAAAAATGAAAGTTACTTGAGAAAGAACTTACAAATTTGAACTGCCAACAAAAGTCTCAAAGTTTGGTTTAAGAGATGATTTTAACTAAAATTTATTATGTAATTCAATTTTTTAAATTCAGGAAAAAAAACATCATTAAATATTTGTAATTTTTTTCTTTAAATTTTTCCTTTACTTTATACATCAAAATATGATTATCTCAAAAGAATTTGTATTTTATTTCGAAATATTCCATATATTATCTATCTAGAAGTTGATATTAATAATGATTTCTTATATCTAATTGCTGATAGTTTAATTTAAATTAATTAATATTTTTTTTAGTAAAAATTTGAATATAATCAATTTAAATGTATAAATTGCTATTGAATTTAATTTTAATAGTAAATTATTTAATGATGAAATATTCACTGAATTTTATCATAATTAATATAATAATCACATGCCATACCTTATTTTGTCTTTTACAAAAATAATTTTTCTTATACACTTTTTTCCTTATATTTAAAAGTTATTTATTGAATAAATTTTCTTATACTCAAAGGACAATAATATATTAAATTTTATAGAGTATAATTTATATCTTAATCCAATGTAAATTATTTACTTTCAAATTAATGATCATTAACTCTACAAATAATTAAATACATAGCTTTTTTATAACATGTATATATATTGATGGATTAGTTATTAGTATATTATAACTTATAAGAATATACAGTATATATATTATAAAATGTTATATGGTTTTAGTTGCTTATCTTTATTATTGTCAAACATATGTATCCTTGTTCAGCTCAGATGTTTTGTACTTGTTACTAACATTTTATTTATATGTTTCCTCTCTATAACAAAATAAAAAATCAATAGGCTGCTCTTCCACAAGGAATTGTCCCCTTTGTCTTTGCCAAGGAGTACAATGTGCATCCTGACATTCTTAGCACTGGGTATGAATTTATTTATACACATTTTGTTCATTTTAATTTCTTGTTAATTACTCTTTCTAATTATTGTTTTTAATTGTTTTTGTGGATCGCAGTGTCATATTTGGAATGTTGGTTGCATTACCCATTACCCTACTTTACTACATTTTATTGGGTATATGATAGTTAATGGTGAATTCCTTCAAGGTTTTGAAGAAAAAAAGTGGGAAGGAGAAGTAGAAGATTAGAATGAAGGAAGGAAGGAAGATATGCTTTTTGATATTTGCTTAGAAATTAATTGTATAATCATGCTTGCATGCATGCTTTTAACCAATTTATGGTGGAGGAGAAGAAGAATTAACTCTTAATGGAGAAAAAGTCAACAAAAGGGTTTATTAGTGTTTTCAATGATGGAATTTTGTTTTGATGTTTCTAGTGATCAAATTAACACTTCCAAGAGAATTGTCTTTGCTTTTGCTTTTTGCTATATGTAAAAAGGTTCTTGGAATATTTAATGAAAAGTTAGGCTAATTTGCGTTTAGTACTAGTTTTTTTTTTTTTTTTATATATATTCTTCTTTATATAATCCTTGACAAGGAATTTGGTAATGTGGTGTGATGTGTTTGGACGAATTAAGAAATTAAAATTGCACCCCGTATATCCAACCTATGTCGTCAACTTATAGCCCATTAGCCCCCATTCAGATTTTTCTTGTTCTTGATTTGGTTTTGTTTATGTTTTTGGAACATATTTGTAATGAATACGTAGTAAACTTCACTTAGGCCACATTTTATTTGACATGTATGCCGCGTTTAACGTTTGCCTAATAAGTTGTTATAGTACTTTTTGTGTATAAGTTCACGTAAAAAATTATTAGATTAGACTCAATTAATTTATTGAGACCAACTTATTCGAATATAATTCAGTTTATTTAATTGGTAACACTGAGTAAGTTTGATTCAGCATAACTTATTTATTTTCTATATTTATAATATTATATATGTAATGTTATATATACATATATATATATATATATATATATATATATATATATATATATATATATATTTATTAATTTAATTTTAAATATTAATAAATTATTTAATTTAAAAAATATTTAATTTGAAAATAAATTATATGAATATATTAATTTTTATAAATTTAGTTTTAAATATTAATAAATTATTTAAATTAAAAAATAATATATTTAAAAATAAATTATATGAATATATTATTTTTTATAAATTTTGATTAATATATAATTTTAAATATTTATATATAATATTATTATTTAAGAAGATATATATAAATATATTATTTTTTATTATTTATTTATATTCATTTTTAGAATGTAAAATTTTAATATATAAAGCAAAATTATATAGTATAAGAATGTTTTATCAGTGATTAAAAAAATAATGATAATATTATATAAAAAATAATATTATTTATATCTATTATCAATAAAAAAAAAATAATAGATTGAATCAAACTTACTTATTGATTAAGTACCTATTAATAAACTAAATAAATTGAATCAAACTCCAAATTTGGGGTTGAATTTTAACCAAGTCATAAAGGTGAAGAGAAATTGGTCATATTAATTTTGTCTCCCAAAAAGGTTTTAGATAGAAAGCAAGCATATTTGAAGGGCATAGAGTGGGGTAGAAATTGCAGGGTGTATGAGGTAAAAGTTTTATGTGATGTTGACCGATTGAGAATATTTGGAGACATTTATTTGTCACATCCAAAGCTTCATTGCTTTCTTCTACCACTACAACTTGTGCATATTCTTTTGGTTTCACCCCACACATAGCATGCACTTTTTCTTTTTCTCCAAGGCGTGCCATTTATTTACTTTCAAATATAGGCCAAACATTAAATTTAGAAAGTGGGTGTGTGGCTAGGAATGGAAATCAAAGATTGGGTCGAGTAAATGAATTGTACACTAGTTTGGGTTTGTGATTTTATCCCGTGGCTCAAAGACGGAAAGTAGTTCGGGTTTGGGAGGATGTTTTCCTGTGGCTCATAGACGGACTTCGGTTAGGGTTGTGGGGGCTTCAGCCCAACTTAACAATATTTTTAATATTTATTTTTGAGTGTTCGAGATACTTTGGGCGTTGAGATTTGAAAAGTATCCCAATATAATCTTCTCATTTACCTTATTCGTTCTCCAACAATTGCATTTATTACCATTGAATGTATTGTATAAATTTATTATCATATCATGTAATTATGAGAAACAACTTTCAATAATCGTTCAATAGAGCATCATCCTTGACTCTCTTCTTATATCTTCCTATTATATTTTCTTTTATTGTCTAATTTGGTATATAGAGATTTTGATTGCTACTTTTCGATCCATCAATGAATGAAACACATCTAAGTCATTTATTTTCTTCTTTCTTAGAATCTATTTATATTAAACTAGATCAACACAATTTTCTTTTATGGAAATCTCAAATAATAATACAAGTTTTAAAAGGGAATCGATGGTTCAAATTTATCGCCGAAACGAATCCTGCTTATGTGTCAATGTTGAAAATGATGATGGTGATGAAGAGGGGAAACCTACCATCACTATTAATCCGACTTTGAGAATTAGGAATAACAAAATCAAAGATGTTAAAATCTTGAAGAAGGAGAATTGTAAACTAAAATTGTATTATTGAAAGTTGTTATTCAAACATTACATGTCTCCCTTATATAGAAGTTTCGATTCTAATTACAATTCATAAAACTATCTAACAAACTATTCAAACTAATTAACTATTTTAGTTAGTAACTAATTAATTATATTATTATTTTTACTAATTAGTTGGTTTTTATACACTCTAACCGAGTGAGTTCTTGCCCAATGTCCAAGTCATTGGAGATGCGTGTGCGACATCCCACCACCTATGAACAACTCTGGAAAAGATATACGCCACTTAATCCAAAGCACGACTAGTCCAATTCCGATTACTTCTTTAGAAACAAAAGAAAGGTAGCAAAACAATGACGGAGTACCTTTGGTTTATTAAAGTTGTTGCAGATCAACTTGCGGCTATTGACGAAAGAGTATACGACCTCGATCTACTAATACAAACTCTTGGCGGTCTTGGCCCCAAATATGAGGCCCTTGTCGTCACCATCACTACACAGATTGAACCAATTAGCACCCAAGACCTAAATAGTCTCCTACTCAATCAAGAAAAACGTCTTGAACTTGCTCATCTCATCAATCCATCTCCTTCTACAAACCTTGCACATGGGAACTCTAGAGGTGCACATCGTGGAAACAAGGGGAGTGGCCGCCATTATAGTAGGGGAAAGGGTCAGGCTCAACTTGGAAATGAAAGGGGGTATACTATAGGTGAATTCTTTTTTGGTAGACCAGCACATAATGACTTTCAGTTAGTTAAAAATGGTCTGGTTGGAAATTTTAGCACTAGGTGGCGCAAAATTTATAATAATTCGGGAGTCCAACCCAGTAACATTATTTTTAAAAGATTTTGATATTACGTTGCAACTTTTTTTTAAAATTAATTAGGTAAAAATCATTAATTTATTCAAATTTTAATAAGCTTGGAATTTGCGGTAATCAAATAATTATTTGATTTTTTTTTTATGAAAACCGATTTAAATTAATTAAACATAATTAATTTAAGAAAATATATTATTTATTTGGAGATAAAATCGCCAATTGATTTTAGAAAAATTAATAAAAAGTATACGTGTACAAACGTATTTTGCACAAGTTTCATTTTGTTTGAAGTTTGGTGATACTAGGGAAATCTCTTTTGCGCTATGTCCTCCGTACCCATTTAAAAAACGGTCTCTATTTATAAAATTGACTTTTCGAAAATCTATTGTATAACGTTTGAGTTTTAACCAATTATTCTTCTGATCCTAGTCATGTTTCTAGAATTTAGCGTTATTTAAAATATTGAAACAAAAATATTTAAATGTTGATAAATGTTGCAGATGAAAACTAGGGTGGAAATACTTAAAGAATATCATTCATTTTTAAAGACATTAATTATGGTTTAGAAATAAACACCAAACGAGCCTCATGTTGAAATATTTTTGTGGAAATATCCCAAAAATATTTAAAATGTATTTTTAATTTTTAGAAAATGATTTGGTGTCCCAAAATTATAAAAATAATTTTGGATTTTTAAAAGTGGAACCAATCAGGTCTTAAGACCGGAGTCTTAGGCTTGGTTTTATTTTTGTCGGTCGGGGTCTAAAGACACTCGGTCTGGGCCCGAGCTCTCGGTATGAGTACCGGAGTGTCTCTATCGAGGTGCTAAGGACTCTCGGTCCTTAGTTGATCTTACCGGTCTAGGTATAAAACCTATCGGTCTTGGACTAGCCTAGGGTTAGGTTTCTCGGTCAAGGTGAATAAACCTTACGATTCGGGGCTAGCTCTGGGCTAAGTCCCTCGGTTTTTTGCCTTGGAGCTCTCGGTCCCAAGCTTGGGTTACTCGGTCCCAAAGTTAGGCCTCTTGGTCCTAGGTCTCGGGATTCTCGGTCCTAAACTTAGACCTCTCGGTCATAGGTCCTGGGATTCTCAGTCCCAAGTTTGGATTTCTCGGTCGTGGGTCGTGGGAGTCTTGGTCCCAGGTTAGACCTCTTGGTCCTATCTCAGAATCCTTGGTCGGATTTCTCGATCATAGCTCAATAATATCGGTCCTAACTCAAGAACATAGGTCCTAGGTCTCGGTCCTCACTCAAGAAAATTAGTTCCAAGTCTCGGTTTTATCAGTCCTTGGTCTCAGTCTAAACCGAGGATCCTCGATCGGATCTCTCGGTCCCATGCTCATAAGTCTCGGTCCTCAAGAACACAAGGATCCAATTTTTAAAATTCATTTTTTTATCTCCGATTCTTTGATTTAAGAGCATGGGTAGCTTCACAAAGCTCCCAAGAATATGTTGATCATCATCTTGAAATATGAATCGACCATAATGATGATCAAATTGTTCAAAACAGTTTATGATAAAAAAAAATCGGGTTTTTGATTCTAAGCCCTTTTTGAAGTGTAAAGAGATATACAATAGCTTTCTTATACTACATATACTTGATTGATAAAAAAAGAACACTACTTGTTCGTTTTGACAAATTCAAAACTTAAAATTTTCATTTTATTTAAAAAAAAAACTGATTTTGATTAAACATGATCGAAATGGATCAAACATGATCCAAACATCATTACAATCATGTTGGAATGCTTTTTGGGCTGTGATTCGACAAAATTAACCTAACAACAACAAGCCCGTTTTTTTATTTTTGAAATTCAAATTTGGATTTTTGTTATTTAGATCGATTGATCGATTCTATCCTATCCAGATAATAAATCATCCAAGGATGAATTTTTAACCAAAAAATACCATAAACAACAAGCATACAAGTTTATGGAATTTGAAATATAAAAATTTCAAATTGTAAATATGACTTAGTGGTTTACTAGAACCTTACCAAGGATTGGAGAACACTCATTGATCCTTAAGAAAGCTTTCTGGATGTTCAGATCCAAGTTTTAAGGCAATAAACATAAAATTCAAAAAATCTGAAGCTTTGAAGCTTTAATGAAAATTTTTGATTTTCTTCGATTTAAGGGTTGTGTGTTGGTTCCTTAACTTCAGAATAACTTGAGGGGGTATTTATACACATCCTAAGTCGGTTGGGGAAACTAAGTAGGCTGAATTAGTCAAAACCATTAATGACTTTGACTGTTCTTGGCATGTAGTCGCTTGAATATGCAATGACGAAACCTACTCTTGTAGGGAGAATGATCACCATAGTAGGGTGATCATTATGGGCTTTGAATGAGTTGATTTGGTGCACTAGTAGAAAAAAGTCTTCTTTAACGACTTTTGGTAACGGCGCTATAGCGCCCTTACTAACATTTTTTATTAGTAACGGTTGTATAACACCGTTACTAATATCTAAATATTAGTAACGGTCTTATAAAACCATTAAATTTCGAAATAAGGGTATTAGTAACCGTTATCCCTAATTCCCTTACTGATACTCCATTAAAACTTATATCTTCCTATAGAGGGTATCAGTAACGGCTATCCCTAATACCCTTACTGATACTCGTATTAGTAATGGTTATCCCTAATTCCCTTACTGATACTCAATTAAAACTTATATCTTCCTACAGAGGGTATCAGTAACGGTTATCCATAATATCCTTACTAATACTCGTATTAGTAACGGTTATCCCTAATGCCCTTACTAATACTCCATTAAAACTTATATCTTCCTACAGAGGGTATCAGTAACAGTTATCCCTAATATCTTTATTGATACTCCATTAAAACTTATATCTTCCTACAAAGGGTATCAATAACGGTTATTCTTAATACCATTACTGATACACCATTAAAAACCCGATTCTCTTTCTTTCTTCCTTCTTTCTTTCTTTCTTTCATTCTTTCTTTCTCTCTCTCTTCTCTTCTCTTCTCTTCTCTTCTCTTCTCTTCTCTTCTCTTCTCTTCTCTTCTCTTCTCTTCTCCTACTCTCCTATTCCGCCACTGAAGTTGTCGCTGTGCCACCGGTTGAAGTTGTCGTCGTCGCCTAACCTCTGCCCCTACGCCGTTGCCTTGCCGTGCTGCCGATTGAAGTTGTCGTTGATCCAGGTTAGTTTAATTGTTAGATTAATTAGTTATATTGTTTCAATTTTAGGTTAGATTAGTTATATTGTTTCAATGTTAGGTTAGATTAGTTAGATTATTTATTGGTTTATTTGATTTTAGATTAAGTTAGATTATTTGAAAGTTAGATTATTGGATTAGTTAGATTATTGGATTATTGAATTGTATGGTATATGTAAGAGAGGGATGGTAGTGCTGACACATGCTCAGCTCACTCCGCCTAATAGTTTGATTTATAAGGATTTCTTCTCTAGGAGGTCCGAGGCCCTTTTGAAAGTTGTTCGACAAGGAGCTCATATAAATAAGAAAGATGTTCAGGTACTTTGTTGACACTTTCCACTTAAGAGTACTTAATTTAGAGTTATATAAATAACCTTGTTTAGAGTTATGAAACAATGATTTATTTGGGTAAAAAGACTTGCAAGATATTAATATATATGAAAAATATGTATTATAACTTAGTAGTTAGAGTGATTGCTTCCTTAAGGGGGGATGTTTCACCCATTGAAAAGAATAGAGGGTTCTTTGGATATTTTGTATATTGATTTGAATGAGGTTATTGATGAGAGGATGGATGAAAAGATAATGGATTATTGGTTGGTTATTCAAATAATTCAATCAGAGCAAGGCCTTAGTTTGATGAAAGAAATTATTTGAGGGTTATTTTAATTGACTATTTGAATGCTTTCATTAAACAAAGTTAGTAGTTATTAGAGATTTGAAGTAAGGATAGTGGTTGAATGTCATATATATGGAATTGTCTTCAAAACCAATGAACAAAGCTCAATGTCAATAATACAAGGAATTCCTAAGTTAAATTTTGATTTTCATTTTATATGACTAGATGAGAGAAGATTGTAAACTTTCATTTTATATGGTTCCAAAGTTTTTGTATCTAATAATTACAACTGTGATAGAGGGATTCCCAATTCCAATAGAGTTAGTTGAGAATAGTGGATGATGCAACAAGAATGACTTTGATGAAAATGTTTGGTGGAATTAATTTGTAATTATATAGTTTGTTATCATTAAAATAATCTATTTTATGTGGTTTTTCTCTAAGATTCTTCCGAATGGCACTACTTGGATGTCGAATCCTGTGAACACAATCATAGAAGTCGCCTTAAATGGTAGCAAACCAATCCTGGTTGACAAAAAGTTGATTGAGGGGCCTAACCCAAATGAGAGGGGAAAGATGTTCATTCTCTTGATCTTAGCATTTCAAGTAAGCAACATTATTGGATCAATTACCTATCTTGTTCACTATTTCTCGAGCATTTAAGTTTGACCCTATTAATACTTACTCGATGTTCTCTGAGCAGTACTTCTTTGTCATCTATGGAATCAAAGGATGGATCAGGGATGACAAAGCACTAGAGACATGATCTTCTTGGGAAGATCATGACTAGCTGTAGTTTCAGATATGGAATTCTCTCTTTAATTCGTTTTTATTTTTTTGGTTTGAGGAAGATAAAAAACATTTGTGATGGTAGATTGTTTTCGAGAAGATTTTGTCTGTTCTCTCTACTACTGTTTTAGTCACACATAATGCTGACATTTATTCTTCCTCAAAGGTGCTTCAAATTAGAGCTTTTTTTATGAACGAGTGTATTTAGATGGTGGTGGTTTAGTACACAAAGGAGAATGACTAATTAAAAGTGGAATATAAGTTTTGAACTTGTCTGAATTCAATTAATTGAGGTTAAATCTACCAAATTTATTTACAAATATGTATTTTGATTTTTGAATTGTGGTTTTTGGAAGAAGGTTTAAGATTATATAATTGTTTTTGTCGAAATGGATATTTAATATTGTTTATAGGTACAAATATTAAAAATTGAAAAAAACAAAAAAAAAACGATTAGGTTTGTTTTAGTAACGACATTAATAATGAGAAAACCCGCAATTATCAATAACGGTATTACCTTAGCTAAAGCTCTTACTACTATTAGTATCAATAACGACACTGAGAATGAGAGAACCTTTACTGATACTAGTATCAGTAACGGTATTACAAATTGTAAAGCCTTTACTGTTGCTAGTATTAGTAACGGTTGTATAGCCGTTATTGATACTACAATTAGTAACAATTTTATAAAGTCGTTACTGATACTCTTATATCATCTGTAACGCTGGTTTCTGTAACGAATGGTAACGACAATAAATGCCGTTACAAAAGCTCATAAGTAACGGTTTTACCAGCTTTTAGTCACAGCCTTCGCCCTTACTGATGCTCATTTTTCTACTAGTGGTGGATCAACGAGGGAGTTCCAAAAATCCAAAATCAACACGGATCTTCATGACTATCCACATGGCATCACGATGAAGAAGAAGATCGGAGTCAAAACGACGTCGTTTTGATGGCGTCCTGGAGTTCCGTCTGGATGTCGTGACGTTTGAGCAGTCTGTTAGAGTTCCAACTAACGACTGTCTCGTGATCTGCTGCCACCCGGACACGTGTCTCCTCAACTACAATGGGCTACGCGTAGTCTTTCTGAGCGTTGAATGAAAATTCAGTGCTGATGTCTTGACATGCACTATAACTAATTCCTTTAGTTTCGGCCACACAGGATCACATATATATATATATATATATTTAATTAAATCCTTAAGGGTTTATTTAAAATTGTTTTTTCTTTCAGCCTTTTGGATTTATTTTTTAATTTTTGTAAATACAAAAAATATTAAAATAAACATGGCAAATATTTTACCATTTTTTTTATATATTTTTAGGATTTAAATAAATAACTCTTTTTATATGAAATGGATACAACAATTCATCAAAATTATTTATTTTTGTCCTTTAATTTTTTTAAAATTATTTTGAGACATTACGGGTACAACATTCATCCCAAATAATTTTATATTTTATTTTGTCCTTAACTCTTAATTAATTTGATTATTAGCACAATAATTAATCACAATGATTTATTTTAAATAGATTTTTGGCCACGGGGTTAATTATTTGATCTGATTTATTTAAAAATAATTCAAATGAATTATTTTAATATTATAAATTGGAGTGTAAATTTTTAGTACTTATAGAGTGCCCCTCTCAAATTGAGTTTGAATACAACAAACTAGTTTTTGAAAATATTGATTTGAGTTTGACATCTAACACTAAGTTCTTTTGTTCAATTTATAATGATGGAGTTTAGGAAAGATGGAACATGTAGCGTGTTGCAGTTTGAGTGACATGCTGATGTAGTCTGTAGCAGTTGTCGAGGTACTTACAAGCGTTATTTTAGGAAATCTTTTCACTGGTGTTTTATCCTAACAAGGATGATTCTTAAAATTCCTATTTTTACAAAATTTGACAAAGTATCTGTAAAATCCATGGGGAAAGGTTAATCATAAGTATCAATTCTTGCATGACATGAATTGAATATCAACAGATTATTCATATTTTAGTAATCAACAAATGGATAAAAAGTTAATGTTATGGGACATGCAGGGAACATGAAAGTTTTAGTAACGTTTCATGTGGGTTACTAACAAGTAACATTTTAGAATTATCACAAACATATGATCTTGAGACTTATCAATAAATAGGTCTTGGTGAGGAAATTAACAAGCTTTCCTATGGGTCTTTTCTATCGTGTGATCATATATATATGATCAAGGTCTCGTCACTTATTTATCGCAGAAGTTAACAATCTTTCCGTGAAGATCACTCACATGTGAGGTTGAAAATGATAATGTATAAATGTTCATGGTTCTATCAATAGATAAGCTTTTGTATCAGGAATTGAGAATAGAACATTATTGGAGTACCTATCTCAAGTTAGGATTTTGAACGGGACCAGAACTGAACAGTATTAGAGAACGGGAATTTCATTGGAATACCTATCATGGATAGTATTTCGAACATGACTTTGTTGGATTACCTATCTAAAGATAGGATTTGAACATGATTATGTACAAATAATTGTTGTGCTTGTTGAAAAACAAGGCTTAAGTACTTATCGAGTGATAGGGTTTGGATACCTATTCGAATATAGGGTTTGCTTGAGTATGCAATCAGGTGATGGGATTTGGTTACCTATTGAGTGATAGAGTTTTGTTTAAGGACCTATCGCGTGATAGGCTTGGAAGTACCTGTTTGGATGACAAGGTTTGAATACCTATCGAGCATTAGGGTTTGACCAGGATCATATACGAACGATCGATGTGATTGTTAACAAACAAGGCTTAATGATTTTATGAGTTGGGAGATGCATATATTGAAAATAAATAGGGTTTTGACTAGCTACCTATCAAGAGATAATGTTTGCTTGAGTACTTATGCGAGTGATAGGATTTTGTTTGAGGACATATCAAGGGATAGGGTTTTGAATTACCTGTTTGAATAATAGGATTTTGTATGGTTGGATCATGTACCGATGGTCTTTTGGTTGGTCAACAGACAAGGCTTGAAGGATCTATTGAAATATAAAGCTTGGTTTGTAATGCTTTGATTGCATTGATGTTGCACTAGGGAATACCTATTCGAGCGATAGGGTTTCGACGGAATCATATACAAATGATGTCTCGACCTATCGAGAGATAGGGTTTATAAACGGAATCATATACAAATAGTTTTTCGCACCTATCAACATACAGGGTTTATAAAATGGAATCGAGTACGAACGATTTCTCGTACCTTTCAACAAATAGGGTTTTTAGTGAAATTATATATAAATAATGTCTCGACCTATCAACAAATAGAGTTTATTGATGGGGTCGTGTACGAACGATTTTTCGTACCTATCAACATATAGAGTTTCTCAATGGAATCGTGTACTAATGATTTCTCGCACATATAAATAGATAGGATATCTAAGACCTAACTATGATTAGGGTTTTTAGCAGAATCGTATAAAAACGATCTACCGCACCTATCAATAGATATTGTTTTGAATACCTAACTACGGGATTGTGTACAAACAATCTCAAGTACCTATTAATAGATAGGGTTTTGGATACCTAACTACGAGTAGGGTGTAAACAGGATTGTATAAACAATCTCACGTACTTATTAACATATAGAGTTTGGATATCTAATAACAACTAAGGTTTTTAACTGGATCACATACATATGACCTTGGGTCCTTTATGACAAACAAGATTGTTAACAGATCATCTTAAAAATGATCTGTTTACTTGTTAACAAACAAGGTTTATGACGGAATCGTGTACGAATAATTTCTCGCACTTATCGACAAATAGGGTTTTTGATACCTAACTATGATAAGGGTTTTTGCGGAATTGTATAAAAACAATATATCGTACCTATCAACATATAGAGTTTTAGATACCTAACTACGATTAGAGTTTAAACGGGATTGTGTACGAACAATCTCACGTACCTATCAACAGATAGAGTTTGGATACTGTTAGGATCAGTGTTGACTATAGAGACGAGGTCTGACTATAGTTAAAAGCTTAACACTTTCAATTCGATGTTAATCCTGTGAGTGATTAAGATCTGTTTCTATTCTTTGCAAATCTTCGCAAGCTCTTGAATAGATTCAAGTGTGGAACAACTTGCTGGATTTAGAGCGTCAGATGAATGAATGAAAAGAGTAGAAAGAAAATAATACAAGGAGTTTTTATGGATGTTCGGGGATAAAAACTCCTACGTCACATCTTCTTCCTCAAGAATAATGATATTCACTAGAAGACTTTGATTTGTATAGGATTTTCAACTGATAGGATTTTGGATAGCTAACCACAATTAGGGTTTTTAACAGAATCATATAAAAACGATTTCTCGTACCCATCGACATATAGGGTTTTTAATACCTAATTACAATTAGGGTGTAAATGAGACTGTGTACAAATAATCTCACATACCTATCAACAAATAGAGTTTTGGATACCTAACCACAATTAGGGTTTTTAACAAAATTGTATAAAAACGATTTCTCATACCTATCGACAAATAGGGTTTTGGATACCTAATTACAATGAGAATGTAAACGAAATTATGTACAAACAATCTCACGTACCTATCAACATATAGGGTTTAAGAGACTCAATTTTGTTTATTTTGCTTTTATAGTATCGGTCGTGGCTTGATGCCTTTTAAGGGAATATTTCAATAAAATCCTTGTTTCCCTTTATTTTTAAAAGTATCATTCACAGCTAGTTGAAACTCTCAATTGATGGTTCTATAAACACGAAGAATTTCTCATATTCCCCTATTTGATTTTCTTCAACCTCTTTTCTGGTCGTTCGAGGTTGATATGCTTTGAAAAACGTTCTTTGAACGATGTAGCCAGTTCTTATGTGCTGTAGATAGACTATCTTTTGCTGATGATACCAACGTATAGTAGGAGCATCAAGATACTAGGGGAATAAGTTGAGAACAATTAGTTCTCCGAGTCGTAGTGGGGTAATTGCGGTCACGTACATTTTAAAAAAGTAAGACATATTGCTTTTTCCTATGTACTTAGAGAGAGCTGGAAGTTTGACACCTATTGGAATAACTGCACGTTCAACAATTTTCATAGAGTCTTTTCAGTCATGATGTTCTTCAGTGATTTTTCCCTTAGCTAACTTGTTTAGTTGGACTTGCATTTCTACCTGCATGGCTTGAACTTGAGCCTTCTTACGTTCATATTCTATTAGTGGTGGTTGGTCAGCCGCTGGAATTTGTTTTTCTTGTGAACCCAAGTGGTTGATTACTTCCTCACGGTGTATCCGTGTAGTTTGGTCGATATCCTCCATTGAGTCTTTAGAGAGAGAGTCTTCTTCTTGAGATTTTTGACTAGTAGGACGGGGTTAATGGGAGTGAACATAACCAGGATTGCCTGGTTAGGAAAATGAGGAGAAGAAGGTATGTTCTAGAATATAGACGGAATTTGTATATTAGATAAAGAAGTTGTGATCAACGCGAGTTGCTCCGTTAAATGTTGTAGAGTTTCCTTCATTTATCTAAATTCAGCCACTAAGACCGATTCAGGTACGGAGGGTTCTTCGGCCATCTGGTGGCGTATAAAATGTCCGATTTTTGGATCTCTCTTTCTAGGGGTCGTGTAATCTTGTCCCAATCATGGACTGTTGTGAAGAGAAAGAGGTGAGAGTTTGCAAATATAACAAAGTACAAATGCAATGCAGAAGCATATAAAATGAATCATAGAGAAAGAGCATCTCTTTTTGTGATTCGATTAAACAAAGATAGAGTTGTTGTATTCATATACTCGCTTAGTTTGTTATAGACATGACTCTCTTGTTGATATTTTACAGAGAGTTTAAAAGGAAAAAAGTCCCTAACGGAGATCAAAAGCTTTAAGTCGAACTATAGCCTGCTCCGACACTAGCATCTTCTTCCGCTTTGTTTTCCTAAACCTCCTCATATTATTGGAGGATGAGATTCAAGTACTTCATTTGCTTTGACAAGATATTCATTTGAAAAGCGTCGTGTCATGCCATTTTTTTGATATCCTACATAGGCCATGTGGTCGATCGACCTATCCACAACGAAGGAAGCTTCAATAAAGTTGTAGCCGAAATGCTTGAACATGTTATGGGTATAATAGTAAGTAACCAATTCTAGACCCACAAGCATGATTAGAGGTTGGTCATCCATTATGAGAGTAATTTTCTGCATAAGATACCATAGGAGAATGTCTTGGATTTCATCAATACTCTGTACTAGAGGTGCAGGCAAGGGTACCGTCATTCTCCAATATTAGATAGAAGGAGACATGATGTCATCAGGCAGAACTGGTTGTAAGCGTTTGAACTTGTCAAGTAGCCATATGTAGGGATTAAAGGAGAGACCATTTTGCCCATGGTAGAAGATAAACGCCTTTACAACCCTTTGTCTTATCCATAATCTATATCTCTTTGTGTCTTCTTGATATCCAAGGAAAATCCCCTTCTTTGTTCTATAATCTAACTTTCCTTTCTTGACATTATAGTAAGCTTCACATCCAAAGATTCTCAATAACTTGTAATTTGACTTGACTCCACTCCTCACCTCTATTAGAGTCTTTAAACCTAGAGTTAATATAAGGACCAATTTACCAAGTAACAAGCAATATTAAATACTTCGCCCCAAAAACATTTAGATAATTTAGAAAAGGAAAGCATACATCTAACATTTTCAAGTAATGTTCGATTCATTCTTTCATCAACTCTATTTTCATGTGGAGTGTATCTAACTATGAGATGTCTTGCAATCACATGCTCTTTACATAGTTCATTGAACTCTTCATTCACAAATTCAAGTATGTTATCGATTCTAAGCTTCTTGATCTTCAAATCCTTAAACTTTTAGGGTGTGTTTGATAACCCTGGAATTGGCATTGGAATTGGAATTGGAGGGTCCAATTCAATTTCTTATGTTTGTTAGACACTTTAATATTAAGAATTGGAATTGGAATTAGAATTCCAATGGAATTCAATATAGTGTAATTTGATAAGTCTCAATTCCAATCTTTTTAGGTCGGAATTGTAATTCTAAATAACACGTTTTTCATGTTTTTGATATGTTTAACACGTTTTCAAACATTAAACACGTTTAACACGTTTAACATATTTTCATATTTTGGCACGTTTAACACGTTTTGACACATTTAACACGTTTTTTACGTCATTGACACGTTTAACACGTTTTTGACACATTTAACATGATTTTCACGTTTTTAACACGTTTAACACGTTTTTGACACGTTTAACACGTTTTTGGCACGTTTAACACGTTTTTGGCACGTTTAACACGTTTTTGGCACGTTTAACATGTTTTGACACAATTGACTTGTTTTTCACGTCCTTGACACGTTTAACACGTTTTTGACACATTTAACACGTTTTTTACATCCTTTACATGTTTAACACGTCCTTGACACGTTTAACATGATTTTCACATTTTTAACATGTTTAACACGTTTTTGACACGTTTAATACGTTTTTGGCACGTTTAACACGTTTTTGACACGTGTAACACGTTTTGACACATTTAACACGTTTTCACATCCTTGACATGTTTAACATGTTTTTGACACATTTAATACGTTTTTCACGTCCTTGACACGTTTAACACGTTTTTGACACGTTTAACATGATTTTCACGTTTTTAACACGTTTTTGGTACGTTTAACACGTTTTTGACACATTTAACATGTTTTGACACATTTAACACGTTTTTAACACGTTTTTGGTACGTTTAACACATTTTTGACACATTTAACATGTTTTGACACATTTAACACGTTTTTCACGTCCATGACATGTTTCATAAGTTTTTGACACGTTTAACACGTTTTTCACGTCCTTGACACGTTTAACACATCCTTGACACGTTTAACACGTCCTTGACATGTTTAACATGATTTTCACGTTTCTAACACGTTTAACACGTTTTTGACATGTTTTGACACATTTAACACGTTTTTCACGTCCTTGACACGTTTAACACATTTAACATGTTTTTCACGTCCTTGACACATTTAACACGTCCTTGACACGTTTAACACGTTTTGACACGTTTAACATGATTTTCACGTTTCTAACACGTTTAACACGTTTTTGACACGTTTAACACGTTTTTGGCACGTTTAACATGTTTTTGACACGTTTTTCTCGTCCTTGACATGTTTAACACGTTTTTGACACATTTAACACGTTTTTCACGTCATTGACACATTTAACACGTCCTTAACATGCTTAACACGTTTTTGAGACGTTTAACATGATTTTCATGTTTTTAACACGTTTAACACATTTTTGACACGTTTAACACGTTTAACACGTTCTTGGCACGTTTAACATGTTTTGACACATTTCACACATTTTTCATGTTCTTGACACGTTTAACACATTTTTGACACATCTAACACCTTTTTTACATCCTTGACACGTTTAACATGTCCTTGACACGTTTAACATATTCTTGACACGTTTAACATGATTTTCACGTTTTTAACATGTTTAATATGTTTTAACACGTTTAACACGTTTAACACGTTTTTTACTTTTTGGCATATTTTGCACGTTTTGGTACGTTTAACAAGTTTTTCACATATTTAACACGTTTTGACACATTTAACACGTTTTCACATTTTTGACACATTTAACACGTTTTTTTACGTTTTTGACACGTTTAACACGTTTTCACGTTTTTGACACTTTTAACACATTTTTACGTTTATAGGAAACACCCAACACCTCCTAGAGTAATTATCAATGACTATAATAAAATAATTGGCATGACCATAAGTCATATTTTGAGCTAGACCCATACATCTAAATGTATATAATCTAGGATTGTACTTGACTTGGATTGGGAAGCATCAAAACTTACCCTTATGAATTTTCCCATCACACAATGTTTATAAAACTCTAGCTCGCTAAGTTTTGGATAACCAAGTTCTCCTTGCCTCTTTATTTCCTCCAAGCACCTTTAACTCATATAACTTAATCTCAAGTGCCATAACATTGTAGAACCTTTGACATAACTTATTGCAAGACATATCTCTTGTGCACCAGTCAATCTATAAAGGCATGTTTCCTTTTCTTTCCTTTGAAGACTATAAAATTTCCTTTTGTTATCTTCAAGATACCTTGTCTTATACTTACACCATATCATTGATCATCAAGTGTTCTATCAGCAATCAAGTTATTCTTTAGGTCTGGAATGTGATTAACTCCTTTAAGCTCCAAAGTTGTACCATCCTTCACCTTGATTCTAACCGAGTCAATACCTATAACCTTGTAATATGTATGGTTACCCATTAACACATTTCCACCATCAAGTTTCTCATAGTCTTGGATTCAAATTCGGTTAAGAGTCATATGAAATGAGCATGCCATATTGAAGATCTAATCATTATCATCTAAACTAGGTTCAATAGTTAAGACATAGGAGGTGTCTTCATCAAAGACAATATTAACACTCTTTCATTCACTACCTTTATTTTTATTTTCACCTTGTAGTGAACTTCCTCTTGGCATCATAGCATATTATAGACTTTCTCTTTGACCTTTTTTTGGAAAACGGTTAAAACCATTTCATTGAAATCCCAAAAGTGGGAGGGTCAAAAATCAAAGCTAGACAAACTCTAGTTATGATTAAGGATGACAATCAAAAGACCCTAAAAAATGATTAGTAGCATTCATACATTATAAAAAACAAAGATTACAAACAGAAAAGACTACGTTCAAACCTAACCATCCCAACCTGGTATTTTCTCATGCCATCTATTTTCATTGAGAGGTTTTCTTCCCTTTCCTCTTCCTCTAACGATAAAAGGAGATTGTACTGAAGAGGATGATGAGTATTGTTGTTTCTCATTTTGAATTCTCTCTTTGTACGAGTGCGTTTTGATTTGATAGAAAGAATTGTTTCTGAGAGTTTCAGGGTGTTTACCTTTGTTATATTCAACTTGAATTTCTGTATTCTTATCTTCCTTATCTTCAGCTTCAGCTTCAAACTCCACATCGATTTTGGAATCTTCTTTATCGGCTTTAGAATTCTGTGTTTCAACTTTGAAATTCTGGGTGTTTTCCTCTTGAGTTTCCTCAACAACAACTTGAGATTCATCTTCCATTTTCATCATAATCTTTTGTATTACATAATTTTTTTTCCTCTTCGCCTTGATTCTCTTTATTTCTTTCTTTCGTTGCTTTTCTTTTTCTCAGAATCCTTCTTGCTTTCTTCTACAAATGTTTGATATTTGAGTTTGTCCTCCTCTATTTCCTTTTTTTTCTTGTCTACTTCTGGGTTTTTCTACTCTTCTTCTTTAGCTTTATCACATTTATTGTTTAGAAAAGTGTTACAAAAAGAACACTTTTTTGATTTCCATTCATAAGAGATCTCTATAACATTGTGTTTTTATTTTTTATCATCAACTGCCATTTTCATTGGCAAGACACTCCTAGGATGCACTTCAATGCAAATTCTAGAAAAGGCAAGTGCTCTCCTCCTTTAGTTATTGGGTCCATATATAATGGTTTTCCAATTGTACCTGCAAAATGACTAATTACTTCAGCATTGTACATGTGGGCTAGAATGTTCCAAAGCTTGAACCAAATTTGGGTAGTTTCCTTTGACCCGCTCTGTAGATTCATCTCTTCTAACCACTTTTCCAGCTTTTAAGCAATTTGATCCTGTGGAAGTATTCCCTTTCTACAAGATTTTTTTTAGATTAGAGCCCTTTTTGAACTACAGGAAGTAGTGGTCATGTATGTTTACAAAAACTTTTCATGCCCCTTTTCTCCCCACTATTTAATTAGAGCCTCTTTGGTAGTTGAGAATCATACTTTGTTTTTCCAATGAAGTTTCCAACCACCACAAACTCTCAATCCTCAATACATTTCTCCTTTACTTTAAAGACAGTTTGAATTCAAAAGGAGAGTTGAGTACCTCTATCTTTGTTTGGATATCCCCCAAGTAGATTTTTCATTTATAGGCATCGTCTTTAGATTTTTTTTCTACTTTATTCTTTCACACCTCGTTGATTTTCCATGTTGAATTACTCCTGATAGTGTAGGTCTTGGTTTTAGGAGCCTTCACCAACTCCTTCATTGCATCAACTAATCATTTAACTATCTCCTCATATTTTGTTTTCTTCAGTAAATTCTAGTCCTAAAGATAATGAATATTGAGTTAGACTGTTATTTGTTGAGATTTCACTTTACTGATTGTGATTTCTTCCTCTTAGCATGCATTAGAAGTTTGGTAATTTGGTTTCTAAGACCATACAGGTTGACTTTTTCATTATAACCAACCTTCTAAATTCCTTATTTCTTACCCTATTTTCCTACTGCATTTTCTTCAGAATTTTTAACAGCAATTGTTTCCTTACATTTGCTGCATTGCGTTTTTTCCTAGATAATTTCTTCAACAATCCTATCAATTTTCTTTTCATCTACCTCCCTTAACCATCATCACAAATTGTTTGATTGCCTTATACATATTGCTTTTCTTTCTTCCAATTTTAATGAAAAACAGAACAAAACAACAAAGTAACAAAGAAATGCAATTACATAATAGGGTACATCAGAAACCCTATCTATATAGAACATGGTAAACCAAGAACCCTAATCTTCTAACCAAACTTTGTAGATGAATGACCGACCTCGCAATTAGAAATGATACTGTGTCGTTCGTGCCGATTGTGTTGATTGTGTTGATCATGTTGATCGTGCGTACGTTCGACAAGCAACACCGAGCAACTAACAACGTGATCACAATAAGCGAACCGCGACCTTGATACCGTGGAAATCGTTTTGATCGTTCCGTTTGTGTCGATCGTTTCGTTCGTGCCAATCGTGTTATTTGTGATGAGAGAATTTACTGCCGGAATTTTCGCCAAAACCTACTAGCTCCTTGACTTTCTCTTTGACTTTGATCTACTAGCTCTAGATCATTTCTTCTTCTTTCATGTGTCCTTTGGTGGCCTCCTTCGAACATACAATGCAACTCCATAGTTTTTAACTACATCGACAATTTTTTACATTTCTTTGGACAATAAGGCATTGTGGACCTCCACCAATGTGATTAACTCCTTTTCATACAACATTGTGTCATTTAGGTTTGAATAGGACTTTGGGAGGATTTAGAGTAATAGGAGGGCTTGGTATTTTTCTTTAAAATTTACCTCAATATTCTCCAAATCTAAAATGATTTTCTACCACGGTCTTTCCGGGTCATCCTATATGTAAAGAGCTTATGCTTCTAAATAATATTTTCACAAGAGATTTAGTCATATAAATAGATTCTAGCTTCAGCCAAAGAGATGCAATTGTGAACTCCTTTGTAACCTCTCTCAATATCTTGTCACCTAAACTCAAAATGATAAGGGAATGAGCTTTAACAATAATATATTTCTTCTTGTCAATTGGAAGAGTTTTGGGCATCTGTTTTTCTCCAAGTAGGGCATCTACATCCTCTATGTCTAAAAATCATTTGTTCCAATAAACTTTTCAATGTCAAAACTTCCATCCATGTTAAACCAACCAGGAAACTAAAATAATTTTACTAATTTCCAACTCGATGTAACAACTTTTTTATCCTAACGTTCACAAGACTAAAAGCAAACAAGACTCTAATACCACTTGTTGAGGGAGAGGTGCAGTAGGTTGTTACACTTGAACAACTAAATCACACACAATCTCTTCATAAAGATAATGTTTTAAAAATAAAAGAAATAAAACAATAAAAAATAATAATAATAGAACAACACAAGGTTTTTTTATAGTGGTTCAGACAAATGAAATCACTTTCATGTCTACCGAACTTTCATTCACCTTTTCTAAATATACCCATATTTTCATTCATTTCCCCAAAATATCCACATTCTCTCACTAATCTCATTAATTAACCCACTAATTACATATTTTTCTCTCTAAACTTAATAATTACTTCATTTTATAAATATAAATATATATAATTAAAATTAATAATATTTAATTAAATAATCTCGTCTTTTAGACTAACGACAACAAGAGTTGGATTTCCCTAGCCTCCTAAAAATGTCTTCTGTTCGAACCCGTCAGGTAGCAAGTTTTGCGCCTAATTATATGGTAAAGTGTGTTAAGCAATGTATGGTTGTGGAGTATAATATTGGTTCTTATTTAATTTCAAAAAAACATTAAAATAAAATATATTACATACAAGTTAAAATATACCTTAAATAAAACTTTATATCTTTATACATTTTATTTTATTCATACAATTTTATTTTATCTTTATACATTTTATATAATATATATTTATTTGAATTATTTTTTATCATTACTTAATTGTACAAATATAATATATTTAATTTTATTATAAGACAAGAATTCCAATTTTAGGTGAGTATGAAAGAAATTTAATTTTATTCATACAACTTCATTTATCTTTATATATTTTATTTTAATGTTTATATGATATATATTTATTTAAATTATTTATTTTTATCTTTACTTAATTTTACGAATATAAGATATATAATTAAAATTAAACCTACAATTACCAATTAATAAATTAAAAATTCTAGATGTACTTTAAAATAAATATTATAAACTAAAATAAAATACATTACATAAACATTAAAATAAAATGCATATTTTATCTTCGTAATTCAATTTTATTTATACAACTTTATTTTAACATTTATTTATTTATTTTTGGGAAAACAATTAAAACCATTTTATTAAATTCCCAAAAGTGGGAGGGTCAAGAATCAAAATTAGACAACCGCTAACTATGATTAAATGATGACAATCAACATACACCTAAAGAACCTAATGTTGAGTTATGGAGCCTACACTTATAATAAACTCTACATTGTTAATTAGAGTTTATTGGTTTGTATTTGGTTTTGGTCTTGGGCCTGACCAAGAGTTATTTAGGTTTATTACCTGAATGTTTACCCTATAAATATGTGATTATTACGGGTTTACAAAAATAAGAAAGAGTTCTAGAAAGATAAAATGTGAGGCAAAAAAAACTCTATATTCCTTCTCCTTCTTCATAGTAAATCTAGTAGCGGCTGAAGTGGACGTAGCTCAATTTGAGTGAACAACTATAAATTTGTGTCTTCTTGTATTCTTCTTTCTTGCGTTTTTTACAGATTGTTTCAAGCAAGTCGGATTTGGAAAATACAAATCATAACAACTGGTATTAGAGCAATTAGGCTAGATCTGAGCATTGGAAACAATGACAAGTGAGAACAATATAGGACATGAGATTGGAAGATTCGATAGGACAGATCATGCCTTCTAGAGAATACAGATTGAAGATTATCTCTATAGAAAGAAGCTCCATGTTCCTTTGAGTGAGAAACCAGAGAAGATGAATCGATGAAGCTAAATGGAAACTCCTTGATAAACAGGTTTTGGGAGTTGTCCAATTGACGCTAGCCGAGACGGTTTCTCATAATGTCGCAAAGGATAAGACCACCATGGGTCTAACGAAATCTCTTTCTGATATGTACGAGAAACCATCTGCTAACAACAAGGTACACTTAATGAAAAAACTCTTTTACTTAAGAATGGTTGATGGTACTTCTGTCACTACTCATTTGAATGAATTCAATATAATTGTGAATCAATTGCTATATGTTGAGATTGATTTTGGGGATTAAGTTAGTGCCTTGATTTTGTTAGCATCTCTATCAAATAGTTGGTAACCTATGAGGGCAGTAATTAATAATTCAGTTGGAAATGCTAAACTGATATTTGTTGAAGTTAGAGATTATATTCTTGCTGAAGAGGTTCGTAAAATTAATTTTGGTGAAACGTTCAAAGGTTCTGCACTAAATGTAGAAAACAGGGGAAAAGGTAATGATAGAAATTTTAACCTAGGTAAGAGAAGATCTATGTCGAGGAGCAAGAGGAGTCAGTCTAAGTTTGGGCGGACATTTGAGTGCTGGAATTGTGGTAAACATGGTCATTTAAAGAGGGACTACAAAGCACCGTAGAGAAACGGTGGTGATAAAAATGATGCAGTAAACGTTGTTACAGAATATGTCACTGATGCGTTACTTCTAACTATTGATAGCCCGACAGATTCATGGGTTTTGGACTTTGGAGCGTCTTTCCACACCACTGCCCACAAAGAATTAATGGAGAATTATGTGGCTGGAAACTGTGGGAAAGTTTATCTCGTAGATGGTGAGCCACTGGATATTGTTGGCATGGGTGACATCAAATTGAAGATGAAAAATGGTTTTATTTGGAAGATTAATAAGGTGAGACACATTCCAGGTTTAATGCGCAATTTGATTTCTGTTACACAACTTGATGGAGAAGGTCACAATTTCAGTTGTGGAAATGGTGCATGGAACGTGACTAAATGAGCAATAGTTGTTGATCGAAGTCATAAAACTGGAATGTTATACACGACTTTAACTTGTAGAGAAACAGTTGTTGCTGTAGTTGATGACTCAAAAAATAGTGAACTGTGGCATTGTAGGTTGGGCCATATGAGCGAAAAAGGGATGAAAATTCTTTTGAAGAATGGAAAATTTCCAAAACTGAAGTCTGTTGAACATCAGTTATGTGAAAACTTCATTCTTGGAAAATAGAAACGGGTGTGTTTCTTAAAAATTGGGAAGGAGCTCAAGAAAGAAAGGCTAAAGTTGGTACACACTAATGTGTGGACACCTGCACCTGTTTCTTCTATTGGCAGATCACAATACTACGTAACGTTTATAGATGATTCGACAACAAAGGTATGGGTATATTTTATGAAGAACCAGTCTGAAGTATTTTCTATTTTCAAGAAATGGAAGGTTTTGGTTGAAAATAAAATAAATCAGAAAGTTAAGTGCTTGAGATCCAACAACAGAGGTGAATATATCAATTCAGATTTCAAAGAGTATTGTGTTGTGAATGGGATTAGTATGGTAAAGAATGTTCCCCAAATGCCTCAAGAGAATGAAGTAGCTGAACGAATGAATCGAACATTAAACGAGCGTGCTAGAAGCATGAGATTGCATGTAGGGTTGCCTAAAACCTTCTGGGCAGAAGCTATCAATATTATTGCCTATTTGATAAATATGGGACCATATGTTCCTCTTGAATTCAGAATTCTTGAAGAATCCTGGAGCAATAAAAAGGTAAACCTTTCTTATTTGAAAGTGTTTGGTTGTTTATCATATGTTCATATTAATGAATGCGATAGGAGCAAGCTTAATCCAAAGTCTAATAAATGTTTTTTCATTGGTTATGGTGATATTGAATTTGGTTATTGTTTCTGGGATAATCAAAATCGGAAGATCATTCGTAGCAGAAATGTCATCTTCAATGAACAGGTTCTCTACAAAGATTGTGTTGGGAAGACATCAAATGGTGATTCCAAGTTGGAAGAGACTGGTACAGTCGATTTGAGAGAATTTTCAGCTAAAGTTATACTAACTGTCAAAGAAGAACAATGTGTTGTTGAAGATGAAATCGTTGAGAACGTGGCCCCAGAAGTAAATCAGTAAACACCGGTTATATAGTTGAGAAGATCGCCAAGGAATCGAAAACCAGTTGAGAGGTGGTCTCCATCTCTGAACTATATCTTGTTGACAGATAGAGGTGAACCTGAATGCTATGAGGAAAAAATATAATTTGATGAATTGATTAAGTGGGAGTCTGCGATAAAAGATGAGATGGACTCTTTGACGTTGAATCATACTTAGGAGCTCATTAAGCTACCAAAGGGAAAGAAAGCACTTCACAACAAATAGATCTTCAGGATTAAAGAAGAAATTGATAAAATCATGAGGTACAAGGCAAGGTTGGTTGTGAAAGGATTTCAATAGAAAGAAGGTATTGACTGCAATGAGATCTTCTATCTAGTAGTTAAATTGATGATAATCAGAACTATTTTGAGTTTGGTTGTGAAAGAAGACCTTCATCTTCAACAAATAGATGTCAAAACTGGTTTTTTTTCATGGTGATTTAGATGAAGAGATTTATATTCGACAACTAGAAGGATTTGAAATCAAAGGAAAATATGAGCTTGTGTGTAAGCTTTAGAAGAGTGTGTATGGTTTTAAATAGGCTCCAAGGAAATGGTACAAAAGTTCGATAGCTTCATGAAAAATAACAATTTTCTGAGGTGTGAAGTTGATCATTGCTGCTATATCAAGAGTTTTGATAAATTGTACATTATTTTGCTCTTCTACGTTGATGACATGTTGATTGCTGGAGCAAGTTTGTATGAGATTAACAAGCTCAAGAAAGAGTTGTCTAAAAATTTTGCAATGAAGGATTTGGGTGCTGCAAAACAAATCCCTGGGATGAGAATTTTCAAGGATAAATAAGTTCTAAGCTTTCACAAGAAGAATATGTAAAGAAAGTTCTTAGCAGGTTCAACTTATATGATGCAAAACCAATTATTAACCCCTTAGCTAGTCACTTCAGACTATCTAAAGATCAATCGCCTTCAACAGAGGAGGAAAAAAATTACATGACCACTTTTCCGTATGCCTCTTCCATTGGTTGTATTATGTATGCGATGGTTTGCACAAGACCAGACATAACACATACAGTGGGAGTCGTTAACAGGTTCATGAGAAACCCGGGTAGATAAATTAGGAAGTAGTAAAGTGGATATTACAATACTTAAGAGGAAGTAGGGGTCTCGCTTTGTGTTTTCGAAAGTCTAATATGGGTTTGTAAGAATATGTTGATGCTGACAATGGTGGTGATGTTGATAGTAGAAAGAGCACAACATGGTACATTTATACTCTAGGAGGTACTGCAATCAGTTGGGTTTCAAAATTGCAGAAGATTATTGCTCTTTCTAGTTATGAGATAGAGTATGTTGTTGTGACAGAAGCTTCTAAGAAGATGATGTGGTTACAACCCTTTTTACGAAAATTGGGTCAAGACTACGAGGGAGTGTGTTGCGATGCGACAGTCAGAGTGTCATTCATTTGACAAAGAATTATGTTTATCATGGCAGAACGAAGCATATATAGGTCTGTTATCGTTTCATCTGGTCAGTTTTAGAAGATGGAGTATTAGCTCTTGAGAAGATTCTCGAGAGTGAGAATCCAGCTGATATATTGGCGAAAGTTGTGATAAATGAGAAACTGAAGTTGTGTGCAACTTCAGTTGGTCTTCTTCATTAAGACACTAGATGGAAAGCTGCTATCGATCGAGAGATGATGAAGTTAGTCTCCAAGTGGGAGATTGTTGAGTTATGAAGCCTACACTTATAATAAACTCTACATTGTTAATTAGAGTTTATTGGGTTTGTATTTGGTTTTGGGCTTGGACCTGACCAAGAGTTATTTAGGTTTATTACCTAAATGTTTATCCTATAAATATGTAATTATTAAGGGTTTACAAAAATGAGACAGAATTCTAGAGAGATAAAGTGTGAGGCAAAAAAAACTTTGTATTCCTTCTTCTTCTTCATAGTAAATCTGGTAGCGTCTGAAGTAGGCGCAATTCAATTTGAGTGAACCACTATAATTATGTGTCTTCTTGTGTTCTTCTTTTCTTGCGTTTTTTACAGATTGTTTCAAAAAGGTCGGATTTGGGAGATACAAATCCTAACACCTAATTAGTAACAATCAAACATAGAAACAATGATTATAAACTGTATTAAATCCTAATTATCTCAATCAGTATTTTTATTTCTTAATCAACCTATTGTATCAACAGGTTGTCTTTCTCTCCCCCTTGTCATTTCTTCACATTCCCCTTCCTCTTACAGTGAAAGGGAGATAAACTGAATAGGTTGATGAATATTGCATATTCTCATTTTAATTTCATTCTTTATATGAATATGTTTTGATTTGATAGAAATAATTATTCTTCTAGATTTTCAGGATCTTCACCTTGTTGTTCTCAACTTAAATTTCTAGATCATTGTCTTCATTTCCTTGAGCTTCAGCATTAGAATCCTCAACAACTTTATATTTCTCTATATCAACCATGGAATTCTCTAATTTTCTTGATTAGCCTGAGTATTTTCATCTCTGTTTTCATCAGCAACCACTTTAACTTGATTTTATTGCGATTCATCAACTATCTCTTCAACATGATTAGGTTGAGGTTCTACCTCCTTTTTCGTACTACTTTTTTCTTGTACAAATTTTCTTTATCTTATATTTTTTTTTGTTCTTTAACCACATTTTTCTTTTTGATTATAGACATCTTTATTTTATTTTCCTACATCTTTAGTTTTTGGCCTTTATGAATTTTCTAATCTTCTTTCTTAAGCAAATCACATTTTGTTCTTGCATGTTGGAAGGTATTGCAGAAAGAGCATTTGTATGGCATCCACTCATAATGATTTACATGATAGTAGATTTTCCTTTTTTGTCTACTACTGTCGTAATTTTTGGCAGTGTGCTTCTAGGATGCACCTCAATGATAATTCTTGAAAATGATAGGTTCTCTCCTCCTTTAGTAATTGAGTCCATGTATAATAGTCTACTCAATAAACCTACAAAATGATTAAGGGCT
This sequence comes from Impatiens glandulifera, assembly GCF_907164915.1. Classification (NCBI taxonomy): domain Eukaryota; kingdom Viridiplantae; phylum Streptophyta; class Magnoliopsida; order Ericales; family Balsaminaceae; genus Impatiens; species Impatiens glandulifera. The sequence continues at coordinate 124,014,806 of NC_061862.1, read as the reverse complement.
TAGGCATGGCAATGTTGCCCCCGTCGGGTTGGGTACCTGAAGGAACCGAACCATTCGGTTTGGGTAATTAATTTGATTTTCGGTTCCGGATAATTTCAGGTCAGAACCAATTAATTTTGGTTCGTTTTCGAGATTCCGAGTACCCGAACAAATTCAGTAATTAAAAATAATAGTGTTCAGTTTGTGAGGAAGGAGGAAGGAGGAAGGAGGAAGGAGGAAGGAGGAAGGAGGAAGGAGGAAGGAGGAAGGAGGAAGGAGGAAGAAGGAAGAAGGAAGAAGGAAGAAGGAAGAAGGAAGAAGGAAGAAGGAAGAAGGAAGAAGGAAGAAGGAAGAAGGAAGAAGGTACAGCAGAGAGAATGAGACTTGAAACTTAGGTTCCCATTTTTTTAATATATATATATATATATTTAAATATTATTTATTTATATATTATATAATATATGATTATTTGTTTTATTTTATATAATATTTTATAATTTTTTATTAAATAAATTTTCAAAGCTTAATACCCTTGAATTATTTTTATTTTTTTGTATTATTGAATAATATAAAATATTTTAAAATATTAAAATTTTGTTAAATTTGATCAAAATTAAGTTTAAAACATAGGTACAAATTAAAAATATTTAATAAGGTAAAATGAGTTAAATAACTAAAAAAATTAAAAATCGGGTCTGGTTCGGGTGTGGGTACCCATCGGTTCCGAACCGATATTTCATGTAATTTGAGAATCTGATTTTGTCGGGGCAACTTCGGGCCCGGTTCGGTTCGGGTTCGGGTCGGGTCCCCCAAAATATGGAAATTTTCCATGCCTATAAGGGCTTTAGAATTGTAGGTATGTGCATGTATATTCCAAAGCTTGAACCATATATATACAGTTTTATTTGGCTTACTCAATAGGTTTAAGCCTTTAGACCATTTTTCCAACATCATATAGTTAGATTCTATATATGTATGCCCATTTCGTAGAATTTCCTTCAGATTAGATCCCTTCTTGAATTTAAGGAAATATAGATCATGGACATTTACTAAAATCTTTTTTAACCCTTTTCCTTCTCATTACTTCAATAGTGCCTCTTTAGTAATTGGGAAGGATACTCTATATTTTTCATATGTAGTTTCACACAACTACATTTTCTCATTCCTTTATACAGTTTTCCTCTACTTCAGTAGGCAGTTTAAATTCAAATGGAGAATTCAATACCTCCACTTTTGTCTGTGTATTGTCCAAGTAGATTCCCTTTATAAGCATGATCTTCTGCCTTTTTTGTATTGTTTCTAGACTTTATTAGTTTTTATGTCGAGTTGTTTCTAATAGTATATGACTTAGATTTGGGAGCCTTCATCAGCTCCTTTATTGTAGAAACTGATCATTGAAAAATTGTTTCATATTTTTCTTTTTTTAGCATATTCTAGTCTTCAAGATAGTGGATGTTAAGTTGAATTGTAATATGTTGTGTTTTCTCCTTATTAATTATAATTTCTTCCCTTTTGATATGCATAAAGAGCTTTGTAATATGATTTTTGAGCCTAAACAGATTAGCTCTTTCATTATAGTGTATCTTCTAAGTTCCTTCATTATCCCCTATTTTCTTGCATTATTTTCTACAAGAATTTTCCTAGTAGTAGTTGGAGCAGATTGCTTACTTGTGTTTTTATTTTGATGTTCTTTGTTGACTTGTTCAACAATTCTTTCAATTTTATTAAATATTGCTTTCTTAATTCCTTCCAACACAAACTCCCTAACTACTTTAAATTTATTACTTTTGTTCTTCTCTTTTCCATGATGGCATAAACAGAGTAATTACAGAAATCCTAAGATTATCACGGATAAATCGCAATCGAGGAAAAATTCTAGCGACGCTTACAAATGTACAAAAATTCCTATACTAGCGACACTTAATAGTTGACTTACGACGCAAGACAATATATTTATTTGAGTTATTTAATTTTGTATGTTTAATTTTAATTAAATATATTTATAAAATTAAGTAAATATAAAATACGTGTGTTATTTTAATATTTATATAATATATTTTATTTTAATGTATTATATTTAAATTTATTTTAATTGAATTAAGTAATATTAATTATATATATTTTGTATTTATAAAATTAGGTAATCATTAAGTTTATAATAAAAATTGTGTAATTAATGGATTAATTAATGTGTTTAGAGAGAAGGTATGTATTTTGGGAGAGTGAATAGAAATGTAAGTATATTGAAAAACAAATTATATGAATATTAAAATATAATATATTATATAAATATTAAAATATAATGTGGTATACTGAGAAATATATTATATAAATATTAAGATAAAACAAATTATATGAATATTAAAATCAAATATATTACATAAATATTAACATATTTAATGTTTATTTAATTTTATAAATACAATATATATAATTACAATTAAATATACTAAAATAAATAATTTAAATAAATATTATAAACTAATATTAATATATATAAATATATAAATATATATTATATTGTAGGATATGTGTAATTAATGGATTAATTTTTGTGTTTAGAGAGAATTGCATGTATTTTTTAGAAAGTAAATAGAAATGTAGATATATTAAAAAAAAATGAATGGAAGGTGGGTAGACAAGGAAGAGATCCCAATAAAAATGTCTACATCCACTTACCTAGACAAAGTAGACTATTCACTATGATCAAATAGTGATCTTACAAGAAGATACACAGATTTAGAAAAAACACTCAAAACTAAAAAAAAATAAAAGGTTCTTTTTGGCAACCTCACTTGAGAAATGAATATATCTCAACACACTTCTGATTGAAGCTCAATCTTTTGAAGTTCCTATAATTATTAAATAGCCAAAGTTCAGAAAATTATAATTTTAGGACAAGACAAATAGGAGATATGCAATTATTACCTTACTTGGGTTAATTAGGCAAATATGAATTCAAATTACATTGTTATCTTCTCTTATTTTTCTCTTAGTTGTTGTGCTTTCTCTGGAGCTCCGTTGATGTCATTTTCAAGACATGGATCATTATATGGATCAATACTTGGATTAATGATATGAGAACTACATTTTCAAATCAAAATCACTCATCAAGATTAACTCTTTTATTTTGAGTTTTATTCTCCAACATTAAATCTTAAACAAAGAATTAATATTTAATCTTCTTATCATTAATTTGATTAGGAATATGTATTAACATATTCATCACCAATCACAATAAAATCTTTTTAAATACCCTCTCGATCCATTCTCATATCTACAAGTGTGTTTGAACTTCATAAATTTTACGTTTTTCCTGTATCGTACAATGACGAACCTAGACACATAATTATGAATATTGTTAGATAAATTCATACCGGTTCAAATAAACCTAACTTAAACAAACTTCCTATGCAGGAACAAGGAACCGGACCGGATGAATAAAAGAAAACCAAGTGAAGAAACCGAACCGGTCAAGCTATCAAACCGATCAAGCACATTCGGTACATGACTGAACAGAGGAAGGATCGGCCAAAGCCTAAAAGCCAGATCCATCAAATAGCCGATCAATCCACAAGACCGGAAGAAGTCCGGTCACTTCACTATCAAAAGATACTCGGCCAAGTCAAGAGGCCAACCTAGGCCAAGTCAAGAGGCCGACCTGCACAAGAAGACACTTTGGGTATCTGTTGAGAACGATACCAAAGGAGCAGACTGAATACTTCCATATCCATGCAAGTCTGAGGAAAGCCTGTAGGCTGCAGAAGACAGTACTACCGGATCCTTCTACTTCGGGATAAATCAGAAAGGAAATCTTCAAAGTACAGACAACTGTCCAAGCAGACAGTGCCTACATTGAGTAAAAAGACAAACCCAGCAGGTTTGCTTTTACAGACCGGCAGGTCTGGAACAGGATGCCAGGTCTGAGATTGACTGTCAGGTCTGAGGAGAAGACCGGCAGGTCTGAAACACTGAATCACTGCACCACTGACCAGCCAATCAGATTCAAGGAAGTGAAATATGACCGTTGGCATATTTCACCTATAAAAGGAGGCAGTTGCAGAAGAGTAAATGCGCGACATTAAGAGACATTAAGCCAGACAAGTGAAGCGTTGAGAGCATTTACTACAAGTGATAACAGTGTGGTATTCTAAGAAAGCCTAAGTGCTAAATTCTAAGTGTGTTCTACAATTTCGGTGTGAATTGTAAGAGTGTTATCGAGCAGAAAATAAGTCTCGATCGGATTGTATTTGTATTCCTTAGTGAATATCCTTCTCGCGGTTTCGAGAGGAAGGGGTGACGTAGGAGTTTTATCTCCGAACATCCATAAAATCTGTTGTGTTATTTACTTTCTGTTGGCTTCATTACATAACCGACTAACCTAACAACATCGCTCAAAACCGAATCTCTACTTACCATACCGAATATCCAGATAACCGAAACCGACCCACCATTCTTCAAATCTCCATCATCCGAAACCGACTTCGCCTATCATACACGTGTACCGCTTCAACTTGAAAGCAAACCTCTTCCGCGCTTGAACCTAGTTCAAGGGTTTGTGACAGGTTGTGTAGTATTGAAACCCCGGTGTTAATCTCTAACCGGATTAATCACCACCCTACGAGTGAGAACCGCTAACCGGTTCAACCCCCGGTCCACCAGCGGCGACCTAGATCCTAACAATTGGTATCAGAGCAGTTAGTTTCAATACTCAAGCAGACATGTATCAAGATAGGCCTCCAATGCTAGAAGGTGATGACTTTGCCAACTGGAAGGCACGCATGCACCTGCATCTAGTCACCTTGGATGATGAAATGGAATCCGTTCTAACCGAAGGACCGATAGTCATTGATAAAGACAGAAAAGAATGGACAGCTGATGATAGGAGAAGGAACAATCTGGACAACCATGCAAGAAACCGGATCTCCAACAGCGTGGACAGAAATACATACTGCAAGATCAGAGATTGCAAAACTGCAAAGGAGACTTGGAACACGGTCATTCAGATTTTTGAGGGAAATGAAAGAACCAAAGAGAACAAGATAATGGTGGCCACACAGAGGTTTGAAAGCATCAAAATGAAACCAGGGGAAACTATGAAAGAATACAGTGACCGGTTCACTGGTGTATTAGATGAGTTAGCAAATCTGGGTAAGAAGTATGACAACAAAGAGGTCATCATGAAGGTTTTAAGGTCTCTTCCAAGTGCCTGGGATATAAAGACAATGGTCATGAGAGAATCAAAGAGCCTACGTAAGATGAAATTATACGATGTATTCGAAGATCTCAAGGCTTATGAGTTCGAGATGAACTCCAGAACTGAAGAGGAAGTCTCGGCCTCAACGTCAACTAGAGCACTGTTCACATCTACGGAACCGGCTGCACCTGCTCCTGTTTCTATATCTACATCTGCACCGGTACCGACTCCTGCACCTGCACCGATCAGAACCGCCGAACAGTTTACTGAGGACGCCATGGCCATGCTTGCACAGAAGTTTGGGAGGTTCATGAAAAGGAGCCAACCGACAAACAACTACTATGGTGACAAATCCAATATAAGATGTTATAACTGTAACTGTATGGGACATTTTAAGTGGGAGTGCAGGAAACCAAGGAGAGATACCCAGAAACCAGACTACCAAAATAATCGGAACTATCAACAAACCGGTGAAGGAAGTGAAGTACCAAAAGCATTGATAGCCGACGATGGAGGAAGTCTATGGGCTCACAGTGACAGTGACGATGACCTCACATGTCTCATGGCAAATGAGGAACAGGTATTTGACTCTCCCTGTGATGAATTTACTAAAGATGAACTATATGAAGCATTGAATGACATGGTAGAGGAATATAAGAACCTACTGACCATGCTACCTAAGCATATCAACCTTAAAGCCGATCCCATAGGACCGATCCCAGTAGAACCAGAGGTACCTATCATAACCGAACCGGAAGCTATACAACCTGATGATACTCATACCCTAGAAACCGAATTAGACCTTAACATCGAACAACCTAGTGAGCCGACTAGAGAACTAACCGAAAGAGAGAATGCCCGCTTTGAATACACGATGGCCGCCTATAGGAGATCTAGCAATATAGTAAAGAACCTGAATAAAGAATACAGGCATCCACGTTGTAAGAATGGCCTAGGATACACAGAGAACAGATCTAAAAACCGAAAAACCATATGGAAAGCAAAGCTTACAAAAGGAAACATCCCCTTTATAAAATTCCTAAAGAGCACCTGTACAGCTGAAGAAGAGGAGACCGCGTATTATAGGGAAGAAAAGACAAAGTACGACTATGTTGGCCCAACCGATTCATGGCTTGACCTTGAGAAAAGGAAAGCAGAAATCCTCAAATATAAGAAAGACTTCCCTGAACCACGTAGGTCAACCTATAGATCATCAAACCAAAGACCATCATCATTTAGGTCATCTGTAGGGAAACCGAAATACACCAGACCAAGTGTAAGGAGAACAGTTGAAACTTTAGCAAAGAAGACCGTTCGGTTTATCAAGGTTTGGGTACCTAAGGGACTAATCGCATGTGGACCCAAGTAAATGTGGGTACCAAATAGTTGTAAATATGTAATTTTTGCAGGATCCAAAGAAACGGTTAGGAAACTCTGAATGGTTCTTGGACAGCGGTTGCTCCAGACACATGACCGGAAATAGCAATCTGCTAACCGACATCAGATCAGTAACCGGTGCTCCAATCACCTTCGGTGACAACTCTAAAGGTAAAACCGTGGGCAAGGGTAAGATTGTCCATGGTAACCTAACTATTGATAATGTACTTCTAGTTGAAAACCTACGTTTTAATCTACTTAGCATCAGTCAGATGTGTGATGCCGGATACACAGTAGAATTCCTTAAACATGCATGCTTAGTTAAGAACTCTCAAGGAATAGTGCTACTAACCGGAAATAGGATAGGTAACATCTACAAGGTAGACTGGAAAACTAGAGTAGAACACCCTATATGCATGATAGCTAAAACTGATCAAACCTGGCTATGGCACAAAAGATTAAACCATCTAAACATGAAAACCTTAAACTACATTCGTGGTAAGAAACTAGTTGAAGGCATCCCAGATATAGTATTTAACCAGGATAAGGTTTGTTCAGCATGCCAGATGGGTAAACAAACTAGGTCATCATTTGAGAGCAAAGGAAATCTCCAATCTAGCCGATGCCTAGATCTTCTTCACATGGATTTATTTGGACCGATTCAGGTCATTAGTCTAGGAGGTATGCTTTACACCATGGTAGTTATTGATGATTACTCTAGATATACATGGGTAATATTCTTACCATCTAAACGTGAAACGGTATCAAACCTAATTAACCTCCTTAAGCGTCTGCAAAATGAAAAATCAACTCGTATAAACTGCATTCGAAGCGATAGAGGTACCGAATTTACTAATAGCACATTAACTGCATATCTTGATGAATCCGGCATTAGACACGAGTTGTCTAGTGCCAGGACTCCTCAACAAAACGGCCTGGCCGAGAGAAGAAACCGGACTCTCAAGGAAGCCGCACGGTCCATGATAGCCGACTCCGGCATTGCTCAGAAATATTGGGCTGAAGCTATCAACACTGCATGTCATACACAAAACCGGTCTTTGATTAACAGATTTCACAACAAAACACCGTATGAGGTTTATTTTAACAGAGTTCCTAAACTTAAATACCTCAGGATTTTCGGTTGTAAATGTTATATTCATAATAATGGTAAAACCCAACTTACTGCTTTTGATGCAAAGACCGATACCGGCATTATGCTGGGATACTCTTCAGTAAGCAAAGCATATAGAGTGTATAACAATAGAACTGCAACCATGGAGGAAACAATTCACGTTGTTTTCGATGAATCGGTTGAAAGCAACACTGCCTCATGCTTCGATCTACATAACAGACTGGAAAATAACGATATTCATTCTGATAGCGAAGATGAGACCCCGGTCTTCAGGGGGTTTGTCCATGACCTAATGGGTAATATTGATACCCTGCCGGATCAAGCTGTTTCACAGCAGGAAGCTGACACTTCGGTCCAACCCGAGGAAGCCGGTCGGTCTGACAATCTTGGTCAGCCTACCGACATGTCTAGCCTTGATCAATTAAACGGTAACTTGGTAGACACCCTTGAACTGAATCTCAGAAGAAACAGTAAACATCCTCCTGAGCAAATTATAGGTGACCCTTCAGAACCTGTTCGAACTAGGAGTCAACTTCTGGAAGGATATTTTAACTCTGCTTTTATATCCCAGATTGAACCGAAAAGAATAGATGAAGCATTGTCAGATCCGGACTGGATCTTGGGAATGCAAGAAGAACTAAACCAGTTCGAGAGTAGTAAGGTCTGGTACTTAGTTCCCAGACCGAAAGATAAATCGGTCATAGGAACAAGATGGGTATTCAGAAACAAACTCAATGAGGACGGTTTGGTCACGAGGAACAAAGCCAGATTAGTGGCTCAAGGCTACAAACAGGAAGAAGGCATTGACTTTGAAGAGTCATTTGCTCCTGTAGCCAGGATTGAAGCCATTAGGATCTTTCTTGCATTTGCTGCTTTCAAAAATTTCAAAGTTTTTCAAATGGATGTTAAAAGTGCATTTTTGAACGGTGATATACGAGAGGAAGTGTATGTTGAACAGCCACCCGGCTTCAAGAACGCTGCACTTCCAAACCATGTATACCGACTAAACAAAGCTTTATACGGTCTAAAGCAAGCACCAAGAGCCTGGTATGATACGCTAACCGCATTCCTATTAGAGCATGATTTTACCATCGGTTCAGTAGATAAGACCTTGTTCAAATTTGAAAAGAAGGAACATATCCTACTTGTTCAAATCTATGTAGATGATATCATTTTTGGTTCCACTGACCCCAAGCTTTGTGACAAATTTTCGAAAATGATGACTGACAAATTTGAAATGAGTATGATGGGAGAATTAAGTTTCTTCCTAGGTCTTCAGATTAAGCAACTCAAGGAAGGAACATTCATCAGTCAACCGAAATATACCAAGGAGCTTCTAAAGAAATTCGGTATGGACACCTGCTCCTCGGCGGCCACTCCAATGAGTTCATCCATTAAATTGGACAGAGATGATGAAGGGCAATCAGTAGATCAGATTGCATACCGGGGCATGATCGGTTCCCTGCTATATCTGACAGCAAGTAGACCGGACATCCTGTTTGCAGTTGGTGTATGTGGGAGATTTCAAGCAAATCCAAAGCAATCCCATTACACAGCCGCAAAGAGGATACTGAAGTATCTAAAGGGCACACCTGATGTCGGTCTGTGGTACCCAAAGGACTCATCATTCAATCTAACGAGCTACTCAGACGCAGACTATGCAGGCTGCAAGATTGACAGAAAGAGTACCAGCGGAACATGTCAGTTCCTTGGTGACCGACTGGTATCATGGCATAGCAAGAAGCAGACATCCGTGGCTACATCAACCGCAGAAGCCGAATACTTGGCGGCCGGAAGTTGCTGTTCTCAACTTCTCTGGATCCAACAGCAACTGAAGGATTTCGGCATCACAGCCGAAGAGTCCCCAATTTTCTGTGACAACACAAGTGCCATTGCGATTACATACAACCCGGTTCTCCATTCCAGAACCAAGCACATCGACATAAGGCATCATTTCATTCGAGAGCATGTCACGCTGAAGCATATCCGGCTGGAATACGTACCCACCGATCAACAAGTAGCCGATATCTTCACAAAGCCTCTACAGGAAGCTAAGTTTTCTCAATTTAGACTTACTCTCGGTTTAACCGACATCAGTCAGATCCTTCCTAAGGACACTTAAAAGGAAAACCGGTTTCGACAGATAAAACAGGTAGCTCTTCTTAAGCTGCTGATCTTTGAATTCTCAAGATGCCTATGGAAGAACCGCCCAGCCCATCAGACAGAGTAAACCGACCGGCTACTTGGTGGAAACACCAACTAACCGCATCGGGATGAACAACTGATGACTGACCGGTTCGGAAGCAGGTCATCCCAGATTATTTGAACTTCACAGATATGGAACAACTACCAATGTTTATAGATATCTGTTCTGAAATGTTGCTTTTTTCAAAGAAAAATGGTCGTGCCTAAAAAGACGTGAAGATCTTTTGATATCTTTCACAGTCCAGGCCTATGACCGACACCTAGGCCTGCAAAGTTACCTGTTTTATGCAAAAGATTATTACCCTGCAGTTATTATGCCTCATCTCACTCAATACCTGGACAATAGGATAGCCCCAATACTAGTATTTAAAGGAAGCACCTCTTTACTTAACCACTCACAAAGCAATACACTCCTTCTCTCACTAAGGCAAAGAATCTCACAAGAGCATCCTCTTTTTCTAAAGGAAACTCAACAATGTCTGCCTTCACTAATATCCTCCAAGTGAACTTCGAATCATGCTCAGATACAGATCACTATGATCTGTACAGAATGATCAAACAACTGGAGGACACCGGCCTTCAGTACTTTCTAGATGATAACCAACACATCTACCCCCGATCTGTCATTGAATTCTTCAATAATGCCAGGGTGTACCGGGGGACACCCTACTTCAACACCCACGTACAGTCAAAAGTTGGGGGTGTACTCTTCGACTTCACCGAGCAAGACTTTGCTCGGTGCTTCAATCTGCCCAAACAAGGGCTCACGGACCTCCATCCTCCAGCCGACACCAAGGCTGAGGTCTCTCTCTCACTCTCCCGGTCAGATGAGCCAGTCGATGACCATGGCTCCAAATGTTCCTTGAGGGCTGAATACCAGCTCCTCAACGACATATTAGGGAAGAGCATCCTCGGAAAGGATGTCACCTACACATATTGCACGGTAACGTTCAATATGATGGCGGCCATCATAACGAGGACGCCAGTCAACTGGTCAAGGGTGCTGTTTGATGTCCTAATTTGGACAATCGGCACCAGATCCGTGGCGATCGTTCCCCAGATCAGCCGGCTTCTTGAAGAACTCGGGGTCCCAACCTGTCCACCCGAAGGTTTGGAACACACCCAGGTGTTTACCAAGGAGATCATCGACTCGTTCTACGATCGGGTTGAGAACCGTTAAGTCACTCCTTCTTGCATCCGGTCATTTTGCTTCACGCACCGGATGCATTATTGCTCAACTCGAATTCGATCATATCGGCTTTATCTATTTCGGTTCTATCTATGTTTTTCATATTTCGGCGTTATCTCTACAACTTTCAGTCTCCATCATTTATGTATAACATATTTCGGCTTTATCTCCACCACTCTCGGTTTCTATCTAATCAATGCTGTTTATGTGATAAATGCACTTAATGAGACAATCTAATTAAATGAGCTAACCCCCAACCACCTGAATATTTAATATCCAACCAAATCAGTTACTTTACAACCAATACTTACCTTGGGTTCTGCGATTTGCTCCTTCCCCATGTATCATTAAAAGGGAAAAGATTCTCTTTCTTAATAAGACAAAACTGAAAATCAATGCACAGATTTTCCCTCCAAAACCAACTCTATATAAAGAGCTAATCTCTCCTCATCTTATCACATCCAAAAGTGAAAAACACTTGTATTCATCTCTTGAATCCCTCTCTCTCTATAACACAATCATGCCGAGTCGCACTCTGGGAAACTTTCTAAGCGTGGATTTCGGCTCCTGCTTGGCCGAATGGGACTACGACCACCCAAAGAAACACATGTTTGAAAGTCTCATTGTTACCGGTCTTCAAGCCTTCCTTGGCGAATCCGGTCCCATACTGACTGAGGACGTCAAGGAATTTTTCAGAAATGCAGTCAACTGGGGAGACCGCATTGTAACCACTGTCAGGAATCATACCTTCCGGCTTGATGAAGCCGAATTTGCCTCTCTCTTCAATCTGCCCAAAGAAGGGTTTTCTGATTTTCCGGCCTTAGAGGGCACTGATGAATACTACTATGTGTACCGCTGCTTAGGAACCTTCGAGACGGTGGACACCTATGGGTTAAAAACCCGCCTCGGTCGAAGCACTCAGCTACTTCTTGAGATCGTCACTCGGTCCATTCTGTGCCAATCTGTAAATCAGCGGTTCTCAAAGAATACCTATAATATGATGACCCACATCTACAACCACACGCCCATCAATTGGGCAGCGGTCCTTTTTCAAACTTTGAGGAAAATGGTGCGGACCAAGAAAGGTCTCGGCTTCGCACCACACATCAGCAAGTTCATCCTCAAGTACCGGCCAGATTTTGGACCGGGCACACCGGCATCCCCCTCAAACATTCTCGATAAAGATGCCGTGGTGGAAAAGTACTCCAAATTCGTGTTTACTGGTTAAACATCCTTATTTAAATGTCTTCCTTTCGATCCTATCGGTTTCAATTATAATAAAATACTGTTTCAGTCTTGATCGCCTCTCTTTACTTCTTGCATTTATCTAACATAACCGGCATCATATCGTTCGTATCCGGTTTCATAAAATGTTTAAAACTGCTAAACACCGAGCAATCAAAATAGCCGAAACACTATTAGAAACCGATCCGTCATTCGGTATCAAGGAAAAGATTGCGTCACCGATGACATAGCCAAAATTTTGGAGGGAAATCTCCCGCCTAACAAAACCGCCCACCGTTTCGTACGAAACCGCTCAGACTGACACATTTCATTTTGGAGGGAAATTTTCCCGCCCATTCGTGATGGGACGGTTTGGCTTCCAAACCGCGCCTATAAAAGGGGGCCTTCGTCATATTTCTCTTCATTCTCACAAATTCACTTTCTCTCTCTACACCTCTAAAATCCTTCGAAGCCGATTTCTTTCATTTTCAGAATCCTCAAAACATGGGTCGTCGTGATGCGGCATTGTTCAAATTATATTCTCAAGTAGATTTTGAGGAGATTCGGCAATATGGAACGACCGAGGCAAAAGAGGTAGCTAACCGGCTGATTGAGACCGGTTTGGAATATCTACTTAACGGTCCTCACATAATATACAAGGAAGCGGTAGAAGAGTTCTTCAAAACCGCAACCGTCTCCTATGACAGGATCCTCGCAACGGTGTGCGGTTCTCACGTAGAAATTACCGAGGCAGTAGTGGCCGAGAGTTTGCGTCTCCCAACTACCGGCATGGATGCTGTGGCAGAGATGGACGAGGATACATATAGAACAGCCTGCCAACTTCTATCGGCAACCAACGAACCGCTTACCACATCCGGAAAGAAACAGACGCTGAGACCGGAGCTCATTCCGGCATGTGACGTCTTTGCCAGGGCGATCCTGGCAAGGGGAGGAAACTTCAGTAATCTAACCAGGGACAAAATAAAGATGATTTTTCGTCTGATGGATGGAACGGAGATCAACTGGGCAAGGGCGGTGTTCAGCAACCTTATGGGAATGGTAAGACCGGGCTCGGACAGGTCTTGGGGGTATGCTGTACAACTCGGTAAAATATTCTTACATCTGAAGATCAAAGTCGGTCCCGGTGTTGGAATACGAAAAAGCAGCATCATTCGATCAAAGCAATTTCTTCCACGAAAGCCGTCGGCCTCTAGTTCCTCAGGTGGCCAAAAGAAGAAAGCCGCAAAGAAAAAGACCCCGGCAAAAGAAAACACCGGAGGAAAGAGGAAGGAAAAGGTAATCTTCGAAGAACCACCTCAACAAACCGAGGATGAGGAATGGGCTGATGAGGAAGCCGAAACAGAGGGAACCGAATATGAAACGGTCCATGAGGACGATCTCTCGGCTCGGACTCCAACAGATGCCGACCAAAGCTTCAATCCTGAGACCACCGAGGGTGGGGAAGGGAATCATGAGGGAGCCGATGATGAGGGCCTCAGCAGGGAAGAAGCCGATGAGGCCGAGGCCGAAAGACTAGCCCAGAATATCTTTCAGGGCATTATCAAAAGAAACGTGGACGTTATCAGTTTGTACTTGGAATGGCACGATTACCGGTTCAACTCTAAATATAAAGATATCCTACAGGATTACGATTCGGTAAAGTGCATCAACAGATTGGAGGAAGTGGAGGACCATATCTTAAGCCTCACAAAATCCAATACCATTCATGAAGTACAATGCCGAACTGGCCTGCTGATACCGAGAAGCCAGCTTCGACAGATAAGAAGGCGTATCAGAAAGATTAAGGAAGAGTATGCCGAGGAGGGATCGGTGTCTACCGTAGCACCGCTAGTATTAGAAAAGCTCGAAAAAGGCAAATTGGAGTTACACCAAGAGATAGCGCGGTTAGAAGCAATCTGCGTTCAGAAACAAGTTCCAGTGTATACCGCTCCGGTCGTCGAAGATTTTCAGATGGACTGGGCATCAACTTCAAGGGAAGACACCGCGACGCCAAGGGACTTTGAGACTCCAATGACAGATGATGAGGTACCAAGAACTGATGAGGTACCGTCTCCAAGAACCGATGAGGTACCGACCCCGAGAACTGATGAGGTACCGACTTCAAAGACTGTTGAGGTACAATCTTTAGAGGATATCGAGGTACCGATCCGAGAAAATGCGGCACTGGCCTTGGAGGAGACGGTCACATCAGCTGCACCTACTGAGGTTGTTGAAATACTGGACTCCGATGCTGAGAGAGCCGATCCTAATCAGACCGAGCAGTCCGCTCCCACTCCTCCGCCGGCAGCCACCGTCTTTGTTCCTTCTAAGGAATGGATGGATGATCTATTTCAAAAATTTGAAGTGGTTGTTTCGAAGCGAATTGAGGACCGACTCCGGCAGTTTGACACTTCAATATCAGAGAAGATTGATGACCGAATACTTGACCACAACGTCTCCAAGCTTCAACCGCTCAAGGACAGATGCGAGAACGCATTCGATTCGGCCAAGCAGTTCGCCGATGTGACAAAGGACGTTGTGGATTACCATCAAAAGCGCCTGGAGCAACTTACCACCGGACTATGGGAAGAATCCGGTGAGCGAGCAAATTGTGCTCAACATATTTTAGCTCTGGAGGGTCTCACTTCGGAATTAAAGAAGGATTTCGAACGGGTCGACCCAACAATTGAACGAGTCTCGGCACTGGAAAAGAAGAACGAAGATCTCGAGGCCGAGGTAAAGGCACTTACTGCACAGATGGCCGAGATCCTGAAAGCTAAGGAAGCCGCGGATGCCGCGGCTATAGAGGCCGATGCTCTGGTTGCTAAGAGAGTTCAGGAAAGGCTGGACGCCGAGGTTGGCAGAGACAAAGAAGCACCGCAAGCGACCCAGCTAACCGCGCCTCAGCTGACCGAAGATGAAAGAGAGGCCGAGAGAATAAGAAGGGCTGAGAGCATGTATCCAGGGTATGCTGAGCAAATAGCAAGACAAGTCGCAGCGGATGCCGAACGATTAGAAACGGAGCAGCGACGGCTGGCGGGCTTTGCAAAAGAAAATGAGAAAAAGAAGAAGGCAGCAACTTCCGCTTCAGCACCAGCAACTTCCGCTTCAGCACCGGCAGCCTCAGCTTCGGCATCAAAGAAAAGAAAGAGGCCGGCTAGTAAGAAAGTTCGAATTCTCGAGACGCTCAACACGATCTCTGAACCGGCAGAAACGGACCCCTCGCAGCAAGAAGACCTAATCGAGGAAGAGGTTGTAGAACAGTTGCGGTCTCGATCAAAAAGGCCACAATCCTCTCAACCGCAACCGCCACCACCACCGAAGAGAAAGAAGAGCGCCTACGAATTCACGGACTCAGAATAGGGACTCTCCTTCCTTTCTTATTTGTCTTAAGTTTTTAGGCTTTGTCTTTTTCGGTTCGCTATAAATATATATAAAGTTATTTTTGAATACCGGCCTTATTTTGCATTACTACTTGATTTTGATAATTTTAAATAAAATAATCAAAAAGGGAGAAATTGTTAGATAAATTATAGAGATTCTTCCAAAACCAGAGATTTTTTTTTAAAAAAAAACCCTCCCTTAAAATTTTTTCGAAAAATTCTCTAAGTCCTTTTCAAAAATCGACCAAACAAAACAACCGGCCTACGGTTGCAAACTTACATAATTTTGATAATTTTAAATAAAATAATCAAAAAGGGAGAAATTGTTAGATAAATTCATACCGGTTCAAATAAACCTAACTTAAACAAACTTCCTATGCAGGAACAAGGAACCGGACCGGATGAATAAAAGAAAACCAAGTGAAGAAACCGAACCGGTCAAGCTATCAAACCGATCAAGCACATTCGGTACATGACTGAACAGAGGAAGGATCGGCCAAAGCCTAAAAGCCAGATCCATCAAATAGCCGATCAATCCACAAGACCGGAAGAAGTCCGGTCACTTCACTATCAAAAGATACTCGGCCAAGTCAAGAGGCCAACCTAGGCCAAGTCAAGAGGCCGACCTGCACAAGAAGACACTTTGGGTATCTGTTGAGAACGATACCAAAGGAGCAGACTGAATACTTCCATATCCATGCAAGTCTGAGGAAAGCCTGTAGGCTGCAGAAGACAGTACTACCGGATCCTTCTACTTCGGGATAAATCAGAAAGGAAATCTTCAAAGTACAGACAACTGTCCAAGCAGACAGTGCCTACATTGAGTAAAAAGACAAACCCAGCAGGTTTGCTTTTACAGACCGGCAGGTCTGGAACAGGATGCCAGGTCTGAGATTGACTGTCAGGTCTGAGGAGAAGACCGGCAGGTCTGAAACACTGAATCACTGCACCACTGACCAGCCAATCAGATTCAAGGAAGTGAAATATGACCGTTGGCATATTTCACCTATAAAAGGAGGCAGTTGCAGAAGAGTAAATGCGCGACATTAAGAGACATTAAGCCAGACAAGTGAAGCGTTGAGAGCATTTACTACAAGTGATAACAGTGTGGTATTCTAAGAAAGCCTAAGTGCTAAATTCTAAGTGTGTTCTACAATTTCGGTGTGAATTGTAAGAGTGTTATCGAGCAGAAAATAAGTCTCGATCGGATTGTATTTGTATTCCTTAGTGAATATCCTTCTCGCGGTTTCGAGAGGAAGGGGTGACGTAGGAGTTTTATCTCCGAACATCCATAAAATCTGTTGTGTTATTTACTTTCTGTTGGCTTCATTACATAACCGACTAACCTAACAACATCGCTCAAAACCGAATCTCTACTTACCATACCGAATATCCAGATAACCGAAACCGACCCACCATTCTTCAAATCTCCATCATCCGAAACCGACTTCGCCTATCATACACGTGTACCGCTTCAACTTGAAAGCAAACCTCTTCCGCGCTTGAACCTAGTTCAAGGGTTTGTGACAGGTTGTGTAGTATTGAAACCCCGGTGTTAATCTCTAACCGGATTAATCACCACCCTACGAGTGAGAACCGCTAACCGGTTCAACCCCCGGTCCACCAGCGGCGACCTAGATCCTAACAAATATATTTATAATCTTTAAATCTAATGTAAAAATCCTATTTTTAATAAATGGACAAACATTGTAGTAGAGACCACTCATTTGGGTGGGAACGTGGGATATATCGTCGATTTTTTCTCATTTGTAACCAAATCGATTTGAATCTTTTAGACGTGTTTAAATACGCAAAACATTTTTCTTTCTTAAAATCTTAAAAAATAATTAAGTAGCGACTTTTAAAATCAAAATTAGTTTAATCTATACAAATTAGTAATGAATTATAATTTTATATTCCAATTTAATTTATAATCTCGTCCATGAGATTCGAAAGAAAGGTATGTATAATTCTATCGAGTCAATATTTTTTGAGAGGTCTACTTTTAGGCGTACAAACTTAAAACTGAAATTATTGGTAAAGAACCATATAGCTCTATGGATAAAATGTTCTTGATTGTTATCTCATTTAATGTTCTCTTTTGTTGATGATTGGAAATACCAGTGACAAATTAAGATAAAACAATTATTAAAATAACACATGAGTAGAAAATTTTAAAGATTAATTTGTTCCTTCTACTTGAAAATATCCATGTTATGATAACTTTGCACAAGGAATTGTTTAGAAATAATATTGACTGATTTAGACTTAACAGAAGGATGAAGTGTCAGATATTGTGAAAAGGACAAGACAATAGCATAAGAGAAAATAATATGGAGTCAGCAAGCATTATTAGTTGTATATTATTTTCAATCATCTGTTACTTTCATAACCATGCCTGTTAAATGTTTTTCATTTTCATGAATATTAGTTCCATTTTGCATTTATGAATCATAACCTACAAGGGGAGAAACACTATCTTATGACTTCGAATTTTGTTTCTAATTATTGATTTACTTAATTATGTTATTTTCAAAATTATGTTATTATAAAGCTATAATAGTAGTTAATATATATTTTGTTTTTTAGATTTATAAATCTTTTTCAATTACAAAAGTCACTACTCAAATATAGATCCATATTCAAATTTTTATATAGAAAATCCATTCATAACTCAAATAGAATATCCAATTAAACGATGTCAAAATAGATTCTATCAATTATTCTGATTTGTAAAAGTTGATTATAATATTCTTTATTAGACAAATGCTATAAATTCCTAAGAATGTTAAAAACATGAATTTGAGAAAAGACTGTGACAACAAATTCGATTCGACTAAACAAGACGACATAATAAATCAAACACAAAATTAATTTAAATTTAAGTTGTGAGAAGAGAAACGATATACACTCTAATTTAAAAAATTCATCGAATCAACCATGGAAAACAATCTTTTTCAAACTTATAATAGGTTTTCTTTTAAAGGGAGACGAGATAAATATCAATTAAATGTTCATTTTTCTCTAGTTTTCAAAGTATCAATTCTCGTTAAACACAAATAAGAATTTGATGTTTTAGAAACTCATTTTTTATAATTTCGAACCAATAAATTATTTTTAAAATAATCAAATAAAAGGCTCATTAAATGTGATTAAAAATAAAGATAATTTGGGTCCAATGTCATATAAATCTGAGTTCAAATTTAAATAAATAAATACGAACCTATTTTACATAAATAAATAAATAAACATGATTAATTAAAATGTTAGAAATTAATCATTTTGCTTTAATATGTTTGAAAAGAAATAACAAAAACTAAAAAAACAAATAGTGTCTTAGCCAAGAACCTAGTCCAAACAAGTCGAGCCCTATTAATGTCCAGGCGAACTAGCACGGAACACAATACTAGCCGCTAATTTTGTTTGATCTAAACCATTGATTTTTCAATAAAGACTAAACAGAAGATTTAGGGAACATGTATTATTAATGTAAGAAGTGAAATTAAATTAAAAATTTATAACCTTTATAAAATTATAGGGTGCTATACTTTATATAAATCATTGAACCTGAGCTCAACAAAAGGCTCTTAGTTTTTTTTTTGGTCCAAAATATGTAAGCATCAGACCCAATTAAATAGTAAAAGAATTATCGCTTTTCGTGCTTTCCTTCTCATTGAGCTAAATTTGCCTAGAAAATTCTTAGGTTTTTGCTCAGGTTTTTCAAAATAATTTTATTATTAAGTGCCGTCATTGGTTCCCCTAGATTCGTTCGGCGTCATTCTTCCCCAAATGATAAACGGTCGTAACGAAGCCTCCGATAGCTACTTCCCTAGGTAGACGATTCATTTCCCGTGCCATTCTCCTGTCTCCTTCAATAGTTGGGTAATCCCACTTTCAACTAGGGTAAGATTTTTTTCTTTCCTACTCTAGATTTTAGAACGGCTTCATTTTTATAATTATCGATTAGTTACATAGGTTTAATGTCTTACATTTTAGGATATAGGTGTTTGTTGCATAAGGGGGTCGAGGTTACTTATTTTAATTTTCGTCAAAGACTCCAAGTATGATTAACGATATGTAAGTTAACTTCATCAAACATTCAGGTGAGTACTTAGTCCATGTTAGTTAATGTTAAATTCTAATGATTGTAGATTTTATATTTTCCCATTGTATATTATATATGAGTTTAGTATGCTCGGTTATGTCACATTAATCCCTAACTAGGAAAATTCATAAAAATTTGGGATGTTTAGATATGAAAGGGTTGTAATGTTTGTATTGAAGTCAAATGATGTCAAACTAATGAGGTCATTGGACTATGCATGTAGCATTAGTTCAACAATTTTCAGGTAAGGTGCCTAACAAAAAAACATGTAATCATCCACTATTAAAACAAAAGTGTCTTAAAAGAGAAACCACCACCACAATTAGATATAAACCGCAATCGACAATCAAACGTGAAATTCATTTCATAGGGTACAACAAAACAAAAACTCTACTCTAACGACCAATGCCGACCCTGAGAATTGAGCTTTCCTATCCCACATAGAAAAACGTGGAATTTTTTTTGATGCCCTAATTTAATTTTTAAAAATGGTTAAAAAAAGAGTTTTTGGTTAGATTTGAACCCATAAACAAATAAATTCTTTTCCTTTCACCTTGAACCACTATGATACACTTGGGATATGCCAAAAACCCGGAAAATCAATAACCGAAGTCAATCGATAGTTTACAGGTTTCATTTTACCGGTTTGTTAATTAACCGGTTCTAATGGTTTTAGTCAACCGTTTTTTACCGATTAAACCGTTCGGTTTTGTTTAAACTATTTTGTAGAGGTTGAACTAGTAATCGGTAATAATTTAATTATATATTTATATTAATTATTTTATGAATATTAAATATATTATAAATAATATTTAATAATTTATTAGTTAGTTTGAAATTTTAAATAATAATTTTTGTAGAATTATTTAAAAAAAAAAACTAACTTATATAACTACAAATGGAGAATTTTAAAATATATTATATTTTTATAATAATATTATATTATAACATATTTTTAAATATTATTATAATATATTATATTATAACAATAATATAATAACATAGAATAAAATAATGGAGAATACCACAATATTACCGTGCAACAAAGATTTAAAAAAAAAATCATTTAATAAATTTAATACTTAATTTTAAAGAATTGAATTATGGATATTACAGTTAAACTAGTTAACCGATCGGAATTAGTAAAACCAGAACTGATAAAATCAATAGTAATACTAGTCGGTTAACCGGTTTGTAAAATAACAAGTAAATTCGTACTTTATCTGAACCGAATAATCGATTAACTAGTTAATCGGTCGATTCAACACCCTAGCTTCACCTTATTATGTTAAAAATCTAATAAATTTAACAAAAATCATATTTTTTTTATTAAATGGGTTACCCTAGGGAGTGGGTTACCCTATCCCATGGGCTTTTTAGGCTTACCTTAGGGTTGGCCCTACTAACGACAAAGTCCAACAATAAAAAAAACAAATCACCAATAAAAACTCTTTCGGCTATAGATAGAAATAATCTCAAAAGATCAGACGTCGAAATCACCATAGATCAAAGGAAACGTGATCGGCACAGCGACAAGATAGGCACAAGTGGCACGGCACGGGAGACACGATATTTTCATGCGTCGTTAGTCATCAAATCGACGCCAGAATCACTATTGATAAAAGGAAGCACGATCGACACAGACGGCATAACACGATCGACACGAGAGGTATGATATTGTTGTGTGTCATAAGTTAGCCATCAAGTGTTGTTAGTCTAGGGTTTCTTGTGCATTTTAAAGCGACGCTGGAATTTGCCCTTTATTGAAATATATCTGTTATCATTTTTTAGAGTTTCTAAAATTACTCTGTTTTATTACTCTAATTATGCCATCATGGGAAAGGGAAAAACAAAAGTAATAAAAAAGTTAAGGACTTTTTCCTGGAAAGAACTAAGGAAGCAGCAATCAGATAAATTGATAAAATTGTTGAATAAGTCAACAAAGAACAACGAAATAATAATACGAGTAAGCAATTTACTCCAACTTCTGCTCAAAAAATTCATGTAGGAAATAATGCAGCAAAATAGGGGATAATGAAAGAGTTAAAAAGATAAGCTATAATGATAAAGCTAATTTGTTTGGGCTCAAAATCGGATTACAAAGCTTCTTACGCATGTCAAAAGGAGGGAAATTGTCATTAATAAGGAGAAATCACATCATATTATAATTTAACTCAACATCCACTATCTTCAAGACTGGAATCTACTGAAAAAAGAAAAATATGAAAAAATTGTTCAATGGTTAGCTGATATAATTAAGGAGCTGATGAAGGCTCCCAAATCTAAGTCATATACTATCAAGAGAAACTCGACATGAAAAACTAATATAGTCTGGAAAACAAAATTGCAAAATAGAAGATCATGCTCACATAAGGAAAATCTACTTGGGCAATACACAAACAAAAGCGGAGGTACTTAATTCTTCATTTGAATTTAAATTATCTACTAAAGTAGAGGAAAACTGTATAAAGGAATGAGAAAATGAAATTGTGGGAAGATACATAGGAAAAAACAGAGTATCCTTCACAATTAATAAAGAGGCACTATTAAAACAATGGGAAGGAAAATGGTTTGAGAAGATTTCAGCAAATGTCCATTATCTATATTTTCTTAAATTCAAGAAAGGTTCTAATCTGGAAGAAAATCTAGGAAATGGGCATACATATATTTGATCCAACTGTATAAAGTTGAAAAAATGGTCTGAAGACTTGAACTTATTAAGTAATTCAAAGAAAACTGTACAGATATAGTTTAAGCTCTGGAATACACCTGCACATATGTACATTTCTGAAGCCCTTAGTCAATTTACAATTTTATTGGGTACACCATTATACATTGACTCAATTATTGAAGAATGAGAGAATCTATCATTTGTTGGAATTAAAATTAAGGTGCATCCTAGAAAAACACTGTCGAAAAGTATGACAGTAGTAGACAAAAAAGAAAAACCAACTATCATGAAAATCACTTATGAGTGGAGGTCATATTAATTCTCTTTTTATAATACATTCCAACATGTAAGCCCAAAATGTGATTTAACTAAGGAAGAAGATCAAAAAATTCATAAAGGTCATGACGTAAAGATGCATAAAAATTAAATAGAGGTTCCAATAAGTAAAGAGAAAATGTGGTTAAAGAACAGGAAACAGAAGATAAAGACAATTTTGTAAAAGAAAAAATTAGTACGATGAAGGAGGTGGAACCTCAATCTACTCATGTTGAAGAGATAGTTGAGGAATCATAATCAAATTAAGTTGAAGTGGTTGCTGATGAAAACAGAGAGATGATATTCAGGCTAATCAAAAGGAAGCAGATAATTTTAAGATTGATATAAAGGAATCCAAAGTTGTTGAGGATTCCAAAGTTGAAGCTGAAAAAAATGAAAACAATGATCTAGAAATTCAAGTTAAGAACAAAAAGATGAAGAGCCCGAAAATCTTGAAGAATAATTATTTTTATCAAATCAGAACGGGTTCATATAAAGAATAAAATTAAAATGAGAATAGAGAGTATTCATCAATTTCTTTGCATAAATCTCTAAATCTTGGATCTAGGCATCATTTTGTTCACCGAACATCTTCTCTACTGCGACGCCAAATGGATAACCATCCGCAACAATATTTGATTTTTTAAAGATGGAATTTCGTCGTTTCTAGACGGATTGACTTTGTTCAAAAGGCGAAATGATCACTCTACTGGTGATCATTTACCCTACATTTATAGGCATAATCAGTGCCTATGTCACCAAGTTGATACAAGAATAACCAAAATGCCATTAATAGCTTTTGGCTGATTCGATCCATTTGAAGCTCTCAACCGAAGCTAAGAGATTCACTCTCTATATTCAAATCAAAGAAACTCAAAAATCTGCCATGAGTTTCAACCTTTCAGATTTTTTGAAATCTTTGCATAAATCTCTAAATCTTGGATCTAAGCATCCCAAAAGCTTCCCTAAGATCTATGAAGTGTTCTTTAATCCTTGGTATGCTTCCAATCATCTTTAATTCATACTAGTTTGAAATTGAAATTTTTATATTTCAGTTTTCATAAGTTTTATAATGTTTAGTTGTTGGATTTTAGTGTTGGAAATTGATCTTAAGATCATTTTCAAGATTTCTGTTTAGGTTAGAATCAATAATCAACCTTAAATAGAAAAACCCAAATTAGAATTTGAAAAATTCAAAAATCGGGTTTATTGTTCTTGAGTTAATCCTCAAGAACAGTGCCCATAAATCATCCAAACATATTACTAATTATGTTGGAAAAAACTGTTTGGATCATGTTTGATCCATCCGATCATGTTTGATCAAAATAAAAAAAATCTCAAAATAAATGAAAATATTTAGTGCTTGAATTGGTCCAAACAAATAGACAATGTTTTTGATTTGGTACTAATCAAATATATGAGGTATAAGGAAACTATTGACTTGCTTCTTTCATCTTAAAATAGTTTTAAAACCAAAACTCGATTTTTAGCTACAAACTATTTTCAACAAATTGATTATCACACATGTCTAGTGATACATTAGAATGATGTTCTAAATATTTCTAGGAGCTTTGTGAAGCTACTTAGGCCCTTGGATGAAAAATCCAAACCCTCATTAAAATTGTAAAACCTGCAATTTTAGTTTTCTTGAGGACCGGTAAGTCCGACTAAGAAACTTAACCTGAGCTCAATATGTCCGACCGAGGCTTGTTAGTCAAGACCAATAGGTCCGACCGATGTTCTTCATCGATGACTGAGAGGTCCGATCGATGTTCTTTAACTAGGACCGAGAGGTCCGACGAAGAATTTTTACATCCGACCGAGAGTTTAGACCTAAGACCGAGAACTCCCGAATCTATGATCGATGACATCCATCCAGGACTGAGAGGTCAAACCTATGGCTGTGGAATCTCGACCTCGACCAAGAATTCTCAAACCTAGGGCCGATAAAGTTAGAGTTTTTAAGAATTTGATTTTTTTAGAAATCCATTGTCTTAAAATTCATGGATTATTAAAATTTGAATCTAAATTAATTATTTTTAATTAATTTTAAAAAAATTGGTATTTTTTAAAATCTTTTAAAATAATATTTTATTTAAAAAAAATACTTCTGACATGTAAACCGATGTTAAAACACTCGAACTTCAAACTTTATCATAGAAATTGAAGAGGTTTTTTTCATGAGGTTACAAGTGCAAATAAAAAAGAAGGAACTAATTGTCAATTGTTAACTATGCTGGTCAAATTGTTGAAAAAATGTGGCAAACTTAAAAAATGGTATTGTCTTATATGTTACAATATAAGTCTCAAGTAAGACATAAACAAGGTATTGAAAAAACATTAGAAAAAATAAATTACATGATATAATATAGGTTGCGGAATAAGATGAAAAAATGTTAATTAGGTGGTTAATTGTTGAGTCGTTATAAATTGAAATAAATTTTATATTTTAGATGTTTATTATTTTTTCGTTATATTATGAGACTCAAAACTTTTTCTTTTTTTTTAAAAAATAAAAATTTTGAAACCATACACAAATGGATTACAAAATAATTGGAAGTATTTAAATACTTAGAATTTAAACTATAAATTCTAAATAAAGTTGCAAAATTTTAAATTAAATAGATTTTGGCTTTCAAAAAATATTTCATGTTTGAAATGGTTAATTTCTAGATGTAAATGTTAATGCAAAATATGTTTCAATTTGTGTGGTACATTTTACAACTTCGGAATTGAATTGAATTTCTACAAAGTTGACAAATTTTGTTACAAGGGATACATGGAAATCGAATTTTTTTATGCAAATTAAGTTGCAACTTAACTTAATGCAATTCCAACTTTATTTTCTTATAGCGTAGGAGTTGGAAATTTTCTATCAAATATTAAAAGAGTCAATAAAAATTAAAATTTGTGTTTAGACTCATGGCTAGTGATAAAACGTTATCACAATTCAAATCCAAATTAAAATTAAGAAACTTAACCCCTTAATTATTAAATTTAAATTTATTTTATTATTTCATATTAATTTTTGTTTTTTTAAAAAGTGACATAATTTTTTTTATTAAAAATGTCCTAAAATAATAATATAATATAATCTCGTATTAGTTAGAAATTATTAATTAATTATTTTATAAAATCATTGTAAATATTATCAGTGTAATAAATCAAAGTAATTTAATCCTCCTCATAATAAACTCCATCATATAATTCTTATTTATGTTTTACAATCAATACTAAAATCAAACTTGATATTAGAGTTTGATAAGTAAAAATACTATTAAAAAAAATCTTTCTATGGAAGTATAATATCAGCTCTACAAACAATAACGAAAAAAAAATTATTTCTTTAATAATTTTTAATCTCACCAAAGTAATTAATGGTAAGAGTCAACTTAAGAAACCAAAATGTCAAATATTCGATTACATCTGAAAGCGTTTTGAGTTTAAGCGGGGATCATAAATGTGATTGTCACCAATTACGAAAAACGTAAAGTTTAATAGACAAAACTACTAAAGATCAAAATTTATTCTTATCAGAGATGTTTTGATTTTCAAGAAAAGGCAAAGGGAAATCTAAAAATTCCTTCCAAATTCTTTTAAAAAAAATAAATGATAAAAAAAATTAATTTAAATCAAAAACACACTAACATATTGATCAAAGGAATTGAGATAATCGTTCTTACTGTATGAATTCAGCAACATTTGCTTCTTAGTCGAGTAATTTTGTTATGTTTAGTTATTCTAGTAAATTTTTTGATGTTTAACAAGATGGACCAATAATTAATCATTTCAATAAATTCACCCCTCTTCCATTTTCCTATTATAGTCTAACAATTCTATCAATGGTTCATGATGTAATAATTGTCTGCAATGTATTTTTTTTCTAGAAAATTAGTCATTACTGTAAAAATTGTTTTTATAATTCACCTGGGTAGTATATTAGCACATATGGTTCTCAAGTGCACTCTATATAATATTTTTATAAATTTACTAAAATATGAATTACACCCCCATTGCATATACAATTTGGTGCCCTAATTTAGGTGCTACTAACCATATCACTTTTGACTTTAATTATTATCACTTATATACTCTTTATTTAAGTACTCAAACTATTAAAATTTAAAACAGTAAGATTCTAAATATTTATAATATTAGCACCACTAAAGTTTCAAATCAACCAAAATCTCTCTGCGTACACATTTCAGATATTAGTAAAAGTATGATCAGTCTTGCAAAATTTTCATCTTATAATAATATCTTGATTGAATTCCATTCGAATTTTGTCTTATTAAAGATTGGGATACGAAGAAGATGCTTATCGAGAACTTACTTAAGAACGGACTTTATTGTATTAACCCTATTAAAAGTTTGTCTTCAACTTGTTCTCGTAAACAAATGTTCGTTGAAAGTTTTTTTCTTATATAAATTTGACATTCGCGACTAATTAAAATATCTTTCTAACAGGAATACATATTTAATTATATCAAATTTTAAACTACCAATTTGAAGTACTAGTATTATTTCTTGTATTGGATCATGTCAATATGATGGATTATATAAGTTATATTTTCTACTTTTAAATATACATACATAACTCTTTAGACCTAATTCATTTAAATGTGTAAGTACTTGCTCCTGAATTAAAAAAAAATATTTCTACAAAGGCTAATTGCATCTAGTTAAAGTTAATAGTTAATTTTGAATCCACATCGTATAAGTGAGATTCCAAATTAATTATTAAACGTGGAACAATGTTAAATAAACAAAAGTGATTATAAATAAATAAACACGATGAATTATGCTTGTGGAAATAATTATTTTTGTATTTGATTTGCAGGATTAAAAAAATGCCGTTGAAAATTTGACGACTATCATCGTGGAGAGCCTGAAACGGAGAGCCGATCGGGCGAGCCAAACGTAGACGGAGGCCAAGTGAGCATCAACGCAGAGGAGCGGCCAACCACACACGAATCCCAACCACACACGAATCGCCAACTCACCCTGTGGGAGCGGTCCGTGTCCAAGGAGATCACTAAGGGCTTGTTTGATGAATGAGTTATTAGGATAAAACCTAGTTTTTATTCCAAAACTCAAACATCATATCAACCATCTAATAAATAATTTTATCTATTTAAATATCAAAACTATCCCAGTAGTAAAAAAAGACCTTATAGCAATTGGTAAATCAATCGTTATTAACCTCCAAACAAATCGTTATAGGCCCATAACGATTGGTCATAAACTAATCGCCTTCAATTGGAAAAAGTCTTCTCATTGGTGCCTTAATTGACAACGACGATTGGTAGATGACCAATCGCTATAGACTTATAGCGATTGGTTATTAAACTAATCGTAGTTTCCATGTAGTCTATGGCGATTGGTTATATTAAACCAATCGTAGTTTCCTAATGAGTCTATAACGATTAGTATAAACACCAATCGCAGTTTCCTAATGAGTCTATAACGATTAGTATAAACACTAATCGCTATAGACTCATTAGAAAACTGTGATTGGTTTAATAACCAATCGCCATAGACTACATAGAAACTGTGATTGATCCAATAATCAATCGTTACATGCTAATATAAATAAAAATATTAAATTTAATAATATTACCATACCTATAAAATAAAAAATTTAACTACAACCATAATTAAATCATAAAGACTAAATACTCAATTGAACCAAAATCATCATAACCAATGTTATTAAAAAAACACACAACCAAAATATTACCAAGATCATAACAAAAGAAGTTCTTAACACAAACACCAACATTTAAAATCAAAGTAGTATTACACCAACATTTAAAATCTAACCAAAATTACAACAAAAGTTCTTACATAATTCGTGTCTTCCCCAGAATTATCGTCGTCTTGTTGTTGGGATTGCACGGGTAGAATTGCTATTGATGACCCTTGACCCGATGATTGACCGCCAATATTAGTAAACTAGGCAAATAATGTAGGATCTATTGATGCACCGTTTGACATAAACTTTGACATAAAACGCATCATCTCGGCTCTCTCCATCCTCAAATTCTCTTCCGTTTTAGCTTTCATTTAAGCCTTCTCCATCCTCAATCTATCTTCTATTATATCTTCCATTTGAGTCTGAACCCTATTTTCCATATCATCGAGTCTTCTTTGCAATGTCATATCCTCTCGACGTAATTCTTTTTTGGACATTGCAGGCCCTCTAACTAGGGAAGCTAAAACATATCCCATTCCTACAATATTTCCCTTGTCTTGAGAACCAAAAAATCCTTCAACCAAATCGACATCAGAAATGTCGGGACGTTCAACTCGCAAATATATTAATTCATTCTACAACAAAATATGTTAATACCAATAATAGAAAAAATATAAAGTAAACATAATTTATATATTTACCATTTTCTCCAGTATGTGCAGATCAATAGTTTTATCCTTTTTGGTCCTAGTCGCCAAAAAGAAATCTTCATAGGTTGGAATTTATCCTTCTTGAACTTCCTGAGAATGTAAGTTAAATTTTAATTCATTTGAAAACAAAGTTAAAAAATAAGTCTTACCATTTCTCGTTGCAGCTGTGTAAAAGATATGCTACCAGAACGATGTGCATATTTTGATTTTTTTGTTTTCTATGGTAGCACTTCGTTTATGCAATTAATATATAATGTTATATTCTAAATGTTATATTAAATTCAAAATATGAAAGAAGAACCTGAAATTTATTGGTAAGGTAATGGTTTTCAAGAAGTCACTCACAATCTTGTTAGGTCATTTCATCAGGCTTATCCTCCCTGATTGCTTCCACATTTCCTTTGTGCTTCCTTATTTTAGTGAGATTTATGTCGTACCTACAATCCTCTCACCTCGTCTTCATATGTCTCAAGGCGTCGTCTTGATAACTCTCAATATCATCTGAATCAAATTTATCCTAAAATAAAACGTTTTAAAAAAATGATTAATTTCAAATAGAAATGTATTAAAAACGAGTAACTTACGATAACATATTGCCATAGAGTATCTAAGGTGGTGGGGGTGAGGTGGCGCCAATGGACCGTGCAATGTGGAATAATATTAATCTCTCGAACAATGGCCCCCAAATGCCGACTCCACATGCCCCTATTTTTGCAGCACGACTTTCTTTTAATTGGGCTAATGTGACATGCACCTTTTCTCCATTAGCTGTCAATTTGGCCAATTCAAAGTTTTGTTGCTACCTCACCTTCTATGGGAACTTGAAGACTATGTATGTGTTCTTCATCTGTCAATTGTGTGGGTTCATCTAGATTTTCCACATCATCATCAATGGACGGTCGTGTAGGCTCTACAAGTTTTTGCTCCTTAGGGATATCCTCCACTCGAGTATGTGATGAAGAGTCACCGAAATTCCTTTTTTCTTTCTAAGGGAATTGAGTTGTTATTGCAAAAATCCAGACTGAAAACTCTTTGAAGGTGTCATTTATACCTGAAAGAAATATTTAACATCAACATCTAAACAATAGCGAAGAATAATGAAGAAAAGTGAACAATAGTAATATCATACATTTGATTGTTTGAAATTTGTCTTTGTTACAATATCCCAACCCAGTTTATTACCAATGTCTTGGGCATAATATATTTGTTTTTCTTGAGTTGCTAATATAAATGGCTCATTTTTTATATTGAGACTTTCGTTGAAAATTTAGGCTAACAAATCAGTATTTATCAATATGAAGTCGTGTAGTTCTGGATTGCACATCATACCAAATACACTTAAATACAACAATTCGTTTACCACTAAGTTATTGCATTTCAATTATATTTGTAAGTACACCATAATAATTTCGTGTTTCCGTTCCATGACAACCAATCACGAGTATTCCACTATTCTAAGTCTTCAATCCAAGGTCATGTCTTCTAGTGGTGAATTTATATCCATTTACTTTACACCAAATAAAAGTTGACGCATATTGTGTGGGACCGATTCCTAACATTTGTAGTTCTAAACTTCTTTCGCTTTTATCAGAAAGTTGTTGAACTCTATTTTTGAACCATGTGTTATATAATTCATCACATCGACCATTTGAGTATTCTTGGATATACTCGCTGCATATTAAACACATAATCAATTTTTTGATCACATTCATACATATAAAAAAACTTGAGAACATTCATACCAATAAATGGCTCCGCTTCTTCACAATTTTTTAACACATATGAATGAGCCAATTCTCATTTATCTGATTCGTAAATGTATGTTCTCCCTGATGATAATTCTTCAACAGATGATAATATGGCAAGAGAACTCGGTGGTTGGGGTGACATGTGCATCGAGGAATCTTGAAAATACGTAGCACACAAGTTGATACTTTCATTTACCAGATAACTCTCACTAATTGATACTTCAAGATGATATTTATTTCGAACATATTATTTTAAAGTTCTCATATATTGTTCTATATGATACATCCATCTATATTGAACCGTTCCTCCAATCAAAGTCTCCATTGCTAAATGAACAGGCAAATATATCATAATGACAAAAAAATCCGGGCAAAAATATTTTGTCTAACTTGCACAGTGTTACAACAATATCATTGTGAAGTTGTTCTAAGTCAGCTTTCAATAGTGATTTTGATCACAACTTCTGAAAGAATTTTGAAAGGCCCACAATAGCTTCATATACCTCATCCTCAAGTAAACCACGTCTCGCTAGCGGAATAAGATACTCTAGTAAAATATGGCAATCTTGACTTTTTAATCCAGAAATCTTTAAATCCTTGACATTTATACATTCTCCAATGTTCGAGCAAAATTCTTTTGGAATTCTTATGTCTTTTACAAATTGGCACAACTTCAATTTTTTCATTAGACAATATATAAAGGCCGGCTGGATATTGAAGAACACCCCTCACATCAATTGTTGCATGTAAATGATGACATATATTCATGAGCTTCAAATATTGACGTGCTTTTAAATTATCTTTGGTCTTTCCTTTTAGATCCATGATGGTTCCAAAAACACTATCACATATATTTTTTCAATATGTATCACGTCTAAATTATGTCTCAGCAATAAATCTTTCCAAAAAGGTAATTCAAAAAAAATACTCATCTTATTCCAATTGTCATCCCGATTTGATAATTAATAATATCCTTTCTAGTGGGATCTCGAATGAGAACTCTATCTTTCAAATCACTTACTTGTATAAGAATCTCACGTCCCGATAATAATTGAGGCACACTTCTCGATTCGATAGTGTCATCGAACAATTCCTTTTGTCTACGAAATTTATGATTTGGTGCGAGAAATCGTCAATGACACATGTAACACTCTTTATTACTATTTGTCAATCTCATGGAAAAAGTATTCTTATTACAAGATGGGCATGCCAATTTTCCCTTCGTACTCCATCTAGAAAATTTTGCATAAACAGGAAAGTTGTTTATCGTCCACATTAAACTAACACGCAATTTAAAGTTATAAGAAGTTAATGTTGGGTTGAAGAGAAAAATAAGGAACGAAAGTTACAAAAGGAAAATGAAATTTTATTATTTTGTTGTGATCTCCATCATCCCATTACAAGGTAAATATATAATAAAAATAAAAATCTTTTCGTTATCTTAGAATTAAATATTGTAACTTATAACCCCCAATATTATCCTAATCAATACCATAATTAATTAAAAATATTTATTTTAATTAAAAACATTAATTTCAACACTCCCCCTTAATGTTTTTGTTGGTCATGCCTAACAAATCTCGCAAGTAGACGAATTTGTTTAAAGGAAGTGCTTTAGTGAAGATATCTGCAAGTTGATCTCCAGTCTTTACGTGCTTGATCATTACTTCTTCATCATCCACTGCTTCACGAATGTAGTGATGTTTAAGGTTGATGTGTTTTGTTCGACTATGAAATACCGCATTTTTCGACATAGCAATTGCCGATTTGCTATCGCAAAAGAGAACTGTAGCCATATCTTGTTTCTCCCCCATGTCTTCTAAAATCTTCCTTAGCCAAACCACTTGTTTGGTTGCTTCGTTTGCCGATACGTATTCGGCTTCGGCGGAGGAATGTGCAACTCTCTCTTGCTTTTTCGAGGCCCATGAAAAAATACCTGAACCTAGTGAATAACAATACCCGGATGTACTCTTCATGTCATCCATGCTTCCAGCCCAATCGCTATCACAGAACCCAAACAACTCAATATCTTCACTATCATTTTTTTCAAACATGAGACCATACTCCATAGTCCCTTTAATGTATCGCAACACTCTCTTTGCAACTCCAAGATGAATTTTGCTTGGTCGGTGCATAAACCGAGATAATAAACCCGTAGCATACATGATATCGGGTCTTGTAATCGTAAGGTACAACAAACTCCCAACCAGACTTCTATATTGTATCGCATCAGCATCACCACTACCATCATCTTTCACCAACTTCTCATTTACTACCAATGGAGTCATCACGGGATTACAATTCTCCATTTTAAATTTTGAATGAATGCTTTGGGCATACTTATTTTGACAAATAAATACACCTCCATCATTTTGATCAATCTCAATACCCAAGAAATAATGTAACAAACCTAAATCATTCATCTCATATTTCTTCATCATATCAGTTTTGAACTCATTAATCATGTTTTCATCATTTCCAGTAAAAATCAAGTCATCAACATAAAGAGAGACTATGAGCATACCGGATTCACCATGCTTGATGTAGAGTGTCGGCTCGCTAGGACTCCTAAAAAATCCTCCTTTAGAGAAATACTCATCGATATTTCCATACCAAGCACGAGGTGCTTGCTTCAATCCGTACAACGCTTTCTTCAACTTGTATACTTTTTCTTCTTCTCCTTCAACATTGAAGCCTTGTGGTTGTACCACATATACCTCTTCTTTCAATACTCCATTCAAGAATGCAGATTTCACATCAAGTTGATAAAGCTTCCATCCTTTGTGAGCGGCTAATGCAATCAACATCCTTATTGTTTCGTGTCTCGCAACCGGTGCAAATGTCTCATGATAGTCGATTCCAGGTTGTTGAGAATACCCTTTTGCCACCAATCTTGCCTTGCATTTTTTAACCGAACCATCAGGACTCATTTTCGTCTTGTAAATCCATTTCAACCCAATCACATCTTTTTCTTTCGGCTTCTCTACTAACTCCCAAGTTTCATTTTTTTCGATCATGTTGATTTCTTCTTCCATTGCTTTAACCCAAATCTCCTCTCGAATAGCTTGTTCAAAGCTTTCAGGTTCTACAACACAGAAACTACATCGAGCATATATGTCATTCAAATTTTTCATTTTTACCGGAGTACGGATCGGAATGGATGAACTCGCCCCGGGTTGTGTTGTCGGAGATTGTTGATGCTCACTTTCTTCATAACCACTTTCATTGACTTGTCTAGATGACTCCCTCCGATCTTCTTCAAAAACCGGCATCTGTACATCCTCAACACCTTTCTCTTTCCAATCCCATTGTTCTTTTTCATTAAAGATCACATCCCGACTTTCAATCACCTTATTTTTCTTCAAGCGAAAAAGCCGATATCCCTTCGACTTGGTGCTATAGCCAACGAATATACATTTTTCACCTTTATCTTCAAGTTTATTTCTCATTTGCATCGGGATATGAGCATAGCAAATGGATCCGAACACTTTCAAGTGATTGACTGACGGCTTTCTACCCCCGGACCATGCCTCGAATGGTGTCTTGTTTTCAACCGCCTTTGTCGGACAACGATTCAACAAATAAACTGCTGTATAGGTTGCTTCGGCCCAAAAAGTCAATGGTAATCCCTTTGCATTCATCATGGTTCTTGCCATCTCGACAATTGTTCGATTCTTCCTCTCAGCAACGCCATTTTGTTCTGGCGTATAACTCGTCGTCAATTGTCTTTCAAGACCAATATCTTCACAATATTTCTTGAACTCCTTCGAGTTGTATTCTCCTCCTCTATCACTTCTTAATCTTTTAATCACTTTACCACTTTGTCTCTCAGCCATTCTTTGAAACTTCTTGAAAACAGAAAGTGCTTCTGATTTTTGCCTCAAAAAATAGACCCAACACATTCTTGTAAAATCGTCGATAAAAGTGATAAAATATATGTTACCTCCGTGAGAGTTTTTGGACATCGGACCACAGATATCAGTGTGAACGAGCTCCAACAATGATTTTGCTCTCCAGGCTTTCTCTTTCGGAAACGTCTCTCGATGGATTTTACCAAGAGCACATGCCTCGCAAACATCATGCTTGTCATCAATATTTGGCAACCCATATACCATAGTTTTTTTGCTTAGCAATTTCAAGCTCTCAAAGTTCACATGCCCAAGCCGTTTATGCCACAACCATGACATATCTTCAACATCGGTCTTCATCGATGCACAACTTGCAGGTTTAAGATTAAGAGGAAAATTTCGATTCCTCTCCATCTTAACAACCGCAATCAACTCTCTATTATTTTTCTTATCAAAAATTTTACAATAATCATCATCGAAGTACAATGCATGATTATTTTGCATAAGCTGCCCAACACTCAGCAAATTTTGAGCTAAATCCGGAACAAACAACACATCATGGATTAGCAATTTACCTTTCTTTGAATCTACTGCGATCGTACCTCTTCCATTTGATTTCACCACAGCACCATTACCCATTGTGATCCGAGTTGTGTCACTCTTGTCAATTTTGCAAAAAATTGACTCATCTCCGGTCATGTGATTGCTGCACCCACTATCAACATACCACTCGTTATCATTTTTTCCAATAGCCGCTTGACATGCAAAAAATGTGCTTCCATCACTTTCACAATTCCTTTTCTCCTCGGTATAATTGGCCTGCTCTCTTCTTTGATCTCGACAATCCTTTTGCATATGACCAAACCTCTTGCAATTAAAACATTGAGGTTTACCTTTATGATAACAGTCTTCTTCAACGTGACCCGATCTTTTACAATGATGACAAAATTTGTTATCATGGAAGTTTCTACCTCCCCCTCGGCCACGCCCTCGACCTCTTCCATAACTTCCACCGCCACGAGAATATTGACGTTTACTCGAGCTTTCAGTAGAATCTTCTTTTACACTCACTTTTGATTGAAAGGCACTTTCGATGGAAGCTTCGGTATGTCGCTTCATCCGTTGTTCATGCATCTCAAGAGAACCCATCAAATCGTGAATACTGAGTGACGAGAGGTCTTTCATTTCTTCAATAATGGCCACCATATTGTCATACTTTGGAGAAAGACTTATCAAGATCTTCTCACAAACCGTTTTGTCAGTCAAGTCATCGCCAAGACACTTGATTTGATTTACAACTTCGATCACCCTTGAGAAGTACTCTTGTAGAGTTTCTTTCTCCTTCATCCTTAAATTTTGAAACTCTCGTTTGAGAGTCAGGAGCTTCACTGTCTTCATTTTATCGCTCCCTTCAAATTCCTTTTGCAATATATCCCACGCTTCCTTCGATGTATTAACCCCTATTATTCTCGGAAAAAGCTTACGAGAAATACTTTGTTGAATAATAAATAAGGCCTTCGCATCTTTCTTTTTGTTCTCCTTCAACTTTTTATCGGATGAACGATCTGATGATCCTGCGGCATCTTGATCTTCAATGTGTCCGTTCTCCACCAAATCCCACAGATCTTGTGAGACTAGGAGTGTCTTCATCATAACACTCCAATAATCATAATCTTCTCCGTCGAAAATGAGTTGCGCTCCTCGTATCGGCCAAGAATCTCCTAGCATCGCCATGGATCGATCTTGAAGCTCTGATACCAATTTGTTGGGTTGAAGAGAAAAATAAGGAACGAAAGTTACAAAAGGAAAATGAAATTTTATTATTTTGTTGTGATCTCCATCATCCCATTACAAGGTAAATATATAATAAAAATAAAAATCTTTTCGTTATCTTAGAATTAAATATTGTAACTTATAACCCCCAATATTATCCTAATCAATACCATAATTAATTAAAAATATTTATTTTAATTAAAAACATTAATTTCAACAGTTAAGACATCATAAGTTTTTACGTCGGTACTCCACAACTAACTTAATTCGTCAACTAATGGCTGTAAAAATACATCAATTGCATCGCCTAGACTCACTTGACCCGGAATTAACATGGATAGTATAAAATTAGAAGACTTCAAGCAAAGTGTCGGAGGAACGTTATAAGGAATGAGGATCACTGGCCAAATTTTATATGATTTCTTTCCATTTGCAAACGGTTAAAATCCATCACTTGCGTGACCAAGTCTTACATTACGAGTCTCAATTGCAAAATTTGGATAATCTTCATCGAATGATTTCCATGCCAAAGAATCAACTGGATGTCACAAGACTTCATCATCAACCCTTGTATCTTTATGCCACATCATTAAAGGAGTAGTTTTAGAACACATATCGGGGATATCGGGGATATTATTGCAAAGTAACGTAACACCTTGTGAGCATTATTTGGAAATAGATCAAATAAAACCTAAATCTATCAAAAATCAAACAACTTCACAAATAAATCAAACAAATTATCATCTGCATTGATTAATTTTCAAATAAGATGAAGTAGAATACATTAATTTATGAGTCTAATCACAATATCAAACTATGGAAATCAAATAAAATGAAGATTGTGTGCAAGTATTATAATTTAAAATGAAAATGTTCTTTGTAAAATCCTCAAACAATTTCAAAAATTTTAGGCTAAGAAACCAAAACTTAAAACAATCTCAAGAATTCAAGAAGGTTAGGCTAACAGGTTAGTTATCCAAAACCTAAAACAATCTCAAGAATCTTAGGTTAACAGATTATTTATCCAAAACCTAAGAAAGTAAAAGCTCCACGAATTCACAAAGTAATTGATGAAAATCAGATCTATGGTGAATCTAATGAATCTTATAAATTTATAAATGAAGACCATTTACCTATTTGAAATCGAGGGCGAAAGGGGGTGGTGAAAGGCGCGCGAACAACAACAACAGGCTAAACAAACGGTGGGCGAACCGGAAGCGATATGCGGCGGAGGTTAAACGATAGGCGGCTGCTACGGATCTTCAATGAATCGGCGGAAAGGAGAAGAAAATCGGTGAAGGAGTATAAGCGGAAAGAGATAAGCGGGGAGTAGGGGAGACTTTTGGGCTGAAAATGGTTTTAATATGAAATAGCGATTGGTGTGGGTACCAATCGCTAGTATGACTTATGTAAATAGCGATTGGTCAATGTACCAATAGCTAGTATAAAGGTAATTGCGATTGGTCAATGCACTAATTTATGTTTAAGTTATATTATTATAACCTTGTGGTCATGGGTTCGAGTCCCATGGTGGGCCTTAATTTAAATTTTTTTTTACCATTTCAATAAAACTTTATAAGAATCAATTTTTGTGAAGATGTTGAAAAAAAAAATTAATTAGTAACAATTTTCTATGGAATAGACTTTTAGGTAAATTTTTGGCAAAATAAATAGTGTTGAAAAAAATCTCATTATAATAATAAGTAATAATTTGGGTAACTCAAATAACAAATTTAAGAGAATTTATTTTTTAAATAATAATTTTAAATATGGATTAGTAAGAAAATAATAAAAATACAATAAAAACAAGACAACCCTAAAACCAAACCATAATAATTAACCCAAATTGATGGGTTTAAATGTTATTATTAATTATAAAACCAAACCACGTTGATTAACAAAAATTAATGGGTCTATATGTTATTATTATTATTATTATTATGAAGAATATCTAATATCTTCCCAATCAATGAGTTTGGGAAATAATTTATTTTTTATCAAGTCAATCTCAAATTCATTAATATTATTGGTAATTATAAGTATACCAATGTCAATTGAAACATTTTTAAGGCAATTCCTTGTTCATTTCAATCTTTTCTAGGCAATTACTTGTTCTCAAGCTACTAAGAAAATAATAGCGATTAGTTCATTTTCCAATCGCTACTAACTCCTCAAAAACGCGGTAAAACATGGCGCCTTTTTTTCGCGGTTTTTAACTAGGTTTATATCGATTGGTTTTGTAACCAATCGCCATTATGTCAAGGTAGTAGTGATTGGCCTTTAGATCAATCAGATCAATCGTTATTATCAAGGTAGTAACGAGTGGAATTCAATCCAATTCCTACTACTTTGATAATGACGATTGACCTTTAGACCAATCGCTATATTTGCTCGTTAATTAGTGCTCTCTAATTAAATTTAATATTAATATATATATATATATATTAAATAAAAATATATTAAATAAAATGGGTCCACCATCCTATCATCTTTCTAAAAAATCTCCAACCGAGCCACATATATACCCAAACCTAAAATGGGTTTTTCACCATTTTCCCTCAAACGTCGCTAATCAAAATGAGGTTTTCACCATTTTCTCTCTCTTGCAAATACTGCGTTTGCACAGTTCACATTCTCAAAAAAAAAAAAAAAATTTATAATTTAACTCCTAAACTTAATTTAGTCAAACTTAATTATATAAATATTATTTTAATAAATTTATTTAATTATTTATATAATTTAATTCATTTATATAATAAGTTTTATATAACATAAATTTATAATAATGTTCAAAATTGATAATAATGTTAAAAAAACTATATGGAGTGATATTAAAATGTTATAAAAGTTTATATAAGGAAGAATTAGAATATTCTTTTGAGTTTGAGAATGGTTTTTTGGTAGGAGAAAAATTATTGTTTGAGGTGACATTTACACCAAAACGAGTTTGAAAATGGGTTTTTTGATTGGAGATGGTCTAAGCCATCGTTCTCTTACCTAAACCTCATTTTCTCAATTTTAAGGGTAAATTAATTTTTAAATTTTAAAAACCAGTTTTTTTAAGTTTTTATTAAACAAAGGTTTTTAGGAGAAAATAAAGTAAACCCAAAAACCTCTTTCCTCAAACAAGCCCTAAGAGACCAAAAACGAGGTCGTCTTATTATTGCGCGGATCGCAATCCTAAATAATGTCGTTTTGGGCAAAGGGAAGCTTCATTTCTTCTCCTATTATGGGTATCTTCAACTTTTTTCAATTTAAAAAAATGCAACTTTAGATGGAGACCTTCTAATCCAAAACAGTTTGAAGAGATGGCTCATTGGAAGATGAATCATTTCTCTCCTACAATTCCCCAAACAAATTATAAGCCAAAAAATTGAATATGTTCCGGAGGTTTAAAAACAGTACAACAGAGAAAATAATGTTGACTTGGCCCTCGATACTCCACCAAATTGGAGTTATTGAAGCAATAAAGATCAATTGTAAATTTCATCTAAGCATTTCATATTCAATTTCTAACAAATCCAATTTATAATAGAGATGGATTAGGTCATTTAAATTTTTTTATTACAAACAAGATTTATACCACAATATATATATTTATTTAATATGATTTAAAATATATTATGTAAGAAAAATAAGATAATTTTTTTCATTTTTAGGATACTCAAACCTTAAACTCTATTGACTATCTTACCATTTATTCTTAAATAACTCGAATTCACCATCAAAATAACATAAGCTAAACTGATCTTAAAGTTGAAGGATTCATATCTTATTTAAATGAATTTAGTGGGAATGATGATGCTAGTTAGAAATTGCCATACTTTTTTACTACCTAAAAGAAGACAAGTGGGTCTTGTTAATATCAAAGTCACGCCAATCTCTGTGTGTGCGTAAGAGAGAGATCGAAAAAGAAAGGAACAGAGAAAGAGAAAGAGAAGGTGAGGGAATGAATGTCGCCCACTAAGGAGTGTTTGGTCGGCTGTTTTCGTGACAACACTTTGAGGATCTGTCCCATCCATCGGGTATTAAGCACCCATACTCGTAGCTATTGATCTTTAAATTTGTTCAAAAATGTGTATTATCATTTACCATCATTCCAATGAAGGCCAAACGTTGCACACATGACACAACAACTTCGTGGCAAGAACAATACTCATCGCAAACACAACTGGACATTATACCCATATTCTAAGGGTAAGGATTTTGTATGTTTGGATCAAATTTCCCCTAACATCTCCTCACAAGAGTCTCTTGTCCTAAGTTAATGCAACCCAAGCATTTGCACCATCCTATTGAAAACAAAATTAAAAATATGATTTTTCAAAGATTTGGATTCTTCAAACCTATAGTTAAGTGTAAACAAGATAACTAACTAACTAATAAGTTAAATTAATTTTATTAATTTTAACATTAAACTATTATATATCTCTATAATATTTTTAATATATGTTAAAAAAATTAAAAATTGTGTAGAACTCGTATATATCCAACATTTGGAGTCACGCCTGCAAGTACATCATCATTCGAAATATTGTGTCTAAAGGTTATAGTTCATAAAAAAGGGATTTTGTATGATAATTATTTGAATAGTCACATTTATGTTTTTTTTTCAAAAACAAGATGTGATCAACCGATTTTTGAGAAGTTGTTAATAAGATTTGCGAGATCGTACTTAACTCATGATGATAATCCTACTTACCACAATATCAAGAAGTATTAATGGAAAGCTCTGGTTATGCTAAGTTAATGGTGGCTATCTATGGCTCAAAATTATTTAAATTTTAAGATTTGTAGTTTTCCATAAACAAAAAAACTAGGGTGTAGCTCACATCATCACCCACACCATGTTACATACCATTGACAAATCTTTCACTCACTGAGCACTATCCTACCAATGCTTTATCTTAGAATAAATATCATAAATATATATATTATTATTAAAAAAAAACACAATTATTGAAGAATAAATATCATAGATCTTGAACCCAGAAATCTAAATACAAGTTAAATTAATGGTACCTCATTCACAAGATCAACAACTACTACATTTTCATTTTCTTTCTTAAGTTCAAAACATCTTTATATAAATATGGAGTTCTAATAATTTAAATGGGACTATGACTTCTAATAATACAAATTGAGTAATAATATGTTTATACTTAATCTTGGACTCTTGGTCATGCAATTTGATATTGTTTATTGAACCACTAGTTATTCAATCAACCTACTACAATTTTAAAAGAGATTCAAATTCAGAATTTGAATAATTTTATTGGGCCAATTCATGTAAGGCCCATAATATGTTCAGCCCACACAAAAACCCATTGTTACATAAGTAATTCAAATTGTTTTTTTCTTTGCCTAAGACAGTAATTTATGATAAAATCCATTTCAAAAACTTTGCGGTCATAAATCAGTTGATTTTTTTTTTTTTGTTGCTCTCATGTTTTTCATCAATCTTATTTGTTATGTCAAATGATGTTTAATAAATTTTACATCATCATTAACATATTGTATCTGGAAAAGAGATTTTCAATGTTTCTTGTGGTCTTTTATGCATACAATTCACCTTTTTTACCAACTAACTAATCAATTGCGAAATTTTCATTACTTTTTATACACATTTCAAACATATTATTAATTGTTTACATTTTTCATTAGTCAGACCAAAATATGTCGACATTCTTAATATGTCCACGTCAGATTAATATAAGATATGTTCTGATTCAAAAAGTTTTGGACTTGTAATGATGAGATATGCGTGAAGAGAGTTAAACTGGTTTGAGTGAGTTTGTCAAATTTCTTTCAATAATATTATTCCATTGCTCATATGAGAACATGACAATAAGTAATCTAATGAAACTTTATTCCTCATAAATAGTTCTTAAGATTTTGATTGATCTGTAAAAAACGAC
Organism: Impatiens glandulifera; assembly: GCF_907164915.1. Taxonomy (NCBI): domain Eukaryota; kingdom Viridiplantae; phylum Streptophyta; class Magnoliopsida; order Ericales; family Balsaminaceae; genus Impatiens; species Impatiens glandulifera. The sequence continues at coordinate 123,972,337 of NC_061862.1, read as the reverse complement.
TTTAAATTTAGTACAGATTTACAAAAAAAACTATGGTGTAGCTCACATCATTGCCTACACCATGTTACATACCACTAACAATTTTTTCACTCACTCAGCACTATCCTACAAATGCTTTATCTTAGAATAAATATCATATATATATATATATATATATATATATATATATATATATATATATATATATATATATATATATATATATATATATATATATATATATATATTTGTTTTAAAACATAATTATATAAGAATAAATATCATATATCTTTAACCCATAAATCTAAATACAAGATAAATTAGTGGTGCCTCGATTACAATATCAACAACTATGGGTGGATCGGTACGGTATACCTTAATATTTTATCTATACCTTATACCTTACCGAAAATTTTGATATACACAAAATTCATATTTTTATCTTACCTTAATTTCGGTATACCTTAATTTCGATATAAAAAAATCATACCTTTAACTTATTTTGATTTCGGTATACCTTAATTTCGATACGGTATCGGTATAATACCTTTGATACCTAAAAAACATATTAACTTAAAAAAAATCAATCTTATCGGTAAGGTAGAGATTGCATATATTAAATAATATTTCAGTATAATTATATTTTGATATTATTCAAAAATTATATTTCTATAATTAAATTAATATAAAATTTATTTAATTATTTCTTTATAAGTATTATATATATTTTAATTTATAAATACTATTTCGGTATTTTGGTATATCTCGATATACCAAAATTTTAAAAATATCATACCTTTATCGTAACAATAATTTCGGTATCGGTATCATACTTTACTTTTTTTCGATATACCTTAAAAATCAATATTTTCGATATATTGCGGTATAGTATTTTCGATATACCTATAATATCGATAATTTTATCACCCCTATCAACCATCACTACATTTTCAAAATAAATCTTGACTTCAGGTAATTTAAATGGACTATGACTTCTATAATACAAATTGAGTAATAATATGTTAATACTTAGTCTTGGTCATGCAATTTAATCTTGTTTATTGAACCACTAATTGTTCAATCTACTACAATTTTAAGAGATTCAAATTCAGAGGCCCAATATGTTCTATTGGGCCAATTCATGTAATGGCACATAATATGTTCTGCCCACACAAAAATCCATTGTTACATCAGTAATTCAAATTGTTTTTTTCTTTGCCTAAGAAAGTAATTTATGATAAAATCCAGTTAAAAAACTTTACGGTCATAATTAACCATGCTATATAATTTGTTGTCCACTCTTTCCTGTTGAATTTTTTTTTTTTTTTGTCGGTCACATGTTATTCATTAATCTTATCAATAATGTCATCTAATGTTTTTCATTAATCTTATCTACAATGTCATCTTATGTTTAATAAATTTTAGATCATCAATAACATATTGTATCTCTGAAAAAAGATTTTCAGTGTTTTTGTGGTATTTTAAGCATACCATTAACCTTTTCTACCAACCAACTAATCTTTGCGACAATTTGCATTACTTGTCGTACATATCTCAAACAGATTAATTGTCCCACAATTAAAAAAATAATAAAAAATGATTCACAAGTAATGAAAAATAATTAATGTCTACAGTTTTCATCATTGGAACAAAAAAAAGGTGACAATATTAATATGCACTCACCAGTTTAAAATGGTAACCGATTTATAAGATATGTCCTAATTCAAAAAGTTTTAGACTTGTGACAAAGAAATATATGCGTGAGGAGAGTCAAATTAACTGGTTTGAGTGAGTTGTCTAATTTCATTCAATAATATTATTCTACTTGCTCTATGAGAACATAACACTTTATTCCCCTCATTCGTTTTTAATATTGATCATTAAACAAAATCTTTAAATTTAGTAAAGATTGTAATTAAGTACTTCATATTTGTTTTTAACTAGATGAAGCGACTTATATAAACTGAAATCATCACCAAAGTGAACAAATTAGTGAAAATCAAATTAGTAAACATAATAACTCATTAAAGTTGTCAACAACCACTTAAGAATCAGAAGACAAAATCAAAGAAGTTGTAACCTTTGAGAACCCGGATGATCTCTGATTTCTACTAGACATAGTTTTTTCTAGTTAAGTTATGAAACATATTGATTGAGTAAAATGTAACTAGTTTTGAGGAAATTATATTATGTTGATGTAAAAGTTATCTCTTAAAAATATTACAATAAATTGGGAATTTTGAGAATAGTAATTAAATTTGTGAGAGCAAGAGTTGAACTATATAAGAGCAATTTTGAAATCAAAAAGTGTGTATATATGATGTATGTGTTTGTGTTACAAGAATTAGATTCATATAAAGAACATTAGACATGATACAAGAGTAATTAATAAATTGGTGTTGTTAGAAGATAGCCACTTACAGTCCCAAGGCACATTAGGGACAAAATTACTGAAGTAAGCATCAATACTGTTTAATAGGAGAGGTTAAAATGAGTTTTTGATTCAAATTGAGAAAAAATGAAAAAAATTCTAAGAAAGAAGAAAATTTTAATGTATGGTTTTTTTATTCTATTTAAGTTTTTGGTAAAAAAAAAATTATTTGACTTTTTTTATAAATTAGTTTTTTAAAGTTTAATGATTTTTCATCTTTTACAAATATGAGAGAGAAGATAATATAAATTATTTTGGTGGATAAAATGAGTTATAAAATAGATGAAGAGAAAGAGAAAAAATATTTTTTTTTGGATAAAATCCATAAAAATCCAATATCAAACAAGCTCTAAGGACGTGCTTGGTACGTGGTTTTTGTACTCTGGAATGAGAAACGGAATAAATATAGATGTTTGGTACGTGGTTTTAATTGATGAACAGTAAATTTATTCCCGAGTATACGGGAATCATTCAATCCCCTATTTGGGGGAATGAAACCCATTCCAATCTCTCTCCACTCCCCCTTTTACTACGTCCACTTTCTCCATTATTATTATTATTATTATTTATTATTTATTATTATTATTTTTATGTTTTCTCTTTTATCGTCTTCTCTATTCTTCTCTTCTCCATGTTTTTTTGACAGGTTCTGCTTCTCATCTTCTCAGTTCCCGGGTTAGTACAAATAATTTTGATTTTTCTTTAATTGAGTAGATATAATTTGATTTTTCTTTATTTGAGTAGATATATTTGATCTTCCTTTATTTGAGTAGATATATTTGATCTTCCTTTATTTGAGTAAATATAATTTGATTTTCCTTTATTTGAGTAGATATATATAAATTATGTTTTATATGTGTGATTTAATATATTTTGAGTATTTTACCGGTTAATATATGTTGTTTTTGTTATATATATTGGTTTTGTGTGATTCTCATCATTGAATATTATTATTTTTGTTATTTCTCATCAGCTCATCTTCATTATTACTGAAAATGGCTCCCCCTCCTATTACTGAACAACAACGAAAACTAAAGAAGTTATTATTGGTTCAACAAACAACAAACAATATCTTGATCTTTTTATTTGCTCAATCTTATGTAATCATGTGTTCCTACATTCGAGAAAGGATTCGTGATATTAAAACAAAAGAAGAAAAAATAATCTCTCGAACTATATGGATGGCTAGATTGACAATAGAGTGTGATGCGGCATGCATTAGTGAACTTCGAATGGATAGGGCAACCTTTATAGTATTGTGTGATATGGTAAGAGATATTGGAGGTTTGATGCCGACTAAAAACACATCAATAGAGGAAGTTGTAGTAATGTTTATATATATCTTGGCCCATCATAAAAAAAGTAGAACAATTTCTCTACTTTTTTACCGTAGTACAGAAACTGTGAGTCGACAATTCCATTCAGTTCTTCATGCAATTTTGAAATTACATCCAATTTTATTGAAGAAGCCAGAACCTATCTCTCAGGATTGTCGCGATGAGAGATGGAAATGTTTTCAGGTATTTTAATATTATAATACATAAAAAATAGAGTAAATAATTAGTTTATGTAAGGTTGACTATTGTGGCTAATCATAAACTCCTTCAATTTTTAGGGTTGTTTAGGAGCATTAGATGGAACGTTAATTAAAGTTACACCACCTAATGAGAATAAATCTCGGTATCGCACGAGAAAAGGTTGTATTTCAACAAACGTATTAGGCGTGTGTTGCCCAAAAATGCAATTTATATATGTATTGCCTGGGTGGGAGGGTTCAGCACATGATGGTCGCGTACTTCGCGATGCAATTTCAAGACCTAATGGTTTAAGAGTCCCTCTAGGTAATTTGCATTGATATATTTATTCATCAATGTAAATTGTATTTTCATTTTTTCATATTACTCAATATGTATTTATTGTTCAACAATGAAGGTTGTTATTACTTGACTGACTCTGGATATTGCAATGCAAAAGGATTTCTTGTTCCCTATCGAGGACAACGATATCATCTGAAAGAATTTGATGGACATCGACCAGAGACCCCAGAGGAATACTTCAACATGAAGCATTCCAAAGCTAGAAATGTTATAGAAAGATGTTTTGGGTTGTTAAAAGGAAGATGGAAGATTCTTGCATCCCCTTCATTCTTTACCATTCAAATCCAAGTTCGCATCATAATGGCATGTTGTCTTTTGCATAACTTGATTCGCAAATATATGAGTGTCGATCCACAAGAGTCAATTATTGAAGAAGAAGAAGAGAACAATGATGAGGAAAGTGATGATGACGAAGAAGTAGAACATATCACACAAATTAATCCAAGTAATGAGTGGCTAGAATTTAGAAATAATATGGCTACTAATATGTATAACATGTGGTCCACTAGATCCAATGACAATAATGTTGATTAGTGTTTGCTTCTTATGCTTATTATGACAACAACGTGATTTGAATTAATTCTTGAATGATTTGTACTTGATAGTTTTTTATATCTATAATTCATTTATTGTGCTTTAGATTTTCATATATTTTAGAAATTTTGTAATTATAACTTATATTTAATAAAGATTATATATTGTATTCAATTTTCTGTTATTATTGTTTTTTTTGTAGGATGTCTACATCTACACCTGTTTATCGTGGACGTGGAAAAAACAAACAATTTTGGACTGAGGATGAGGTTGATGCTTTGATTGATGCCCTCCAAGAGTTAGCTTGTGATCCATTATGGAAAGTAGACTCTGGATTTAAGAACAATTACATGGGTCAACTACGTAAGATGATAATGCGTAAGATTCCTGATTTCAATAAAGAAGCTACTCCTCACATTGAATCAAAGATAAAAAATCTTAAAGGCAAGTACAATCCCATTGCGGAGATGTGTATGCAAAGTGGTTGTCAGTGGGATGAGGTAAGATAATATGAACAAATTATCAAATCGAATGATCCTCTGTTTTTAATATTTAGTGACGGTATTTAAAATAGAAGTTTTATTTCATTCACATTTAATTCGATATTTAATTCCATTTCTAGACCTTCCATCTGAATAATTGAATTCTGTCATCATTTCAAGAAAAAACATGGAATTAAAAAAATAATAATAAATAATGAATCAATATTTTTAAATTTTCTTATTATGGCAAATTTTCTGGGCGGTCCTTTAATTACTCCGATCGCTCACTTTTAGTTTTCAAATTATTTTTTAAAACAAATCGTCTATTCAACTTTTAAAAAGGTCACTAATGCATTTTCGTCAACTTCTTGGTTAAACATAACGGTTTAAGCTTAAAATATTATTTTTTATATATTATCTTGAATCATTATTATTATTATTATTATTATTATATATATATATAAATTAATGATTAAAAATAATATATATAAATTATTTTAAACTTTTTTTAGATATAAATATAGATGTAGATATAGATAAAAATAAAAATAATATATATATATATATATATTTTATCTATATACAAAAGAGATTTAATAATTATATTATTATATAAAAATTAATGATAATATATATATATATATATATATATATATATATATATATATATATATATATATATAAACATTTAATAATTATATATATAAATATAAAAAATAATGATTAATGGTAATATATATAAAAAAAACTATTTTAAGCTTAAGCCGTTATATTTAATCAAAAAGTTGACAGAATCGTCATTGGTGGCCTTTTTAAAAGTTGAAGAGACAATTTGTTGTAAAAAAATAATTTAAGACTAAAAGTGAGCGATTAGAGTAATTAAAAGGCCACTTATATAATTTGCTCTTATTATTATTATTGCTGATAATTTTATTTCTTCTAAACCCGATTTTAAGTATACTCTTATTATTTAACATCCCATTTTTTAAAATATAGATAAAATTGATCAACGCGATTAAACTAAACAATAAATAAAAAAAATGAACGAGATTATTTTGAAACCGATAACGAAGATTTAATTATACATTCCAATTACAAACAGAGGAATCCGAACCACTCAACATGTTTTGTAATAACTCCATTTAAAAATTTCTTACACCTCCACTTAAAATTTTGATAATATTATGTTAACTTAGTTATACATATAATTGAAACTTAGAGGTTATTGCATTTCACTACACAAATCATTTTTCAGATATCACATATTTTGCTGGTCTAAAAGATATGTATATTCCACAGGTAAAAATCACCACAAAGCAACAAGCATAAAAACAATGAATTAATAGGATAAAGCATGTAAAAACTAAAATTACATTTCAATGAAGTAAATAATCTCATGAATTTGCAGGAAGGTGCAGTACTATTCATTGGTCTCAATTAGTGGCCCAATAGGCATAGACAGCCATTTATTGTCTCCTTATTCTTACGTTATTGTCATTCGACCTAACTAGGTTTTCATGAGTTGTCCCCCTCCAATTTAAGCCTTTATGAACATGTGAAAGATTTTTGTTCTTGAAGTAAAAATGATTAACTTACTATCCAGTATCATGAAGTAAAAGTGCTATATTCTAATTTATGTATATGTACTGACCGAGCCACTTGGAATAATCGAACCTAGATCGAGATGAATATGCACCGTTTATCTTAAATGTTACTATATTTTTAGTCTATTATAAATTTTAAAGATTTTGATGAATAAAAGTTTAGTAGATAATAATCTTTCTTTATGTTTGGCGAACAATATATATAGATCCGCTCATTAATATGGTTATATATATTTTATATGTGTATGCATATCTATTACTATTACTATTATATTATATTATATATATATATATATATATATATATATATATATATTAGGGTATAGGGTTTATACATATATAAATTATAATCCTTAAGAAAAATTTTATGGATCTGCAACTTTAATTGATTTGGGTCTTTATCGGCCTACTAAGTCATGAAGAGCTTACATTAAAAAAAGATTCTTTAAATACCTAAAAACAAAATAAATATAATTATCCCTAACTAATTAAGATTGTAGTTATTTATATGAGAGAGAACAATTTACTTATTCTAACTATAATAAATATTGTTAGAAGTTTTAAACAAGAAATTAAATATATATAATTATAATTATAATTAAAATATATAAATAAATAATTTAAATACAACCATTAATTAACTTGTTTTAAAATTTTTGATTTAAATTGTCCAAAAACTATACATACACATCTCACTATGAACCATCAATCATCTCTTAGACTACCAAAATTTTAATTTATTCTTACTATTAATTTGTTATACTTATTAATATCTTATCTAAATTTAAGGTATTTATTCTTTAAGGATTCTTTATAATCAATTATGGTATGATGTTATGAATGAAGAAGATATTACTTCACATCATATATACTCTCTTATCGAGAATTTGGTATTGTTGCCTTGCGACAAATGCATTATTTGTCTCTTGATAGGTGTTAAGATTAGAACTAAGTTTGAGGGATTTACAGGACGATTTAAGATCAAATTGTTGCTAAATAAAGGTTACTCTTAAAAATATGGAATGGATTATGAAGAACCTTTTGTCATGTTAGAAAAATGATGCATATTCGAAGTATAATTGCAATGCTTTAGTATGCAACTTTCATTTGTTTTTGGAAAATATTTATAGTACCTTAATAATGATTTTTTAAATGGTATTTTCATGAGAAAGTTTATATGACCCGTTAGTGTGGCCCATCATACTTGTGAAGTTTATAGGTTTCTTAAAATGCATTATGGTTACAAATAAGCACACAAGTCTAGTTTGTAACGTTCTCTAAGCTGATTACTTCTAATGATTTTATTCCTGTCATGATTCTGCATTGATATCTATGTGTACGTGTGCAAATCTTATTCTGCATTCTTTTTCTGATTTTCTGATGACATTTTTCATTGTTACATATAGTTGTTGATGGAGTTCCTTATTTAAAATCTAAGCTATTTAGGTGTTTTTCTATGAAAAACTTGGGGCATGCATGTTACACTATGTTTTAGAAATTTAAATTGCTTGTTCTATGAATGTTCTCTTATCTTAGTCAAAGTATATAAATGGTTGATTTGATCGTGTGTGTGTGTCTTAGTGATAACATGATTGTTGTTATCGCTGTTAACGCTCGATAATCTTTATTTTGATGGTCTCCTTTTGTCGGATGCTAGTGCATAATCCTATTATTGAGAGTTTGGTGTATCTTATCGTGACTAGTCCAAATGTCGTACATTTTTCAAATCTTCAAAGTATCATAGTTTGAGGTTTATTGTTTACTTTCACCAAACTTTAGATTTGCATTAACTATTTAAATTTTGTTATTCTTTTTGATGACTCACTTATCTCTTGAAAGAGAAAAAAAATAGACTTTTTATTTCCCATGGTCTTGACCTTTGTGAAATGTTTGGTTACATTGGTTATATATATATATACATGTGGACACTAATCTTCACCAGCATACTAAGTTACTCAAAATTGTTATTTAGATAACATGCAATTCAACCTATTTTCTAGGAATATTGATTAAAATATGACTTAATTAGCATCATTCACAACAAGCTCATCACCATTACATTTTTTTTATTCCAATGTGAAAACTCGTGAGTAGGACTTGAGTCATTATGCTTTACAAGTGAGCTAAGAATGTCCACTAGATTTGTTTTGGTTTTCTCTTAATCTTATAATTGACAACCTTCCAAGATGAATAGGTGCATTGAATGGTAAAATAATTAATGGGCATAATGTGTGGGTAAAAAGTAAAGAAAGACAAAATATGTGGAGACATTTGGTGGTTTCCATGAGAGCAATGGACAGATCAGAGGTTCACGAGTACTGGAGGAACAGAATCATTCTAAAATGATAAGCAGAGAGAGAGAGAAAGAAAACTCCAAACTGGCAGAAGATTACATTCTTGTATGTAGAGAGAGAATGGTGTATGCAAGCTGTAGGTATGGACGAAATACAAATAGACAAGTCGAATACCGAATGAAGAAGAATCGGATGGTAATGCACGAAAAGGCTATCATATCATTCATTGACATGTACAAATTTGTATTCTTCTTCTGTCACCTGCTCATTATATATCTTAACTTAATATTCATATAATCACCTTTTAATATATTCTAGCTGAAGACCCTCAATATGAATATATATATATAGGGTTAAACTTTAAAAAAAAATTATAAGTATGAATATCATATTTGATTACAAATTAGTGGTATTAAATATATTTATGTATTGAAAATATCTTATTTATGCAAATGAATTTGACCAAATATGTCATTTATTTAAAATAACAAAAAATGGGAAGAAGTTAAAAGTTAAAACTAAGTCACTAATATACCATGTGTAATACAGATTTCTCATTTCAAACAAACATTAAACTAATTAAACTAATTCATTTTTAGTTTAACAATTAGTCACTATCATTCTTCTCATATATATATATATATATACTTGAAAAGTCTTGCCTCACCTCTTGTTTTATCCTGACGAGCTCCTATTTGATGGTACGAATCGTCTAATTACTTTCTATATTTTTGCACTTTCTGGACTAAGTAAAGCCAGTAAGCCCTCTCTCAGAGCTATTATTACAACAACTGCTGATACGATCACACCAAGAAAGACTAGAGAGTCGTCAAGGCTAAGGAGTAAAGCAGTCAATCCACTAATGTTTTGTTTTGTTTTTTTTTTTTTTTTTTTTTTTTTTTTGGGAAAACGACTTAGCGTCATTTCATTAAAAATTCCCAAAAACGGGAAAAAAAACCACGAGTTTAAGAGATCATTCTAGACAGGCCTAGAATGATTTTGAAGTCGTAACATTCTGAATAAAAGCTAAAAACGTAAACGAATTATCTGTTTACAATGCTTTCAATTCTAGTGAGTTTAAAAAACGGTAAATTCCAGTTCCTGCAGATATTCCAGTTCTGCTCCGTGCTTGGAATTCCTCTCCACGTTCCCGCGAGGGCGCTGCAATCCGATACAATATCTTTCTATAACTCGTCAATGTTCCTGCGGGTTCTGTCATATACCCTTGCATTCCGTTCTTGCCAAATGTTATACACCACTGCTCCAAAGCCGCACTTGAACACGCTTGTTGCAAATCTATTTCCCTTGGCTTTGAGTAGTGCCGCTTCTTTGATTTCATTCCATTCGCTCGGGAAACTGATCAGCTCCAGGCTTTTATAGAATCTGTCCCAAAGCTCCGAAGCAATACAACAGCTCCCGAATAGGTGATCTATGGTTTCTTCATTTCCTATGCATAGAAGACAACTCGCGTCCAGGATGCTCATATACTTACTAATACGATCACGTGTGCTGAGTCTTTCCCAGAAGGCGAGCCATAGGATGAACTGGTGTCGAGGGATAATCTTCGTTGACCATACAAGAGGAGCCCATTATACTTTCTGCGCTTTTTCCCGAATTACCTCCCATATTTTCTTTAATACCAGCTTCCCATTGTCCTCAGCTTTCCATTCATGAATATCCGGTTTGTCGTGTAGTTGTATGTTACTTATATGATCAAGTATCCTCTTTCCTTCTGGAATTCTTCTCAAGAGCAAGTTCCAATTCCCGTATTTGATGTCTCTGATTTTCGCTTTTGCGCAGTCCCTTCTAATACGAGTATTTTTAAACTACTCCTTGTCGATGATAGGCTGGTTTTCAAACCAAGGGTCGTGCCAGAATAGAGTGCATTTCCCGTCCCCTAGTCGGATGTCATAAAGATATGCAATATCGCTTCTTAGTTTAAGAATCTTTTTTAGAGACCAGCTCATACCTTCGTGAATTTTGCAGGTCCAGATGCTGGTTTCGTGTTTCATAAATCTCGTATGCACCCATTTGATCCATAGTGACTCCTGATTGCGCTCCAAAGCCCACAGATGCTTGAAGGTTAGAGCCTTGTTCCACTCGATACAGTTCTTCAAGTCGATGCCTCCCTCGTCCTTCGGTTTGCATAGAGCGGTCCATTTGACTTTCTTTCCTCCTCTTCCACTATTACCCCAGATAAAGTTTCTCATCAGTGTGTCGAGTTCCTTCATTACCTTCTTCGGAATGACCATTTGATGCGCCCAATAGCCAACTATGCCCATAACCACGGTTTTGATAAGTTCGATCCTCCCTGCATAAGAAAGTTTTTTCGCTGCCCAGCCAGATATCGTGTTTTTTTACCTTTTCAATTAGCGGCTTGCAGTGTGAGATCTCGATCTGCTTCGCAGTTAACGGAATTCCTAAGTACCTTATGGGAAATCTGCCTTCCTTGATGCCCATGATGTTGAAGATGTCCTGCTTTGTTTCGTCCTTCACGCCTCCATAAAATGCCACACTTTTGCTTTCATTAATAGTTAAACCTGTTACCTCAGAAAAGAACGTTAGTGCATCCCTAATAGTTTTAATGGAATCAACGTCCGCGTGCGCTAGAATGAACAAATCGTCAGCAAAGCATAAATGTGTTACCTCCTCTACCTCACAGAATGGGTGAAAGATGTATGGACGATTCTTTCGGAACATCGCGAAGATGCTCTCAAAGATCGCCATGATAGCTACGAAAAGGTAAGAAGAGAGGGGGTCCCCTTGCCTTACCCCGTTTTCACCCTTGAAATAGCCTCTATGGACTCCATTGACGCTAACAACAAAGCAGGATGATGAAACGCATTGCATAATCCAATCGATAAAAATCATAGGAAAAGCAGAAACAACCAGAAAGTCTCGAATGGCTTCCCATCTAACAGAGTCAAAAGCTTTCTTGATATCTATTTTGAAAGCCACTCTCGGGGATATTTTCTTTTTCCCGTAGCCTTTTAATAGGCTCTGCATGAGAAGAATATTATGAGAGATTGTCCTACCGGGGATGAATGCAGATTGATTAAGATTTATTATTTTTCCTATAACATTTTTAAAACGTTTAGAAATGATTTTTGAAATTATTTTATAAATCACATTGCAGCAGGAAATTGGTCTGAAATCTTGTACTTTCTCAGGTACCGCAGTTTTGGGGATCAAGGTTAGGACCGTTGTATTCCATTACTTTAACATCTTCCTGTTTTTGAAAAACTCCAGAACCCCATCAGTAACATCTTTACCCACAACCGACCAATTATCTTTGAAGAACTGTGCATTAAACCCATCTGGACCCGGGCTTTTATCCCCATCAATACTAAACAGAGCTTCTTTAACCTCAACCTTCGTGACCACCCTTATCAACTCGTGACTATCTTCTGCAGAGATTTTCCTATCAATAATTTGATACAAGGTATTCAGGTGACTTTGATGCTGCTTTCTTGTACCCATAAGCTGCTTATAGAAATCAATAGCCAGATCTTGGACACCCTTTTGACCCTGAATATATTCACCATCATCATTCTTCAGCCTGTACACATTGTTTCTCATGTTTCTAGCCTTGCATTTTCTGTAGAAGAAAGCTGTGTTTTTGTCACCCAACGAAAGCCAGCTCTGTCTTGATTTCTGTCTAACAAAATTCTCTTCAAGCAGACTCAGCTTCCTGAAGTTTTCAAGCGAATATTTCTGTTTCATTGAGTTGTTCATCACTATCATTCATTAATAACTTTTTCTGAACCTCTTCCAGTTCTTCTCTAGCAGCCAGAACTCTATTGGAGATATTGTTGAACTTCTTCTTGTCAAAGCTTTGGAGATGATTCTTCAGGAGCTTAAGCTTCTCAGAAACCCTGTACATGTTGGAACCTTTGACATCTGTTGACCATACGCTTTCGAGGATACCCTTGAATTTATCGTTATCCATCCAAAAATTGAAAAATTTAAAGGGCCTTTTGAACCTTTCTTCCTTTTCCCAGAACAATTTAATCGGGCAATGATCAGATATACCCGGATTCAAAACATGAAGTTGACTTCTCGGAAATTGGTTAATCCAGTTCTCATTTACCAGACATCTGTCAATTCTACTTTTTCTAATTTGTTCATTCCCTCTCGTAGAAGACCAAGTGAAGAAGTTCCCAGAATTGGTAGGCTCGATACAACCCATATCTCTGATGCAGTCATTAAATTCAATCATATCCCGAGTAATTTCCGATTCTGGGCTACGATCAGATTCGTTTCTAGTTACGTTGTAATCACCGAGGACAGCCCAAGATTTATCAATACCGATCCAGTTTCTAAGACAATTCCAGAGGAGTCTTCTTTCCGTGCTTGAGTTTCTACCATAGATAATAGCAAGATTAAACACGATTCTTGTGATTCTGTCTTTGACCTCCACCAGGATTGCATGATCATTCGAAAAAAGAGTCATCACCTCAACAACTTTGTTATCCCAAATAACCCAGATTCTGCCCGTTTTGTCATTTGAGTTGTGAATGATTTCCCAGCTACTATCAATACACAGTTTTCTAACCTTCTCAATGTTCCGACTTTTGACTTTTGTCTCAAGAATACCCATAATAGTGATGTTCTGATTCTCAATGATCCTCCTGATTTCTTTACATTTTAGAGGGTCATTGAGTCTAGGGATGGCAATGGGGCGGTTCGGGGCGGGGAATGCAATTACCATCCCCGCCCCGTTCGGTTTTTTTCGGTTTTGGGGAATCCCGCGGGGCACCGTTAATAATTTTTATTTAAAAAAATAAATAAATATTATACAATAAAATTATATAAACCAATTTTTTAATATAATATATATTGTAATATATTAAAATTTTATATTATTATAAAGAAATAATTTTAATACTCTTATAAAATATAATAAATAAATAAATATATTGATGATTTAATATATTTAATTATGTTTATGGTATTCGGGGCAGAATCGGGGTGAAAACGGGGTGAAATCGGGGCGGGTCGGGGCGGGGGACACAAATACCATCCCCGCCCCATCCTCGTTCGGTTTCGGGGAAAAACCATTCCAAACGGGGCAATTCGGTTCGGTTTTCACGGGGCGGTTTTAAATTGCCATCCCTAATTGAGTCCCCTTATGTTCCATGTCACTATATTCATGAATGAATATAAGTGTTGGGTTCCTGACTTTCCAGACTGTCCTGGACCTCTTCATCAGAGAAATCATAAGCATTACTTGCCTCACTATCCTCAATGGCTACAGTTTGATTACATAGAATACTATTGCCATTGAGTAAGGGTTGCCTCATGTAGATCTCATCTTCTCCCGTGATAGATTTAGTAGTTTCTAGATCCAGGATCTTTCTGCTTTGTCTTCGATTTTCATCTTGTTCTGCTTTAGTAGGTCTTTTCTGACTTTGAACCTCTTCACTACTAGATTCATGTTTGTTATCGGTTTTTATTCGCCCTACTTCAGAATTAAGGCTCACTGTCTTATTCAAGACCAAATTGTCTTCTTCTGCACTTGATCTTTTGATTTCACAAAACCCAAGATTTCCTAGTCCATTCTCAATATATTCTTTATTACTTATTCCAAGATTATCCTGTTCATCATCTCGAAAGGTGGCTCTGAGCCCAAGGGTCAGGTCATTTCGAATTTTGATGACATTGTTTTTTAGGTTCCTGCTTGCATTCCTAGAACTGTGAAGAGTAGACTCACGACCTATTAGAGTGCCTTCAGATCCAATTTTGCTTGTTTCATATGGGCCAAGTATTCCCCGTCCCATAGATTTTTGAATTTCAGAAACTTTGGAACTAGGACATGTAGTTACATCAAGACCAGTTCTTTGATCAGTATTGGGATCGGTGGAGTTGGGACCAACAATAGTATCATCCACAATAATAGGACTTGTGCCAGTGTTAGGACCAATATAGCCGGGATCAGCAATGGTTGCACATTTTTCATCAGGACCTGTAGTAGCAAGTCCGGTAGCTTGAGTAGTTTCATGATCAACAAGTCCAAGACCAGGCTTAATATGGTCAATATGGCTAGGAACAGTAGCTTTTTGAGAAGCTCTAGGACCGGTGTGTCTATGTCCAGCTTTATCAGGACCGATACCCTGACCAGGACTGACATTTTGAACAGGACCTATTCTTGAGAAAACAGAATCTCTAGGACCGGTGCCCTGAACATGACCAATATGATCAACGTTAGTAGGGTCAGCTTGTACCCTTACCCACTTCATTCTTTTTCCTATCTTCTTCCTTACCCTTATTTGTTCTTGCTTTTGGTTGCCCATCTTATCATCCTTAGTGCGTTCATTGCTGTTAAGTTCAGACCTGTTCACATTTCTCTCAACCTGAGCCTGGTTAGAGTCATTGATATCGCTTACTTGAGTGTTGTTATTGGCATTCGATTTTAGATTATTATTGACTGGACATTTATTCGTAGCGTGTGTGAAAGTGCTACACCATATACATTGATTTGGTTTCCATTCGTATTGTACTTCAATGTCAAATAAATTTCCCAGTCTATCTTTAAGTTCAAGCTTGATTGGAAGAGAGCTACTTGGATGGATTTCGACACTAACTCTGGCCACAGATGCACGCTCGTAACCTTCCATTGCTGGGTCAAACATAAGTGGTTTGCCTATAATGCTTGAAATATAGGCCAGGCCCATCGGGTTGCACATGTGTGGTGGAACATTCTTGAGATTTACCCAGATTTGTTCAAGTTCAGGCGGTCTATGATTAGTATTAAGTTCCTCGCTCCACTTGTACAACTTGAATCTTTTTCTCCTGATAAAAGTATATCCGCTCTCTATGATCGACTTTATTTCGCTTCCATTCCTGAAGGATAGAAAGTAGAATCCGTGATCATTGATTGTGATCCTCTCTAGACCAGAGGATTCCCACTGACCCATCAACGTTCTTTTAACCTCAGCAAATGGTGCTTTCATGTTGCCCATAAAATGACCAACTATGACAAACTCTCATGCCTTGACACATTTTTCTTCAATTTCGGGTGGGAGCTCAAATCGGTGCGGATGATCAAGTGTAATTACCTTTGGGAATAAGGTGTCTATCTGGAATTTTCCCTTTTCTAGATCGCTCATGGCATTTCCATTCCACACCTTTCCTTCTTGCCAAGTTTTATTTGGGTTGCTCATGATAGTGTACACCTTTGTTTTATTACATTTCGAAATTTCCTTCATGGCGTCAACCGTCCACTTGATCACTTCATCATATTGGTCTTTGTTGAAGAGATTCCAATTCTTTAGATAGTGACTTTTGAACTGAGCATTCAACTGATCATTTCTTTCTTGGGACATCGTAATCTCTTATTTATTAATTTGGAAAAATAGCTTCTTCATCTGGTTTCTCAGTCCTGCCAAATTTGCTATTTCGTTTTTCCTCATTGACCACGTTGGACCAGTAGTAAGATCCTTGTTATCAGCCTGAGTATTTTCTTTGCCAGGAATTACAGTAGTAGGAGGAGCTGAGGAGGTGACTGTTTCAGGGATGCTATCTTTCCTGACTTGTTTGTTCTTTTCGGCCCATCTAACCCTTATATTTCCCACAAAACCGTTGCCTTCAATTGTTCCGATCTTCTTTAGAATATCCCCTTTAGTGCTCTTCTCTTGTGTATCAGTTTTCCTCTTTTGAATACTATCAATTGGCATTTCAGGATCCAGATTAACGAGTGGAGAAAACGCACCCAGGTTCAATATCTCAGGGTTAGCCTCGGGTGTCACAGTTTCCTTGGGATTTACTTTAGCATTCTTCTTAGAACTTGAGTTATTTGCCTTCATGTTTTTCCTTTCTTTGATTTTCGATTCATTCTTACCCTTCTTAGCTGTTTTAGAATTATTCGATCTAGTTTCTTGATCGATCTTTTCAATTTCAGCACTTGTTTTGGAAGAATTATGCCTCTTTGCTTTTGGTTTGATCTTTGTTGCCGATATCTTCTTCATGGATTTATGATATTCGAGGTCGCATATTATTGTTTCATCATAGTCAGTGCTATCGTCTGATTCCAAATCAACATCTATGCTTTGGTTCTTTTGATTCGACCGGTGGCTCATAGGTTTGTTAGTAGATTTATTATCTTGGCGATTAGGACCGGTTGAAGGTGGATATGTGATGTCAGGACCGGCATTTAAAGAGATAGGACCGACATTAGAAGAGTTAGGACTAACATTAGAAGATCTAGGACTGGCATTAGAAGAGCTAGGACCAGCATTTGAAGAGCTATGACCGACATTTGAAGAGCTAGGACCGGCATTTGAAGAGATATGACCAATGTCATGAGTAATTTTAGTGTATCCAAGACCGGCGTGTTCAGGATCAATGACTTGAATATTCATGTTATCCACCCTTGTTAGACTCAACTTTTTTGCAACTAAATTATCTTTTTCAGACCCAGCCAAGCGAAAACCGTTGGCTAACCCCATATTAGACCCGGCCAAGCGAAAACCGTTGGCTAACCCCTCATCAGACCCGGCCAAGCGAAAACTGTTGGCTAATTCTTCTAGTTTCATACATTCTTCACCTCTTATACCCTGACTTAAATTCTGACCCAACTTCTTTGTAGCTTCCATGAGATCCATACCCAGACCCAGATTGTCATTCATGATGTCATCCATCAACGAATCAATAAAATTTCCAGTCAAGCTTTCACCATTGGCTATACCAATCAAGTTCAGTTCATCATCCTTTATATCTGTATTATTAGGCTTTTCTAATTTAGCTGAATTTATTTCCATGAATAGCTCAAACTCAGATCCAATTTTTTCAGTGTTTCCTGATTCTGTTAGACTGTGTCCTTTAACAGTTTCAGCTAGATGTGCAGGCTGTTTAGAAGATCCTGAAACTGAGGCAATCCACTAATGTTGTAATTAAGGCACTATAGCTATTCACTCACCAACAAGAGCGGCAAGAGTTCGAGCTTCTACGGCCGCTCTCCGGATCACTCGGGGGGGAAAATGCCTCTAAGGTGCATTCAAAGCGTTAGGAACGATGGTCAAGGTTTGCCGTAACGTAAATAAAGAGATGAGTTCGATTCAAGCATCCAAACAAGAATGCCAACAGGGTTCAGATTCCCCAAAGCCACAATCAGCCACTTAGTATTTTTTCTATCCCGGGTCACGCCCCCGAGAGCGGGGGATTTCGTGGGAGGGTCCCTGGGTTCATACATGTTGGCTCCTTCCGTCCGAATTGGTTTTGAGGGTCCCTTTTTTTACTCCATACAAGGTAAATCGAAGGCGAGTGATTCAGAGTCACCCCTAAAAAATTCATCTCCACGTCTAACGAATTCGGGGGTCAAGTACAACGATCGTAAAAATTTCCATTTTCCTGAGAAATAGGAGTAGCAGTTAGCTCAAACGGGGGGGGTGCAGTGGGTAGGCAACTCAATAGGCATTTAGTGTGGGGAGGTAGCCGTTCACTCGTCTTTCAGTTCAGAGGCGTAGGATTCTCAATTTATCTCTATCATTTCTATCCCGATCTTCACTTTCACTGTGATATATATATATATATATATATTTATATATATAAAAAGAGGAATAAATCAATCAAATAATAAATTAATTTATTTAAATAATTTGTAAATATTTTATTTCTCTCTTTTGAATATTTAATTCATTTTTGTAATCCCTATAAAAGGGTACGTTAATATAAATAATAAATCATCAAAAAAACTTCATTTCATCATGGAATCAGAGCACTCAACAACAACCACCAGTACGCTTACACCGTTGGTGTCGATCACCGCCCATCACCATCTACCTATCAAACTGACGCAACATAATTACTCTTCATGGAAGGCATATCTTATTGCTCTCCTCACCGGACATGACGTACTAGGGTACATGGATGGTTCCCTTCCAAAGACCAACCTCACATGCCGATGGCTCTAATACAGCGGATGTCTTACACTGGGTCCGCCAAGATAACCTTCTACTTGTGGTTGCTTTTGGTTCCCTCTCGGCATAAATCTTTCCCCACGTCTCATCCGCTACATCATTATGCGAGGCAAGGAGTATCCTTACTCCTCTTTGTGTGGGTCGTTCATGAACCCGTGTCAACTAGTTGAAGAATGACCTATAATGGGTGGAGAATAAGGATCGCACCATCACCCAATATATTCATTACGTGAAAGCCAAAGCTGATGAATTGGCTTTCATCGATGAACTTGTGAGTATAGATGATCTCACACTTTTTGTCATCAATTAATTGTGCCTATAGTATGCCACAATCGTTGGGTTGATTTATACCCGCGAGACCCTTTTATGTTATGAGGAGCTACATGACCTCTTCTTTTCTCACAAGTAGACCCTCAAGATGCAGGAGAACTCCCATCGTTCTTTCCTTGCCACGACCAATGCGCCTCTCATCGTAGCTCATCAAGTTCGGGACGTGGTTTCTATTGTGGCGGTTCCCGCAATAACAACTCCAACCGCCACACACAAAATTTTGGCAGTAGTTCCAACCGTGGGCATTCATACGGCTATAACCAAAACCATAACATCAACAATTTTAGTTGTGAACAACAGTTAGATATCCCTCCCCCAACTGATCGATCTTATATTATATGTCAGTTGTGTGGTTCTATATAGTCACCTTTCAGAAAACTCCAATAGACGATCTCTGAATTAAATCACCCGAGGAAAGAAGACAAATGACCCACAAGATACGAGGATCACGAGGCCTGCAAAGAAAGTTCTAGAAAAAATAGATCGAAGATGAAAAAAATGGAGTGGTTAAAAAAAGAGAAGAGAGATCACTAAGGGAGACAACGAAAGATCTAGATCAATTCTCTCTCCCATGTCCAATTCTCTCTCCCTCGTCGAGGACCAAGGGCTTCACAGGGCTTTATTTGTGGTTCGAATTATGGCTTGATTTTTATAGTTGTCCTTCTATTTGGTTGTTTCTTTTACATATTCACATGTATGTTTAGATTTTATTTCATTTATTTATTTTATTTTTATTTTGTATTGCACTATGATAGTTTAGACGCATGTCTATAGGAACAAATTCATAAACCTTAGTCACATATATGTGTTTAAATTTATCCTTAAATGTAGGATTAAGATTGAATAAATAAATGAGGTGTATAATAATATTCTTTTAAATGGTAAATATTTTTAAAATAGAGACTATTACTCGATGGATACGTGACACATAACTTCGATGTCATTTCTCACGTGTGGGTAGGCAACTCAATAGGCATTTAGTGTGGGGAGGTAGCCGTTCACTCGTCTTTCAGTTCAGAGGCGTAGGATTCTTAATTTATCTCTATCATTTCTATCCCGATCTTCACTTTCACTGATATATATATATATATATATATATATATATATATATATATATATATATATATATATATATATATATATATATATATATATATATATATATATATATATATATATATATATATATATATATAAAGAGGAATAAATCAATCAAATAATAAATTTATTTATTTAAATAATTTGTAAATATTTTATTTCTCTCTTTTGAATATTTAATTCATTTTTGTAATCCCTATATAAAGGGTATGTTAATATAAATAATAAATCATCAAAAAAACTTCATTTCATCATGGAATCAGAACACTCAACGACAACCACCAGTACGCTTACACCGTTGGTGTCGATCACCGCCCATCACCATCTACCTATCAAACTGACGCAACATAATTACTCTTCATGGAAGGCATATCTTATTGCTCTCCTCACCGGACATGACGTACTAGGGTACATGGATGGTTCCCTTCCAAAGACCAACCTCACATTCCGATGGCTCTAATACAGCGGATGTCTTACACTAGGTCCGCCAAGATAACCTTCTACTTGTGGTTGCTTTTGGTTCCCTCTCGGCATAAATCTTTCCCCACGTCTCATCCGCTACATCATCATGCGAGGCAAGGAGTATCCTTATTCCTCTTTGTGTGGGTCGTTCATGAACCCGTGTCAACTAGTTGAATAATGACCTATAATGGGTGGAGAATAAGGATCGCACCATCACCCAATATATTCATTACGTGAAAGCCAAAGCTGATGAATTGGCTTTCATCGATGAACTTGTGAGTATAGATGATCTCACACTTTTTGTCATCAATTAATTGTGCCTATAGTATGCCACAATCGTTGGGTTGATTTATACCCGCGAGACCCTTTTATGTTATGAGGAGCTACATGACCTCTTCTTTTCTCACAAGTAGACCCTCAAGATGCAGGAGAACTCCCATCGTTCTTTCCTTGCCACGACCAATGCGCCTCTCATCGTAGCTCATCAAGTTCGGGACGTGGTTTCTATTGTGGCGGTTCCCGCAATAACAACTCCAACCGCCACACACAAAATTTTGGCAGTAGTTCCAACCGTGGGCATTCATACGGCTATAACCAAAACCATAACATCAACAATTTTAGTTGTGAACAACAGTTAGATATCCCTCCCCCAACTGATCGATCTTATATTATATGTCAGTTGTGTGGTTCTATATAGTCACCTTTCAGAAAACTCCAATAGACGATCTCTGAATTAAATCACCCGAGGAAAGAAGACAAATGACCCACAAGATACGAGGATCACGAGGCCTGCAAAGAAAGTTCTAGAAAAATAGATCGAAGATGAAAAAAATGGAGTGGTTAAAAAAAGAGAAGAGAGATCACTAAGGGAGACAAAGCTCAAGGTAGATAACGAAAGATCTAGATCAATTCTCTCTCCCCTGTTCAATTCTCTCTCCCTCGTCGAGGACCAAGGGCTTCACAGGGCTTTATTTGTGGTTCGAATTATGGCTTAATTTTTATAGTTGTCCTTCTATTTGGTTGTTTCTTTTACATATTCACATGTATGTTTAGATTTTATTTCATTTATTTATTTTATTTTTATTTTGTATTGCACTATGATAGTTTAGACGCATGTCTATAGGAACAAATTCATAAACCTTAGTCACATATATGTGTTTAAATTTATCCTTAAATGTAGGATTAAGATTGAATAAATAAATGAGGTGTATAATAATATTCTTTTAAATGGTAAATATTTTTAAAATAGAGACTATTACTCGATGGATACGTGACACATAACTTCGATGTCATTTCTCACGTGTAACTAAGCACCAGACTAAGAACATAATCTCTAAAATCCGTTTGAACAAGCGAAATATTTGTCTTTCCTAATTTTTTAGAAACAAATTAGGTGGTGACTCTAAAAAGGTCAAGCTAGT
This sequence comes from Impatiens glandulifera, assembly GCF_907164915.1. Lineage (NCBI taxonomy): Eukaryota > Viridiplantae > Streptophyta > Magnoliopsida > Ericales > Balsaminaceae > Impatiens > Impatiens glandulifera. The sequence continues at coordinate 123,949,908 of NC_061862.1, read as the reverse complement.
CTAAATTAACATTTTTAAATGTATTATAGTCAAACCTACCATTTTGGCCTCTCGTATCACTCGAGACTTGAGAGAATGTTAGTTATCGAGTTAAAATACCCTTTTATGGAAATGATCGATTTTTGGCATTATAATATTGTATCACCAACCGTCATTTATTCTACCAATTTTAAAATAGAAATATTACATATTGTATCACCAATAATTAATACACTCAATTCCTTACATTATACAATAACATTACATATTTCAAAATCATATCATTACACATTTCTAGGTTAAAGTAAATGCATTTAGTTCCCTTTCGATTGCATTATTAACATAATAAATACTTTCATAATAATTCTTCTTTTCTCAAAAAAATATTCTTTGTTTCCTAACAGCATCTTCCAATTGGGTGATTGAGATGGATGGTAAATCTCTTCCATTAGTTAGGGAAGCTTAATACCATGTTCTAGGTATGCACCAACAATAATTGGTCTAGTTATTCCAACACTAGTAACAACATTTCTATCAAGTCCTAAATTAATGTGATAATATAATAAGGATACACAATTTTTAAATTATGTTATAAGAATCTAAATATTTAAAATTTTCATAAAATTACCCATATTATTTTGAAATAGAGTAGAGAATTCGCCTTGAGAATTTACTTAGAAAGATTGACTTTGCGAGGATAGTCATCATGATATTCGACCTTCCAAAAAATTGTCCTTGTAAGGTTGTGCTCTTAAAGATTCACCTTGCGAGAATTGTGGTCATAATGATTGACCTTGTGAAGATGGCCTAACAAAGAATTGGGCTCTTCATAATAAAACATCAAATTAATATTAACACATTAAAAACATTGAATTCATATTTACACAAACAGAAATACATGCACTATCTTTAGGAGGATCATTAAAAATGTCTCCACCATAATTTTTGTACTTTTTTGTTGTGACCTATTTATCTACGACCACTTCAATACATTATTGAATCTCTCATTAACCACTTACAATGAGATTTCAGTTTTTTTGGAGTTTGTTTTCTATTCCTAGTTGGCCTACCAACATGTTTTTATTGTTACATTACCAAGTCTTTAGTCCCCTCAAAGATTGTATATCAAACACATATACTTTTAAATATGTATCATTTCTATACCAATGGAAAATATAGTTCTCTAAGATCATATTATTTTCATCACATATAGCCAACCATCATGTGCACACATGATTTCACTAATATTCCACATTCTAAATTATCATCTTTCATTATAATAAGATTAACTACGATTACCAAAGGTTACCTCATAACCATGACCACCACATAAATTTATATTCAATTATGATATTGACATCTACTCTCTTCAAATAAACTTTTGACATCGGTTAATATGATGTGAGACCACTTTGTGCGATACATAATTCTCTTTTCAATTACATTAAGTCTTATCATTTCCAATATAGTACACATATTTTTATCCTTCTCTCTATGGATGGAATACAAAGTTCTTGCACACGTTGTTCTGTTTAACGTCACATTTAGTCGCTTCCGACTGAAATACATTTATCCACATTTTTCTAATATTAAAACAACTCTTCTTCTAGCACCCTTCATCAATGTTTCCTACTTTGTAGTATTCTTCTACACATATAGATCTTACACATTTCAAAAATCCGAATGTGTGATTGCCACCTTTTTGATCAAATGACGTAACAATGTCTTTCAAAAAATTTGTTTCCATCTTTGAGAAAAATATACTCTTATTAATCCGTGTGAGTAGAGATGCCATGTTCGGGAAGGAGAAGAAGTGGGAGTGGTGCAACGAAAAAACGAGGTCGTATAAAATTCCGTGGAATTCAGAATCCTACGAGGTCTATTCGGAGGCACCACTAGTAGAGATGGATTATGATGAATTGGTGTTGCTCCCATCAATGATTCGTGGTATGAGGCCATGAAGAAAGAGCTTGTGTTCATCAAAAAGAACAAGACATGGGAGCTCACCGAATTCTCACCCGGTAACAAGATCATCAGGTTAATGTGGGTTTTCAAGTTGAAAAAAAACAACAAAGGCAACATGCTCAAACACAAAGTGAGATTGGTAGCGAAAGACTACGTGCAGAAGAAAGGCGTTGACTTTGAGGACACATTTACACTTGATATAGTCATGCCAATTCTTACCATCGCAGTTCACCGTTGATTGGAGATCCACCACTAGGATGTCAAAATAGCATTTCTCAATGGTGACATCGAAGAAGAAGTCTACGTCGCTCAATCTGAAGGCTTCATCATAAAAAATAAAGAGCACAAGGTGTAAAAGTTATACAAAGCTCTCTATGGACTACATTAAGCACCAAGGGTGTGGAAAACTTTCCTCAACAAAAGAATTTTGAGTTTAAACTTTATGAAATGTTCTCAAGAGCAGGATGTATACACGAGAAACTATGGAGAAAAAATACTCAGTGTTGGCATATATTTCGACGACTTGATCGTGATAAAATCAAGCTTGAAAGACGTTGAGGATTTCAACAAACAAATGATGAAGGAGTTCGAGATGAGTGATCTCAGGCTACTCTCGTACTAGCTTGGCATCAAGGTAGACTATAAGACATATAACATCGAGGTGAAGTAGACAACTTATGCGAAGAAGGTGTTAAAATAGTTTGCAATGGAGGATTGCAACTCGAGTAAGTATCCGATGGAAGCAAAATTGCACCTCGAAAAGGATGTGGAAGAAATCTTAGTGGATTCGAAGGAGTATAAGAGTATCATTGGGAGTCTTAGGTACTTGATGCACACTCGATCCGATATCTCTTATGTAGTTGACATAGTGAGTCGATACATGTAGCAACCTACCACTCTACACCAGCAGGTAGTAAAACACATTATTCGTTACGTGAAGAGAATGACGAGCTAAGGGATTTAGTTAAAAAGAGGATGAAAAGTTGAAGAACTCGTTGGTTTTACTGGCAACGACCTAGCTGGTGACACAAATGACAAAAAAACCGAAGGGATGATGTTTTATTAAAATGGGAATCTGATCACCTAGAAATCTCTGAAGCAGCAAACTGTTTCTTTATCTTAATATGAGGCGGAGTTTATGGTAGCTACTGTAGTGTCGTGCCAAGGACTTTGGCTAAGAAACTTGTTGAGCAAGGTGCTCGGATGCGAGCCAAGGCCGATAATCCTCTATGCTGACAACAAGTCCGCAATAATATTAATGAAGAACCCAATGTTTCATGGATACAACAAACACATCCACACTCGGTTACACTTTATCCATAAATGCGTCAAGAACCGACAAATCATTATAGAGTTCGTAAGCACTAGAAAGCAACGTGTAGACATTCTTACCAAGGCGCTAGTAAGAGTCAAATTCGTGGAGATTCGAGAGCTACTTGGCGTGAAGAATCTCGAACCAAATCAAGCTCAGGAGATTGTGAGTCTAAGCATTGATTATCAGTAAATTGAAAGTTGTTGGCCTTTATTGTCTTTTATGCAATTAAAGCTTATTGAATTATTAATGAGCTTGTATGTATAAGTAATTTAGGGTTTCTAGACTAATTTACTACTTTATAAAATTTGTTTATAAAGCTTGATATACAACATTTAAGACTCTTAAAACTTTTCCTTTTAAACAAATTTTATTGTCCTTCCTAGTTTTTACAACGTTTTTTTTTCTTCATAATTATTCTTAGAAAATCCGATAATCAGACCCAACAAAAGGCACATTCGACTATTTTTATTTCTGTCAATCTAGAAAATAATTGACGCTTATGAACAGTTTTTATAAAACATTTGTCTACTCCATGTATTAGTCATAACTAATTTAACCAACATTTCTTACACACGTGAATCCTTTAGAGATGCATCTCATTTGTTTCAATCTTTTGTAAATTTTAATTCAACAATTTATCTAGGATTGGTAGATTGTATTTCAACAACATAGCCATATAGTTTTTGGTACTCTTTAAAAACATTATCTTCTAAATTTTTCATAACAATATGTTTAACTCTCACAACATTTGATTTCGTTACTTCAACATTCAACTATATCTTACCTAACTCACGAAGAACATTTAGTGTAATTGAATGATCAATCATAATCATGTTATCAAATTTGTAGACAATTACTTTTGCAATTATAAAACCAATCTTGTTATTTGTGTACCAAATAAGGTCTGGCCACTAAAGAAATCTTGACCATTCAAGTATTATTTGTCTTATTTTTTTCTAATAAACAATGACCAATGATACTTCTCCTTATTGAATATTGTTTTAATTGTCAAATTATCAACAATACTTAAACTCAAATAAATCTTCTACTCAATACTATAATATGTTATTGTCAATTTTATCATATTCCTTCGAATTGAAAGTTATGTCAACCCTAAACTGTGTAATCTCCCTACAATTGATATTTAGGCATGACTTTGACTATATTAAAAGAGGAACCAAAGGAGGAAGATACGTTAGAAAAATAGATCTTGTGTCCATGATGAAGTTGCACATTCTTCGAATAATCCAATGCTAATGCTCGGAAGTTGCATCCAACTTAGGAAAAGGATCCCTATAGATCTAAAATATCATTTTCTCTAAACGAGATAAATTCCTTTCTTAGACTACTTATTGAGCTATTGGGAATCTATATTGGTTGAAGAGTGGTCGTGGCGGCACAAAAATTGAATTATGTGAATAAAGCAACCGTATTAGATCTGGTCATAGCTACCAATCTAGTTTGGAGTAGACCTTCTCCTACTACCGACTATGGTAGAAAAGATAAGTAACATCTGACACAAATAATGGTCTATAGAGGCCTCTACGTTAGCAAGTAGGGACCTTGAATACCCACCACCACAATCGGTGTAGTCGTAAGCATATTAGTAATATTCTGATCAAAAATATAGAGAACTTTTTTGTTGATAAGATGTGTTTTGGTATCATATTTAAGAATGATGTGTGGACTTTAAAAGTCTTGAATATTTAAGTCACATGAATATTTTAGCAATAATGAGCTAATTTGGATTATGGAGATGTTACTCCGAGAGCCTAAATCAAAACACTTGCTTTATAGGTAGAAACTATGGAGATTATTTCTTTTCACTAAGGAAATTGATTGGGAAGGAACTAATCATAGAATTAAAGATTTATTGTACCGATTAAGACTACCTGCAGTCTATCTACAAGGTTGATTTTCAGGAAAAATGTGTTGTGTATAATGACCCCTAACCCTCATCCACATCCGATTCATCAACCTATGAGGAATTCTCAAAGATATGAGGAATTGTCACTCCTTGTGTCCTAGTGAGTGGTGATGATATTGATGATGATATATATCATGATACAAGTGACATTGACTCCCCCTTGTAACATTGACACCCCTTTGGTCTTGTACCCTTATCTATGGTTGCCTCAAACCTTATTTTTGTCCAGAAGATGAGATGTAGTTGATAAGAGATATCGAAATGAAACAGAATAATGAAATGGGTGAGATCATACACAAGGTTAATTCAATGATGAAAGTGCTAAGAGAGGCGGGAATGTTGATACACTATAAAAGTCAAATCGAGACTCTAAAAGCCTCATCCTTGGAACTACCGATCCTTTAGCAAGTGAGAGGGAATGTGATGATTGATGATGATACGGAGGAAGATTTTGACGACCCTCCACTGATGGGAAAATCTATTCTTCAAAATAGAACGTTTTCCCTATTAACTAAGTATAAGAGATGAGCAAAACAGAATGAAATCCAAACGACAATGTAAGACAAGTTTTAGCGGGAAAAACCTCTCTTCAAATTGAGAGTAAAAACCACTGGCAGTCAGTCCACTTAATAATCCACTATTATCAACAAGATTATAAACAAGGATTCACTCTAGATATAAACTAGAGCCACTAATCAATTGCATCAAGATCACACAATAATATTGGCAAATAACAAAAAAAAAGTAGAAAGAGTAGGATCAACCAACTTTATCAATTTTGCAATTCTGGGTTCACTTCAATTTACTTAGAATACCCATAAAATAAATTATCATCGCTTATAATGTAGACCCATAAATAATCAATAAGCTGTGAACGTTTCAAACCGATCAAACGGTGTAAACTCTAGCAAACAAAAATCTTCTCTGGCTACTATCTCAAAAACTTAAATCTTTTTTTACTCTAATCTCTCTCTTGTTGTTCTCAAAACCTAATTAACCTAAATGAAAAATAATTTCCCTTTACATTATATACTTTGGGCCTAAATAAATCCCACATAAAGTTGGGTCTCTCCAACTAGGAGGATAAAATCCAATAAACTCCCCCGACCGATTAGTTTGAGGGTAATATCAATTAGGCAACCGAGCGATAGAACTCGAACTTGTTTTGTGAAAACACATTTGTGATCATATCTGATCAATTATCATATGTATGAACTTTTTTCAAGTTTTAACATCTTCTCATCCAAAGCATCACGAATCAAGTGATAACGAACTTTAATGTGTTTTGATTTTGAATGAAATGAAGAATTCTTGACAAGATGAATTGCACTTTGATTATCACAAAATAAGACGTACCTTTCTTATTTCAACTCAAGTTCAATTTTGAAAATTTTCAACCACAATAACTCTTTTGTTGCCTCCACAACAACTATAAACTCGGCTTCAGTAGTAGAAAGAGCAACACACTTTTGCAATTTAGAATGTAAAGCCACAACTTCCCCGACAAAGTCACCATATATCCTGAAGTAGATTTTCGATTATGCAAGTTTCCTGTCATATCTGAATCGATATATCCAATTAACTTAGGATTATTACATTCCAAAGTTAGTTGAAGATTCGTCGTTCCCCGGAGATATATCATAATCCACTTCATGGCTTCTTAGTGATGTCTTCCCGAATTTGATAAATATCTACTCACCAAGCCAACATCATACGCTATATCAGGTCTAGTATAAACCATAGCTTACATAAGACTACCAACTACTGAAGAATATAGAATGTTCTTCATAAAAAACTTCTCATCATAAGTAAAAGGACATCTAGTATGACTAAGCTAAAAGTGAGAAGCTAAAGGAATACTCATCACTTTAGCTTTGTCCATATTGAAGCGTCAAAAAACTTTCTAAATGTACATCTCTTGTGACAAATGCAACTTTCTGGTATCCCGATCATGGATAATTCCAATCCCAAGAATTTGATGTGCTGGTCCCAAATCTTTCATGGAAAATGACTTAATCCAAGTCTCTTTTAGCTCACTGATTTTAGAAATATTTCTTCCAACAATCAGCATATCATCTACATAAAACAGAATAATGATAAAATCATCGTTAGAGAATTTTCGCACAAAAACACAATAACCGGTCTTCTTCATCTTGTATCCATGTTCAACCGTAACTGAACTGAACTTTCGATACCATTATCATGGTACTTGTTTCAAATCGTAAAGACTCTTCACTAATTTGCAGACATGTACTTCTTTCACTTGGTCTTGAAAACCCTTTGTTTGTTCCATATATATATATATATTCTTCTAAATTTGCATGAAGAAAAGTTGTTTTCACATCCATAAGGCTAGCGACTAAACCAAGAACAACATGAATAGATTGCATTTTGACTATAGGAGCAAAGATCTCAACAAAATCAATACCTTTTCTTTGTGAGAAGCCTTTTACAACCAATCGAGCCTTATATATATGCTATGAAGTATGCTCATCTAGCTTCTACCGATAAAGTTATTGATTTTTAAAAAGCCTTCTTGCCCTTAGACAACTTTGTTAGCTCAAAAGTGTTATTCACACGAAGAGATTTCATCTCATCCTTCATGGCATTCATCCATTCCTTTTTATTTTCACTTTCCAATGCTTCTTGGAAACTCTCGGGTTCTTCAACATAAGTGAAATATACATACTTATTTGTTGAGTATCTAACTGAAGGAAGTCTTTGTCGAGTAAACCATCTTGGTTCATTAGAAGGTATGGACTCCTCAATATTTTCATTCTCTTGATCATTTTTATTTCGATCATTAGATTCACTACTAAAGTCAATATCTAAAAAATTATTAGTATTTAAAGGATTACCCAAATGTAAATTCATACCTTGATTTTTAGTTTGATCGTTATTGGTGCTTATCAAGTTAGGAGCAACTGGAATTGAATTTATTTCAACCATCTCCTCATTTACTTGAGTGGGAATAACCTCGTCTACCTTGTCGATATCTTCAATGGTATAATCTTCCATAAATCCAACATCGCAACTACGAATAAACTTCTTATTAACCGGATTATAAAACCGATATCCAAACTCATATAGTCCATAGCTGATAAACACACACTTCTTGGTCTTGTCTTCCAGCTTTGACCTCTCATCTTTGGGAAAATGCACATAATCCATACACCCAAATGCTCGAATATGTGTTCAACAAGACGTTTAACCAGTTAAACGGTCCTGGTTAAATCTAGTTTTACCTCTTATTTTATAAACCGGTTAACTAACTAGTATTGGTATCGATTTTACCGATTTTGGTTCTAGCGATTTCGGTCGATACCGGTCAGTTAACTAGTTTAACCTTGAACCGATAATTCAATTTTTTAAATTAAGTATTAAACTGATTAAATGATTATTTTTTAAAATTCTTATTTGTGCCGTACTTTTATGTTATTCTCCATTTTTTTAAATATGTTATAATATTATATGATTGCTATAATATAATATATTATAATAATATTTCATAGATATATTTAGAAATATGTTATAATATATTATATTATTGTAACAATATAATATATTTCAAAAGTCTCCATTCTTAAACTAATAGTCATATAAATTAGATTTTTTTAAAAATAATTCTATACAAATTAAAATTTAAAATTTAAAAATAACTAATATATATTATTAAATATTATTTATAATATATCTAATATTTACAAAATAACTAATATAAATATATATACCATTAAATTATTATCGGTTGACCGGTTAAACCGCTAGAAAAATAGTTCAACCGAAAACCGAACCGTTTAACCGGTAAATAAGGTTAACCGGAACTAGTTAACCAATAAACCGATAAAATGAAACCGGTAAACTATTAGTTTGGTTGGGTTATTAGTTTTATGTTTTTTTGTATAGCACTATACTCGAAGATGATCATAAGAGACATTTTTATCGCTCCAAACGTAGTTTGGCACATAAAAGTTCAAAGGAACACATGGTGTGAGATTTAACGCATGTACCACTGTACTCAATGCTTCACCCCAAAAGTATTTTGGCAACTTTGTTTGTGAAAGCACACATCTCACCTTTCTACTAGTGTCCTATTCATTCTTTCCGCCAACCAATTTAATTGTGGTGTTTTTGGAGGCGATTTTTGGTGATGAATACCCTGTTGTTGACAATACTCATCAAAATGTCCAATGTACTCTCTCCCGTTATCTGTTCGAATACATTTCACTTTTTTTCTAGTTTCCCTCTCAACATAGGTTTGAAACACTTTCAATGTGTCTAAAACTTTATATTTCGTCTTCAATGTATAGGCCCAATCCTTTCGGGAATAGTCATCAATGAAGGTTACAAAGTGTTATTCACCACTAAGTGATCTTAACTTCATTGGCCCACATACATTAGAATGCACCAAGTCTAGTAATTATGACTTTCTTTTCGATATAGATGATCTAAATGACACTTGTCTCTGTTTTCCATCTAAACAATATGAACATATCTTCAAGTGCACACTTGAAACTTCACATAGCACATTTTTTTAAGCCAACATAGCTTAGTCTTTCTCGCTAATATGAGTCAAACGTTTAGTGCCACAACTCAGAAGAAGAACCAATTTCACAAGTGTTGATATAACATTTAAATATTCCAGAATGAAAAATATACATATTCGAAAGTCTCTTACCTTTAGCAACAACCATTGATCCCCTTTTAAGCTTCCATTCACCGCCATAAAATGAATTACAAAAGCCTTCATCATCCAATCTTCCAACCGATAAAAGATTGAAGCGAATATCAGGAATATGCTTAATCTATTTTAGAACAAGAGTAGTGACATTGGTCATCTCAACACAAACATTACCAATTCCAATCACTTGAGCTTGACCAATATTGCACATACGAGCAATACAAAAATCACCAGCCTCATATGTTGAGAAAAAATATTGCCGCAATGTAGTATGCGTAGAAGCACCACTGTCCATAATTCAATCCATCTCATCACAAGACATATTAACATTATCAAAATCACTATAACAAATAGTAAAGAAATCATCAACAATAGCAACATCATCATTATTTTTACCTCTTTATGGTTGGAAGTGGTGGGTGAGTTTTGAGTTTTATTCGTGTTCTCCTTCTTCAATTTAAAACAAATTTTCATGATATGGCCCTTCAGGCCACAATACTGACAGTCAATATTTGTCCACATATTAGAAGCCCACGAGATTTTCTATGATTACTTTTTCGCCATTTACTTCTCCCATGGATTCTTTAATCAAGACCTCTAATTATAAATAACAGTCTTGTGTTTCTCGTCTCATCTCTTCATTCAATACACTACTTTTTCCTAAATTCATTGAGAGAACATCATCTAGAGTATAATTAGATAGAGTTGTTCTAAAAGTCTCCCATGAATTAGGCAGAGTACCAAGTAAACATAAGCATTGTATCTTGTCATCAAAGTTGAGTTGCATCGCCTCCAATTGATTAATAATTCCCACGAAAGTATTCTACTGATCAGTCATCGAAGAACCAACTTGATACCTTAAGGACATCAATTGCTTTATCAAAAACAGTTTGTTATTACATGTTTTTCTTTCATACAATTCTTCAAGTTTAGTCCAAAGAGTACGAGCATCGGTAATAGAAATCACATGGTTCAGAATATTATCATCAATCCATTGACGAATATAGTCGCATACTTGTCTATACAAAAATTTCCAATCATCCACACTTTTTTATGCAGGCTTAACTGAAGAGAACACTGGAAAATGAGTTTCATCGCCTCTAATTGATTAATAATTTCTATAAAAGTATTTAAGTGATCAGTTATCGATGAACCAACTTGATACCTTAAGGACATCAATTGCTTATCAAAAATAATTTGTTATTACCTGTTTTTCTCTCATACAATTTTTCAAGTCTAGTCTAAACAGTACGAGCATCAGTAATATAAATCACATGGTTTAGAACATTATCATCAACCCATTGACGAATATAACCACATACTTGTCTGTGCAAAAATTTCCAATCATCCACACTTTTTTATTCAGGTTTAACTAAATAGAACACTAGAAAATGAAAACTTTTCACATACAACCAATCTTCCATTTTAGCCTTCTAGATATTATAATTGGAAACATTCAAGTTCAACATTCTGGATGTTTTAGTCTCCATTCTTATACTTAAATAAAATAAGCTCTAATACCACTTTGATGGAAAAATATATTCTTCAAAACAGAACGCTTTCTCATTTAACTAAGTATAAGAGAAGAGCAAAACATAATGAAATCAAAACTACAATGTAAGACAAGTTTTAGAGTGAAAACCCTCTCTTCAAATTGAGAGTAAAACTCGCGAGACCAATCAGACCACTTAACAATCAACTATCATCAACAAGATTACAAACAGGGTTCACTCTATATATAAACTAGAGTCAATAATCAATTGCATCAAGATCACACAATAATCTTGGAAATATAACAACTAACTTGATCAATTTTGCAATTCTAGTTTCATTTAAACTGACTTTGAAGACCCATAAAACAAATCTTCACAGTTTATAATGTTGTCCCAAAAATAACTAACAAACTGTCAATGTTTCAAGCCGATCAAACGGTGCAAACTCCAACAAATAAAAATCTTCTATAGCTTCTACCTTAAATCCTTGAATATGTTTTTACTCTAATCTCTCTCTTGCTATTCTCAAAACCCAGTTAACCTAAATAAAAAATAATGTCGCTTCACATTATATACTTTGGGCCTAAATAACACTCACATAAAATTGGGTCTTTACAATTAGGAGGACAAAACCCAACATTCACATGTTTTTAGAGAAAAAAGAAGGACTAGGTTGATAGAGATTAATCCCCTCGTTATTATTGATAAACAATGTTACAATATATACTAGTCAAAAGACTCTTAATAAGGTAAACCACTAATCTAGGAATCTAAACAAGGTAACCCACTAATCTAGGAATCTAAACAAGGTAACAAGATATATACAATATACTAATACACCCCCGCAGTCGAAACGGGAGATTCTCGGACGCTGAGACTGTCTCTGAAATCTTCAAATAGTATGCGCGGAAGTCCTTTGGTGAATATGTCAGCGATTTGAAAACGAGAAGGCATATGAAGAATGCGAACTTTACCTCTATCTACTTTTTCCCTTACAAAGTGTATGTCCATTTCGATGTGTTTGGTACGTTGATGTTGGACCGGATTTTGGGAGAGATAAATCGCACTTATGTTGTCGCAGTAGACCAGTGTGGCTTTGTCCAATGAGATACGAAGTTCTAACAATAAATTGCGAAGCCAACAGGATTCGGAGACAACATTGGCAACTCCTCTATATTCAGCTTCAGCACTAGAACGAGAAAGTGTGGATTGCCGTTTTGACGACCAAGACAGAAGATTATCGCCTAGGAAGACGCAATAGCCAGATGTAGAGCGACGGGTATCTGGACATCCTCCCTAGTCTGCATCAGTATATGAAACGAGTGTAGACAGTGAGGATTTGTAAAGATGAAGGCCATAGTGCTTTGTACCCTGTAAGTATCGAATGATTCTGTGTAAGGCAGCCAAGTGAGCCTCTTTCGGATCATGCATGTGGAGGCAAATTTGCTGGACTGCATATGAAATATCAGGACGTGTGAAAGTAAGATACTGTAGTGCTCCGGCTAAACTTCTGTAATGAGTGGGGTCAGAGACTGGTGGACTAGTTGATTTTCCAAGTTTGCCATTTGTATCGACCGGCGTTTGTGTTGATTTGCAAGTAGACATTCCAGCACGATCAATAATTTCTTCAGCATATTTCTTCTGACTAAGACAAAGTCCATCCTTAGTATACGATACAGCAACTCCCAAGAAATAGCTTAATTTACCTAAATCCTTCATAGCAAATTCTGCGCCTAAGCTTTTCATGAGAGTCTGACGTAACTGATCAGACGAAGCCGTAATGATAATGTCATCAACATACAAGAGTAGATAGGCAATTTCGGACCCATGTTGATAGATAAAAAGCGAATGATCAGTCGTGCTATGTGTAAAACCGATTGTAGAGACAAAATCTGCAAACCTTTGATACCAAGCACGAGGAGCTTGTTTTAAGCCGTATAAAGATTTGCGCAATAAACAAACATGGTCGGGAAAGATTTTGTCTCTAAAACCGAAAGGCTGATGCATGTAAACTGTTTCGTTGAGATTACCATGTAAAAATGCATTCTTGACGTCCATTTGGTGAATGGACCAAGACTTCGATAAAGCAATGCTCAGAACAGTTCGTATGGTGGCTGGTTTGACAACAGGACTAAAGGTTTCTTCACAATTGATTCTAATCTGCTGAGACCTGCCATCACCAACAAGACGGGCTTTATGCCTCTCAAAAGAGCCGTCAGAGTTAGTTTTATGCTTAAAAATCCACATGCATCGTATAATATCAACACCCTGAGGACGCGGAACCAAGTCCCAAGTCTTATTACTAATTAAAGCGTTAAACTCATCGTCCATGGCGGCTTTCCAATTCGGGTCTGATAAAGCTAACTTTGGGTTTTTGGGAATAGGCGATGGAGATGTGAGTGTGTTTAGATTGAAAATGCGTTTTGGACAGACAATCCCATCCATTGCGCGGGTTCGTATTGTCCGTGTTGGATTGATGATGGTTGGTGAATGATTTGGACGGTTTGGTCTTGTGGACGGGCTGGTCGTGTTTGGGTTTGGGCCTGGTGAAGTGGTGATGGGTGATGGTGGGTTTGGTGGAGTGTGTTGAGTTGATAATGGGCTCGGTAATGGAGTGTTGTTTGGTGGGGAAATGGACTCGGTGATGGGCGGGGTTTGGATGTGTATTGGGATGGTTATTGGTTCGGATTGAGATGGGTGAGTTGAGTTTGGGTTTTGGACAAGAGAAAAGGGAAATTTTGTTTCGTCAAAAATGACGTGACGAGAGATGATAAATCTTTTTGAGGCTGGGTCGTAGCATTTGTAGCCGCGATGATTAGAGGGGTATCCTAAAAAGACACAAGGGGTAGAGCGTTTATGAAGTTTGTGAATAGTGGTTGGAGGAAGAAGAGGATAGCAAAGACAACCGAAAATTTTTAGGTGAGAGTAAGAAGGAGTTCGGTTATATAGAAGTTGAGTGGGTGAGAAATTTCGAATTTGTTTATTTGGAAGAATATTTAGGAGATAAGTGGTCATTTCGAGGGCGTGATGCCAAAAATTTAACGGGAGAGAAGCATGAGTAAGCAATGTTCGAATCATGTTATTTATGGTGCGTATTTTTCTTTCTGCTTTACCATTTTGAGGAGAAGTATAGGGGCAAGAGAGGCGAAATTGTAGACCATTTTTGTCACAAAATGTACGAAATTGACTGTTGTTATATTCAGTTCCGTTGTCACATTGGATTGTTTTAATGGGCTTTTGAAATTGTGTTTGAATTTGATTTTGAAGTGTAGAGAAGACGGAGAATACTTGGGATTTGTTTCCAATTGGAAAAGTCCAAAGGAAATTTGTGTAATCATCAAGAAACAGAATATAGTATTTATGTCCATTTGTACTTAGCACAGGCGACGTCCACAAATCACTATGAATAATATCGAATGGGGAAGTAGTATAAGAGACAGAATTGGTAAATGGTAACTTAACTTGTTTACCAAAGATGCAAGACTCACAGAGTTTAGACCCTAAAACGGGCTTACAAGAAATAGAATTTGATTTATTGAGAGAATGCAAAATATCGACACCGGGGTGTCCTAATCTATTATGCCATAAATTTGACGAAATTGCAGTAAACGAAGAATTAGTTGGGGGTTTTTGGCTTTGGCTCGACAGAGAGAGTGGGTAGAGATCCCCCGAGCTATTGTTCCTCATGATAACCTTCCCCGTCTGGAAATCCTTTACAGAAAAACCAAGTGAGTCAAATTCTACAGAGACGTTGTTATCACGAGTAAACCGACGAATAGATATAAGATTTTTAATGAGTTTGGGAGCATGTAGAACATTGTTCAGAAGTAAGGGTGGTAAGGGTGGTTTTAAGTTAGTTTTACCAATACCGCGAATCGGGATTTCCTGTCCACTCCCAACAATGATATTTTTAACACAATTTAAATTAGAATAAGGCGAGAGACTACCTGAGTTGGGTGTCATGTGTGAAGTTGCTCCCGAATCCATGTACCAAGTATCGTCAGGCGGAGTAAGGGATAAAGTGTGCATCGCCTGATTGATATCGGTTGCAACGTAACTTTGGGGCTGCTGCTGGCTCGTCTCAGCCATGTAGGCCTGCTGTGGCCGAGAACCGAGTACGCCTGCTCCTGCTGTCCGAGTGTGTTGCTGCTGATAGCCAGAACCGCGCCAGGAGGCGCCTTGTTGCTGTTGACCAGATGCGTGCCAGGGGGCGCTTTGCTGCTGCGGCCAGATCTGTTGTGTCGGGTAGGGACAAGGGGGTGCTGTCCAGCCCGCAGGCGCCCACTGTGCCCATTGCTGTTGGCCAGGAGGTGCCCAGAATTGCTGCTGCTGGTGGTATGTGCGGCTGGTGTTGCGACCGCGTCCTCTGCCGCGCTGGCTGCGTCCTCGGCCCTGGCCGGCCTGTTCCTGCGCGCTAGAGGTGCCCTGCTGCTGCTGCTGGCCGGTAGCACGGGCTGATTGGCTAGAGTTGTTTCCGCGGCCTTGGCTACGATCGTCCGAGGCAATAAAAGAGGTGTTTGTGTGGACGAATTCATCCTTCCTTGTTTCAACAAGGAGCAAATCAGATCTAGCATCGTAGAAAGATGGGAGAGGCTTCTTTTGACCTATTATGGTGGCGATTGTTTCGTAGTTTTCATTCAAACCCCCAAGTAGACGCAACACCAGTCGATTTTCAGAAACGGGGCAATCAACATTAGCAAGTTGATCCGCAATCATCTTCAATTCAGTGCAATAAGCACTCATGTTTGGGAAATCATTGAGACGAATTTGAGAAAACCTATTTTCAAGATACATAGCGCGAGAACCTGTGTTATCTTGAAATATATTCGCTAAACGTTCCCAAGCCTGAGCAGCCGTCATACCAGGTTTTTGGATCGTGTTTAGTAGATCCTTGGATATTGTTCCAAATATCCATTGCTTGACAAGGGCGTCAAGGCGTTTCCACAGAAGAGAGTCGGTCTCGGAAGATGTTGAAGGTGTTTCGGAGGCGTTGGGAGTTTTTGGTTTGAGATGTTCGTAAACATTGTGAATCAAGCAGTGGTTTTCGAGAAGGTCTGCCCAAGAGAGATATTCCTCGCTACCCATCTCTAGGGTGATAGGAATTATGGAGCGGAGATTGTTAACAGAGAAAGCAGAGTGGTATTGAGAAACAGACATGGTGGTGGGCGTCTGACTTTGATTGGAGGAGGAGTCTGAATTAGTAGGTGGGACAGACATTAGAAGTTTGTGCGTGAGGCAGCAAGGTGGGAGGAAGAGAAAAAAAAAATTCGATTGATGATCTTGAGAGGATCTTTACTCTGATACCATGATAGAGATTAATCCCCTCGTTATTATTGATAAACAATGTTACAATATATACTAGTCAAAAGACTCTTAATAAGGTAAACCACTAATCTAGGAATCTAAACAAGGTAACCCACTAATCTAGGAATCTAAACAAGGTAACAAGATATATACAATATACTAATATAGGTTGACTAGGAATGGTCTGATTCCCAATAAGAAACCAAATCAAGAGAATTGGTAATTTTATGGATGCTGATGAGGCATCAATTCTCTAAATTGAGAAAATTATTGTGAAATCTGAAAGGAGCGACGAAAAGAAGAAGTTGAAAGAAAAAATAAAATTCAAACTTGAATGAGAAATATAAAAATTAACTATGTTCCTAAAAAAAAGAAAAAAGAAAAGAAAAGAAAACTCAACCATGTGCACAAAGAGGACTACAATCAACATTGATTAACATTAGTTTCATTTAATTAAATATGTGGCAATTTTTTTCATAACTTGGTTTATAATGATTCTCGACAGTGGTTTCAAGTTACATGTGATTTCACGGGGCTCTGATTTAATGAAAAAGAGTTACTTTTTCAAGTAAAAAAATCCTGAAAACCTTTTTCACTTCAAAAGTTACTTACTTCTTCATTATCATTTAAAAACAAAGTCGAATGAAGAATGTTTTTCTTCTTTTTTTTCAACATTATTTCACCAACTTCTTCTTCAACCACTACTTCATTAGTTTCTTCTTTTTCAATCACTACCTTTTTTTTAATTTCTTCTGCCCCCAACATCTAAATAAAGGGTGGGCAAAATGAAGTAGTCCAACCTCTAAAATATATGATTGGGCAAGTCGTTTTGGATTTATGTTTTTTGAGGTTTTATGATGTTGAGTTTTGTTGTTGGTGATGGTGTTTTGGTTGGGCGATATGGCTTCGTTTTATTGTGAGGTTATTTATTGTTCGTTGTTGATATTGTGGTACTTCCATCCTTATCGTATAATGTGATTTGAGATTGTAGGATCTTCTTGTTTCTTTACTTAGTTGAAGGTCATCGACGACGTTGACCAATGATGCTTCATGTGGGTTAGGATGATAATGAGGGTCATATATAAATTTATATTCTCCACGATGATGATTCTCAATTTCTTTTCTTTGACAAGGTTGTTCACTTTTAATTGTTATATATTTTTCATTGGATATTGCTTTGTCCTAATTTACTATAAATATTTTCGTAACTCAAGCACCAAAAAAAAGTGACAAAAGAAGCTAGCGAAGACGAAGAAGTCGGAACTCTATCCGGAAATATATCCCAAAAAGACATAAGGGTGACAAGAAAAAAGGAAAGAAAGAACAAGGGCAAAGACAAGAGAGACGAGTCCGAGGAAATCAACCCATATCTTCTTGTTTTAGTTGATTGATTGTTAGTTTCATTCCTTATTCATTTTTGTATTATGATTTCATATCCGTGTGCGTTTTTAAGGCCAACTATGGATTCCTTATGGCCATCGTGTGTTGACGTTGAGTAAATTGTTGTAAGCTCAATTTCAGCTCTTGTACTCCTTTTACCATTTTCGGGTCTTTTTAATTAATGGCGTAAGCCATTTTTAAAAAAGAAAATATTGTTGTAACTTGTAGATTTAACTTCGCCGCGGCAATGATTAATAAAAAAAATATCTTATGCTTCAAAAAATATATGATACTTAAAAACATAATATTGATGTCATTTCGTCGTTATCGATCATAATGCAACACAAAATAAGTATTAATATAAAACAAGGAAAATAGATGATGCAAAAACACAAACTGAACTCAAAATAAAAAAAATGGATTTCATTATGTTTTTTGAAAGAAAAAAATTCAATTACAGAATTTTAATGAGATGCTAAATATGTCCATATTTCATTTTTAAAAACATAAATAAATACAATAAATTTAATCAATTGAATATAAGAGTATCGAATGAAAATCTAATTAGCTACAATATTACTCTATATGTCTAATGAAAAATATTTGTTAATGTTCATTATTTGTACAACTTGTAGTTATTAATGATTTTCGAACTTCATTTTTACACTATTTTGAATAATCAGAATTGATCAGTTTCTAACTTTATGTCCTCCTATCTCGTAAATGATTACTCTAAAAGCGCTTCTATAAATCTTTGAATAAAACCTCTTCTTGTTTGTTTTTTGGGTAACTCAATCATGTAAGTCATATCAATCTATGGAACTCAAATAAAAAATGGTTAGTTTTTCAATGACTGAGATCATAGTTCACATGTCAATTCTTACTATATCAAATATCAATAATTAGTCCACCACAATAACTATGTTTATTGTCTTTTTGTGATCAATTTCTTTGATTCTCAACACATAAGGGTATTTTATGCTAGAGATAGATGTCTTTGGTCAAACCCTTCAAAGTAATTAAAAAGACAAGAAACTTGAGGTGTACTCCCATCAAGCACTGATGCCGAGTTCAAACAATTCAGAAACGTAACCAATCAACACCTATAAACAACGTAGCCAGATCTGTTGTATCAAAGCATGTATAATTTGTTGTGTCATCTCCACTCTCTCTCAACATTAATCCCTCTCACTCTCATCTTGAAAAAATTAAAAACATTGTTTTTAAATAAATTTGAAGGTTGACAAAAAGAAGAATACATGATGTGATACAGCAAATCTGCCACCTATAAACCGTTATATTCTTAGAGGGACTCATGTCAAGTTCTTAGTGTAAAATTCAAGTTCAAGATAGTTTGTGTTTTTCAAATCAAAGAATACATGCATCCTATATAACTAAATGAGATTGGCATGGTTAAAGACATTCAAGCTAGCTGAGTCAACTCACTTGAAATCAAATATTTAACCGAGTTGACTCGTGACGATTACAAACTCCCACAGAAGATCGGTGCTCTCATTAGTCCTTTTCCTAATTAACTTCTAAGTTTCAGATTTATAGTTTTTTTTCTCTAAATTCTAGCTAGAGATATTTCGTAATAAAAACTCAAGAATGTTTTTCTGATCTAGTTCTAAATCAAACTGTCACCGACCTTTATATATTATAATATACCATTAGATGTCTCGCATGTGGGAGAATCGTTGTATGAATAGTGTAAAATATTTAAAAATTTCGTATATCCTAACCAATTGTAACTACTTGAATCACTAGTTTAGTACACAAGAGGAAACCGACCGTTATAGGTACAAGCCTTTGAAGTCTACTTGTAGCTTGTTTGATCTAGAGTTATTTATAATTTCTATATATGGGGTTATTTTTAAAAATTTTGTTAAAAAAATTTGGGATTTTAGAATTATTAAGGTTAAATTATTAAATGTTTGTTTATTTAAAATTAAAATGTAATTAAAATAAAATAAATTATTTTAATTAATAAATTGAAAAGATAAGTAATATAATAAAAGATTATGAGAAAACCTAAAATTTCACAAATTAAACTAGCTCAAGGATCTTGTTAGATTTGATTATAGCTATTTTTTTAGTAGATTAATTTTGAATTAATATATTTCATTTTTGAATTATTTAATAACTCAATTTATGAATTAAAATATGTGGAATTGTCAAATTTAGATTTTTTTTATTAGGCTAATTATGATTTTAATATTCTTTTTTTAATCTCATAATTTAGGTTTCTTATTTTTAAAGTTATATAAAACGGTAATTTTTATTAACGGTTTCAAACGCCGTCAACTTATTGTTTACGTAACATTTATAAATAAATAAAATATTAATTATTAGTAAAAACCTAAAACCTAAAACTCTTATAAAATATGAAAAATAAATGAATATATTGATAAAATATATATTTTTCTTAATTATGATTGAAAACATATAAACACAAATTAATACCATTCCAGCATATTCCCTTAAACAAAAAAAACCTAAAAATAAAAAAATATATATATATAAATAGGCATACAAACAACCGTAGAAATATATTATTCTCTTTGGTAACTATGGGCATAATTACCACATATTATATAAATTTTTAATTCAAAATAACAAAATGAAAAAAGTTTCAGCCAATTCTGTCACACATATAGAGACAAACTCCTTATTGTGAAATATTTCCAAAAGTTGTTTCATAACTTGAACAGCAAAAGATTACACATATCTCCCAGAGCCAAAAATTACAAGAAAAAAACTGAGAAAGAGAAATTAGCGAAAGCAAAAAGCCATAGAAATGGTGGAGAATGAGACAGAGAATAGGGTAAAAAGTGAGAGGAGAGCAGCAGTTGAGATTGAGAATAAGTGTGAAAAGCATAAGACAGTTTGAGCGATCAATAAATGAAGTGATGAGGCTTATGATAACTCTCATCATCGTCACGTCCCTTTTCATTCTCTTCTCCCAATAACTCTCCCCCAGAATTCCACGCTTATTTTCTTTCTTTCTCTCTCTCTCCTCTTTCCTTTCCATTTCCCCTTTCTGACCCCTTTCTTTGTCTCATGCCAACATTAGTACCAGAGAGAAAGAAAGAAAGAAAGGGCATCATCATCAATATACATAGATTGGTCGATAGCCCTTTCCTCAGTCAACCTCTAATGTCTTTCTCTCTCACCCAATTTTGTGTTTTTTTTCAAATATTTTATATTCTAAATCTATGATTATTTATATCTTTCTTTCTTCATTTTTTGGGATAAAATTCACTCAGCAAATAACCACAAACTCATGTCATAAACGATATTGAAGAGAATTTTCTCTTAAAACAAAATGGAAAAAAGAGGTTTGGATACCCTAAACGGATAAATAAATTTATTTTGATTTTTTGTTGTTGATATTAGGTTACATGACAAATATGTTAAATGTCATGTTAATGCATAATCTAACACAACTAATTAGAGTACTTCAAGTGTTAGTAATTTTACTTTAGAAATCATTTTCTTTAGATACGATTCCAAAGGAAAAAAACTATAATTTAAAGAGTCATTATAGCTAGCTACCCAAAAATATACCCAGATCACTTTGTACCATTTTGTTCATTTTGAGATATATGGTTTTAATTTTAAATAACAACCCATTTAATTTTATATATCAATTTACATATTTGTCATTATATAATTATGCTAACTACAAAATTAAACTATTTGAAAATAACTCAAAATAATTGCCGACCAAACAAAGACTGCAATCCCCAAATCCCCTCTTTCTCTCTCTAATGTTCTATCACAATCTCATATACGTCCCTCCTTCACCGCCTTACCCTCATTGCTACCTGAAACAATCTCTCTCTATTAATTCATATCATCAATATTTCCAAATTCATAATTTGATCCAACTATTTCCTCTTTCAACCCATCTTTACGTCACTATTCCTTAACTCTAGAAAAGAGAAAGACATACTTAGAGAGAGATAGTGGATATCGGCCTATATGGGTTAGTTTGATTCACCTTATTAATTGCTCATTTACTAGAGTAGCATCTTCGTATAGAGTATTCACGGCTTAACATTGAATCAAATGAGAAATACATAAGAGGGCAACACTATTGAATATAAGAAGACCACAATTACTTGGAGATCTCTTAATATAAACAATGTGGATGATGGGATATAATACTGATAGTGAAGTTTTTAACATGGCAGATTCATTCAACGGTAGAAAACTATCCCGGCCGAGGGCAGCCGGTTCATTTGGGACCTCTCTTAGCCCTCCATGCTTTAGAACTATCAACGGTCCTGATTTTCTCGCATTCAATCACCATATCGGTACGCAAACAATCTCTCTCTCTCTCTCTAGTATTAGGGTTTTAAAAGTTTAGTAAAAGTGATTTATAATGGTCTTCTTTGTGTAAAAATGAAGCAGCAAATGGAACGGTGCATGAACAACAACAGGTAGTGGTAAGCTCAAGGTGGAATCCAACGCCTGAGCAGTTACAAACCCTAGAGGAATTGTATAGGAGAGGAACACGAACACCGTCGGCCGATCAAATTCAGTACATCACCGCCCAGCTCCGGCGATATGGTAAGATTGAGGGAAAAAATGTGTTTTATTGGTTCCAAAATCATAAGGCTAGAGAACGCCATAAACGCCGCCGTCGCCAACTTGAGTCAGCCTCCTCGGATGAACAACAACAGCAGCAGCAACTTGGTTGCATACTCCATTCAGAAATAAGGGAATCAGGTAAAATGATATGATATTACTCTCACAGAAATGATTAATAACAAAAACAAATCACCCCATTAAGTAATTGTGTGATTTGTAAAGATTGATTTTTTTTTCATAATGGGTAATTTTTTTTTATAGAAAAGTGCGGTAAAAAAGATTTAACTTTGGTGGGTTTTGGTTTTGTATGTACAGAAGTGAACAGGCGGGCAGTGATTGAAGTAGAGCAGACGAAGGGCTGGATACCCTCTACAAACAGCAGTACCCTTGCAGAGGTCTATTCTCTCTCCCTCTAATTTGTCCTTCTTCTCTTTCTTCATTTATAAACCTACTAGCTAACCTACACCCTACTAAACAAACTCATAGACAAGACAATTACAGTTCTTATTTATTAACAACAAAATCATCATCTAATAATAAGCTTATCATTGTCATTTCAATTCATCCCATGCAAGCAAACTTTTATTAGGAAAGTTCAAGCATGCTTGTTGTGTTATTTTCAAATAAACCATTATTAGAACATCAACCATTACATGATTTTATCAATTATCTACAAAATATCAAAAACATGTTATTTTTTTATGACCACTTATTACATGAAACATGTTTTTCCAAAACAAAAAAATAAAGAACATAATAGAAGAGGCTAGGTTCATTTGTGTTTTTAATTTTATGAAAAGATAATTCACTAAAATGTATATAGTATGCACAAAGATATTGTTTATGCTAAAATGAGAACAACCAAATTTAGCACACTAAACAAAAGAAACCACATAAATATGAAAATAAAAACCTTTTGTGTATATATAAGTTTTAGTGTGCATACAAAGCAAAGGAAGAAACAATGCAAGCTTTTTTTTTTTGTTGGGAAATGGAAGTAAAAGGGGGATTCAAAAAGCTGCCCTCCTTCCTTACTGTCGTGGCAGCAATAATATTGTTTGACAAGTAAAAGCTAGGGTTTTCGGGTCTTGTGCTCTTTCTTTTTTATCATTAATTCCTAACTCAAAGATTTGGGTCATGACTCTATTGCTAAATGACAAAATTACCCTTCACAAAAAGATCGACAAGGATAACTCACTCTTCTTCTTCTAGAGCTTATATTTAAACTCATCTGCAGATTTGTACTCTCAATTACATTTAATCAAAAAAATCTGTTTTCTTTTTGTTGGGTTTTTATGCATATATATAGAAAAGTATTTCAATGGAGAAAGGAGCAAAAGATGGATGGGTACAATTCAATGAGGAAGGAGAAATACTACAGCTGGATAAGAATGACACGTGGCAGATGATGCAGTTTCTCTCTTGTTCTTCTAATGCCCCTATTACTACTATGTCTACTTGCAGCCCAGAGACAAATATAGTTAGGGCAATAATGTGTCCAAAGATATTTATTCCAACTAATGATGTTCGTTTCTTGGTTTCTGGCTACAACCACGAAGATGGAATCGCCATCCAGGGGTTGTCTGAGTCTCAGACCCTCCAGTTGTTCCCTCTTCAGAGTGATGCTGACGACATAGACGATGATGAGAGTATGACTGAGAAACAAACGGATATGTTTGATTCGTCGATGGTTAGAGGGGGTTTGAGTAGCACCCCGTGCAAGTTCATTGAATTCCTTCCTTTGAAAAACTAGTAATCATTCTAATTCAAATCGTCGTTGTTGAGACGAAAAAGTTTGAGTGACAAAAATGACAAGAGATGGATAGAGTGGCTCATCAATTGATGTATGTGATGGATTTTACACACGATTATTTATGTTAAATTTGATGGGTTTTGTTTAGAATTTTTGTATTCTTGCGGAGATGATGAATTAATTGCTTGGATGTGAAAGTTTTTCGTATAAGGTGGAAAATGTGGAAGGGAATGAAGGAAGGAAGGTTGCCTTAAAATGCAATTGGACCATGTTTGGTATATAAATTTTAGTTTCTAAATTATGGTAAATGCCAATAGGGTATCATTTGATACCATAGGCCTTCTTTGAGAAACTAGCATGTCTCCATGCACGTGTTTTTAATTAATAGGTCTCAGATCAAAGAGAGATTGAGGTTGGGTAATGCAATGTCTGAATTGGGATATTAAAGTGGCTTGGTATGTGGGTTGAATTAATGGTAAAATGGGGAAATATGTTGTCCACATCTATTAGACTAGTCATTTTGGTTAATGTGCTAACTTATTTATATTTTATATACATCTTCCCTATCTATTTACCTATAAATATTTATCCTGGATATCTATTTGTTTGACTAATGGAGTTTTTGCAGGATTTATTGAAGTTGTTCTAGGGTGTTAAAGAAGACAAACTTCCAACCTTCGTATAGGGTCGAAGTCAAGACCCACGGTCGTGATGCCCACATGACCGGCCCTGGATAAGCCTGACAAGCTCTCGGGCTAGGGCAGCCCATTCCTTAAGGCAACCCATTTAATAAAATATATAAATATTTAAATAAATATATGAATATTTTGAACATAATATGTTGTAGTTTAGTGGCTCAACATAGAAACTTAGTTTTTTGATTTGGTTATGAGTTCAAACATCAACAAAAACAATTTTTTTTTTTTTATCAATTTTTAATAATAGACCTAGGGCAATAAAAAAATAAACTTTTATTTTTATCGCGGGTTGCCCAAAACTGGGGGCCGGCTCTTGATGCCCAGGCCTGCTTTAGGGTGGCTCCAACTTTAATTATTAATTATTTAATAAAATAATCAATATATATATGTTAGAATTAATTAAATCTTTTTATTTATTTTTTATCAATTATACTAACATTTTTAATATATATTATGAAAGTTTTATATAATATATATTATAATTATATATTTTTATTTTAAAAAAAACAATTAATTAGTATAATTTTTTATTTTTATGCGCTCAAATTCTTTTTTGAATGGTACCTCCTATCCCTGGTGATGCCTTGTCAAAGGATTTTAGGAAATGCATCAATATTGATTTTTGTGCACGTGAAATTAATATTTTTTAATTTTGTTTTTATTATGTTGTTTATTTAGTCGGTGTCTATTTTCCTGGGTTAATTTATCTTATTTAACTCATACCAATGTCACAATTAACTTTATCAAATTAATTTTAAATCGAATATGTTTGTTTGATCACAAATTTGTGTCTTTTGATACTTATTTGTAAATTAATTTACTTGCTTTAAAAATAATCATCAGGTTTGTTTTTTAAAAAAAACCTATCAAACAATTAAACATCTTATCAAATACAATTTATTCATCACATACCACTAAAATACTAAAATATTTTTTCAATTGTTTTTTAATATTATAAATATTATATTATTATATATATATATATTATTTTTTAATTCTATTTAAATTTTAGGACTAGTTTGTTTTATTTTTGTTAATATTTATTATTTAATTTTTAAAATGTAAGACTTTTCATTAGTATTTTACTTAGAAGCGGTCCAATTAAGGAGCCCTCCATGATAATAAAATAAATAATAAATGTGAGCATGTTTGTGAAAAAGACAAAGAGAAACATCTACAACTACATAGCAAACTACTTTGCCCCGTGTAATATAGATGAACTTTCTAAGACCATTTCCAACCGAAAAATCCATTTTCAAACTCATTTTGGTGTAAATGTCACGTCAAACAGTAATTCTACTCCTACCGAAAAACTCATTCTCAAACCCAAAAGAATATTCTTATAATATTCTTTCTTACATCAACTTTTATAACTTTTTAATATCACCCATATCTTTTACAAACTTATAAATTACACCACAATATTATAATATCATCCAAATATTTTAAACTTAAATATAAATTAATTATAAAAATTTATTAAAAATTCAAAAATTACAATACACGAACAAAAAAAAATACATATGAGATTAAAATAAAAAATTATTCGTACAAATAAAAAGCAGATAAATTATAATAAAATTTAATGATTTATGTATGCATTTAAAAAATATTATAACTTTTATCTTAAAATTAAAAATTAAAAATTAAAAAATCAATTAAATGTTTTAAATAATTTATATAAACAAGTTTAATATTTAAATTAAACAATTCATATATTTGAAGGGCTTATTTATAAATTTATAAAGAATTTGCTGGAATGAACAGAAACTACGCAAATATGCGTTTTTTTGATTGGAGAGAGAGAGTATTCTTATTTTGCAGGTGCGTTTACCGGACCGTTGGAGCAGAAAATGGGATTGCGTCTGCGTTTGCCGTTCCCTTGGAGATGGTCTAAGGTTAATGCGACACAAGATGCTCATCTCGAAAAAAACAACTCATCAAGGAGAAAAAAAAATCCGCCCAACAACCAAAATTGTAAATCATGAGTGATTTAAATTTTTGAAGATGATTAATGATGGGAGTCCTAACTTTTGCGCAAATGAGCAAACACATGTATGATAGTCATTAAAGAGTCAATGAACTCATCACACAATCAAGAAGCAAGTGAAACAAGATCATAGCTACTCCTCAAACCTTAATTGAAATTGACACAACTAAAAGAATTTGGATAAAAAAAATTCCGGGCTCAAAGTGTTTAATAAACACTTTGAACATTTAAGCTAAGAAAGAACTAGATTTAATAATGAAGTTGATGCAATCGACCGAGATTGATCAAAAAAATCTCAAAATTGGTTAAATCATAAACTTTTTGCCTTATTTTGCTTTATTTTTGAATTTAATTCGGTCAAAATCTTGATGTTATGATATATTATTGATGTATTATTATATGTAAATAATATTGAAGTACAAGAATATGGGAAAATGATCCAATCTTGACTACCAAATATTTAGGGTTTAGGTTTCCCGTTCGTCCAATGGAGAATAATCAAGAACAACCAAGAATCTTGTGTAGCGACCGCTTATGACCGAGAAAATGCACTAGCAGAACGAACAGACATACCAGTGACCGAGAAAGCTAATGCTACGGTCGACCGAGGATTTTTGAAACCTTCTTGACGCTTGTTCTGTGTTTTTGTTGCTACGCACGCTTGGCTAAGATTACTGATACATGCGATTGAGAGATGCTTATTTCTACTGTTGTCATCCACCCGACCGAAGATCTTAACTGCTGGCTAAGATTACCGACATTTGTGACCACAAAATTCCACCTGATAGCCCACTTGCTGCTAATGTTTGCGATCCGACTGATAGAAGACATGATTTTCGATCCATTTTTTGCACCCAACCGAGGAACCTTGATGCTGTTGTGCGCCCGACTGAGAGATGGAATGGAATCTGACTGTGGCTGCGGCTGTGAAACTGAATCCCGCTGCTATTGATGACACTACACCCGACCATGAATTGAAGTCACGCCTTGCTGCTAACCGACGTTGCATTCAATCAATAAAAGACGGTATTGCTGCTATGTGCCCAACTAAGGGATGACATGAAGATTGACTGATGTTGCTGCTGGCCAACGCTACATTCGACCGAGAAAAGACGTTGCTACTGTTGTGCGCCGAATTTAGGGATGACATGAAGATTGACCAATGTTACTACAGCTTATTGCGGACTCACACTACACGCGACCGAGAAACCTATTGTTGTTTTACGCCCAATCAAGGAACATGTTGATGTACGCTCAACTGAGGAATGACTTTGTTTTTTTACCTTATTTCTACACCTAATACAAGACATGACTGAGAAACGACACCCGATTTAAGCCACGGCCAAGCATTGACATATATTTCGACCGAGAGTTCTTCAAGCAACCGATCTTTATCGGCCGCACACAATTTGTCTACTTTTCCCTTTTATTTTATGCATGGGTATATGTTTATATTTTACATTGAATTTTTGTTAGTTTTTAAATGTTGTAAGTTTGCGATTTATTTGATCATAGGTTAGCATATAAAAAATGTAAAGCGTAAAAATGTTGTAAGTTTGCAATTTAAATGTTATAAAAAATGTTTTAAACCAAGATTAACTAGTAGAGATGCATGCTCGGGGCGTTGTAGGACATAACTTGTTTTAAAAACCTTTTCTCACACATAACCAAATGCTGAACTCGAAAAGAATATCTTAATCGATGTTCATACGTCAAAACATTTCCTTGCTTTATAAAAATTAGGTGGCGACTCTCAACTCTTGAGGTTTAATTGAACTAAAACTGATTATTTTTAAATAGACCCATGATGAATTTCCATTAAAATCTCAATCACTCCTAGATTCGACATGAAGTAATAAGTTATTGTGTCATTTACATAACCTTGTTTTTCACTTAAATTTTTGATCACGTTAAAATTAATTACCCTCACAATTTAAAAAAATTGAGCATAATGTAAAATGCGAACATTCAAAGCTGATTTACAAACTTGGCAACATCTATTATTGCGCACAATAGGAGAAACTCATTTCAAAAGGACAAAGCCCAATCTAGAGCCTAGTATGTTATCCAAGCCTAGCCTTATAGCCCAAAGGACCCATTAATGTCAAGGGCCTAGATCAGGATGCAACCCACATTTAATAATTAATAAAAGAAAAAGACCTTCAGAGAATCCCAAAAGAACAAAAAGAAAGATGCCAATTAAGGTGTCGCCCTCTCAAAAGCAGATTAGCACATAATATTTTATAGTCCTTTACCTCGAATTTTGTTGCGCCTAGAAGTGTAGCAGAACATCACCTAGAAACTGTTAAATCGAAGACCAGAGCTTCCTCATTCGCTTGATTAACATAACAAGCCTCGTCAAAGATCCCCACAATTGTAGAGGATATTCTCTTACAGTGAATCCCAAAAAGCAAAATTTCTAATTTTCCCTCAAGATAGGGGATTCGAGAATTCAATTTTCATTTGAAGGTGAGTTGATTGATGAGTATAAAAAGAGTTCCTCCGAGGGAAAAAAGAACAAAGGGTTGTTGATGTTTATATCTTAGTTGTGGGAGGTCATTTTGAAAAAAACAACAAAGTTAAGCATATCCTAGAGGCTTTGGCTTAAACCAAGCGCACTTGGGAAAAAAGTAGCAATGACCAAACCTCGCACGTGGAAGTTAGCATCCTACAGTGAGAAGGCCTTGACTGAGCATTTGGAAACATACCCTTCGACATACCACCATACCGATATTAGGCCTTGTTTGTTTGAATATTTATTTTGCATTCTATTTGATTGGTTGTTTTTCTCTAAAATATAAATGATGACTAAAAAAATATTATATATATAAAGAAAAATGTTGTGATGCTAGGTAATGACAGGTGTTTAATTTGTATAACAATTGCTTGGCAAGGTTTAAGTAATGTAATTTATGTTGGGTTTTGCAACAGCAAAACTATGGATCTTCTTAGAAATCAAAACCTGTAGCAAATCAGATTCCAAATCGTCTATGACGATAAACAGATTACCAAGAACTGAAATAGCACAAAGCAATAAACGACAACACAATATACGTGGTTCGGTCAAAATCGACCTACGTCCACGGGAGGGATAAGTTTCACTAAACCAAACAAATGTCAATAGTAGAAACTTACATGCCCTGCTCTCAAATGAAAGAAGTGATTACACTAGGAATGATTGGACTACTCCACAATCAAAAGCTCCCCCAATCTCTCACTCTGGATCAACCAAAGAACAAGAAGAAGAAGAAAACCAAAAAACCCTAGATCTGTAATTCACTCTCTCTCTATTTGCTCTGTTATGAGAAAAATACCCAAAAAAAATATTTATACTCTAACCCGTTTTCATAAAAGAAAACCCTGACCCGTTTACCCGGAATTTAAAACCCGCCCGCAATGGCAAGGAACACCAACAATTCTCCCCCTTCCGAGCCATGGGAGAATGTTGCTATAAACATTCATCATCGTGACACTTCTTCCAGAACCATTCCGGCTTTGGCACAACATATCTCATGTTTTCCTCTTGGCAAGCCCTTTGTCATCATATCTGACCCGTTCTCATCTGTGTGCACTTTCTCCAAGTATAACTCCTTCTTCTCGAGCACTTCACGGATCCAATGGTACCTTCTTTGGATGTGTTTTGAACGTGAATGGAAACTTGGATTCTTTCTCACATGTATAGCACTCTGTGAGTCACTAAACACCACAAACCTGTCTTGTGCAATGCCAATTTCTTTCAACAATTCTTTCATCCATCTCATTTCTTTACAACATTCAGTAATGGCAATATATTCAGCTTCTGTAGTAGACAAAGCAACACATTTCTGTAGACGAGACTGCCATGATACAGCTCCTCCTCCAAAAGTAAACAAATACCCTGAAGTTGATCTCATTGTGTCAATATCACCACTCATATCTGAATTAGAAAACCCTTCAACATGTGACTTTCCAGTACCATAACACAAAGCGTATTTGGAGGTCCCTCGAAGATATCTCATTAGCCACTTAACCGCTTCCCAGTGTGTCTTACCAGGATTTGAAAGAAAACGACTAAGTACTCCAACCGCATGAGCTATATCCGGTCTTGTACAGACCATTGCATACATCAGACTGCCTATTGCTGAAGCATATGGAACACTGCACATTTCTTGTCTTTCCTCTTCATCCTTGAGAGACATTGTCTTGTTTATTTTCAAGTGTGTAGCCAATGGACAAGCAACTGGCTTTGCCTTGTCCATACAGAATCGTTTTAGAATCTTCTCAATATATCTCTCTTGAGATAACCATAGCCTTTTCTTCACCCGATCACGAATGACCTGCATTCCAAGAATTTGTCTTGCTTGACCCAAGTCTTTCATCTCAAAAGACTTAGCCAAATCCTTTTTCAACTTGGCAATCTTGAGCTTGTCTCTCCCAACAATCAGCATGTCGTCAACATATAGGAGAAGTATAATAAAATCATTAGAAGCAAACTTTTGCACAAAGACACAGTGATCTGTAGACGTCTTCATGTACCCATGGATGGTCATGAACGACTCAAACTTAAGATACCACTGCCTTGGTGCTTTCTTCAAACCGTACAGACTTTTGACAAGTTTGCACACCTTGCTTTCCTCACCTCTCTTATTATAACCTTCAGGTTGCTCCATATAAACATCTTCATCCAAATCACCATGGAGAAATGCAGTCTTGACATCAAGTTGTTCAACCTCAAGATCCATACAAGCAGCTAGACTTAACACCACTCGGATAGAAGTCATCTTCACTACCGGTGAGAAAATCTCATCATAATCGATTCCATGCCTCTGGACAAAACCTTTGACAACCAGCCTAGCCTTGTATCTTGTCTTGCTATCATCA
This sequence comes from Impatiens glandulifera, assembly GCF_907164915.1. Lineage (NCBI taxonomy): Eukaryota > Viridiplantae > Streptophyta > Magnoliopsida > Ericales > Balsaminaceae > Impatiens > Impatiens glandulifera. Next base: position 123,917,967 of record NC_061862.1, on the reverse strand, counting down.
CCTTCTTGCTTGATCTTGTACACCCATTTATTTTGTAATACTTTTCTGTTCTCTGGTCTTTCAACTAGATCATATGTGCCATTTTTCAGCAATGACTTCATCTCTTCATCCATGGCAGCTAGCCATTCTTTCTTATGAGCATCCTCAAGAGCCTCATTATAGCATATAGGCTCCCCACAATCAGTTAGAAGAACATACTCTGTAGCAGAATACTTAGAACTTGATCTTTTCTCTCTAGTAGACCTCTGAAGTACCTCTGTTTGTTGATTCTGTTGACTTCCATCCTCTTGTTGAACTTCAAAATCAACCTCAACATTATCACCAAGATCAGTTTCAGTATTAGTATCATTTCCATGGCCTACAGCTTGACCCTGAGGAACATCATCATCACTATCTGAGTCTGAAGCTACATGTGGCCTTGTCTCCTCAACATCATGAGACAACTCAAGACCAGAAAGGTCACGTATGTATGCATCAAACTTTTCACCATCTTCAAAATTCTCAATAGTCTGATCTTCAAGGAATACCACATCCCGGCTTCTCAAAACCTTCTTATCAACTGGGTCATAACACCTGTATCCCCACTTTTCATCACCATACCCCAAAAATATGCATTGTCTGGTTTTTGCATCTAGCTTAGACCTCTCATCTTTTGGAACATGCACAAAAGCTCTGCAACCAAAAACACGTAAATAGTCATAATTAACATCTTTACCTGACCAGACGCTTTCTGCACACTTATTATTCAATGGCTTGGAGGGAGAACGGTTGATCACATACACTGCAGTGCTCATGGCTTCAGCCCAGAAATGCTTAGCCAACTTGGCACGGGAGAGCATACTCCTCATCCGTTCCAACATTGTTCTGTTCATCCTCTCTGCCACACCATTTTGTTGTGGAGTCTTGGGCACAGTCTGTTCATGTCGAATACCCTGCTCTTTGCAATAATCATCAAATGAGCCTATGTACTCTCCCCCATTATCTGACCGCACCCTCATCAGTTTTCTTCCTGTCTCTCTTTCAACCAGCTTGTGAAAGTCCTCAAACCTTGCTGCAACCTCATCCTTGGACTTTATAGCATAAGCCCAAACCTTCCTAGATGCATCGTCTATGAAGGTTACAAAATAGGAAGCACCGCCTATGGATTTAATCTTCATAGGACCACAAACATCTGTATGGACCAATTCAAGGACATTCTTTTTCAGTTCCACTTTTGACTTACTGAAGGAGACTCTGTTCTGCTTACCCTTCAAGCAATGCTCATAATTTTCAAGATGAGCATCCTTGAGATTCAGCAGCTCATTCCTCTTGATCAAAACATTCAGCCCCTTTTCACTAACGTGACCTAATCTCTTGTGCCACAACTCAGAGGATGATTCCATCAAAACAGAATATGCTGCATCATAGACAATTTTCAAATTTGTCTTGTATAAGGAACAACATTTCTTACCCCGTGCAACAACCAATGAACCCTTGCTTAGCTTCCATGCTCCACCACTGAAAACATTATGGTAGCCTCCATCATCAAGCATACCTGCTGAAATCAAATTCATTCTTAAATCAGGAACATGTCTTACATCTCTCAATGTCAGGAAGCAGCCCATGTTTGTCTCAATTCTAACATCACCCAGACCAACTATCTTGGACACACCACTGTTACCCATGCGAACCTCACCATAATCACCAGCTTTGTAGGACTGAAAGTAACCTTTGTGTGGAGTTATATGGAATGAGGCACCTGTGTCAACAATCCATGCTGTTTCATTTGAAGATGTGCTAAGACAGGAGTCTTGACAGTTAGAAGCATATGTCAGTTCACCATCTGAAGCATAAGCAGATGTATTGCACTCTGTTCTTTCTTTTCTCTGGGCTTCACTGTACCCTTAGCTTTATCATTTTTAAATTTCCAGCACTCATTTTTCCAGTGACCCATTTTGCCACAGTAATGGCAAGCACCATCCTTCTTTGGAGCTCTAGACTTGCTTCTAGACTTTCCCCTGCTCGAACCACTTCTATTATCTTTTGATCTTCCTCTATCAGCCACCAACATATCAGACTTAGAGGGTTTATCCCCCTTTCGATTCTCCTCATGAAGTAAGGAACTGGTGACAAATGCCATGTTGACTTTACCATTTGGTGCTGAGTTGCTGAGAGTGATAATAAGTGTCTCCCAGCTTGCAGGCAAATATCCAAGGACTAAAAGTGCTTGCACCTCATCATCAAAGTTTATCTTCATACTACTCAGCTGATTCAAAATATTTTGAAATTCATTCAAGTGCTCAGCAATTGATTTATTATCAATGTACTTCAGATTCACCAGCCTTCGTATCAGTGCCGCTTTATTCCCTGCTGACCTCCCAGCATAGAGAGCTTCAAGTTTGCTCCACACACCATACGCTGTAGTCTCATTCTCAACATGGTGCACAACATTTACACCAACCCAGGAACGAATAAAGCTGCATGCCTTTCTATCTATCTTTTTCCAATCAGCCTCTTTTGTAGTCTCAGGTCTAACACCCTCATTTTCAATTGCTTCATTCAAATCATCTGAAACTAACAGATCACTGATCATCAGTTTCCATTGCCTGTAGTTTGTACCATTCAGACTCACCATATCAGGTCTAGATTTCCCCATTATTACTACCTTAACAACTGACAAAAACACCAGCAAAGAAACCAGTTGATCTGTTCTATGAATTTCGCCAAATAACCAGCAGAACACTCTGCTCCAATGTTAAAACAGATAACCAATTAATACTGCTCTGATACCACTGTTGGGTTTTGCAACAGCAAAACTATGGATCTTCTTAGAAATCAAAACCTGTAGCAAATCAGATTCCAAATCGTCTATGACGATAAACAGATTACCAAGAACTGAAATAGCACAAAGCAATAAACGACAACACAATATACGTGGTTCGGTCAAAATCGACATACGTCCACGGGAGGGATAAGTTTCACTAAATCAAACAAATGTCAATAGTAGAAACTTACATGCCCTGCTCTCAAATGAAAGAAGTGATTACACTAGGAATGATTGTACTACTCCACAATCAAAAGCTCCCCCAATCTCTCACTCTGGATCAACCAAAGAACAAGAAGAAGAAGAAAACCAGAAAACCCTAGATCTGTAATTCACTCTCTCTCTATTTGCTCTGTTATGAGAAAAATACCCAAAAAAAGTATTTATACTCTAACCCGTTTTCATAAAAGAAAACCCTGACCCGTTTACCCGGAATTTAAAACCCGCCCGCAATGGCAAGGAACACCAACAATTAATGTAATTTATACACAATTCAATATATAATATATAGAAAATAATATTAACCCACGAAGTTTGTCTATAATGACGTGGCTTCCATATGTTTTCCAGATAATCTGCACATACATTTTCTCTGTTTTTTGGCTGAAAAGCAACACCTCAAATCTAGTTTTTTTCTCTCTGTTTTAGGTAAAAGGTACACCCTAAACTGCGTATCGACGAAGCTCTCCCACCACCTTCACTGTTCTCATGCCCAAACGCAGCTCACCCTTAACCATCATCGTCGTTCTCTCATGCCCAGACGAAGCTTGACCTCCACCTCCGTTATTCACTAAAAGCATTCTCCTATTTGATTTTGGTATCGATTTTTTCCTATTGAAGAAAACCTAGATTATTTAGTTACTATTTTGCTTCTAAAATTTTATTTATTCATTTGATTTATATGTTTTATTTAACCTTCTTTTTACTTGAAAAAAAGTAGACAACTAGGATCGGTACTTCTACACTTATGTGAAAAGATTGTCAATGAGGAATGATAACTTGTTACAAACCGAGTGATGTTGCGAGAGAAAAAACTAGAATGCACGGGATCGACCACACCCTTTGGCGATGAATCGTCAAATAGGACACATGCATTGTGAAGGTGGGGGAAATTCCCAATTGAGTAGATATTCCCTAGTTTATGGCGACGATTTTACCCCCTCCACTATCGGTGAATGAAACTTTATTATGATTCCTCTTAGAATAAAAAACCTGGTTATTATCACCAAGTCGATTGTTTTTCGTGCCAAAACAACCAAAACCTCGTCACTACAACCCTTATGTGACTAGTGTATATGTATTATTTGTATGCATGTATAGTCTAAGTGAGCATCTCAAATATTTTCCTTCTTTTCAAAACAAAACACATGTTATGCCTAGTTCTCATATTTGTTTGTGGTGAGTTTGCTTTTATGCCAGAATCCATCCTTCTTTTGAAGAATATTTCCTTTTCCCTTTTCTTTCGCTAAAGTTCAAGTGATCCTAGTTGGCCATTGAGGAACGTGATACCCTACGTGGAAAAACATTGGATGAAGTTTATAAATTTTCAATTACATACGATGTCCATGTTGACGGATGTCACGCTGGTTCCTTGGATTGAAAACTTTCATAAAAACGAGTGGAACTATCGGTCCTATGGCTTCATTTCCATCACAAGGTTCATAAACTTCGAAATCAACTCCACCTTCATGATGAAATTGTAACGAATGTAGAACCATGTAAAAGGGGCTTATTTGATGGGATAAAGGAATATGTTCCAACCATAGAAGAATTTCGAGACATTCTTATGACGAATAACAAGAATGTTCTACATTTAAAGCCATTTGTAGAATCGATGTCTTAGAGGAAGCTCTTGCAAGACGATTATGGATACTCTAAGATAATGTTTGATGTTATCCTTGCAAAGACATACATCGACTTCCCAATGTGGACCAAAATGGAAATAAGGAATAGAGAAATACCTTTGAGTTTGGGATGTCCATGATAACAATGATAATCCTACCGGCTCACTACTTCCTAATACGAGCCAATGGTAAACCCTCCTCATGAATCCTGAAAGTAGCATACCATATGCAAAGGGGAAACAAGGATCCCTCTAGTGTTATTCTAGCGGAAACATTGATGGGTTTACAAAACTCATGCTTGTCTTCCACCATGAGCAAAAGGGGCTCACTGTTAATTCTCTATATCTAGCTACTCGACAAACTTAAATGGTTTCTACCAGTTCTTCCTGAAGGCATCTAGTCCCCATCTCTTCAATATCGGAGAATGAAGAAAGCTCTATCGGGACCTCCTGTATAGAGCAATGATGAGATCTAGGAAATACTCCCCTCATACCCTATCAAGAAAATGACATTCATGATGGATGACAAACCCATAATTATGTTTATGGGCTTGGAATGGGTTAGATTTTATTACACCCGTAGCCTGTTCAAGTAATTCAGTTGCAGTTATATAGAAGTTGCTTTCGTTATACACAAGACAATCGATTGCATGACCTATTCAGGGTATCTAGAGAAATGGCACAACGCCTTTCAAATGAATATCCTGCAAAAGAGAATGAAGTACATGAATCTCATTGTCCAAGAACATGAGCAGGTCCAAGAAAATGAAGAGGAAGAAGTTGCTAGTGTGAAAACAAGATATAGTTGGACCTAAAGCCTTTGACTTCCGTCAACACTTTTTCCCTTTTAGTCTCTCTCTATAAAATATCAACAAGGGAGTCCTATCTGTAACAAAATCGGTGAATATATTTATATAAAAAATTATGTTTGTTTATCGAATCACAAAAGAGAGAGGCTCATTATCTAGGATTCACTTTATGTCCATATGCGTTGCATTGTAATGTATTACAATATGCAAACCCTCACCTCTTTCTATTCTCAACAATCCACGACTACGACGACCGACACGACCCTCAAAAAAGAGATCCAAAAATTAGACGTTTTATATGCCACCAGATGGCCGAAGAACTCTTAGTACCCGAAATGGTCTCTACGACCGAGTTCAGGGAAATGAAGGAAACTTTGTAACATGTAATAGAGAACCTCGCGTTGATCATAACTTTTTTAGCTAATCAACAAATTTCGTCTATATCCCAAAACATAGTTTCTTCTTCTCGATTTCCTAATCAGGCTATCCTAGTTATGTTCATCTCCATTAACCCTCGTCCTACTGGTCAACAAGCTCAAGAAGAAGTATCTCTCTACGAAAACTCCAAAGAGGATATCGACCTAACCACACGGGTACAAAATGAGGAGGTAATCAATCACTAAGACCATAGGAATTTTTTTTTCAGCGACTGATCAACCATTGTTAACAGAATATGAACGCCATATAATGGGAATAGATGCAAGCCCATAAAATTTAGCTAAGGGCAAATGCACCGAACAACATCATGACTAGAAAGACGCAATGAAAGTTGTCGAATGAGTAGTTATTCCTGTATGTATCAAGCTTCCATCTCTTTCCAAGTACATAGGAAAAAGTGACCCGTTTGTCTTTTTCAAAATGTATGCCTCCACAATGACCCTATTGCGACTTGGAGAACAAACTTTTCTCCACTTATTCTCCTAGTACCTTGATGAAGTTGCTCTGCACTGGTATCACCAACAAAAGATAGTCTATCTATAAAGCATAGAGGAACTGACTACATCGTTCATAGAATGCTTCTCAATGCATCTCAACCTCGAACGATAAAAAAAGGTTGAAGAACATCAAATAAGGACAAAATGAGAAATTCTCCGTGTTTATCGAAAGATGGAAAGTTGTCGCTGAGAAAACTAATTCCCTCCCGAGCAAAGAGCGAGAAATCGATTTGATCTTGGAAAATTTAATGGACGATATTATGTTGGATTCGCCGTCAAAACCTTCCAAAATATGAAGAAATTTCTAAAGACTGGCAATAACCTCGATGACGCTATCGAGAAAGAGGGGAAAGAGGAAAAAAGTAGTAAAATCTATCATACCTCTAAATCGTTTCCCGAGAAAGGAAAAGACATAAGTACAATAGGTAACCATTGCCTAACAAGAAAAATTGCCTCAAAAGACGAGCCCAAGTAAGCCTCCATAGACTAAGGTAAGTACAACCACCCTTACCAAGGTCACACCTCCAAAGGCACCTAGACCCCCTAGAGTCTTTCACGACCTAAGAATGCCTTTAAGTCAAGTGATGAAGATTATTCAGGAAAATAATCTCATCAAACCCCTTTCTCCAAGAATAGACAGACCATTCTTAGGAAAGTATGAGAACGCTTGGTGTGACTTCCACCAAGCCAAGGGCCATGCTACCAACAGTTGTATTGCCCTCAAACACCTATGTTCCAAGATTTGATAGATCAGAATGTGATCACCAAGTCGGAAATAACAAAGAATTTGTTATTGAAGAAGCACCCCTTGACTCCAATTCGTTACTAGACCTGATCCATAACGATGAGCCAATATCAACATGATCGATCCTTGTCCCAAAGAAAAGTCCAAAGCCCGCTCCGGTGAGACTTTTGAATGGTGGACGTAAAAAATAACTACCCATATTTACACTCTGATAGACATCGCGCTAACACGTGGTTGAACGGATTTTCAACCTAGTTTAATAAAAAAAACGCACCGGCCAATGTGTCATCACCTCCCAACTTCTTGTAGAAACTAGGGCAGAGAATGAGCCTAGAGCTCTTAACCCATGAGAGTCTTCTAAGTCAACTAAAAAGGAAAAATGCTAACATTTTCATATGGGAAATCCTGATGTACTCTATCGAGCAAAGGAAAGCAATCCTTAATGAGTTAAGCAAGGCCAATGTCCCTACCAACACCACCCTTAAATAACTAGTAAGGATCATATATACTAGTTCGCAATACAATATGATCAACTTTGAAGACAATGATCTTCCATCAGCCGAATCAAATCATGATAAAACCCTCTACATTTATAGGCAGATGGAGGGAAAGACTGACAACATGATCGAATTAATAGACAATGGATTTGCTCTAAACATATGTCCTTAGAGGACTCTTGAGAAGCTCGGAGTATCTTGAGACAAGATCATACCGTCTGACCTGTGTGTTAAAGGTTTTTACAGCTCTCGCCGCTAAATGGGTTGCATCAAGTGCACCGTCTGATTGGCCAACATCCCCTTTCAAGTTGACTATTGTGTCATCAACATGCAGCCTTCCTATAATTTGATCTTAAGAAGACCATTGCTTCATCCATTCAAGACTTTATCCACTACCCTACATTAAAAGCTCAAGTTCTTCGCCAACGATCAAGTCATCACATTCAAGAGAGCAACTGACACGGCAACAATCATTGGGTATACCCACATTGACACCCTTGAGGTTGAAGTAAGCAGGTCGAGATATATCCAATCCTCTTAGAAGGTAAAGCTCATCCAAACACCTTGACTGTAGTATGTTTAACCTCCATCTATGAGAATGATGCATCAAATGGGATATTTTCCTAGCATGTGTTTAGGCCCAAATGCCAAAGGCATGACAACATTTCCACAACCATGGATCGACACGGTCTATGATACAACCCTACAGGATTCGAAGAAATTTGCAAGGAAAGGATATCCAAACGACATATAGTTATTCCACCAACCTTGAATGGATAGTTCATTCGTGAGGGACAAAGAACTTTATGTTTTGACTTTCTCGAACCCTTTACCAATCCAGATTTACAGAGATGTTTTCCAACTCTCGAAATCTTTTTAGATTGTCCTCATAGTCCAAACTTTTCTAATTAAGAAAATTGCACGATTAGAAAAAGAACAAACTATTGACTCGACGCCCTGGAAAACTTGGCTCAGAATCCCAAGATAGTTGATCCAACTCAAGAACCCAACTCTTTTGGTCTTCAAAGAACCGATTTTCTTTCATCCATCGATAATGTGATCAACGAAAGTAGAACTCATTCTCCTATTATTTGTAGAGAGTTTTTAAATACTTTACATTGTAAGAAACTTTAGAATAATGATCTTGTTATATCATATTCTCTTACATGTAATAAACACCTTCGATGTAACACAAGAAGTAAACTTCGAATCTATGAGTAAAAATGATATTTCCTTGTACTCTCACTTAAATAACGAAACCAAACACTTCTTAGAAACTGAGGACGAGATTGTCTCCGCTACGAAAAAGACAATCGAAATCAATTTAAAGACGTCCAACGGTCCTCAAATCGTACTGATCGGCCAATTTAAATCCATAAAAAAACGAATCAAAGCCAGAATCTAGATCTTCTAGATTTATTAAAAAGTCCAAAATATTTCTGGTTATGATCAAAAAGCCGAACCATTGAAGAAAAGCGCAGTATTTGACGAAATCAATAGCAAAAGCCTTGAATTCACGGGATCTGAAACTATTGGGTTAAGTAGATTAATATTGGACATAAAACTTGTTATTGATATTATTGAAATGATGGGTTTTATAAGTAATAAAGTTGGGAATCATGAACTAGATCTCGTATATGGTGAAGAAACAGGGGCTTTGACCGAGGGAACTCCTGCTTCAACGGTAAAAATCTACAGAAAATTGAAAAAGTTTAGAAAAATGGGACTAAGTCATATATTGAATCCCAAAAGATTACTTTTGGGACTAAAACTGATGGAGTTCAGGGTCAAGACATGAAATTAAAATGTATGAATACAGTATATGGAAAGACTCAGGAATCCCTGACAAATTTGGTGGCTGAAACTAGGACATTTGTTGCCCTCAGTCCTTCAACTAATATTATTAGACATGAAGTTGAGAATTCTAGATCTCGTCTTGAAAATTTTACAACCAAAACTAATATAGGGTCTAAGTCTGAAGACATTATGGGTCATATAATGAGATTTGAATATGAACATGCTAGTTCAGCACATGTGAAATCTATGAGATCCACAACAAATCCAAATGCGGAAATGAGGACCGAAGGACCCATAAAACTCGGTGCTCCTGTAACCGGGAATGCTGAAAACCTCGGTACTACTACAACCGGGATTGATAAAAACCTCGATCCGAATTCGAGAACTGACCAAGTAGATAGGTCAAAGTCCAAAATCAATGGTCAATTCGATAAACCAAATGAAAAGAATTCGAATGCCAACACAAACTTTGAAATTGAGGCTGGATTTGATTCAGATGTTAGCACTTAATTCGATGAAGCCATTATTTGTGACTTGGAATACCATAAAGTTATATCAAGAACACCAGCTGGAAAACTGAAGGCTGGTATTGATTCTGCAAAGAAGAGTCCTAATTCAGAACTGAAAATTTCCAAGTCCGCAAAGAATTCGAAGAAGAATTCTAATTCAAAGGAAAGGAAACAAGCCAAGAAAACAATCTCAAAAGCTCAACATAAAACGCCTGGTACTACAACAACTGAAACAAGACCAAAACCTATCCACCTTGGAACCTTTTCCCTATTAGCAACTCTTGATCCTGAAGTAAAGATCCATAAAAAGTTACCCGGTCAAGAAGAGACCCCTGATGAAGGACAAGAAACTGCTGACCAATGGAAAAATAAGGCATCAGATGATGACATTCCAATGAAAATAGGAAGGGCTGAGGTTATTAGAAATTTAGGTGACAAAAGAGTTAGGTGGACTGACCAACATAACCGGGCAAAAAGCGGTAGTACTAAGGAGGTGATTCCATCAAACACAACAATACCCGATGTTGATTGTAATGAAATTAAAGGCAATGCTGGTGATAATTCTCCTTAAAGATACAACAACTTTTTCTAACATCTCTCTTGTTCATCCAGCCTGGTCTATGAAGAAAAATGAGATTTCTAATATGGAAGGTCTTAGGAACCAACTGAGGAAATTATTTCTACAAATCAAGAAGTAGGAAATTACCACGGAGAAAGTAATAAGTGATCAATTGAACATCCAGGTCAATAAACACTATAAAAAAGATTGGAACAAATTCAACAAAGATCAATATGACGAGATAGTCTAGTGGTCGGTTAATACCATGAAGGAGGTCTCAAAGTGCAACAAAACGATAGTGTATACTATCAGAAATAACCCAAATAAAATGTGGCAATATGACCAGGTGTGGGGCAATAGGGTTGCACCTGATCTAGAGAAGGGAAAGTTCTGTATAGATACTATATTCCCAAGAGTTATCACCCTTGATCATCCATATAGATTTGAATTGCCTCCGGAGATTGAAGAAAAATGCGTGAAAGCTTGGGATTCTATTATTGTAGGGCACTTTATGGAAAACACAAAAGTTCCTTATCCAGCCGTGAAGACAACCCTTATGAATCAATAGAAAAATTCAGGACTTGAAAGAATTACAATTAACGACCATATATTCTACTTTCCATCTTTCAGAAACGGAAGCGAAATCAAGTTAATCATCGAAAACAAATACACTTTTATTAAAGGACACCGCTTTAAACTATAAAAATGGAGTGAGGAGTTAAACACTAATCACAGACCTCTTGAGCTTGAGCAGATATGGGTCAATCTAAAGAACATCCCTCCACATTTATATAATTCGACTGACCTTGCCTATATATCTAGCATAATAGACAATCTGCTGATGTTTGATCCAACTATGGAAGACTATGAAAGATCCTATGTTACCAGGGTAAGCATTAAGATTCACCCAATAAAATCTTTTCCTCTGAAGCTAGAGCTTAAGGATAGGCTATGAAATATTTTTGAAATTGGTGCAAGGAACGAATGGCGTCCGAATAGGTGTGTGAATTGCAATACATTCACTCACTCAATAAATAATTTCCCTACGAATAATTCTCGAAATGCCAATCTAAGAAAACATGCATATAGAAGAAGTGAACAAGATACTAGCAAGGCTAATCAAAACATTAGAACTGGAACATCACAAGAAGCATCTGCCAATGTTAACAGTCCTTCAGATAATCAGAAAACGAATCAAGTTCAAACAGAATATGTCAATGAAGGAAATCAGCCTTGGGATGAAACTAAAGAAGTTATAAAGGCAGAAGGTTACAAAAAAAGCTAAAAGCCAAATCAGTATCAAAAGGAAAATCACAAAAAAGATGAAATGGGTCACGGTCTAAAAAAAGGTTAAAAACCAAAGCTGTGGTAATAATCAAGGTATAAATATTGGAATTAAGGGTCATGATCAACACAATGTTAAAAGAAAAGAGGGTCTAGATCATAATCAAGCGCCAATTATGGGATAAGATCAGCACCAGGCTCAGGGTCAGAATCAAGGTCTAGTTATGGGTCAAGATCAACATTTGGCTAAGAGTATTGAGGGTTAGGGTCAGAATAAGGGTCTATGTATGCATTAGGGTCTGGGTTAGGAACAAAGTTCATCTGTGGGGCATGTTATGGAAGGTATTGGGAATATTGAAGCTGATAAAGGATTTACTCATGGTACCAAAATTATCAATCCAAACTGTGTAGTGCTCCAAAAACCTGGTCTGGACTAAAAGAACACTTTTAACATCGGTCCTGGTAAAGAGATACACAAAAGTATCGGTCAAAATCATGCGGGAAAGATCAATCAATGTTGTAAAGATCGTGAAGCCCGAGAGAAGAGTAAAATCACCCATGATAAAGAAAACCAAGAACCTAAAGCCAAAAGCGACCAGGGAAAGTAGAACCATAATCGAAAAACCTCTCAAATTGCAGACCAGGACTGAGGGAATCATAACCTGGACCGAGGAATCATGAACCCTCAAAATATGGGTCAGAACAGTGGAATTATGGGTCCCTATGAAGCAAGTAAGCCAAGTCTTGACAGAGAAAATCGGAAGCTACAATAGGGTGTTAAAGATGATATAATCAATGGTCAAGACCGAATGTTTAGAGGTTCTCACAAAGCCATACCGATAGGCCATGAGTCTATCCCTCACGTTGTTGGAAATACATGTAAGGACAGAAAAATCATATATCGAAATATATTAAGAATCAAGAATAAACAAGGAAGTATTGGACCCGAGGCTACTTTTTTAGACTATGACCAAGAAAATCCAAGGCTAAAAAATGTCGAATTTCTTGATAAATCTATTGAACGTGACCTAGAAATACTTGATTTCAGAGAATTTAAAAATCCAAAATTGAACATTAACAAGAGAGGTATTGAAGCAGAAAGCTTAAGCTACGAAGTGGGTCGAATCAAAATAGGAACTACTCAAGAATCTAGTAGTGAGGAAGTCCAAAGTCAAAAAAGGCCAAACAGAAGAGAACATGCAGACACTCACGAACAAAAAGAAGAGGCTATTGGCACTAGGGAAGTTGATCCGGATGCAGCAGATACAATTACCGATAAGTATGAATTTCAAAGAACACAATCTTTAGTTATTGAAGATAGCGAGGACAGTGATGAATATGACTTCACTAATGATAAGAGAGATCGTTTAGTGCAAGATAATATTGAAATGCATGAACCAAACCCCTATATTCATTCATGAATATAATAACATGGAATATAACATGTCTTAATGATTCTCTCAAATGCAAATAAATTAAGAGGATTATCGAGAATCAGAAGATTACAATCATGGGGATTTTGGAAACAAAAGTCAAAAGCAATAACATTGACAACGTTTGCATGTTGTGCATTGATAATAGTTGGGAACTTATTCATAATTTGAACTCGAGAACTGGAAGAATCTGGGTTGTCTTGGATCCAATGGTTGTCGAGGTCAAGTCGCTTTTCTCCAATGATCAAACAATACTGGATGGGGTCAAGGAAAAAATCACTGGAATTGAGTTCCAACTTGCTAATGTATATGGTAGTAATTTATGTACTAAGAGAAGATTTATCAAGAGCTGTCTTAGGAACTAGATTGATGGTGATAAACCGTGGGCTATCCTTAGTGATTTTAATGCTACGAGAAGTAAAATTGACCGAAGCTCGGAGTCTGATATTATCTAAGATATGATTAACTTCAATGATTGCATCAAATACATATGATGCATCGAACCAACCAACTCAAGGAACTTCTTTTCATGGTCATCAACTTGTGGAGATGGACATATTTAGAAAAACATAATTGATAAAAGTCTTGTCAATGAGAAGTGGATTGCTCAATTCCTGAGAAGCCAACTACACGTTTTGAATCCCAAAATCTCGGATCATAACCCTATTAAACTCTTCTAGGAGAAGGAGGAGATGTTCAAAAGACCTTTCAAGTTCTATAATTTTTAAATGGAGAGTAATAATTTCATAGATATACTAGGTAAAGTGTGGGCCTAAAATGTGGAGGGATCAAACATGTTCAGGGTCTTAAAAAATCTCAGACTTCTAAAAATCAAATTAAAAAATTTTGATAAGAAGAAGTTCAGTAACATTTCCAAACGAATCCAAATAGCCATAATTGAGTTAGAAGAAGTCCAAAGCAAGTTACTTGGGGAAAAAAATGATGAGAAACTTAACGAGGAATAAAAAGATACCCTTGGCAATTTTAGAAAGCTAAGCCTATTAAAAAAGAATTTTGTGAAACAGAAATCAAGGAAGAATTGGCTTTCTCTCGGTGACAAGAATACTGCATTCTTCTATCGGAAATGTGTGGCTAAGAATCTGAGGAACAATATTTACAGTCTAAAGAATGATGAGGGTGAATATGTACAGGGACAGAAAGGGGTACAAGATCTCGTCATCAACTTCTATAAATATCTTATGGGTACAAAGAAAGTGTAACCAAGTCATATAAACACCTTATACCAGATTATCGATAAACATATTTCTACTGAAGACAATCAAGATCTAATCAGAGTTGTCACACGAGAAGAAGTAAAAGAGGCTTTGTTCAGCATCAATAGTAATAAAAGCCCGGGTCCAGATGGTTTTAATGCCCAATTTCTCAAGGAAAAACTGGCCGGTTATGGGTCACAATATTACAGAAGGGGTTCTAGAATTCTTTAAGAACAAGAAGATGCTCAAGTAGTGGAACACTACAGTCTTGACTCTTATACCCAAAAGCTCAATTCCAAAAAAGTTTCAAGATTTTAGACCGATTTCATGGTGTAATATCTTTTACAAAATAATTTATGATTTAAAAATGTCATTGGTAAAATAGTTAGTTTAAATTAATCTGCATTCATTCTCGGTCGTAGTATCTCACATAACATTTTGCACATGCAAAACCTCTTCAAAGGTTAAGGGAAGAAAAAATATCCCCGAGAGAAGATTTTAAAATTGATATTAAAAAAGTCTTTGATTCTGTTAGATGGAAAGTCATTCGGGACTTTATGGTCGTATCGGTTTTCCCATGATTTTTATAGAATGAATCATGCAATGCGTTTCTACATCTTGTTTTGTAGTTAGAGTCAATGGGATCCACAAAGGCTACTTCACGGGTGAAAACGACGTGAGACAGGGAGATCCCCTATCATCTTACATTTTCATCGTCATCATGGCTATCTTTGAGAGCGTCTTTATGACATTCCGATAGAATCGACCATACATCTTCCACCCATTCTGTGAGGAGGAGGATATCACTCATTTATTCTTTGCTGACTATTTGTTCATTCTCGTGCATGTTGACGTTGATTCCATAAATACTATAAGATCTTCATAAACATTTTTTTCTGAGGTTATAGGTTTGACTATCAATGAGAACAAGAGTTTAGCATTCTACGGGGGAGTAAAAGAGGAAATAAAAGCAAACATCTACAATATCATGAGCATCGCAAAAGTAAGCTTCCCGGTAAGATACATAAGCATACCACTCACGAAAAACATATATAAATCTCGCACTACAGACCACTGATCGAGAAAGTGAAGAACTCAATTTCCGACTAGGCAACAAAGAAACTTACATACGCTAGAAGAATTGAGCAGGTCAAAAGTATGGTAATGAGAATCATCGGTTACTGGTCATAACAACTCATGCTCCCGAAGAAGGTAATGAAAAAACTTGACGCACTAATGAGAAACTTTATTTGGGGAAGCAGCGGGAAATGCGAGAAGAAGTTTAAGTATACCGCACTTTGCAAACCAAATGAAGAAGGCGACATAGGGCTCAAGAACTGTGTTGAACAGAATAAAGCATTGACGTATAAACACCTATGGGCCATCGAGAGAAAACAAAAATCACTCTAGATCAAGTGGGTCCACACCCAATTTATGAAACACGAAGCAAGCGTTTGGACATCCAAAATAAGCGAAGGTATTGGATGGTTGTTAAAGAAAATCCTTAAGTTAAGAAATAATATTGCAGGACTTTTTGACATTAGCTGAGGAGACGCCAGAAACACACTGTTTTGGCATGATCCCTGGTATGAGGACAATCTTCTAATCAATAAATAGGAATTCAAAAACATGAGGATCAGACAGGACTGCCTAGTTGCCAAGGTTAGAGACATTAAAGACGGACTATGGAATTCTCTCCTTAGACGAATACCGGTGGGGCGACGCATTCTCGAACATATTAGTAACATCCAATTCAACGAAAAAACAGGCGTACACCGATGAAAAGTCGAGGAAAATGGGAAGATGATTTCAAGCAAAGTGTGGAACACCATCCGAGAGAAGGAGAAAATAGTAGATTGGGCTAATCTGGACTGGTTGTCAAAGGTTATCCCAAGATATCAATTCATCCTATGACTTGCATTTCAGGAAAGGCAAAACACGAGAGTTCGCATTATGAAGTATATAGAAATTCCGGATCCAAGCTATATGTTGTGTGAAGGGAATGAAGAAATAATAGATCACTTATTGGTTTTTGTCCTTACACATCGAAGTTTTGGAAGAAGTTTTCCAGAAGCATGAAAATGGTTAGCCTGCCTACAGAATGGAAAGAGATAAAAAAGGAAGCCATACACAAAACAAAGGGAAAAAGTTTCAAGTCAAGTGTTTTCAAAAGCGGCTTTGGTACAATTTTCTACCACATATGGAGAGAAAGGAACGCAAGGGTGCACTCGAGAATAAGAAAAAGTGTAGAGGAGACATGGGAACACATAGTATTCGACAACAACACAAATCTACAAACGATGAGACGATTACCCATGACTGAGTAAAATTGGAAACTAAGCTGGAACTGGAAAATCACATCCAAAGAAGTCACGAGAACGGAAAAGTTTTTAGTTAGATAAATGATTTCAATTGTTTGTGTGTTGAGTAATTCATTTGTTTCAGACTGTTACGAAATAAATTTTTTTAGGTTTGTCTAGGAAAATACATAAATGTTGAAATTATTATTTTTAATTAATTATGGTATTGATTAGGATAATTTGGAAGTTTAAATAATTATGGTAATTATTATGATAATATGAAAGATTATAAATTACGTTATTTAATTCTAAGATAGGAAAAAGATTTTTATCTCGATTATATATTTACCTACTAATGGTATGATTGAATAACCCGAAAAATAATAATATTTAATTTCCTTTTGTAATTTCCCTTCCTTATTTTTCTCTTCAACCCAACATAGTGGTATCAGAGCTTTGAGATCGATTCATGGCGATACTAGGAGATTCTTGGCCGATACGAGGAACTCAACCCGATTCATTTGAAAATATTTTTAATCTTGTTTTATATATAACTGTTCTGGGTTAGTTCTCAACATAATATTTTTTTTGATAATTCAGAAATCTATCACTTTGTAGCTTAAAAACTATCAAAATGACTAAAAACATTTCATTCACTAATATTATTTTAAAATATAATTATTAAGGCTGTAAAAATCAAAAATTTAATTAGTTAACAAATTGTAAAATTAAGAGTTACTTAAAATCGTAAGAGTTTAATTTTAAAAAATATTAGTTATATATTATTATTATTTATATATATAATTAAATAATTTATACTAATTAGCCAATTTTAAAAATTTATATATTTAAATTTAAAATTATTTATAAATAATAATTAGTAATAACACAATAAAAGAGTTATACTTAAAAAAAATTAGTTATATTAATTTATTTATTTGAATAAATAATAGCTTTATTTTTAAATTGTATATATATTTATTTTGAACATAAAATCGTAAAATTAAAATTATTTATAAACTCGTAAAATCATAAAATTTTATTATCGTAAATTGAAAATTGTAAAAGTTAATTAGTTACTTAAAAATAGACTCGTTAATCTTTTGTGAAATCGTAAAATCTTAAGATTTTAAAAGTAACTCGAGATTTAACCGCATTGTTCCATATAACCTTATAAGTGCATTATACATGCATATTTAATTGAGTCACTAATGATGACCAACTTGATAGATACCCTCATAACTTTTTAAAATGAGATTATTAGATGGAAGAAATTAAAGAACAGTAATTTACTTTGTCTTTGTGAGTTGCAATCATCCACGTTTGGCATGTTTTGGCAATATTTTGACAAACTGAACAACTGCTTTTGCAACATTGAGAGCTGCAAGTGACCCAAATGTGAAAATTCCGTTATTCCCTTTCTGTCCTCCAGCTAAGTCTGATAGTCCCCTCAAAACAATTACATGACATCCATTTGACAAGCCCACCATTACTATGGCAGAGCTTTCCATATCAACCGACGAAACATGAAAAGTGTCGAAAAGAAACTTTCTGTAAGCTTGGTTATCCACAAAAATATTCGAAGTCGACCCTCTAAGCCCAACTATCAGCTTTGGCTTCTCCGGTAGACAAATACTCAAGTTTACACATTTCTCCAATTCCATCCCCTGTTATAGATAAAGGAACACAATTTTAAGCTTAAAGAAATGATATTTTCAAGAGGAAAGGAGATCATCATTTTACCTCTAGATTTGTAGCCAACTTGACCCAATCACGGTTTGTCTGCACCCAAAATACTTCTTCAGCAACATTCGGCTTGCTTAAACTAGAGAATAGTTGTTCATTGCTATAACCAATCCTGCCTAAGAGATTGATTCCTTCTTCTTTAGGCTCATTATAGCTTCCAATATCCAAATGTGCAATATCATTAGATGGGAGAGTTCCATTTGGTTTCTACCCACACACATTGACGCATACCCATAACCGTAAATAAGTTATTAAGTTGCGGGTAAGAGTACTCTATACTAAAAAATATAAAGAATTAGTAACTACATACTAGCCAATCCCATATGCCCGTGTGCGCAAATTCTTTTGGGATGGTAACATCTCCAATCGACATGGAATTGTTGGCGTTGCCGGCTATACCAAAATGTACTATTCCGTTTATGTAAAAAAGGTCAAACATTTGTTGTGTGGTTGCTGCCGCATTCACCTAAGTAATCAATCAAATCGACATATTGCTCTTTGGTAAATTAAAACTTATGTGGTTGTCTATTAAATTATAAACTTATTATATGGGTATTAGGTACCATATCTCACATAGACAATGAAAGTGCCACACATAACACATTTATACAAAAAGATATGTGGAATGTTGTAGAATAATGTCACTTCACTAGAATATTTTAGTACATATTGATGCAAAAGAATATAGAAATGTAAGAATTAAAGTTTCACCATAAGTTTTGTTGGTTTATTTTATTTTTAAGTTTAACCTTGCATAATTAAATGTTACTTCATTTATTAACTAAAAAACTCACTATTTTATAAAATTTATCACTTACTATTTTTAAACATTTATCATCTTTTCGTCCATTATTTTATTAATCACATCATTCAATCTATTAAACAAAATATTAAAATATTTTTTATTTTTTAAATAAAAATTATTATTTTATTATATACTAACACAATTTAAATAAAAAAAAGTAAATTTTTAAAAATCTATATCATTCAAGTTTATTCAAATAAACTATTAATTTATTCAAATAAACAAAATTGAACAAGTCCCAAAATTAAAATGTTTGTCTAATAATTGTAAAGATAATTAAATTCAAGCATGTACCATTCCAACTCCACATCTCACATAGATAACTCTCTTATCATTCATCTTTCCTACTCTAAATCTTCTTCCTGTTCCATCCACAAAAATAAAAGAATATCTATTCAAATTGTCTAGTCTTAGTCCAGAATGATTATAGCCAAAACTTTATTTTCTTACCCGATAAGTCAACAAAAGGATGTCGTGGATTTGGCTTAAAGGCGTTTGTAGCAAAGAAAGCTTCTTCTTCAGGCGGGTAGACTGTGATGAGACCAAGGTATGGACCGTCACGATTTATTCGCCTGAGTAGATTCAAGGGTCTAGATTTTCTCAGTGGAATGGCTGTCATAGGAATGACAAGTGAGAACAAGATGAATAGAAATATTGCTATCGAGGCCATTTGTTTTGAGGGAGACATTGATGATGTTATGGAGCTTAATAAGATGGGTTTTTAATGCTGGTTGGTCAGGGATAGCCAAAATAGATTTGAACTCTATTATTTGGCATTTCCTTATTATAATATTTTTGAGTCTCTAAGATATCTTTTTAATAATAGCATGTGGGTCTTTAGGATTATTTTGATTGAACCATTTTAAATATTTTTAAAATTTTTTAGTGAGGGAGAGAGTGATGGGCGGTGGCCCTCCCCTATCCTTCCTACCACATCCCCCACCAGATCCTTCCTACCACTTCTCTCCACCAGCACAAGCACAATGGTATGACTTAGAGAGAAAGAGCTCCTCCTACATCCATAACTCTCTTCAGTCCTCCTCCCACAATCCTCCTTCAACCATCCCTGCTCAATCCAGTCACCATTCACATTCCCTTATATAAACCTATTTACCTCTCCTTTCTTGGTCGTCTGCCAAGATATCAAACCCCATCTACCTCCCTCCCGCCATTCCCCAGCAACCCACAACCAATCCCGCCGTTGTTGTACAAACTGTTGGAAAAACTTGACAGAAACACAAAAGAAGAAACCAACATGTACCCAATTTTTCATATCCAACTCTTTACCCAATTGAGCCTTAAATTTGTAAATTTCATATTGACTTTTTGATGCTATCAGTATATCATCAACGTACAAGAGTAAATAAATATAAGACTCATCTTGCAGTTTACGTAAATACACACATTAACCCAATATATTTTTTGGGTACTTGTGCTCAATCATAAACTTGTCATGTCGCTTGTACCATTATCTTGACGATTGCTTCAACCTGTACAATGATCTATTCAACTTGCAAACCCAATTTTCTTTATAAGCAACTTTGAATCCATCTGATTGATAAATATAGATTTCATTTTTCAAATGATCGTGTATGTCTGCGGTCTTCACATTTGGTTGAGCTAGCTCCAAATTCATATGCGCTACCAAGGCCAACAAAATTCTAATGGAAGAGTGTTTAACAACAGGAGAAAGTACCTCATTATAATCAACTCCTTCCTTCTGAGTGTAGTCTTTAGCTACCAATTTTGTCTTGTAGCGAACATCAAAATTTTTGAGAAATCACTCTTTCTTAGCAAAGATCTATATACAACCAATAGCCTTCTTCCATTTTCGTAGATGCGTCAACTTGCATATCTCATTTTTCTGAATAAATTGTATCTCATCTTCCATAACACCTCTCCTTTTTCCATTTTCAGTATTTCGATTGACATCTGAAAACATCTACGACTAGAAGTGCATAGGCCACCATGTCAACAAACCGACCTGGTTTTTGAATAACTTGTCTTGGTTTGTTCATCGCAATTGATTCACGTTGTTGTGAAGGTTCTTGGGTCATAACCTCTTCCTCATTCGACTCTTCGTCTATCGTTGGAGAGTCACTTATAGTTGGGCTTAACTTTATCTACTCAAACTCCACCTATTGTAGAGTACACTATCTCTTGTCTGGTGTTACCCTATTCATCATTGAATAATAATCAAAAGTAACATCTCTACTGATAATGGTTTTCTTTGCATTCAAACACCAGAGGAGATATTCTTTAACTCCCGTAGTAAATCTCATAAAATATCATTATTTTCTCGTGGATCCAAATTTGATTCAACTCCATGATAATATGCAGTAGAACTAAAAATATGCAAAAATTCATAATCAGTTGCAGGTTTTTCAGACCATACCTCTAATGGAGTCTTGCCACCAAGTGCAGATGATAGTAGACGATTTACTAAATGTTGAGCGTATGACACAGTTTCTGCCCAAAATTTCATGTTTAACCCAGATATTTAACAACATACATCGAATTTTCTCAACCAATCTCCTATTCATACGTTCCGATACTCCATTCTGCTGTGGTGTTTTTCTGACTTTGAAGTGTCGAACTATGCCACACTCTTGGCATAAATTTGAAATGGATCATTCTTGTATTCTCCACCGTTATCAATCCAGAGAACTTTGATCTTTCTTCTTGTCTCGTCTTCAACTTGAGTTTTCCATTTAAGAAAAATCTCAATCACTTCACCTTTATTCTTCATAGTAAACATTCATACTCTTATGGAAAAGTCATCAACAAAAGTAACAAAATAATGTCTACCTCCAAGAGATGGAGTCTTAGTAGGTCCCCGAACATCTGAGTGCACATAGTCCAAAATACCCTTGGTGTTATGGATATTAGTGCCAAATATTACTCGCTTTGTTTTTCCAGAATACAATGTTCACAAAAATTTAATTTACAAACTTTTGTACCATTCAACAATCCTTGTTCGACAAGAGTTTGCATAGATTTCTCACCAGCATGCCACAATTGCATATGTCATAATTTTGTTGCCTCTAATTCCTTACTACTCCTGGAAATTGATACACCTGCTGTCCCATTAACTGTACTACATTGATAGTAATACAAATTAGTACTTTTCCTGATAGCTTTCAACATCACTAGCGCTCTAGATATTACCTTAAGAATTCCATTTTCAAATTTCACATGTAAGCCTTTTGACTCCAAGGCCCCAAAAGAAATGAGATTATTTTTCATATTAGGTATGTACTGAACATCTTTGATAATTCTGGTGGATCCGTCATCATTTCTCAATTTGATTGAACCTATCATTTTTTTACATGTACTAGCATCTCCAATGTAAACAACTCCACCATCTAGCTCCTTAAAGTCAAAGAACTACTTTCGAACTGGTATCATATGATAAGTGCAGACTGAGTCCAATATCCACGCCTTAGAATGTGATGTTGTGTGTGACATCGATAAAAAATATTTTGAATCTGCATCACCTTTGTTTTCTACAACATTCGGATCTTCAAAATCTTTCTTTTTCTTCTTCAACTTAGGGCATTTAATCTTCCAATGTCCTTTCTCACGATAGAAAGCACATTCATCTTTGGCAACTCTACTTTCAGATCTTCTTCCTTTCACTTTTGATTTGCTTTGCTGACGGCCCCTAACCATCAGTGCTTCATCTGATGTACCTATTTTGTTTTTCCTTTTGTTCTGTTTTATCAATTCAAGACTATATAAAGCAGAACTAACAACATCAAAAGAAACATTTCCATTCTCATGAAGTAACATTGTTTCTAAGTGTTCAAATTCATCAGGAAGGGACGATAACAACATCAAAGCAAAATCTTCATCCTCAAACTTAACATCAAGGTTTAACAAATCTGCTACTAAATGATTAAACTTAGTAATATGTTCATTCATAGTAGTACTTGATTGGTAATCAAACCGAAACAACCGCTTCTTCATAAGGAGCTTATTCTGACCACTCATCTTCAAAAATTTGTCCTCCAATGTTTGTTACAGTTTCTGTGCTGAAGTTTCGTTCTTCACGACGTACTTCTGCTCTCTAGACAGGCACGATCGAATTGTTTCGCACGCCAACCGATTCATGATACTCCACTCTTTTTCTTTTATATACCATTTGGCTTTCCGACCTTAATAACAACATCTAGTCCTTACTGAAAAAGACAATCTAGAACATCACCTTGCCACATGCCAAAATGCTCAGTTCCATCAAAGATTTTCACCGCAAACTTCAAATTCGACATCGATGTCCTCGTCTTGGATGACGAAGGAGTTAACTCCCCTTTTGAAGACTCCACCATGCCAAGGACGAACCTTCGGCTCTGATACCACTTGTTGGGAAAAACCTTGACAGAAACACAAAAGAAGAAAACAACCGAAAAAACACACTAACAGAATTTGATAACAGAGTTCGGCAAAAATGTTGCCTACGTCTCCGAGCACTAAGACTATCAATTAATAATAAAGAAGAGATAAAAATATTGGGTGCAATAAACTAAAGAGGGGAGAGTTTCTTTTATACAATAAGAAACTTCCCAAATTCCCATCATCTTCCGATGTGTGATTTATTCTAATTGTGAATATAATTTCTTTTATATACTAAGAAACTTATTTCACTTCAATCATCTTTCGATGTGGGATTCTAATTGTTCCAAAAACAATACAAACCACAACCACTCATCGCCATAACCCTACACGACCCTCCAACATTAATTAAAATGCCTAACTCAAAACTGTCCACCCTCCCGTCAATCTCAATCTCACATTGTTCATCCATCCCAAAAACCAACATATGAACCCATTACACATAACCACTCACTAAGTCGAGGTTCCATCAAGTTCACCCCACAAGTCTGTCGAGTCACCCGTTTAGGTTCCTTCCACTCGTTGTACTTACTCGTAGGTCTGTCAAAATCCCAAAGACATTTGGAGACAAAGTACTGAAATAAGCTTATCATTTTGGAAGGATGCCCAAATCTTAAAATTTCTATCATAGTTACAGAAAAGGGTTCCTGGCCAAAGATATTAAAATCACGAGTCAACTCATAAACTCGTTCAAGTTTCCGAGTCAACCAAGGGAAAAGCAAGACAAGAATCAAAGAAACTAATTTAGAATCAAAATCGTAGTTAATTCACGATTTAAATAATTGAAATCGATAAACACGTTAAATTTAGTGTTATTGGACGATTTTACATTTAGTTTCTTCCTTAATCTTTTGACAATAGATCTATGAAAGGGATTAGAGAGATATATAAAGAATAGTAAGGGCATTTGTACCAGCTTCCCTATTTTGTATCCCTAAAAATAATATAAAATAATAATATCCCTATTTTAGAGAATCAAAATATAAATTATTTTACATGAGCTTCCTTATCCTTATCCATATATCATTTAAATATTCATTAAAACAACCAACTTTTCAACCACCTCAATCACTTATTCATATATATTTAAATATTCATGAAAGAGAAAATATATTATTTTATTATTTAGGGATGCTACAATAATCCCTAAATATAAAGATTCACTATTCATCATCCCTAAAAAATTATAAGGATAGGGAATTTGATAAATCATTTTTTTACAACTTTTATATTATTTATCTTCATAATAGAGATAGAACACATTTTAAGGATTCTGCTACAAATGCCCTAAGAATTAGAATAATGAAATAAGAATCGATTTTTGAAAGACGATAGGCCGTAAGGGTAGTCATCGTTAATGATGGAAGAGTAAGGTATGTGAGCCGCAACTATGGAAGGAAATAGAAATAGAAAGAAAAAGAAAACTAAAACAAAAGAAATTAGAATTTTTTAAATTAATAATATAATTCTTTGAATAATAAATAATAATATAAATATTATTTTAACTTTATTTAGTTATTTATTATTTTAATATATACCCATAAATATGAGTAATCTTTTAAAAATTAATAAATAAAATTATTATATATATATATAATGACTTATAAATAATTTAATAATTAATATTTTTTAAATAATTTTCAGGTGAAAATTATGAGTAAACAATATATTTATATTATAAAATTTAAATATGTTAAATATTAGAACATATTAATTTTTGTATTTAATAATGTTGACTCTTTTAGATATAAATTGATTATATATTATTTTAATAATTATTTTTAATCGTTATTGTAAATAAATATATATTTAGTCTCTTACAATTTTAATGATTTTACGTGTTTACCTATGTAAAATGATTTTACATAAACTCTTAATTTTAACAGCCTTGTTTTCCGCACCCTCGAAGTATCCACCTAAGTCTAGAGACCAAGAGATTATTGGCTAAGTGGTCCGTTAAGCCACGTTACCGCTATCTCAAAGCGGGAAGTTTCAAGGACAAACCAGACATATCTATTGGCACGAATAAGAGGTGTCCATATTATGGTATCAAGCGTAAATGTGATTATTCCTTTCGTATTATCATCCCACTTAATAATGAAGGCTCTTTAGACAAACACATTACAGAAGGTATTAAGCTCTTTGTTGCCCAACAAAAAGTTAAGGCCCATCGATGGAAGGCACAGTAGAGGTATAAGACATATAGAGGGCATTCCATTTGTTCTCATTTTCGAACAATAGGAACAAGAAGCAAAAAATGATTTTTCATGGACACGATGTCTCTTTTGAAAGGTGGAACGATTTCGTTGGATGTTGTTCCACTCCCAAAAAGAATAAATCTTATTGGATCCATATTTTTGGTTTGTCTATCCATCTATTTGAACTCGACGACCCTAACCATGATTGGTAACTCGTGTGGAGGATTGGTGGAGATCGATAAGTCAACACTATGCAAATCTAATTTGTAGTGGGCAGAATTATAATCAAAGTCAATGAACGCCGATCATCAAAGTCAAGGTCTAAGACAAAGACCACATTTATGACCTTCTAGTTTGGTTGGAAGCTGGCCCGGTAGTTTCAATCAAGGACATCAATACGGCGACGCCTAGCCCAAGAGAGAAACCACATGCCATGTCGGCAAAATCGCCCAATACCCATTTAACTCCCGGATAACCCACCTCTCAACCACTTTCTCTTACTCAAGAATGTGCAATCGGCCCATTAAACGTCTAAGCCAAACAGAATGCAAACTCATCAATAAAACTCATTCTTTAACCATCTCCTACCATCCCCTCTCAATCCATACCTTTTTTTTCTTTTATCCCTCAACTATACGTACCTTCATAATCCATCATTGTCGACTCACAATCTTCCTAATTATTTTCATCCCCCATTGTCAACCCACACATCCTCTTTCCGACCACACCCCCTTCATACCCCCAATTAGATCCCATTCTACCCTAAACAATCCCACACCTACCTCTCATCCCCAATTCCACCACTAACTAATTATATTGAAGAGTCAACATCTGCGATTGATGACAACTCTGAAGGTGAATCCAAACGAGATTACACCGACACAATTCATCTTCCCCATCTCTATGCACACCTTCTAT
This sequence comes from Impatiens glandulifera, assembly GCF_907164915.1. Taxonomy (NCBI): domain Eukaryota; kingdom Viridiplantae; phylum Streptophyta; class Magnoliopsida; order Ericales; family Balsaminaceae; genus Impatiens; species Impatiens glandulifera. The sequence continues at coordinate 123,891,180 of NC_061862.1, read as the reverse complement.
CCCCATTCTTCCAACTTTCTCAAACCCTCTTCCATACTACACCACCAATACCCATATGTCCACACTCACAAAACAAACAATACCAACGTCTCCAAACCCTATACCACAAATCTCGGATAACCCACCTCTCAACCGTTTTCTCTTACTTAAGAAGGTGCAATAGGCCCATTAAACGTATAATCCAAACAGAACGCAAACTCATCATTCAAACTCCTTCTTTAACCATCTCCTACAATCCTCTCTTAATACATACCTTTTCTCTTTTATCCCTCAACCATACCTTCATAGTCCATCATTGTCAACTCACAACCTTCCCAATTATTTTCATCCCCCATTGTCAACCCACACATCCTCATTCCAACCACACCCCTTCATACCCCCAATTAGATCTCATTCTACCCCCAAACAATCCCACACCTACCTCCTATCCCTAATTCCTCCACTGATTAATCATATTGAAGAGTCAACACATGCGGTTGATGATAGATCCGAAGGTGAATCCAAACGAGATACAATGACACAATTGAATTTGGAAATCTTGTTGACATTGGATCCAATGCCTCTATTGTCATGAACCAATTTCGAAAGGAATATAGTGTATTTTTAACTATAATAACATTGAAGGGGTGAATTATAGTGGACCCATGGCGGGATCAGAAATTGAAGCAGGTGACCTTCCACCGCCCTCTAATGTTGGTGAGGAGGCACAAGGGACACTCAACTCCACAAATTCTCTATGTTAAGAAAAACTTTTCGTGGAATGTGTTGGGGCTTAATAACTCCAAAAAGAGAAATATAGTGTTTTCATACATTAACTCTTATAAATGCGATATTATTACCATTCAGGAAAGCCTCATCACAAATCTCGGAGAAGGTCTTCTTATAGCCCTTATTTGAAATTACAACTTTATGTTGACAAACTTAAATGATCATGATTCAGGAAAGCCTCATCACAAATCTCGGAGAAGGTCTTCTTATAGCCCTTATTTGAAATTACAACTTTATGTTGACAAACTTAAATGATCATGGACACTCATGAAGTATTCTTATCCTTTGGAATGCAGATCTTTTCAAAGATAAAGAGATTATTATGGACTCTCACTCTGTTCCATCAAATTCAAATGCCTATAATGGGAATTTATGGGCCTTTAGTGTTGTGTACGGTCTAGTGAATTACAACAACAAACTAAGATTAATTCAGGAACTTAACGATATTATTTTTCATTGGGCTTTATTGTGGTGCATATGTGGTGATTTCAACCTCGTCAGATCTCCAAGCGAAAGAAAAAACCCGAGAGGATTTACAAGGGAGATGAACATATTTAATACTTTCATTAGTGAATCATTTCTTATAGACACTATCCTTGAGGGATCAAAATAACCTCGACGAAGTGATAGTGATGACATGAGTATGTCTTGAATCGATAGATTTCTCTACTACTCTAGTTGGGTGAGCCTCTACTCCACAAAGAACCAATGCTCTAGAACTCAACGTTGCCTTTCAGACCACAAATCTATTATCCTTACTTGTAGCCTATCCAACCAAAACCTCCATTCAGATTCGAAAACGCTCTTCTCTCATATCATAATTCCGTGTAGGAAGTGGGGAAATGGTGGTCCAATCATCCTATGGTAGAGGGAATATCATCTTTTATCCCATTTCACATACTTCAAAATCTCAAAATATTTATAAGATAATGGAAGAAAACCAACTTTGGTTCCCTCCATTCAAACATTTCTAATGGAGCGTTTCGATAAGTTGGAAGAAGAACGTGCTCTCAAAGACATTAAGGCATCCAATATATTCACACTAATGGAGCGACTCGATTATTTTTACAAATGGGAGGAGAATAACACTAGGAGGAGATCTTGTTGTTTGTGGCTCAACGATGGGGATTCAAATAGCTGATTTTTCCATAAATTTGCTAATTTGCGTAGTAAATACAACTAGATATCTATTCTTAAGGTTAATGAGGTTGAGACTTTCGATCCGTCAACCATTAAAGACTCTATTCTCTCTTTCTACGAAGATCTCCTCACTAAGCGGACTAGCGAGATGCTTAATGATCAAAGGGTTTTCATTGGATGGGAGTTCACGAGTAGGGGTGGGAAATTACTGGTATTATAGGTATATCGAAAATACCATACCGCAATATATCAAAAATATTAATTTTTAAGGTATACCGATACTGAAATTATTCGTACGTTAAGGTATGAATTTTTCAAAATTTTGGTATATCGTGATATACCGAACAATATTTCTAAATTAATATATATATATATATATATATATTACTTATAAGGTAATAAATAAATTTAAATTAATTTAATTATAGAAACGTAAATTTTTAAAATCAAATCAAAATATAATTATACTTTTATATTATTCAATATATGTCATCTCTAGACGATAAGATTGAAAAAAAATCCAACCAAACTTTCAATCTCTTGGAGCGGTGGAAATGAGTACCTAATCCTTTCAATTATTGTCAAGGATATTTTTGCAATCTCATACTCAGTGGTTACTAATGAGTTTGCTTTTAGCTTAGGTAAAAGGATAGTTAATCTTTTTAGGAGCAATTTGAGTCTTAAAATGGTGGAGGTATTGGTGTACACAAATAATTGGTTAAAAGAAGATGAATTCAACTTAAGAAAATATCCTACATGTGATGAACTTGAATTGTTCAATGAAAATGAATAAATTAAGAAGAGTTAGAAATTTTTATTAATTAAGTCTAAATTAACTAATATTTATTATTATTATTATTATTATTATCTAACATTAACTGTATTATCAATTTATTAAAAAAAATTACAGATACAAATGGTATTGAAGATCGTTTTGAATCTCTTCTATTCATTTTAGTCTAACTTAAAGACTATATACTTATGTTTATTCTTGATAATTTTAATTTTGTAACTAAATTTAATGTTTAACATTGGTTAGTTTTTAAAAATGTTGGATTTTCATAAAATATTTTATTTTATGATAAATATCCTTAATTTTTAATTTTGTGTAACATTTATGCAGTAACTATATTAAATTGGTTTTTTTATTTAATATAATATATTTTTAGATATGAAATGTAGAATATCGATACCGTACCAAAATTAAAGTATACCGAAATCAAGGTAAGGTTAATGTATGAATTTTTTCTATGCCAAAACTTTCGGTAAGTTATGAATAAAAAATGAAGGTATACAGTGTCAACCCACCCCTATTCACGATCGATGAGATCTGGAAAGCCATTTCTGACTATGATGGAGATAAAACCCCTAGCACCAATCCCACCAAGGTAGCCCAATGGTAAGAGTCGTCTTAAGAGACCAAAAGGTCACGAGTTCGATTCCATATGAAAGTGCTTTAAGTTTAAGAGGGGACCATGGATGTGGGGTGTCATACTAGTTCTCCTTCAATTCCCAAAAAAAACCCTAGAACAAACGATTATATTGTTGCATTCATCAAAGAATTTCGGGAGATCATTAAAGATGACTATTTAAGGTCGTTTAAGCATTTTTACAAGATGGCCTCTTTTGAAAAAAATTGTAAATTTAGTTTCATTGTTCTTATTAGAAAGATTCATGGAGCGAGAGAGCTCAAACACTTTAGGCCTATTAGCCTTGTTTTTAGTTACTATAATATTTTGGCTAAAAACATTGCAAATAGGCACAAAGTCCTCTTGTCGAACCTTATCACTCATAATCATATGACTCTTATTCAAGGAAGACATATCTCTAATGCCTCACTCATCGTTAACGAGTGCATTACGTCATTCGAAAAAAGGAGAGGAGTTTCCTTTGCAAATTAGACATCGAGAAAGCTTTCGATCATGTCAACTAGGACTTTCTTCTTTATCCAAGAAAAGATTGTTTTGGGAAAAAGTAGAGAAAGTGGATTAAAACATGCATCTTTGAACTCAGGTTCTCTATCATTATTAACGGTGAAGTTTGTGGATTTTTTAAGAGCTCGATGGGTCTTAGATAGGAGATTCTGTTTCGCCCCTTTTGTTTACTATTGCCATGGAAGGATTATCTAAGCTTTTCGAGAGGGAAGCCAACGAAAGGCTTTTCACAGGGATAAATTTAAGAATATTTAGATTGGCTAACTTCATCACTCATCTTCTTTTTGCAGATGACACACTTCATCTTGTAGAGCCCACTTTCGATAACCTCCATGTTCTTAGGAAGATCCTCAACATGTTTGAGGTGTATTTGAGACTCAAGATTAATATAGACAAGTCAAAACTCTTTTTCATTGGTGACATCCCAAACACACATGCATTGACTGATATTTTGGGATTTAAAATTGGTCATCTTCCTTCTAAGTACCTGGGTTTTCTGTTTGGAGCCAAGGCTAGTTGTAAAGACATCTGGAACCCTATCGTTGATAAAATAAAGGCCAGATTGGCTCTTTAGAAGAGAAAATTATTAGGATACTAGGATATGAAGTATACCTTAATGCGAGAATAACAACAACACCGAACAATTGCGGAAACTAAAGAAAACAACTAAAAAACGCAAACATAAGATTTATAGTGGTTCGGCCAAAATAGACTTACATCCACTTTCGAAGCAGAAGAGACTCTCAACTTTATTATCAAGATTGTTATAGAAGTAATACAATGATTCTCTCATAATGAAAGATCACACACAACTCACAAGGAAGCGATGCTCTCAAGACAAACACTTGACTTTTTAAAGTGCCTGACTACACCTTTAAATAAGCCCAAATTAGGTCAATATCAATATTTTTCCAAATCTCTCAAAGAGCTTACAAAATATAATTACCATATTTCCTAATTGTATTTTCATAATGAAAAATCTAATTTTCTTTTGTGATAATTTTATTTCCTAATATCAAGATTATACACCAAAACATATAGTTTCCTTTTGTTGAATATATCATTTCTTTGTACTAATATTGTGTACCATGAATAAACCATATTTGTAATATTGTAAATCTATTCTCAACACTTCACCTTAATTTACAAGTTATCTTCCTCTTGTATTTCACCATTTGCTTTGTCAACAAACAAAGTCTCATAACTCCCAAATCCAGCAACTTCTAGCATATCAACAACATTGTCACCTTCTTGGTAACATCTTCTCTTTACTCGATTATGCTCCTCTCGATGTATAACTCCACATCAAAATTTCATTGTAAACATCTTCGAAAATATTAAAACCATTGGTCCTTTAGGCGGCTTAAGTAATCCATTATATCACATATAATTGGTTACCTAGTGTTTTTGCAAATTAAGATTTACAATCTAACGGATTACATAAACCTTCAAAAACATCATCATCATCAAAGATGGTACATACATATAAAATTTATCTTCACCAATGGTGGAAATACTTAAACCTAATGTTAGATTAAGTTAAATAAAGAAAAGGGAAAATTAATTAAAAGAGAAATAATTAATTAAGGAAAAATGTTTTAATAAGCTTAAGTGAATAAGTTTAAATCAATACGACATAGTTGACATAGTTTTAATGATATGGTCTGAACAAAACTAAGTTGTGTAAATTGCCTTTGTGCAGATACAACTCAAAACACGTATGTCTTCAGATGTAGTCTAAAGAAGTGTGCGAGCAGACATAGTCTGAACTTCTACATATGTGTAGTATGAAGAAGTACGCAAGCTGACGTAGTCTAAACTTCTAAAGACATGTAGTCTGAAGAAGTACGCGAGCAGACGTAGTCTAAAATTCTACAGACATCTAGTCTGAAGAACTGCGCGAGCAAACATCGTCTAACTTCAACAGACGGGTAATATGAAGAAGTGCACGAGAAGACGTAGTCTGAACTTCTACATATGGGTAGTCTGAAGAAATGCACGAGCAGACGTAGTATGAACTTCTACATACGGGTAGTCTAAAGAAGTGCGCGAGCAGACGTCGTCGAACTTCAACAGACGGGTAGTTTGAAGTAGTGTGCGAGTAGGAGTCGTATAACTTTTCAATAGACAAATAGTCTGAAGAAGTTCGCGAGAAGATGTAGTCTGAACTTCTATAGACGGGTAGTCTAAAGAATTGCACGAGTGGACGTAGTTCGAACTTCTATACACGGGTAGTCTAAAGAAGTGCGCGAGCAGACATAGTTTAACTTCTACAGACGGGTTGTTTTAAGAATCGTCTAATGCATTTCTTCAGCAGCCGACTGAAGAAGCATCTAATTATCTAGTCATCTCATCAGCTTTGCAATCAACAATATTCATTATTAGCCGTCTGCCAAGTCATCTTAACACGCTATAAATTCTTGTATGTCACGTACTCAAATATTCCTCCAACCTAAGTTATGTACTGTCCCGTACACCACATTCTTCTGAATATATTCCATAGTACGATTTGACACACCCCGATCAAACACATAAACTCTTATGTACGATCTCGTACTCCTGGCGTGCCTCCAACAAATAGCTCACACATGTTCAAAAGGAAGATTTGACTGTTTCTACGACTTCATTATAAATAGAAAGTAGAGTACAATGGAGAATCACCGACTCTCTCAAACTCTCTCTAACTAACTGCGAATTAATAATTGAAAAGTTGTGCTTACTCTCGCTCTAGGAATATTATGTAATTCATCTATTATTTTTTCTGTGTGAATTTCAGTATTGTCAGTTGAATATCGTTTGTCTGTTCAACAGAGTCTTAGCTAGAAGTTCAAAAACAGGAAGTTGTTAAGTCATGTGTATTTGACTGGGTTTGTGTAGTGTTTATACAAAGAAAAACCTTCTAGTGAATATCCTTATAGAAATAGAAGAAGGGGTGACGTAAAGGCTTTATCTCTGAACATCCATAAAACTCCTTGTATTATTTACTTTCCGCATTGTTCAATCGTTTATCTACCGCTTCAAATCGAGCAAGCATTTCCGCACTTGATTCTATTCAAGAGCTTGCAAAGATTTGTGAAGAATAGAATCAAATCTTAATCTCTAACAAAATTTAAATCGAATTGAAAGTGTTAAGTTGTCAACTATATTCAGACCCCCTCCATCTCTCTATAGTTGACACCGGTCCTAACAAGTGGTATTAGAGCAAATGTTTTATATTCTCAACCATCATCAGATATCAAAAGCATGTCACTCCCAAGTAAGATCCCTATGTTCTCAAAGGAAAACTATGATCAATGCAAGATAAGAATGCAAGCGCATTTGGCCACCCTAGATGATGACATGCGGTATGTCACCACCAATGGCCCAATGAAAATCATGAAGGCCAACTCCACCACTACCTCCGATGGTACTCCTTTGATGAAGGAGAAACCAAGGTCTAAGTGGACCGCTGAAGAGAAGAGGAAGAATAACCTCGACAATATGGCCAAAGACATTCTTTACAAGACGCTGGATAATAACATGTTTAGTAAGATCATATCATGCACTTGTGCCAAAGAAATTTGGGAGAGGTTGACTTAATTATGTGAGGGCAATGAACAAACCAAAGAAAATAAGCTCATGGTTGTCACACAACAATTCAACAACATCAAGATGCGTCCTGAGAGAAAATGACTGAATTCGATGAAAGATTCAGTAGAATCATAGTTGATCTCTCCACTTTGGGCAAGACATATAGCAATAGAGAGGTTTCAATCAAAGTCATGCGTGCTCTGCCCAGAGAATGGGATATAAAGACGATGTCATGAGGGAATCCAAAGACCTCAACAAGATAGAATTTCATGATCTGTTCAACGATCTTAAGGCTTATTTGTTTGAGTTAAACTCTAGGAACGAAAAGCAGTCATCCACATCATCCATCTCAACCAAGGTGTTGGTGACTACTGAGGAGCCACCTGCCGCCAATGCTGTGAAATCTGCTAAGCAAATTAGCACTAATACCATAGCTCTCTTCGTGAAGAAATTTGGAAAATTCATTAAGAAGACCCATTCTAACTCAAGTTCTTCAAATAATAATAATAATATCAGTGATTATAAGGCTAATTTGAAGTGTTTTAACTGTGATAAACTAGGACACTTCAAGACAGAATGCAGAAAGCCGAAGCGAGATGACAAGAAGAACAAGAAGGATCAGAAAGCTCTTCTGGATGCTAAAGGAAAAGGAAAATGGGCCGACAACGATTTAGACAACTCCTCATCAAGCCATAGTGATGATGAAGTCGCTAAGTGCTTCATGGAAGATGATGACTCTAAAGTATTTTACTTCTCCTCAAACGAGTTCACACAAGATGAATTAACTACTACACACAATGACATGGTCATTGAGTACAAGAAGCTATCAGATAAGATTCCTTTAATGAACTGAATGTGAAAAACAAATCTAATAGCCCTCCTTCATCTCAAAACAATGATCAACAAGTTTTGAAAATGGCTGAGCTCTCATCTGAGAATGAGAAGCTCAAGGAAAACATTCAAACTCTTTTTTCTAAAAATGAATGTTTGACTTATGTGGTCAGTTCCTGGACGAAATCTAGGGACCCGGATGCAAATCCGGTTTAGGATTTGACTATAGAAACTCAGACAAGTCCAATAAAAAGTTGAACCTAGTAAAAGGCGAGTTTAAGCCTATAAGCTTTGTCAAGGGACATTTAACTAGTAGTGGAGCTGATCCAATTTGTGATGATTTAACTTCAAAGGATGAAATTATTTATGTGAAGTCAACTTCAAGTTCGCTTAAGCCCAAGAAGAAGGTAGTCAGTAAGTCTGGCAAGCAAAAACTTAATAAAAAGTCAAGAAGTTTTCGCCATCCTCTAAAGTTAACGGATCAATTGCTGACAGGAAGATGTCTTCTAAGCCTAAATTATACGCATTGCTAACCACACAAAATGGGAGATCCATCAAAATCACCAAAATATGGATCTCCAAGGGACTGATCAACCACATACCTAAGTAAATATGGGTACCAAAAGTTGTAAAAATGTTTATTTGTAGGTACATAAGGACAGGTTTCTGGAGGAGTCGGTCTGGTATCTGGACAATGGCTACTCCAGACATATGACCGGTGACAAATGACTATTGATTGAAGTGACGAAGTGCACAGGGCCTAAAATCACTTTCGGTGATAACAACAAAGGTAAAACCATGGATAAATGTAAGATTATCCATGGTAACTTTACTATCAAAGATGTGTTGCTTGTAGAAAACTTGTGATATAACCTGGTCAGTATTAGCCAATTGTGTGACAATGGCTATACCATTGATTTTCAAAAACATGATTGCCTTGTTAAGGATGAACAAGGCAACATTCTGTTGATAGGAAACAGGGTACGAAACTCTTACAAAATTAATTAGAAAAATAAGACTTCTGATCCTTATGCATGATATCCAAAAATGATAAAATTGGCTATGACATAAAAGATTAAAACCATCTTAATTTTAAAACCATTAACAACATCTTTTCAAAAGATTTAGTTTCTGGAATGCCTAAATTGAAGTTTTCAAAAGATAAGATATTTTCTACTTGCCATATGGGCAAACAAGTCAAATCAACATTTAAGAATAAATGAATACTCAATCTGAAATGTGCTTAGAATTATTGCACATCGATATGTTTGGTCCAATTCCAGTCATTAGTTTAGGGGGAATGAGATATACCCTTGTCATGATTGATGATTATTCTAGATTTATTTGGGTTATATTTTTAGCATCTAAGGATCAAACAATAGAAAACCTTATTAAGATCCTTAGAAGACTTCAAAATGAAAAATCTTTAAGAATCATAAAGATTAGAAGTGATAGAGGAACTGAGTTCACCAATAAAACTCTATCTTCCTTCCTCGAGGAGTCTGATATTAAACACGAGTTTTCTAATGCTAGAACTCCATAGCAAAATGGTGTTGCTAAAAGGAGGAATAAGACACTAAAGGAAGCAGCGAGATTTATGTGAACTAACTCAAATGTCTCTCAAAGAATTTGGGCAGAAGCCATAAACACAACATGTTATACCCAAAATAGGTCAATGATTAATAAAAGTTTTAATAAAAACACCTTACGAAATATTTTATGGAAGAGTTCCTAAAGTTTCATATTTTAGGATATTTGGATGTAAGTGTTTTATTCATAACAATGAGAAAAATTATTTGGCTACTTTTAATGCTAAAGCAGATGCTGGAATTATATTAGGTTATTCTTCAGTTAGCAAAGCTTAAAGAGTGTATAATAACCAAACTCTAACTGTTGAAGAATCTCTCCATATCGTCTTTGATGAATCTTTTGAAAGAAATTCTAACAAAATCATTAAATTAAGTAAAGAAAAGGGAAAATTAAATAAAAGAGAAATAATTAATTGAGGAAAAATATTTTAATAAACTTAAGTGAATAAGTTTAAATCAATACGACATAACTGACATAGTTTTAATGATTGGTATGAACAAAACTAAATTGTGTAAATTGTCTTTGCGTATGTACAACTCAAAAGATGTATGTCTTCAAATGTAGTCTAAAGAAGTGTGCGAGCAGACATAGTCTGAACTTCTAGAGACGGGTAGTCTAAAGAAGTGTGCGAGCAGACATAGTCTGAACTTCTACAGGCGAGTAGTCTTAAGAAGTGTGCGAGCAGACGTCGTCTAACTTCAACAAATAGGTAGTCTTAAGAAGTTCATGACAGACATAATATGAACTTCTAAAGACGGGTAGTTTAAAGAAGTGTGCGAGCAAACGTCGTCTAACTTCAACAGACGGGTAGTTTGAAAAAGTGCGCGAGCAGACGTAATTTGAACTTCTACAGAAGGGTAATCTGAAGAAGTGCGCGAGTAGACGTAGTATGAACTTATACAGACAAGTAGTCTGAAGAAGTGCGCGGGCAAACATCATCTAACTTCTACAGACGGGTTGTTTGAAGAAGCGTCTGATGCATATCAGTTGTCTGAAGAAGAATATAATTATCTACTCATCTCATCAGCTTGGCAATCAGTAGTATTCATTATCATCCGTCTGCCAAGACAACTTAACACACTATAAATTCTTGTCTACCACATACTCAAATATTCCTCCAACCCACGTTCAGTACTGTCCCGTACACACCACGATCAAACACATATACTCTGATGTACAATCTCGTACTCCTAGCGTGTGTTCAACGGATAGCTGACACGTGTTCAAAAGGAAAATTTGGTCGTTGCTATGACTTCATTATAAATAGAACTATCTCAAACCAACTACAAATTAAGAATTGAAGCGTTGTTATTACTCTCGCTCTAAGAATATTCTGTAATTCATCTATTGTTCTTTTTGTGTGAAATTTCAGTATTGTAAGTTGAACAGGGTTTGTATGTTCAACGGAGTGTTAGCTAGAAGTTCAGAAACATGCAATTGTTAATTCCTTTGTGTTTGACTAGGTTTGTATAGTGTCTATACAAATCAAAGCCTTCTAGTAAATATCCTTCTGAAAACATAAGAAGGGGTGACGTTGGAGCTTTATCTCCGGACATCCATAAAAATCCTTGTGTTATGTTAGGATCGGGATCGCCCTTGGAGTACCGGGGTTCCGGTTTTGGGGGAGACCGCTTACAACAACACAACACACTCTGATTGGTGATAGTCCGGTTAAAGACTAAAACCGTTCTTAACACTGCACAAGCTGTCACAGACTCTTGAACCGGGTTCAAGAGAGGAAATGTCTATTTCAGCTTGAAGTAACACGTAAGGTTTGGATGATGTTTATAAGGAATCGGTTAAAGAGAAATAGATGGACCGGTTTTTGTTAAGGAATAGGATTATGTTTCGGTTAGTAATAGTTCGGTTTTAGAGTAAGTAAGCCGGAAATAAAGGGAAATGACACGAGACAAGAATTTTTATGGATGTTCAGAGTAAATACTCCTACGTCACCCTTTCTTTTCAGATTATGAGAAGGATCTCCACTAACTTGAATGTTACAACACTCACACAATGCCGGATGAGCCTAAATCGCTACTCGCCGGTTACACCACTTCACTCTGATGTAATACAAATAACTCAATACTGCAACAATGCTTTCGATAATTGAAATTGCTATTTTGGATCGCGCGTGAGATTTATTTTCTCTCTCTTAAGATTTCAGAACCATATTAAATGAAGTCCTTTCGTCTTCCTTTTATAGTGAATAATGTCCTAACGGTCATTTTCTTCTCTCTTCGTAGGATTGGTCATTCTGAAACCACGTCGGTTTAGAGATGTTGCGTGCACGTTTCATCTTTCTGTCACTTGGCAAGCATGCGTCCACCGGTCAGGTTCTGATGACGTAAGCGGCTTGCAGTTTTGGACACATGGCAAACATGCACGTTCCGGCTGTCTGATTCAGATTTTGCTTCGGATCTTGGATAAGCGGATCATCATTGTTTTATAACATGCTTCTGATCCGGATCTTATCTTCTTGCATTTTCCCAAGAAGCATCTATTTCGTCATATTATGTCATCTTATATTTCGAAGTTTCCAGTTGATCTTCTCGTAATATGGTCCGACTGGAGTTTAGAACTTTCTTGCTAGCCGGTCTAGTTGAGAGGTTGAAGTCGGTTCCTCTTGATCATGACTTGATCATTTGGAGCCAGATTACTTTGATATATTCTGCAGCGGTTTATGCGGCTTGATCTGTTCCTGCACATGAAAGTTGAGATTAATTTAGTTCTCTGGTCGGTTAAAATTAACTTACTTAATTTTTCTAACATGTTATTTACTTTCCGCATCATTCAATCGTTTATCTACCGCTTCAAATTGAGCAAGCATTTCCGCACTTGATTCCGTTCAAAAGCTTGCGAAGTTTTGTGAAGAATAGAAACAAATATTAATCTCTAACAAGATTAAAATTGAATTAAAAGTGTTAAGTTGTCAACTATATTCACCCCCCCTTCTTTATAATTGACACCGATCCTAACTCCTAACTATCTAAAGAGTGAAGAGAAAGTAGTTGAAGAAAAATAGATTTTCTTCCTAACACATGCCTTCGTATTGATTCATCTTCCTCTCTTTGTCTTGTTCTTGTCTCTAGAACTTACAATCTGATAAATTACTTAAATCCTCAAAAACAATATTATCATGAAAGATACATATGGATATCTTCCTTCATCATGAAAGATGGTACATACATATGAACAACATCATCTTGAAAGATGGTACATACATATGAACATCAACATATATTTTTTTCCTAACACCTGCCTTCATCTTGATTCGCCTCCCTCTTTCTGTCTTCTTCATTTTCAAAATTAGATATCTATCGAAAACTAAGGACACCCATTACAAACATCCATCGCATTCTCCTAAAATGAGATACCAATTAAAAAGTCGAGAAGACCCAAGGAAAACTTTCATCGTCTACCTCTTCAAAATCAGATATCCATCGAAATCAATGACACACAAAATGAACATTCATCGTCTACTTTCTTAAAATAAGATATTGATCTAAGTCGAGAAGACCCAAGAAGAACTTCCATTGTCTACTTTTCAAAATCAGATATCTGTCGAAAATTGAGGACACCTTAGACAAACATCCATCGAAAGTCGAGAAGACCCAAGACAAATTTACATCGTCTAAATAATTATGTATCCAACGACATCTCTTTATTAAAGCTCGAGATCTAGAAAAACAATTTGACATTCATCTTGCCTTGAACTTTGCACACACAACCAACTTGAATTGCATACTTCTCTCACTGTCTTCAATTGTTTTCACCATGATTCATAGTTTCTTCGAAAGAAATTACGAATGTTATTCCATTTGAATTGATTGAGCATCTCATATATCCCAATTTTCATGAATAAGAATCACATTCAAGGTCTCATTCATCTTCTCGCATCAGATGACAATTCAATGATCTCATTCGCCTTCGAATTGACTGAACCTCTCATCTAGCCCCTTTTTTTTGACTAAAAATCTCATTAAAAGTCTCAATCCTCTTCTCAATAAGATGACTAATAAATCATCTCATTAATTTTAACTATGATTCAAATCATGGACAATTGAGATAGAATAAAAGAAGTACCCAAATCACCACATTTGAATTAACCGAGCCTCCTATTTATCTCCTTTTTACATTACTAAGAATCTCACTCATGTTCTTATTCATCTTCTCACATTAAAATATAATACAAAGATTTCTTCTTGGTTCATTTGATAGTTGCTTTATGACGTCTCCACCTAAATTTATAAGTGTCTTCCATCAGTCTTCTTTTTCTTAGTCTTTCATTCATATTGTGTGTTAACTAGCAATATGCCAATCTTTAATCACCCACCAACTCAATGTAATCTTACAATTTGACCAAAAGGATTTTCATGTCAACATGTCAACAATATTGTTATCAATATGCCTTTTTGATAAGATTTGTTGTGTACCATTATTTACTTCATCCATGGACAATGATACATCTTCAACAAGGGCATCCTCCTCCTCAACATTAGAATAAATTGTAATGGTCCCATGACAATTCTCCCTTGGTAGTGCGCCTTATTGATGACATATTTCCACCTCGAGTTGTGATTCTTCTTGAATCACTACTGTGTCTTCATTGTGTGTGATCTTGCTTTGTCAAACTTCACATTTTGACTTAGCATAATATTTTCTCAACCTTCTTCCAGCTCTATACTCTTTGACATTATTTGGAAATCTAATAAAAACAAATTTATTTTCCTTTAGATCCATCTTCCCTTGCATTATCATGAGTTAAAGTTCTCGCACCAAGAACTCCTTTTTTACCCAATTTTTGCAAGTCATTGAGGTCAAACCTTAGATGTCAGAATCTTGATGTATATTTGAGTGACCTCAGAGATAATAACTTGCTCACCAACAATGATCCATTTATTGCCTTCTAAATATAACATTTTATATCATGCTTCTTTAGTTTTTGGGTAGTCTTTTCTGAAGTGTCCTTCATCTTAACACCAAAAACACTTCACCTATTCTTTATTCTTCAACATAGACTTAGAACACTTACTATTTTGCCTTCTTTCTCATGATGTTTTTTAGCTCTTGTAAATATACCTTTTCCATTGTCTTCTTGTCTACAATATACCTCTTGGTTTATTCCTTAGACATTAAGTAGCTAGTATATCTTCCAACTCAAATTCAAGAACCTCCCAAAAACTTGTAAAGAACTTTTGAAGGATCATCCAAGCTCTTCAGCTTCCTCTCCTCTCGAACAGCCTCGCTCTGATACCACTTGTTGGGATATCAGGAGATGAAGTATCCCTTAATTCAAGAATAATAACATTGAACAATTATGAAAACGAAAGAAAGCAACAAAAGAACGCAAAGACAAGATATATAGTGGTTTGACCAAAACATGCCTACATCCATTTTCGAAGCACGAGAGGATCTCAACTTTATTATCAAGATTGCTATAAGAGTATTACAATGATTCTATCATAATAAAATCTCACACACAACTCATAAAGAAACGATGCTCTGAAGGTAAAGAGCTAGCTTTCCAAAGTGTCTAACTTTACCTTTAAATAAGCCTCAATTAGGTTAATATGTTTTCCAACTTTCAAAGAGTTTCTAAAATATTCTTACCATATTTCCTAATTGTATTTCCATAACAAAAGATCTAATTTCCTTTTGTGACAATCTTATTTCCTAATATCAAGATTATACACCAAAGATATAGTTTCCTTTTGTTGAATATATCATTTCCTTGCACTAAGATTGTGTAACATGAATATACCATATTTGTAATATTGTAAATCCATTCTTAACACAAACTTCTCTCCAAGGGCGGCAAAATTGTCCTCGTGAAGAATTCTCTTGCCACAATATCCACTTTTATTATGTCCATCTTCCCCATCTAGTCTCTATGACAAAAAAATTGAATCCATCATGAGAAACTTTCTTTGGGGCAACACTAACTCTACAAGGGTCACTCATCTGGTCTGGTGAGACATTACAAATCTTAGCATCTCTAAAGGTGGTCTTGGAATAAAGACATCTCTCTTTTTAACAATCTCTCCTTTGCAAATGGTGGCGGAGATTTAAAAATAAGAATGATAGTGTTTAGATGAATGTTGTCATTGCCAAGTATGAACTTCGTGATAATGAATGGATGACTCTTTCAGGGAGATCTCATAAGAGTAGTAGCATATGGGGGCACGTTACAAGGACGTGGAAGACCTTTTACCCTCTCCTTATTAGTGGGTAATGGAAAGAAAATTGATTTCTGGAATGACATGTGGCATAATCCTAGGTGGAAATTGGTTGAATCCTTTCGTGACTTATATGATATCTCTAAAAAAAGGCATGAGTGATTGCCTTCTATAGACTAACTTCTAGCTTCACTGAATGGAGAATCACATCACATCATTGTCTTTCGCTCACTGAAGATGATGGACTTGCCAACTTAGTGGAGACCCTTATGAAAGTTACAATTCAATCAAAGTCTGATGATAGTTTTATTTTGATTCGTTCTCCGGATTTTAAGACTAGTGCATGCGACCATCCAAGGGGCGCTAACTCGGTTCCATTGTAAGAAAGTATGGAAATCCAAAATCCCTTCTAGTATTTCAATTTTTGTGTGGGAAGCAATTCATGGGAGAGTTTTAACTACCATCAAACTTAAAAAAGGGATACATATGGCTATTATGTGTTGTTTCTGTAAGAAGAACGAGAAAACTATCGATCACATTCTTCTCTAGTGTGACCTTGCTAGAGATATGCGTGTCCTTCTGCAAATCATTCTCAGTTTTCAGTGGGAGGTGCCGCTTAACATCACTGACTTCTGGGAAAAATAGATAAGGTGGGGGAAAAAAATAACAGCAGTGATGATTGGAAGCCTATAACTCTTATAATGTGGTGGACAATTTGGAAAGAAATGAATAGAAGAACATTCCAAGAAAAAAGTTTTGGAACTAAAAAAATTAAAGGCTTATGCTCCATGCGTTTGTTTTTATTCGTAAAGGATATTTTGTACGGGTTGATAATTTTTTGATCTTATTGGCATTTAGTCTTATTCTTCTCTTTATGTTCTTTTGTTTTGTTTCTCTTTTCTCTCATCTATAATTCACTAATAGCATATTGTGTTTACTTTTAATGAAAAGTTAACCTTGTAAAATATATATATATATTTTGAAATTTTAATATAATTAAACATCATTTTATATATCTCAGTTACATAATTCAATTTATTAAACAAAAAAATAAAATATTTTTATTTAAAAATAATAATTTATTATTATATATTAATACTTTTTAAACTATAAAAAAATATTTTTTTAAATTAATTTTTTAATATAAAACTTTAGTGCAATCTTACCGTCATTAGTAAATCTAGTTAAAGAGGGAAATTTGACCAGATGACCCTAAAAAAAGCTTTAAATGCGCTAGTGACCAGCGCATAATTTTAATTGCGCTGGTGACCACTTTATATTTTTTTTGACAAAAATATTTTTCGCAGAACGCGTTGGGGAGGATCGTCACGCGAAGGGAAATGTTTTTTTTATATAAATACACAAATTTTTTTATTTCGTTATTTTCCTTTCTCTCTTCTCTTTCTATTCTGCGTTCTCTCTCTCTCGCGACGGTAGTAGAACCCTAAACGAACACATCATACAGATCGACGACGAAAATCCGTTCTAATATCATGTGATTGGATCAATTTTTGTTCTTATTTCTATTATATTCATCTTCAAACCCTAAACCATGAGGTTGTTCTTATTGTTCATCTTATTTTTCATATTGGATGTTCATCTTGTTCATATTGGTTATTTATCTGGTCGATGATGGTATTTGCAGATGATGCTCTGAATCGGTTCTATTTCAGAGAAGATTCATGTGATTTTCGTGAAGGGTCGTCCCTTCTCGTGATGAAACATCTCTTATAGGGATGGGCTATCCCTTGTAGCGATGGGCCATCCCTTGTAGCGATGGTCTATCCCTTGTAGCGATGGGTCATCCCTTATAGCAAAGGGCCATCCCTTGTAGCGATGGGCCTGAAAGAATACAATACGTTGTCTTTCTCATTCCAAAGATATAAAAAATATATACAAAATTATCATATTAAGATCCACACATTTAGGAATCTCAATATATTGAAATGATTATATATTAGATTGAGATCCACTAATTGATTATATATTATTTATTGTGATCTCTAATATATTAAATATATTACATTTATTACACCCCAGCAATCGAAATAGGTGGGCGATGTATGTTGAGATTGGATTGAAAATCTTCAAAAAGAACTCTCGAAAGCCCCTTCGTGAAGATATCCGCAAGTTGAAAACGAGATGGGACATGAAGAACTCAAACCTAACCGCGAGAGACCTTCTCACGAACAAAGTGAATGTCCATCTCAATGTGCTTGGTCCGTTGGTGCTGAACGGGATTACTAGAGACGTAGATCGTACTCATATTGTCACAGTAAATAAGAGTAGCGGTGGAAACCGAGCAATGAAGTTCTAGGAGTAAATTTCGTAGCCAACAAGTTTCTGAAACCACATTCGCAACCGCTCGGTACTCAGCCTCAGTACTAGAACGGGACAAAGTGGTTTGGCACTTAGCCGACCAAGAGATTAGATTATCTCCTAAGAAAACACAGTAGCCGAATGTCGAACGACGTGCATCCGGACACCCATCCCAGTCAGCATCAGTGTAAGCCAATAGGGATGTAATAGAGGATGGAGACAAAGGAAGGCCAAAATCAAGAGTTCCTTGAATATACCGAATAATTCTCTTTAGAGCCTCCATGTGTACCTCTCGGGGATCATGCATAAAGAGACAAATCTACTATACCGCATACGTGATATTAGGACGAGAAAACGTCAAATATTGTAGAGCACCAGTTAGGCTATGGTACAAAGAAGAATCTGACACAGAAGAAGATATTAAAGCCCCAAGTTTCGGTGTGGTATCAACCGGTGTAGTTGATGGCTTACAAGATGACATACCTACACGGTCTATAATCTCAGACGCATACTTTCGTTGAGAGAGGAACATACCATTTGCATGAGATCTTACAGAAATGCCCAAAGAATAATGCAAGGGATCCAAATCTTTCATAGAAAATTCTGCACTCAAGCTAGAGATGAAGAATAGGCGGAGAGAGTCAGATGATGCCGTCAATATTATATCATCAACATACAATAACAAGTATGCCATGTGCTCACCTTGACAAAACACAAACAATGAGTGATCTAAAATAGTCCGAGAAAAACTAAGTGTGGACACAAAATCCGTAAAGCGTTTGTTCCAAACTCGAGGAGCCTGTTTCAACCCATACAATGATTTCTTCAAACGACAAACATGATGAGGAAATGAGGAATCTCTGAACCCAATAGGTTGATTCATGTATACAACATCATCAAGAGTACCATGGAGAAAATCATTCTTTACATCAAGTTGGTGAATTGACCATTTCTTCGATAGGGCAAGACTGAGGACTAACCAAATAGTGGTCGGTTTGACAACAGGACTGAAAGTCTTTCCACAATCAATGCCAACCTGTTGAGTTTTTCCATCACCTACAAGACGGGCTTTATGCCTCTCAAAAGAACCATCAACACGGTCTTTATGAGTAAAGACCCATAAAGAACGAATAAAATTAACATCACTTGGACGGGGAACCAACTCCCATGTCTTATTATAAATTAAAGCATTAAACTCTTTATGCATGACTAACTTCCAATTCGGATCATGTAAAGCAGCTATAGGGTTACGAGGTAAATGAGATTTAGACTCAGCAGAAAAAAGGTTGAGAATATGTTTGGGCTGAAACACCCCCCATTGACTTCGAGTGACCGATCGAAGAGAAGAGGGAGGATTAATGGGAGGTGGAGGTGGAGGTGGAGGTGGAGGTGGAGGTGGAGGTGGAGGTGGAGGTGGAGGTGGAGGTGGAGGTGGAGGTGGAGAGGGAGGCGGAGGAGGTGGAGATGAAAATTTAGACTGATGATGAATCACATATGGTAATGGAGGATCCTCGAGAAAATCATACGAGAGTGGAGGTGACTGAATTTCAAAAAAAGGAAAACGAGACTTATCAAAGATGACGTGGCGACAAATAATGATTTTATCAGTTGATATGTCAAAACACTTATAGCCTCGGTGATTTGATGGGTATCCAAGAAAGACACATGGGGTAGAACGTGGAAGAAGTTTATGAATCGTCGTGGATGGAAATAAAGGATAACACAAACACCCAAACACGCGTAAATGGTCATATGTTGGATCTTTGCGGTATAAACGTTGTAACGAAGTAACGTATGTCATGTGTTTACGCGAAAGAATATTTTGGAGGTATGTGGCCATTTCAAGAGCATGATGTCAAAATGAGGTCGGTATCTTGGCATGAGTGAGTAACGTACGAATCATATTATTGATAGTACGAAACTATCTCTCAGCTTTTCCGTTCTAAGACGAAGTGTGAGGACATGAGAAGCAAAAATTCATCCCATGCGTGGACGCAAATTCCCTAAACGAATGATTATCAAATTCCCTCCCATTATCACATTGAAAAGATTTTATATCTCTCTCAAATTGGGTTTTGACAAGTGTCCGAAATTGTAAGAAAGCACTAAACACTTGGGTTTATGAGATAAAGGGAAAGTCCACAAAAAAGACGAAAAATCATCAAGAAACAAAACATAATATTTATGGCCCATAGAACTTAACACAGGAGACATCCATACATCACTATGAATAATGTCAAACGGTAATAAATAAGTCGAAGTAGAAGCCTTAAACGGTAAACGAACATGTTTTCCCAATGAACACGAAGGACAAATATGAGAAACACGTTGTTTATTCAATGAATTAATTTATTTAATCTAAGAGATTCAAAATTAGAGTTTCCAGGATGACCTAGGCGATTATTCCACAAAGATGGCAACAAAGTAGTAAAAACAGAAGACGACACTTGTCTCCCCGACTGTCACATCTCATTAGACGCGTCCCCGTCCGAAAATCCTTAACAAAAAACCCAAAAGGATCAAACTCAATCGACACAGAATTATCCGTAGTGAATTTACGAACATAAACTAGATTTTTAACAAGAGCAGGAGAATGTAGAACATTATTCAAGGTAAGTTTAGGATTCGAAGAATAAATAGTGGTATGCCCAATACCCAAAACTGGAATCGTATTACCATTAACTACAAGAATATCATGTTTAATGCCTGAATTGAAATAAGACGAGAGAGTACCTTGTTGAGATGTCATGTGGTGTACATGGCCGCTTCAATATCCATCGGAGTTGGTGGAGACTGAGCCATGTATGCTTATGGACGCGGGGTACGGAGACCCGACTGTTGTTGTGGTGTCGGCGGACGAGAACTGGAAGGAGGTCTATTCCATTGAGCAGTTGGATACGGGGATGGGGGAGAAACTCATGGCCACTGCCAAGGCAATGATGGTGGACCTGAATGACCAGCCCATTGTTGCGGCCAGGGAGAAGGAGGCTGAGTTTAGAATTGGTACTGGGACTGCCCTGATCGACCCCATTATGAGAGCCCTTCTTCTTTGGTTTCTTCCGAGATCCACCCGATGACATACATTGTGACTCATTCATCCTAGACGTGTCAGAGACAAGAGCTACACCCGACATTGGTGATGAACCAAAGGCCACCCGTTTCGCCAAGCTAGATTCCTCCAAAATCAACATGGAGCGTGCTTGGTAGAACTGAGGCAAAGGATCACTCTGTCGCAGTAACGTTGCCACCCCGTTGTATGCCTCCGCAAGGCCCGCGACCAACTGCAATACAAGGCGGTCGTTTGAAACCGGGCTACCGACGCGCTTCAACTGATCGCCCAGGACTTTGAGACGTTGACAATAAGCAGAGACCTTAGGAAAATCTTCCATGATAGTGGTGGAAAACTCTTGCTTGAGGGAAACCACACGAGAATGACGGTTATCTTGAAAAATCCCACGTAACCGTGTCCAGGCTTGCTCGGCTGTAGAGTCTGGTTCCAAGATCGTGTGAAGAAGATCCTGTGAGATTGTTGCATAGATCCACTAAAGGAGAGTGGCATCGAGAGTTAGCCACATATCTTTCTCTTCATCCTTCGATGGCGGTGGTAGAACAGGGACCAGCGAGATGATGTGATGACGGACCCGATGAGAACGATCATGGATCTTGAACAACTATGCCCATGTCATGTATTGAACGTTTTCCAACTCAAGAACAATAGAGACATGATTCTTGATGTTGGAAACGATAAGGGCCAAGTGAAATCCTTGTTTGTTACTCTTCATCGGAAAAGAAAAGTGATTGAAAAGAAGATGAACGTACAAGAGTAAATGAACCGTTAGGCTAGGGCGCAACGGAAAAAAAGAAAAACCCTAAGCTCTGATACCATACAATACATTGTCTTTCTCATTCCAAAGATATAAAATATATATACAAAATTATCATATTAAGATCCACTCATTTAGGAATCTCAATATATTGAATTGATTATATATTATATTGAGATCCACTAATTGATTATATATTATTTACTGTGATCTCCAATATATTAAATATATTATATTTATTAGGGCCATCTCTTGTAGCGAAGGGTCATCCCTTGTAGCGATGGGCCATCCCTTTTAGCGAAGTTGAAATCCATTAAATTATTGAAGGGAGGTTGTCAAATTAGTAGGTTAGGGTGCGTCATATTTGATGCTACAAGAAGAAGGCGATGACACTGACATTGTTTGCGTTTCTTGTTTGCAAATCTCATCTTATTTTTGCCAAAAGACTAACCAAGTATTTATTTGCCTTCAGTTTTGCTTGTAAATTGGTGTGTTATTTCTTTTGTATAATTAGCATTGTTTGTTTATCATGTCTATTTTAAGGATGTTCTGCACATTTCTATGTTTGTTTAATTAAAGACAAAAAGCAATGATCGCGCACGCTTCGTCGCTTTCTTTTCTTCTACAAGACGATAAATTTTAATGTCATCAATGATCATCAGATGCACAATAGACTATTTTTCATACACTGTATTCTCTAAACAAAGTAAGTCAAATGTTCAATAAGATTGTACAATTATTTACATTGATATGACTGACTTGGATCAATCTGAAGTTAATTTGTTCAATTTATGCAATCAAATTAAGTTCTAAACCACTTCATAAAACAAATTTGTACACTACATGAAATTTTTATCCGATAAAAGAAATCAAAATGTCCAAAAGAGAGAAAGCACATTATATTCTTACTAACAAATAACAATCGACAATTACTTATTCAATCACTACAGAAATTGAAACATGAAATGGGCAATTACTTATTCAATCCCAAATTACATTCATATTCTTATAGAAAAATACACAAGTGCAGCCACAACAAAAAAATGTGTAAGACAAAGAAGAACGGAAAAAGGAAATCCCCCAATCAAGTCATTCCCTTCTTCAAGAAAGGGATGACCCATCGCTAGAAGGGATGACCCTTCGCTAAAAGGGATGGCCCTTCGCTACAAGGGATAGCCCATCGCGAGAAGGGACGACCCTTCGCGAGAATCACATAAATCTTCCCTGAAACGGAAACGATTCAGAGCATCATCTACAAATATCATCATTGACAAGATGAACAATAAGAACAACCTCATGGTTTAGAGTTTGAGGATGAAAATAATGGAAATAAGAACATAAATTGATCTAATCACATGATATTAGAACGAGTTTTCGTCGTCGATCTGTATGATGTGTTCGTTTAGGGTTCCGTCATCGTCGTCGTCGCGAGGGAGAGAACGCGGAGTAGAGAGAAGAGAGAGCAAAGAAAATAACGAAATAAAAAAATTGAGTATTTATGTAAAGAACTTTTCATTTCGCGTGACGATTCTCTCCGTCGCGTTACGCGAAGGGATATTTTCGTCAAAAAAATATAAAATGGTCACCAGCGCAATTAAAATTATGCGCTGGTCACCAGCACATTTAAAGCCTTTTTTAGGGTCATGTGGTCAAATTTCCCGTTAAAAGAAGGATTTTTACTTAGATCTTGTTTAAAATTTTGGGTTCTTATTTAATTATTAATAACAAAATTAAATTTTTATTTTTTATCAAATTTAAATAATAAATACAAAAGTAAATAATAATTTAACTCCAATAATTTCTAATAATAAATTTGTATGACACAAATAAATTTTAAATTTAAAAAAAAAAAAGAATTCTTTTCAAATAATCCCAAATCAAATGAAACTCTGCCTAACTCCAGCCTGACTATCTTCCTTCAGGAATGGAAGCTCCACCAACCAATGCGAAAACATGTCAGCTCTATTTTTTTTATACTAACTTTAATCCTTAAATTAAAAATAAAAATAATATTAAGTTCAAGTTTAACTTTAATTTTGTTTTATTCTCAAATTATGTTTGAATTAATTAAAAAAATTACTTCTGATTAATTTTGATAAGATTTGTTTGGGTAGTCTACTTTAGATCAAATTTTCAAATCAATCTAAAGCCTGATTGGTAAGGATAGAATTATATATATTTTTAAGTGGCAAGTTTAGTTGCAAGTAGTGACGGATTCTAAGGGTGCAAGAATGGGCTTAAACACCCTGAACAACGAAAGGGTTACCTCTAGTGGGTTGGGATGGGTTGTAGTTTAAGGTAAATCTTTTAAAATTATATATATGGTCATGTTTGGTTAAAGTACAAAGGGGTATTATACTATAGGTATACTATACCAATAGTGTTTTAATATGGTGTTTTTTATATTTTTATTATTGGTATTAATTTATACCTCTATATAATTTATACTCCATATTTGGTATAAAATAGTAACTAATATCCCCTTAGTACAATACTATTCTTATATATATATATCATTTAATTTTTAATTTCTCATTATACTCTTTATTAATATTATATAATTAATATATTTTATTTAATTTTAATATTTTATTATATATAATCATTTTTAATATAAATATTTTTAAAATATTCAATATTTTAATTAAAAAATATTTATTTTTTTTATAAAAATAATTTAATTAATTATTATTTTCTATATTTACTTATATTATAAATAATATTTTAATTTTAATTTATTTTATTATAATTATTAATCATATTTAAATTAAATAAACATAATTTATCGTTTATATTATAATTAATTTTTATATTTTAATTAAAATTATATTAATTATTAAATAATAGCGATACAATAATTTATAATAATAATAAACAATATTATTTATAATATAAATAAATATTAATAATAATAATTTTAAATTAATATTTATACAAGTTATCCTACGTTCTTATAATATATACCAAACACAAAATTATAAATCATATACAACTTATACAATTTTTTATAATTCATACCAAATATCAATAATCTATACAACTTATACTACCCTATATTATTTATACCCCGTTATAACTTATACCCTATATAATTTGTACCACTTACCAAACACTACCTAAAATAGATGACTTTGCAGGTTACTTATATAAAGATATATAAGGTTCGTAAGATTAAACCCTGCCTCCCATTTAGTTTTATAAAATTAATTATAATTATAATTTTTTTTTTATATTTTAAAATATAATAATAATTAATTAATACATAATATAAATTAATACAACTTATATCTAATTTTATTATTATTTTATTTTATACCAGTAATATTTTCTTATATACAAATATTTATAATAATACATCAATTTTAATTAATATATAAATAAAATTTAATTATATAAATTGAAGTATAAGAAATTATATATAAAATAATATAATATTATTTATTTTAAAACTACATTTATAAATAAAATTTATATATTATATTTATTAATTTTAATATAATTAATAATATAAATTACTTATAAAATAAAGATTAAAATAATTATTTATATAAATATAAGGATAAAATAGCTTTATATTTCTTAATTTAAAATTAATTTAAAACTATTACAAAAATTTATAAAAAAAATATATAAATTAATATTCAAAAACTAGTTAAATTGTTAGATTTGATTCAATTATTTAAATAAATAATTTGATATATTGATTATTCTTTCAAAACAATTTATAGACATTAATATTTTATAATCGTTCTATTTCTCTAATAATTTGTTTTTCACAATGATTTTAAATTTTTTTTTTCTATTTTTATATTTTTTTACCTATATTCTCATCAAATTAGGCTAAAATCTTAAATTAGATTTTCATATTTTCTTTATTTATATAATTATTAGTATCACTTATTTAAAACTTAAATAATTTAACTTCTTATGTTTTTCTTAACCTAATTTTTGTTTAACTATATAATTTTAAATGTATAAATTTATTTTTTAAATCGAGTATTCTGATCACTTTTTATATTTCCTATATTTTTTTATTTTAGTAAGGATATTCGTGAAATGATTCGATTAAAATGTTCACTTATTACCTGCAATAGTGTAATACTTATCATCTTTACGGCGAAAAAAAAAATCTTGAAATTCGTCCTTAACTTTTTCAATTTCCGATCTGGGTTTTTCTCTTTTCACCATAAAGATTGTATTTTTGATATGGTTTTCTAATGACAGATTTTTGGTACAAGGAAGAGACATTTCCCAACAGAAGCAATCTCTGATGACTCGTGCAACAACAATAGTAGCCATGGGGATAATAAGATTCAAAGTTTTAGCCCGTTAACGCCGCCACTGACGACCGGTTAACTCTCGGACGACGAAGAGGAGAAAGAGAATTCCCCATCGTGCCCATATGGGACTAGTCGTAGAATATTAATGGAACTACTTAAAAAAATGTGATAATACAAGTCAAAATTGGCCTAGTGTTTACTATACATAGATGCAAATGATAAGGGTAAAATAGAGAAATAAGTGGGAAATGTAAAATCACTGTGTACTTTATTTAAGATGATCATATATATATATAGTCTAGGACTTATGGTAAAATAGAAATACAATAATAAGCTTTGTTTACCCCTTTGTGTGGTTTCATTTGGACAATGTAATGTATATAAATAGTAATATAATATAACCCATAAAACCTAAAAAACTAGATGATTCTTAATGTAGAAGAGATCATAGTTAGAGATTTGAGAAATCTTACTAGGAACATGATTGAAATTGGGAAATATACAGTTTTTATATTCGTGTATCAGTTAATTGAGTTAGCATTGATTTTATCTGTTACGATTGCTTCTTTTGAAAGAGTCTTTTCTACGATGAAAATTATCAAGATTTATTTACGTAATAGAATGGGTAATGAGTGGAAGAGCGTAGGGACGGACCAATGAATCAAAAATGGGGTGGCTTGAAAAAAAATTAGGGTGGACTTAAATAAATAACGATAAAATTTTGGATAAAACAAGTGAGAAATAATGTCACATTTTGTACCGTAAAAACAAATTCGGGTGGACTTCAGCCCACTGAACCCCTACATAAATGATAAATCCGTTCATGGATGAATAACAGTTTGGTAGTATACATCGAGAAGGAGATTTTTGTCACAATTAAAAATGAATAATTTTTACAACATTTTCAACAAATAAAAACTTGAAGAACTTACTTTTCTTCATTTGTTTGTAGGTCTAGTAGTAATTGAATTGTAAAAGAATAAATATTTTATTAGTATTGCCGTGATTTTGTATCTTTATTATTATCCTTATTAATTATAATTTTATTTTTACATAAGTGTTGTATAGTAAAAAAAATATACTTGATAAATTTTAGAGTACCCATAAATTTATATATATATATATATATATATATATATATATATAAATGAGTTTTTAAATTTTCTTTTAAGAAATAACCAAAAATTTAAAGGTCATACTTTTCATATTAAAACTTATCAATATGAACCAAGTTGTGATAAAAAAAAATTAAATAAAAAATATCATTTATTATTCTATCACTTTTAGAAAGTTAAAGTAATAATAAAAACCTAAAAAAAAAATTTAAAAAAAATTAAAGTTATTATAAAGAGTATAAAAACCTCGTACAAAAACAAAACTTCTAGAATCAATAAATTTTCAAAACAATATAACCACAGTGATCTGGGAGAGTCATTTTTCATCCTCCTTTTAGACCCGTCTAATTACCCTATTGCGAGCATAATTTACACGATTGTGCATTTTTTATGCTTCTCTACCGTCTCAATTTTCTGACATAGCCTTCTTATTTCACTTTTCAATGAGTAACTTTATATAATATTACAATCTTTTAAAACATGAGTTCAATATTGTGACCAAATTTTTTTTTAAGTTGCAAGTGTTTTTTTGTTCTCAAGCATCCATGCCTTTCACTAATGTGTTTCCGCCTCAGAACAGATAGGAACCTCGTCATCTAGGCATTCCCCAAACCTCATAGTTGGTTCATCCATCTCTGCTTCAAAGTCTTCCTTTATTAGGTACTCCAACTACTAATGAACCGGTCCGTGTCCAATGCATGGTCCTCCTACCATATATTTTCTTCCTCACAAACGTCACAAAATGTGGTAATCCGGATCGAATAAAACAAGTCACTAGTCAAAATTTCTCGATCCACATCAATAGTAATTGGATCAACCCCACCTAGGACAGGGGAGCCATCCACATCAATAGTAAAAGGGTCAACCCCAATCATGGGACAAGCATTGTATCCATTTTAATCCACCTTGATCCTCAATCTCATTCATTACCACATCAACCACTACATTGCAAACATCATTAAATGTAGAGGGTGGACTCACGGGAGTTGGCTAGCGCATGGTCTACATCTTTCGCATTAAGACATCGCTTGGGTTGAATGATGACGTGGGTTATGATATTTGTAGGCAGATTATGTGTAGGTATTTAAATTACAATAGGATTACAACTGAAACCTAAATCTAAAACAAAACTAACTATAAACTGAAAGTAAATCCTAAAGAAAAAACAAAAAGATTTCCTTCCAAAATTTCAGTATCTTGAGCAGCCAACTCCAAGT
Source organism: Impatiens glandulifera (assembly GCF_907164915.1). Lineage (NCBI taxonomy): Eukaryota > Viridiplantae > Streptophyta > Magnoliopsida > Ericales > Balsaminaceae > Impatiens > Impatiens glandulifera. The sequence goes on along the minus strand of NC_061862.1, from coordinate 123,862,416 downwards.
CCATAAAACACATTTAATATCGACTGGCCATAAAAAATACATTCTTCATGTACTTGTCTTCCAAAAACATTGGAAGACCATGAACAATGATCAAAATTCCTCCATCTATAATATTTTTCTTTTCTATTTTTAGGGCTTAAAACTGAAAATCTAAGTGGCGCTACACTTCAATCTGTTATTTTTTTTACAATAATTAATCTTTCAAGAATAGGAAAAGATGATCTGTTCTGGAGATATGATCTAGGCTCATTGTTGAGTGTAGTGGTGATGGTAACATTGTACATCATTATATAGAAAAGTTTATCCTCAATCATTTTGAAGATTGGTTCTACAAGAAGGAAATGTTTTATTTTAAGGGGTTTCTCATTTCAAACAATTTTCTCATATGATAAATGATTGACACCCAAGGTTTTCGATCCAAGTTTTTAGAGTGGTTCAAGGCGGTTGCAGGTAGAATTGAAGTTCATTGATTCCTTTTTCAACCTGTCAATGTCACTAATGAAGGTGCTTCATCTGCGATGACAGTTGATCAAATTTGTTTCAATAATGTCACTAATTGGAGGGTTTCATCTTTATGACATATATTCGATAAGATCATCATCTTTATGAAAATCAAGGACACAAATATATCCCAGTCAGGTTTGGAGGAAGATTCATATTTAGATGGACAGTTGTTCCCGTTTGGACATTCTAATTCAATCCTTTCTTTATATGTTAAAATTACAAATATATGTAAATGCATTGTTTTAGATTTATTAGTTGTGAAGGTAAGTAAATTTGATCATCTTTCTCTTATGATCTTAAAGAGTATGACCTATTTGTTTACACTATGACTCAATTATCATTCAAAAAAATTTACAATAGCATTAAGTTGTTCAAAAATTACAATCATCTATAAATAATCAGTTTTAGACCATTGAAAATAATCTCTATATCATTTGGGGTCATGTATGTTTGTGGAATAGTTTTTTTATCGTTGGGATTAAATTACACTAATAAACACAAACAGATCCCTCTCTGTTTTTCAGAAATAATTTTATAGCAAATGAAGCAATAAACCACACTATAATCCCGATAATAACTAAAACCAAATCAAGACTGCAAAAATAATGATCTATATGTCTCTATATTCTGGCTAATGAGAAGAACTAAAAATGGAGGCTTAGAGAAAAGATCAAGAATCTGACCTTACCTGACTGTAATATGGCTAAATGAATCTTTAAGCTACTGTTGTTTCACAGATCTTCCTCTGCATCTTGCATGGGTATTAAATGTGATTAGAAAAACAAAAAAGTTCATCCAAATAGAAGAGCCACATTTAAAACCAGCATGTTTGAGACATGAATGATTAAATATGTCATATATAATGAAAAAAAATGAGTTCATTCAGTTGGAAATGATTTCATATCAACTCTCCGTCTAAATAACAATGAAAATGCCTCAGTAGTCTTTCGGTAAGAAAATAATTTAGCTTCTTAGTTTTGCTAGTGAACATCATTACTACCGGGAGTCCATTTCAAAATTAGAAAAAAAGCATGAAAATTCGATTAATAATCATAGTAAACGCAAAATTGAGAAAAAAAAAAACCCATAAAAGTACAAGTAATGACTTGTGTTGAAATGATAAAAGATTATGCATAGGTTTCCAATAGAATGTTTCAGAGAAAACTGACTAACCGATTCTCATCCTTCTTGAGGCAAGTTTCGGCTGTAAAGAGGATATTCAAAGAGGAATATCATCTTGAACCATGAGGGCAAAGATCCATATAAAATTGGTGGAAACGGAATTAGAGGACTGTAAAAGTGAAAAATGAACTTCAGTAAATACACATAATATTTGGAAGGTGAAGAAAATATTAACAAACAAAGTTAGACATTATTAGACCTTGTGGTACTCTTGTATAACCTGTACTCTGTCACATTACCAAATTTCTTGTCGGCAGATTCCTGAAAATAGGGTGTATTAATTTAAAGCATCCCCAGATTTACATTCAGTTTTACCATGAACACATAATAAACACAAACAAACCTCAAGCAAAGGCATTCCACTTAGAAAAAGCAACAATAATGTAAGGAAAATTGGCCCAATGACAACAAGCCATTCTGCTCCTTCAAGTTCAGGAGTTGACGTGACGAAAATTCCCCACCAGAGAAGAATCTGAAAACATTATAAAAAATGACTATTGCACCAAGATACAGAACTGGGACTGATAAAAGATGCAGCCAGCTAAATAAAGAGAACAGTTTTCAAGAGAAGTGAATTAAGGAGAGATGTTGAACTATAATGTTAAGATATGAAAGACACCAAATTTTAAAAAACGGTTGGTTTCTGAGCTTGACAGACAATAATATGTATACACTAATGTTTAGAATCAGTTTGATTGAATTCAAAGCAAGAAATTGAAAGAAGTTTCTGTAATGAACATGGAAGAACAGAGGCTTTGTTCCTCTGTTTAGTATTTGTTATTAGGTTAAAATCTAATCAAATGTAATATTATCCATATTTATAGAGAGATAGGAATTAGTTAAGATGAGTAACAAAATAATATGATTATCTCTAATAAATTAAACTTAAATCTAATCTTTATCTCATATCTTCATTAGTGGGCATGCCATGTCATGTGACTATTTAACAGAATCCAACCTAGACTTAGGTATATAAGTTGGTTTGAGAGAACGTGGAACTGATGTCGACTATTTTACCCACATAGTGGCGTGATTTATAATTTTTTAATGTTAGAAGTAGTTTTCTTGTCCGCTCTTGCTATATTACCACCGAGTTACCTCATGCATATCATACAGAATTAAGCCAAAAGTTTTAGTTAAATTTGAGTTAGAATATCTAAATAATTAACAGTCATTTAACATTTATGAAATGGACTTAATTCAAATACTAACTTTTTCTTCATACGCAAATTTAGCATTAGTTAGATTTGAATGCAAAACAACTAAATGTCTCACATTTTCCAGGATCATTTTTGTTTGAACTAATTCCATTTAACCAAATGAACTACTAAGCTACAAATTCTGGTAAATCTATAACATGACCTGCATTCTAATCTGAATATGCAGTATAAACAACAGAAAGAAAAATATGTCCTTTTTTTCCCATAATTAGAAGAAATACATGTGAGCGAGATATACAAGCAATATAGAGTCCTAAGAGCTTGTTTGATGTAGATTATTTTTAAAATAATCCGATTTTTTAAATAAATAAAAAACCTTGTTTGGTGACAAAGTGGAGGGGTTATTTGAGTTAAATGAGTAATATTCTTTGTATTTAACATTTAAAAATATTTAGTTGATGATGAGATAAGAAACCAGGCTTAAGTGTTCCTTACAACACTAGTTTAATTAATGAGATAAAACATGAATCGTATTTTGAACTAACCTCACCAAAGTAGTTGGGATGTCGAGAGTAACTCCACACACCAATATTACACCATTTTCCTCTATTTTCTGGATTGTTTTTGAACTTCAGTTTTTGTCGATCGGCTGTAGCTTCAATTACTATACCGGCTAACCACATAATCCTCCCTATTATGTCCACAGGTTGAAGAGATGGATTTCGGTCACTTGCATTAACAATTGTTACTGGTAAACTAACAGTCCACACCCAAACTGCCTGTTCAAAAGGAAAAGCGTAGTTAGATAACATTTAAATAGAACCTTCTTGAACAATGTGGACTTACATGATTATAGGCAGGATACAAGTAATACCTGAAATGTCCAAAATCCTGCCAATTTTACAATATTGGCACGCATTTCATCAAAACGTCGATCTTCTCCCCATTGTAAAATCCTGGGAAGAAAAAGTAACACATTCTGAACTTTTTAATTTGATATCACATAGTAGTTCTTGAAGATATTCCAAGTCAATAAACAAAAGCTACATCAGATAAAAGGAAAATCATCTTAAACTTTTGTTTTTTATTTCAGACCAGTTTTGTTTGAGCTAAAGACTTTAAAATATTCATAGAATTTAATATTTTAAAATTTCTAAAGAATAACGTTTGGGGTATTTTAGTTGATAATCGGAGTGATTTGATAGAAGAAGTGAGTGATGATGAGACGTTTGTTTATTTGGAGCTTGTTGATGTGGATAATTTGGGATTATTTCAAATAAACCATCGATTCATCGACCATTACTTTTTCAATCTCATCATTCAAATTATCAACTTTTTTTGAAATTATTCTTATGTTATTCTCTATAACATTTTAAAATATTGGGATATTAAGGATGTTGTAGTCATTTACCCAAATAAACCACATTTTACATCAAACGAGATTTTTTTTCAAATAATCCTACAACAATCAAGCTATTGTTGGATCCAGATAATCTATTTCAAATAAGGCCTAAGTTGCCAAGTTTCATTACTGCACATCATTTTTGTTGCCAACTTGGCACCATAAATATAATATATTATCACTTCAGGAATGTGCATATAATGTTTAGCATAAAATGAAGTATGAAGATGAAAACTACATGTTATAAGACTAATTCTTGTCATCTTGAGAAAACAAGAGAAAAGAAAGATTACAAACCTCATCAACAGAAAGATTCCTAAACGAAGACCCCATATTACCACCAAAAAGCTCACCGCAATCTGAAAGACAAGAATTGTTTTGATATGTAAGGCAACCAAAATCATGTTACAACTAGTTGTCTTATTAGTTTATAATATTTTTTGATAATCCAAAATCACTAATAGTATTAACCATTGAGAAATGCTTGCAAATTTACAGTTCTAAATACATTAATTTGAAAAACCTAAAATTATCATAAGGAAAAGTAATGGACCTGCAAATGTAAAGATAAAGTTGAAGGTAGTTATGTTAGTTGTTAAAAGTATTATGTAATTCTCTATTTAAGTAGTAGAATTTAATCTAATTAGAATATGCTGAATTTGGTATTGAATGAACTTAAATAGTATGGTTTCACTTCTCATTTGGACCTTGGGACGTTCTTCTAATCTCTCACCCCTTTTGTGTATCCCATCTACTTTTCATTCAAATTCTTATCCAATTCTAATTCATGTCTCACACAAGATTCTCAATGAGTTGGGAAGTTCCAGTAAATTGAGCATCAAGCTGCAAGTATAATAAGTTTTGTAGATTGTACAGAGAAGTGTATTATTACTTGAATTAAAGTTATAAGTGACAGTGTTGCATCACATAATGTCTAAAATTAGTTAAATGTGTCATCTTGTAAAATATAAGATACGGTATTATATTATGAGAGAAGAACAATATCTCATGGAATAATATAAAAGTGATATGATTGAGATAATCACATTTTAATAAGATAATATTATCATATGTTGCACAAGTATGATATCCTATCAATAAATTGATCTCTATTATGTATGATAACACAGTCAGTAACACAACTTCTTTTAGGCTTTTATATTGTATCAGAGCTTCTAGTTACCACTTAGTTTTTTTGCTGCCTACGCTAACATAGTTATTAGTTGAGGGATTCATTAATCAAGTTAGCCTTCTACTTTTCATCATGTTTCTTTACGTTCTTATTTCTACGTTGATTGTGGATGTTAGATTAACATAGTAGTGAATTGAGGCGATATAAAAAGGTCGCAAAATTTCATCCACACATGGAAAAGAAAGAGACAAAACATTTTATTTCCCCTAAGAACACACTGATTTAAGTGGATGGACATGCTAGCCTCCTCCAAGAAATAAACCTTGATCGAAAAAAGATAATAAAAAAAAACTAGAGACTATGTGAGCTAAGGATAAAGAAGCCATAACAGAGAAGACATGTTACAAACAAAGTTGTTGAGGTAAAGTAATAGAGCTGAAAACAATGTCTTAATAGTTAGGGGAGAAGCCCAGACTGGGAAAGAAGCCTAGAGAGTGGAAGACGGTTGGAGAATAATCACATTTTATTATGATAATATGATCATATGTTTATTGTATCTTATAAACAGATGATCACTATTATAGTAAGAATGATTAGAGTAACACATTATTAGTAATACAACTTATCTTTAATTTCCTACACTTCCAAACTTCCCTTATTCACAATGTGGGCACAATGCATATACACAATTCCACGAATATTTCAGTGGTCAATTAGTTAAGTACACTCTCTCCATTGAATGTCATCAGTTAACCCCCTTTAATATTAAAGAGAATTATTTTCAAATGTAAAATTTTTAAATTAAGTTCATTTGAACTGTTTAATATCACTGTGTGTATATATTGTTCAACAAGAAAAATAGGGAAAGAGTGTAGTGTGTACCTGTCTGAAATGCCACGAGCCTTTAAGAACCAGGGTGAGGACAGCAAGTATAATAAAATTGGTGCTACCTGATAATGAAGGAAGAAAGCTTGCTTTATTACATAGCAGTATTAGTTGATACTCAGGAAAACAAAAATGTAAACAAGGATAGACAATTAAAATACTGATCAATGTCTCTCACAAAAATGTTCAAATATTTTTAAAACTCTGCAAGGGAACTAGTACAAAATCAACACTCTTGTATTTGTTAGAACTCGTTTTTGTGAATCTCTATTAGCCAAAAACTAATATCATTTAAACAAAAAACAAAATTTGAGGGTCTTAAGTTGTAACAGATTGCCAAAAAACACAACAATTAAACCATCCAAATCATTGATAATTTTGTTAATGGATAAACAGTGGTTAATATTATATTAGTCCATTAGAGAGGATTATGTCAATCATTTAGTACCTTTTCCAGAATAAATTATGAGGTAATTATGTCAATTAATTATTCATTCCTTCCAAGTATTCCTATCCCATTATAAATATGATCTGTAAACCCTAATAAGCATTTCACAGGAGGCGAAAAACGCCTGTTTTTGCCCTGCACTTCAAATTCAATTTTGTATTTTTTCAGGTTCATTCTATAACAGAAAGAATCATCCAAAGAAATGTTTTCTGACGTGAACGTAACAAGATATACTAAAATCATACTTCAAGAAGCCTTGCAAAATAATACATTGAGTATGATGACGCAATTTCATAATAACCTAATTGCTTCAATACCACACTTCATCCAGAGATTAACTCTCTTCCTTATGAAAATGTAGCATAAACACAGAATTTTACTGAAAACGACTCCAACAAACAACACTTGAACAGAATTCTAAGAAAATTGACGTTATACCTGCGAAATCAGTGACTTTATCGAATTTAAGAAGTGCTGTGATAACGAAAAACAGGAATTGATAGGCAACCTGCAATCATAAGAGAAAAACTCAAAATGAAAATGGAAGACAAGAGTGAGAATCAAGTGAGAACAGAATTGAGACAAAGAAACAGTACGGTGACAATCGCGGTGAGAGCAAGGAAATGTGAGTCCAAAACGGTTTTCATTGCGATGTGTGCTTTGAAAGAGTCTGATAGTCTTTGGATGGTTTATGAATGAGAATGATATGTAGTTATGTATATATATATATATATATAGAGAGAGAGAGAGAGAGAGACGTTTCTGACAGTGGTATGTGCGGTTGGTTTATCTTTGCTATACTACCCTCTAATGGACACACACATGCCAAGTGACAACTCACTTTAAACTATTGGATTTCAATTTTTTATTTTTCCTTTTAGAGATTTTTTTTTCTTCATATTTTTCAAAATATTAAACATTGGGATGAGTATATAATGACCTAGTTTTAGTATTTTAAATCTAGTTCTAAAATGGGGAGGGGAAATGATATATAGTCGGGTATATGATCTGAATAAAAGTTTGCGAACCCTATCTCCGACTATATTAATATTAAAAATAATATATTTATTTGTATTTTGTAATAAGATTTAATTATTTAATGTTAATGTTTTTGGATAAAATTTTCTTTTGTAGTAATAAGATACTAAATATAAATATTTTATTTAAGATAAAGTGGAGTGTAAATATGTACTTAGTTAAATTATTTAAATTAGGGAATGAGTAGAAATAAAGATATTAATATAAATATTTTAATTAAATAAAGTGTTTTTTTAATAAAATATAAAAGTTTATATACTTTAATAGAAACATATAATCGTGAAAATATGTACTTTTAAATTTCAACCGAATCTTCTGCTATCGATTCCCGTGTTCCCCTGTTGCGGACCAATCAAATTGCAGCATTATTATTATATTAATAAATCAATCTGGGTAGGAGACAGAGGGAGGGAGAATCCGGAATCCGGGTTTCATTCCGGGTTCACACCAGACGCCGTTAACGGAAGGGTCTGTTAACGTCAGGAAATAATATAATATTCATATGATCTAGATAAGATATCTTCGCTCTGGGCACCATGTTAGAAGGAATGGTGAGAAGCGAAGAGAGCGAAGATTTCCACGCCCAGGAGCCCTGACCCTCATGTAAACCCCCCAACCCACTCATGAGAAGACCGCTTGCCTGTCATGTAAATACACTTACCTTTGTATGTAAAGACCAAAATTACATTGAATTTATATTTCTGTTTATTAAATATTAATTCAATTTATTAAAAATGACATGCAGCGAACAAATATTCGCTTCAATTACTTCATTCTTATTTTTTTTGTTTTTTTTTTATTAATTTTTTTGCGGGGAGACGCTCAGGAGCGAAGACTTATTCGCTTCAATTAATTTGAATAAAAACCACATGTAAACCCCCCAACCCACCCATGAGAAGACCGTTTGTCTGTCATGTAAATACACTTACCCGTGTATGTGAAGACCAAAATTAACATTAATTTTATATTTTCGTTTATTAAATATTAATTCAATTTTATTAAAAATCACATGCAGCAACATCTTCGCTTCAATTACTTCACTCTTTTTTTTATTAAATGTTATGAGCAAACGATTGGCATTATTAAATATCAATTAAATTTATTTCAAATAATATGAAGCGAATAAATATTCGCATCGATTACCTCATTTTAGTTTTAATTTTTTTTTAAATTTTTATTTAACGGGAGATGATTTGTATCGAAGAAATATTCGCTTAAATTACATAATTTATTATTTTAAAAATATTCAATATTAAATTTACGAGGATACTTTTAAAACGAATAAATCTTCGCTTCAATTATTTTTAACCAGACGTTCATGTAAAACCCCCTTCCCTCCCATGAGAAGACTGATTACCTCTCATGTAAATACACTTAATGAGGGAATTTACATGCAGCGCATAAATCTTCGCTTCAAATAATTATTTTGATATTTAAAATAATTTATGATTTTTTTTACGAGGATACGATATAGAACGAATATTTCTTCGCTTCAATTACTTATTGTTATAATTTCAATTTCCCGCTACAATCCCACTCTACATCATTTTCATTTTCATAAGCAACTGTTCATATTCTTCTCTCTCTATCTCCCGACGATCATCAAATATTCAACATTGAAACCCTAGAGATTTCTTCTATTCTACAAGGATTTCTTCTGAAAATGTCAGAAAACCAAGGCAACAACATGGAAGTGGATACCATCGACTCTCGAGAGGTCGTCTTGTCAGTTTGTAAGAGCGTAAACGAAAACGAAACTGCCCCCAATCCTGCATCCAACGTCAATCCCCGCAATAAACCAGAGAGGTAGGTTAATCTTATTGTGTTTATATATTTTCTACTAATTTTACACATGTTTATTCCATTTATTTAGTTGAATACTGATTTTTGCTATCCCACCGAAAATAATGACTTCGAGGTTTAATAACTTGGTTACATATGAAAGGAAGAGGAAGAGAAATACGAAGACGAATACGAAGTCATCGACTGCTGAATCAGTTTCCACAGTTGCTGTCAAAGCTACTGATATTGCTGCAGGTACTACACATTTTGATGAGATTTTACCACCACCTTTCCCCCCCAAAAAAACCAATGTTATTCCTACATCCACTCCACAAGTCGATGAAGAGTTACCAGCACCACCCCCAGAAACCACTAATATTTCTCCGTATACTACACCATTCGATGAAGATTTACCACCATCTCTCCAAAAAACCAAAACCATCAAAAAAAGGAAAGTGGAATTTCTAACAAGATCATCACCTCATGGCCTCGCTCAACTGATTCCTAAATTGAGTGTAGAATAGAGGGAAGTCGTGAAGCAAATCGGGTTTGGTTCTCTTCTTACAATGGGTGTCTCCAAGTGCCCGGGGCATTTTTCGAGACACGTAATCGAATCTTTTGACCCGGATAAGAGTTCTCTGGTATTGGCCAACGTTGAGGAGATCCTTATCGATGAAGATCTCGTACAACTCGTGATGAACCTCCCTAGAGGGGCAATGAACGTAGTTGAGTCCGCTGGGGGGAAAAGACTAAGGACCCTGATTTTTTTAATTTCTTGAGGAATTGGAAGACCAGATGGACCAGGTTAGACTCAAAAGCTCCTGAAACACTTTCTATGATACCCAAGATATTAAGTAACACAAGTGCAGACAACGATTTCAAAATCGACTTTGTTGTCTTTGTTGTCTCAAGTTTTTTATGTCCAGTTCAAAATTCACAAGCCAGGTAAACATGTATTCAAACCTATTATATATCTAATTGTATTTGTGATTACTCACACATGTATTTTATTCATTTCAGGTTCAAAATTCTGAAATCCTTAATGAATGTTGATAACATAAAGGAGCTGAACTGGTGCCACTGGATGTTGAAAGTGTAAGAAGTTGGAAAGAAAAAGCAAGTAAAGATAAAAATCCATATTTTGATGGACCTATAACCTTTTTATTGGTAAATAATTCCTCTCTTGTATATGCTTTATAGGTATCCAATATTTACTAACATGTTTCCCATTCCTTTACTCCAGATTTGCTACCTAGATGGTGTTTTTATGGAAGGTGTACGTCTGCCCTATGAAAGGAAATTTCCAATAATATCTTGTTGGGATGACGTCACAGTGTTAGAGTTTACCACCTTAGAAGGTCGTGCCGGTGGTTTTGGGCTGGGCCGGGCAAGGGCGCGCCTAGCAGATAAACAACCTGAGAATCCAGTTGACTTGGTTGAAATAAAAGAAGACGATGATGAGGTATGTGGAAACAAGAAATTGACTCACATTTGTCTATGTTTTCTTGTTTTCAAGACTAATGAAATCTGTTTTTCATAATCTACAGATGTTGACATCCAAAATCCTGTAAACTTTTAAAGATACAGCCCAACAGCTTAATTACCTATCAGGGGAGTTGGAGAAACGCAACATCGATCCAAAGCCTTTTTTTTTAGGCAAGTTTCCTGAACCTAAGAGAGTCTGAAGGGTTCATGAAACACTTGAAGGTGGTGAATGATGGTGAGGTTCGTGTAGGTGTGGAAGATCCTTCAAGTGAGGCACTTGGGGACACTTTAGAGAGTGCGGGCTTGAAAATCAATAATTCCCCGGTTGAATACACCTTTAAGGATGCAGTTGAGGACAATGAAGACAATCCATCAGCATGGGTTGAACTAAATGATTTTGAGGATGCAGTTATACAAAATCAAGAAAATCGCTCAGATCACGTTGAACCGAATGATCTCGAGGATGCAGTTCTGCACAATGAAGCTCAGTCACTCCCTGTTCAACAGAAAGATCTTGAGAATGTAGGTCAGGACATTGAAGATCAATCACTCCTTGTTGAACAGGATGATGTTGAGGCTGCATTTCTGCACATTGAAGCTCAATCACCCCCTTTTCAACAGGAAGAACTTGAGGATGCAGTTCTGCCCAACAAAGCTGACTCACCCACTGTTGAACCAACTGATCATCAGGGTGAAGGGAAAGAACCGGCTGAGGTACACAAAGTTCAGTCACCCACTGTTAAAGACGATGATCAGGGTGAAGGGAAGGAACAGGTTGAGGAACACAAAGCTCAGTCACCCACTGTTGAACCAAATGATCAGGGTGAAGGGAAGGAACAGGTTGAGGCTTCTAAAGCCGTTGAATCTTCTAAAGATGAAGATGATGGGGGAGGGACGCATCAACATTAGAGACTATCCTAAGAGGAAGATCACAAAAATTCCTGTGCACCTTCGATCCCCTTACATGAAAGAGGTTGCGGATATGTTGGACCACAAAATAACCAACAAGGAACAGAGATTAGCCGATTTTGTGTTTGTTGAAGACCTGGCTGCAAGGTAAGTTACTTTGCATGCTTTTAGAAATTTGAAATATGAAATTAGTTAGTTATGTTCTTCTAAATGAATCTATTTTGCAGTGACGTTCTGTACGAAGGTCCACCGGGTAATATCACCCGTCATCTATTTCAAACAATGAAACTATGTCAAGAAATTGCGAGCGAAGTGGTGGACGCTTGGTCCATAATTGTGCACTACAAATGCCGTAGGTTGCCAAGGAATGAACCACGAATACTTTTTTTTCATCAATATCACATGTAAGTGCTTCTATTGTTTTGTGTTATGTATCCTTCAATGTTCATGACTTTGATACTCTACCCTTATTTTGCAGGTTAGTCTGCAGTATGATTCCACATTATTTTGCCAATCCCTTGAAGAAGACATGAGAAACTACCATGTCACAAAAGAAGACCTCATCTTCGCTGACCTGGTATGTACATATCCCTCAATTTCAAGTAACGAGAATGCAATAAAATAATAAATGTTTGTGTTCTTTTTACAGATATTCCTACTTGTCGTCTTTTGCACACATTTCTTTCTTGTATGTGTGAATATTAAAGCCTCCAAAATCAATGTACTAGACAACTCCGGTCGTCCGCATAGAATGAAAATTCTGGACAAGTATACCAATTTGAGGAAACAACTCGATAGTTTTGTGACTTTCCTGGAAAGGCAAGGCCTAGAAAGAATTGCTGCAAAGGTTAAAAAATACAGGATAACGGCCCCAAAGCTTGACTGGCAAGACAATTCAAACAAGAAAGACTGTGGTGTATATTTAATGAGACATATGGAAACATATAGAGGGGCGTTGAAGGATTGGAGTATTGACATCAACGAAAATAATGTAAGTGTTATACCATATGTTAGTCTATGAAATTTAACAATTTTAGATGTTCTTATACTTTCTCTTGTTCTTTTGAAGGCCCAAGAAGCTTTGAGTACATTGAGGATCAAATATTTATACAGAAATCTTATGTCTGAGCACAATGTCAATAGGTTTAAGTTAAAGAATACAATTAGATCAAGATATTAGAGATTTGTATGTGTTATACGGAATTATACTTGTATAGTAATTCTTATGTTTACACAGGTCAATTGACATTGGTGTACTAATGTACTTTATGGAATTATAACTTATAATGTATTGATGTTTGATATGTCTTCTTGTACCCATATTTTTAAAATCATAAACGAAGTTATTTTCGTAACTCTATGTTTTAAAATTCTTAAACGAAGATATATTCTTACTTACATGTTTTTAAGTTCATAAACGAAGATATCTTCTTATGTCTTCTTGTGCCCATATTTTTAAAATCAGAAACGAAGATATCTTCTTAACTATATGTTTTCAAAAAATAAAACGAAAATATCTTCTTATGTCTTCTTGTGCCCATATTTTTAAAATCAGAAACGAAGATATCTTCTTAACTATATATTTTCAAATTCCTAAACGAAGATATCTTCTTATGTTTTTTTTGGTACAAGCCATATTTTTAAAATCAGAGACGAAGATATCTTCTTCACTATAAGTTTTCAAATTCCTAAACGAAGATATCTTCTTAACTATATATTTTCAAATTCTTAAACGAAGATATCTTCTTGTTTTTTTTCGTACAAGCCATATTTTTAAAATCAGAGACGAAGATATCTTCTTCACTATAAGTTTTCAAATTCCAAAACGAAGATATCTTCTTAACTATATATTTTCAAATTCCTAAACGAAGATATCTTCTTATGTTTTTTTGGTACAAGCCATATTTTTAAAATCAGAGACGAAGATATCTTCTTCACTATAAGTTTTCAAATTCCTAAACGAAGATATATTCTTAACTATATATTTTCAAATTCCTAAACGAAGATATCTTCTTGTTTTTTTTTTCGTACAAGCCATATTTTTAAAATCAGAGACGAAGATATCTTCTTCACTATAAGTTTTCAAATTCCTAAACGAAGATATCTTCTTAACTATATATTTTCAAATTCCTAAACGAAGATATCCTCTTATGTTTTTGGTGGTACAAGCCATATTTTTAAAATCAGAGACGAAGATATCTTCTTCACTATATGTTTTCAAATTCCTAAACGAAGATATCTTTTTAACTATATATTTTCAAATTCCTAAACGAAGATATCTTCTTATGTTTTTTTTTGGTACAAGCCATATTTTTAAAATCAGAGACGAAGATATCTTCTTCACTATATGTTTTCAAATTCCTAAACGAAGATATCTTCACAACATGTAATGCCCCTACCGAAGTTATGTAAGGATGTGAATTCATGAATGAAAAATCATTTATTACTTCAACTACTGCTGATAAAGATCATCACCCTCACACCCTCACTCTCACTCTCACTCTCACACTCCACTCTCACTCTCACCTCTCTTTCTGTTTTGACTATGTAATGTCCCATGAATAAATACCTTGAGGATGGAATATTGTTGGCGTGTCATTGGCTCGGAGCTCAACAGAGCCAGGAGCAAGGTCTACAATTCCTGCAGTGAATGGATTAGTCAATGAATTTGGAAATGTATACAGATTGTGTAATTAAAGTTTACAAATAATTTTAGTTGACATTTGTACAATAATGAAGATGCATACAGATTGGGTAATTAAACGATTCATATAATTTTAATTCATATTTGTACAATACTGAAGATGTTGTGTAATTTAAATTTTCAAAAATTTTACTTCACATTTTGACAATAATGAAGATGTATATATACAGATTTTTTTTAATGAAATTTGATTTTCAAATACTTATTCATTTATGTATTAAATAAATAAATTAATTGAAAGAAACATGAAGCGCATAAATATTCGTATCAAATACTTTTTGTTTATTTAATAAATTATGATAAAATTTATATGTGAGGAGTCGAATTGGAGCGAATAATTTTTCGCTTAAATTACTAGTTTTTAGTTTGACAATATTATATGAAAACTTTGAATTTAGAGTTGTCGAATTCGAGCGAAGAATTCTTCGCTTCATGTTATTTTAAATCTGACTTTGATGTAAAACCCACACCCCACCCATGAGAAGCCGGATTACTTGACATGTCATTACACTTACCCTAACATGTAAATACCAAATTCTACAAAAATATCAATTTCATGAATGAAATATGAAGAGAATAAATATTCGCCTAAAATACTTGTTATTATTGAAACGAATAAATATTCGCTTCAGTTTTAGGTTTTAAATTCTCAATTTTTAATTAAAATGATAATTAATAGGAGTCGACTGGGGGCAAATAATTATTCGCTTGATTTATGTGTTTTTATTTTTAGAAATAAATTAGTGTTGTCATTCATTTGTTATTATATAAAACATCGCATGCATACATTCTACCTTCTTCCTGGTTTCAAATCAAATATACATACAAATACATATCAGATTTCACATGAAACTGGAATTCGATAGTTGAGATGACAAAAGAACAGTGAACGGAGTATTGGCGTCCATGCTGAAACTTTCGTCCCATTGTTGAGGAGTTGAGAACTAAGGAGTGGTCGTTGGCATTGCATTTGATGGCTGGAAAGGTATATCAATTTATTTAAAAGTATGTTAATAAATGAATAGTAATAACCCAATTATTAGTAAAGAAGTTAAGTCAGCAAATTCATACCGGATTCTGTGATTCGCTTGTTATTCTTGTTGATTTTCTTTTTCTTGAGTTCTTTTCTAGTCCACCTTTCCTTCTCTTACCAGACTTTGTTGGCTTATTAGTTTTGATTCCTTTCGCTTGAACATGAGCACCCTCGGCAGAACATGATACACTGGTTGGTGGAGTTTGCATATTTATACTCTCCTGTAATTTTTTATCCACAAACGTACACTGGCTAAGCATAATTTCTTTGGCATGCCTATACGTGTCATCTCTTTCGGCAAGCCACACAAATCTCTGTATCCTATGTTATGAAGCTCACTCGGATCAACATTACTATTGTCCACGATTGGATCAGTTCCAAATAATCCATCTTTGGCTGTTCTTGTCCACCTCTTCAATATCAACGCAGGAGGAATCTTCAACACGTCAATAGTAGTGAAAATCTTTAGGATGTGAGCACACAAAATCCCGCCAAATTCAAATTTACAGTAGCTACACTCGATATTCTTATCATCATTCTTATGAACTGTAACTGTATGAGAGCATCTCCTAGTGTGGGGTGTTATCTTATATTTTCTGTGTGTGTCGACATCCTCTAACATTTCTACACCACAATCATGCGACATAAACCATTGTTGTTCAAAGCACTTAAATACCTATGGGGTGTAAACTTTGCAGGCATCCTTTAAGATCAAAATTGGATAGTTTAGACTTGGTTGGCTGGTAATTGATTTGAAATCAGCCTTCAACACATCATATCTTCTTTCATCGATTAGTCTTTCAAAGTGATTGAAAATTCTAAAAACTTGTGTTTGTAGGAGCAGTACCTTTTCAACACACTGTTCATACTCTCACTTCTCTGTGTTGTCGTCATATCAGCACAAAACATTTGTCGTCCATAGACTAATGCCCACTTTTGCCTAATGCAAAACATACGTTTCAACAACTCGTTGTTTTCAAGCCCGTAGTTTGTCAATATTTGATTCCAAGCTTCAACAAACTCTATCTCTTCTTCAAAATCATATATACACGAAGAAAAATCCTTCGAAAATTCTATGAAATTATGGAACACGGAGCTAATATGGCTGCATTTTGAAATATGTGCCAAATACATAGACAATGATTTGTTTCGGGCCATGTAGATGACAAGGCCTTAGCCATGGCCGCGTCTTGATCTGTAAGAATGGTTTTTGGTTTTTTCCCACGCATAGCTTTGGTGAAAGTATCAAACAACCATTCAAAAGTCATTACATTTTCATCGTATAATAGAGCTGCACCAAAAATAATTGATTGTTTGTGATGATTCACACATACAAAAAGCGCAACTGGACGACCTTCCTTATTCTTCTTGTAGGTGGTGTCAAAACTGACAACGTCTCCGAAATATGAATAATTAGACCGCATGTTGGAATCACACCAAAAAATATTCGTTATCAAATCGTCCGCATCAAGTTGAAAAGCATTATAAAAACCAGGATCATTTGATTGTTTTTTCTGCAAATACTCTAATACACCCCCTGTTTCCCCAAAATTACAGTCTCTGGTTCTTTTCGTTCGCAGGTAATTTTTGTAATCCTCAGGAAGAAAACCTAGATTCTCCCTTCCACCGATTTGTTTAGACATTAGAACATGTGATGCCTTAAGAGGAATTCCCATGTTAGTGGCCATCTTGATATGTAAGCCTGCAACTGCAGAAATATTCCTATGGCATCTATACAGGTGAGTTTTCTTTGGACTTTCAAGAGGATGACAATACTCACTAATAAAATTTACCACTTGGAACTTTCCATTATCTGCCCTCTTTATCCTCAATTTCGCTTCACAACTGAACCTCGTCAAAGAAAGGCTACGTCTCACATAGACATCACGTTTGTCTTTTACCTGTTCACCCTGTGCACTACAACAAAAAACTCTATCCAGTATTTTACCATCGTTGTCAACATGTTTTGAACTGCGCCTTATACCAAATCCTATTAGTTTAGCGTATGCTAAATAGAATACGTAGCCTTCTTCTTCACTCTCAAATTCCCTACCTAAATGTGGAATTAAGTTGGCTTCGATGTCCTCCAAAGGTTGCCCGTTTCCATCGAAATTCAATTGACGACGACAACTAGCAGATTCGCTGTTAAATTTGAGAACACGTGGAAAATAAATCTTCAACTAACCAAAACTTGTAGATGATTGTAAAATGAAGGCAATATAAGCGAAGAGCGCTTCACTTCAACATTAATCACATTGAAATATTAGGCGAAGAGAGTTTCGCTTTATAAGCTATTATCAAAAATCCTATAAGTGAAGAGATCTTCGCTTAAATATGAACGAAAAAAATTAGAGAAGTTAAACAATATACCTTAAATCATTAATATCATTCTCGTTCATATCATTCTCGCTCATGTGTATTCCTTCCTGATAATCAACAAGAATAGAACATTTCATGTCGAGTATTCAAAAAACATAAAAAAAAACGTTGTGACGAAAAGTATAGAAGGTAGATGACATTCAAAAACATACCATTTTAATTTAGGAAGATGGATTGATATTATAATGAACTCTCCGGCGAAGGAGAGGTCGATGGTAGACAATGGAGTATCACTCCGGCGAAGAAATGGTCGACTGCTTCTCGTACAGGTGAGAGAGAAAATAGTAAAAACTTTGTCTAGCTTAGCAGCATAGCTTGCTGCCATGCAGCATTTAATGAAAAAGTGGCAGGTGTTAGGTGGCGGTGAGGTGACTTGATAAAAAAAATATTTCATTTTAATAATTAAATGAATAAAATTATTATGAATTAATATTAATCAATCAATCAAAAAGCGAAGATTGCTTCACAATATTATTTTGACAATTGTTTTAGAAATATAATTTTGACAATTGTTTTAAAACATATATAAATTTATCACATTAGGGGCGCTTAAGTTACATAGATTGCTATGTATTAATAAATGAATAAAAAATTATACTTCAAGTTATACATTATTTCATGTTTCAAGATTTCGTTTAATATAATGCTGCTGTTTAAAAAAAATACAATTCTAAGAACAAAAAAGAGAAATCTGAAATCAAAAATAACATTAACAAATTCAAAATTGCCAAATATTCAAATATTCAGTAACAAAACCAACACATGTCTATTACAACAACAAAGGCTGCAAATCACAAGCAGCAATGGATTCAAGCAAACTTGTGTGAGGAAAACCAAATACATCCAAATATGTCGTCAAAGGATTCACTGCCTTAAATACCCAAACAAGTTCATTAACATCGTGCCGAGACTTGTCGTATACAACTATAGTTTTGTCGTCCTCGTGTTCAACAAATGGATTCTCCATTTCTTTAGTCTTACCTCCTCCAATAATTATAAACCCCATAAGATCCTGTTTGTAAGCCGGGATGAATTCCCCTGCAAATATAAAGGTGTAACTGTCGAACAGTTTCGGCAGCTGAAAGAAAATACAAAACATTTTTAGTAATCATGGAGAATTGAATATCATATGGAGGAGGAGTAGGAATCAGACAAAATTTACATTGTTCAAATACCACATTCTGCCAGCTCTTGGACCGCCCACGGTCCCATGATTATCTCGCTGCACCTCATACGGTTCCTCGTTCTCGTAACATTTAGATCTGATTGATGATTTTATCCCTATACAAAAGCAATTGTTATTTTTAGTTTCACATATGTGAAAATGAATATTGAGTTAAGAGTAAAGAGTTAAGAATAACAGAGTCTCACAATCAATGGTAAGGACCCAACTCCCGTTCAATATTGCCTTCAATACTTTGATAGTGCGACCGCATCCACCATTAGCATCGGTGGATGCTATGACGTGGGTCACATCGTCTCGCCACCTCATTGTCACTGTGGCACCACATGTGTTAGCATATTGTTGCATCAAGTGCTGTTTAAGAACAATCATAAATATTTCAGATAAACAACATGAAAACTTAAACAATATGGAAAAAAAGGGATATATGTGAGGAATAGTACAACATCTTCACTTGTTAATTGATTTGGGCATAAAATCCAGTCTTTGCCAAAGTTTTGGACGGATGCTTTTGCAGTTGCCTGCACATGCATGAAAAAAAACAGTCTTTGTTAGTATTTACTAGGGTTTCATGGAAATAATATCCTAAACCCTAACACTAGGTAAGTTTTCCTAAATACGATGGATCTTCATTGAACGTGACATTTTGAGAGTAGGGTTTCCTAAAGATTAACGAGACAACGACATCACATAACATAATATAGGGTTTAGTGGTTTCATAATCCTAAATATGAAAAGTTACTATTTAGGAGTACGTACCATTGTGGAGACGTGAAGATGTTGCTTCTGGTCTGGTCGACGGGGAGCCGGTTGCGAATCGTCGTGAAAGGAGGCAGGAAGAGAGAGATGAATCGGGCGGAAATGATTATAAAATAATCATATTAGGGTGTATATATATTCATCGAACCTGGGCGAACAGGTCTTCTCTCGAAAAGCGACTATTCATTCCATTTCACATGACACCTGGACTAGGGGCGAATAAGTGTTCTCTCGAAAAGCGACTATTCAATCCATTTTACATGGAACATGGTCTAGGCCAACAAATATTCTCTCACAAAGCGTGTATTCATTCCATTGAATCTGGGCAAATGGGTATTCTCTATGGAAATCAATTAATTGAAGCGAATAAGTCTTCGCTCCTAAGCGTCTCCCAGCCAAAAAATTAATAAAAAAAAAATAGTTAAGTAATTCAAGCGAAGATTTGTTCGGTTGCTGCATATGATTTTTAATAAATTGCATTAATATTTAATAAACGGAAATATAAAATCCAAGTAATTTTGGTCTTTACATACACCGGTAAGTGTATTTACATGACAGGCAAGCGGTCTTCTCATGGGTGGGTTGGGGGGTTTACATGAGGTTTTATTAAAATTAATTGAAGCGAATAAGTCTTCGCTCCTGAGCGTCTATCCGCAAAAAAAAATTAATAAAAAAAAATTAGTGAAGTAATTGAAGCGAAGATTTGTTCGGTTGCTGCATGTGATTTTTAATAAAATTGAATTAATATTTAATAAACGGAAATATAAAATTAATGTTAATTTTGGTCTTCATATACACGGGTATGTGTATTTACATGATAGACAAGCAGTCTTCTCATGGGTGGGTTGGGGGGTTTACATGAGGTTTTTATTAAAATTAATTGAAGCGAATAAGTCTTCGCTCCTGAGCGTCTCCCCGCAAATTCCCATGGGAGGGAAGGGAGTTTTATGCGCTGTATGTAAATTCCCTCATTAAGTGTATTTACATGAGAGGTAATCGGTCTTCTCATGGGAGGGAAGGGGGTTTTACATGAACGCCTGGTTAAAAATAATTGAAGCGAAGATTTATTCGATTTAAAAGTATCCTCGTAAATTTAATATTGAATATTTTTAAAATAATAAATTATGTAATTTAAACGAATATTTCTTCGATACAAATCATTTCCTGTTATATAAAATTTTTTAAAAAAAAATTAAAACTAAAATGAGGTAATCGAAGCGAATATTTATTCGCTTCATATTATTTGAAATAAATTTAATTGATATTTAATAATGCCAATCGTTTGCTCGTAACATTTAATAAAAAAAGAGTGAAGCAATTGAAGCAAAGATTTGTTCGGTTGCTGCATGTGATTTTTAATAAAATTGAATTAATATTTAATAAACGAAAATATAAAATTAATGTTAATTTTGGTCTTCACATACACGGGTAAGTGTATTTACATGGCAGACAAGCGGTCTTCTCATGAGTGGGTTGTGGGGTTTACATGAGGTTTTTATTAAAATTAATTGAAGCAAATAAGTCTTCGCTCCTGAGCGTCTCCCCGCAAAAAAAATTAATAAAAAAAAACAAAAAAAATAAGAATGAAGTAATTGAAGCGAATATTTGTTCGTTGCATGTTATTTTTAATAAATTGAATTAATATTTAATAAACAGAAATATAAATTCAATGTAATTTTGGTCTTTACATACAAGGGTAAGTGTATTTACATGACAGGCAAGCGGTCTTCTCATGGGTGGGTTGGGGGTTTACATGAGGGTCAGGGCTCCTAGGCGTGGAAATCTTCGCTCCCTTCGCTTCTCACCCTTCCTTCTGACATGGTGTCCGGAGCGAAGATATCTTATCCGGATCATATGAATATTATATTATTTCCTGACGTTAACAGGCCCTTCCGTTAACGGCGTCTGGTGTGAACCCGGAATGAAATCCGGATTCCGGATTCTCCCTCCCTCCGTCACCTACCCAGATTGATTTATTGATATAATAATAATGCTGCAATTTGATTGGTCCGCAACAGGGGAACACGGGAATCGGTAGCAGAAGATCCGGATTGCTTTAAATTAGGGGATGAAAGATAAATAAAGATATTAATGAAAGTCGACATCAAGAAAAGATAGTACAATGAAAATTGGGTTGGAGTGAGGGATAACAATTAAAAACCGCTCCGACGGTAACCGAGTCGATTTGAACCAATTGAGACATTTTTTTACATTTTATTCGAAGATTGGGAGGATTGGAAAAACTTAAAGGACGTTGGCTGGGATCACCGCCCAAAGACCGTCCTAAATACATAAAATTAAAGCAATGTCTAAGACTAACTAAATAAGTGAGTGAAACATTGTTAATAAAAAAAATATCATACTTTTTTTCTATATCCCCATCTACTAATAGAACTAACTTTTAAAAAAAAATAATTTTATACAATTATTTCATTCTTATATTTTTCTCTCCAAAATATTAAGTTGTTAAGCATAACATAAAACACTGACTTTGATAATTTATTCTAAACAATCAAAAACAGAGAAATTGTTAGATTAAATTTGTTAATTAACTTAGAATAATTAGCCAACGATTATAAGATTATCAGGTTTTGAATATTTATTTTAAATAATCTAAAAGTGAGAAATTGTTAAGTTAAAATTTCTAATCAATTTTCAGTGTATAAATAAAGTTGAATTGTGTCATTAATTTTGTAGGATCAAAGTAAAGAAAATCGAAACAGAAAGTTGTCCAGTAGTTGATCAAATTCGGTATTTGATCAACTTCGGTATTTTGCGAAGCGCATCCGGTTTATAATAACTTCGGTATTATATTCAACATCAATTTTATATTGAAGATGCGCATTCGGTATTTTATCGAGATCGATTTTATATCGAGATTGATATTATATTCAACATCAGTTTTATATTGAAGATGCGCGTCCAATATTTTATCAAGATCGGTTTTATATCGAGATCGGTATTATATTCAACATCGATTTTATATTGAAGATGCGCGTCCGGTATTTTATCGAGATCGGTTTTATTTCGAAATAGGTATTATATTCAACATCAGTTTTATATTGAAGATGCGCGCCCGGTATTTTATCGAGATCGGTCTTATATTGAGATCGGTATTATATTCAACATCGGTTTTATATTGAAGATGCGCATCTGATATTTTATCGAGATCAGTATTATATTCAACATCGGTTTTATATTGAAGATGCGAGTCCAGTATTTTATCAAGATATGTTTTATATTGAGATCGATATTATATTCAACATCGGTTTTATATTGAAGATGTGCGTCCGATATTTTATCAAGATCGGTTTTATATTGAGATCGGTATTATATTCAACATCGGTTTTATATTGAAGATGCGTGTCCGGTATTGTGTTAGCTTCTAGTTTTATATCAAGTTCGGTATTTTACTGAAGTACATCCGGTAGTTTATCAAAATCGATTTTCCGGTATTTTATCGAGATCGGTATTATATTCAACATCGCGTTTATATTGAAGATGTGTGTCCAGTATTTTATCGAGATCGATTTTATATCGAGATCGGTATTATATTGAAGATTTGCATCCGGTATTTTATAAAGATCAATTTTATATTGAGATCAATATTATACTCAACATTGGTTTTATATTGAAGATGCACGTCCGGTATTTTATTAAGATCGGTTTTATATTGAGATCGGTATTATATTCAACATCGGTTTTATATTGAAGATGTACGTCCAGTATTGTGTTAGCTTCCGGTTTTATATCAAGTTTGATATTTTACTGAAACGCATTTGATAGTTTTTCCAAATCAGTTTTTAGATAAACACTTCCGGTTTTATTCTAACTTCGGCTTCACCCAAGCTTACCGGTATTTTACCAATTCGATATTATATCAGAAAGCTTTTGGTTTTATACCAGTTCGGTATTATATAAGCTTCTTGTATTTCACCAGTTCGGTACTATATCAGAATGCTTCCGGTTTTAAAAGGAGTTCGGTTTTATGAAGCATTTTCGGTACTTGATCAAATTCGGTATTTGATCAAGTATCCGGTATTGGTGGTCGGTCACTGAAGCTAAGCTAATCCTATAGAAGATTGCCACGTGCCAAAACAATTCAAATCCCATGCGATGTACATTTCTATTACACCACGATCCCATTAATGATATGTGGCGCACTATCATCTAGTACAGACACGATCAAAAAGCGCATATTCTCTGATGTACTATTCTGATACTCAACCACTGAAATTGGACAGATGTCTTTTGCAGAAAATGTGTCTTTTTCTTTTTGCCTATTTAAGGAGAAGCTGGAGGACAATTTGCGTCTGCCTGTTTACTCGTCTTATACAAGTGTTTTCACAAATTTTAAGATTTTCTTAATCAATCTCTCAAGCGCTCAAGTTCTCAAGTTTTCTAGATTGTTAAAATTGTATTACATATTGTCTATTATGTGTGAGTTTTTCAGTATTGTATGTTGATAGAATCTATTTCTGTCATCATAGTGTTGTGTGCTAGAAGTTCAGAAACATACAGCGTTCTAAGTCCTGATTGTTCGACTGGGTTTGTATACGCGTTATAACCAAACAAATCTTCTAGTGAAATCCTTCTCGAGGTTGAGAAGAAGGGGTGATGTAGGAGAGTTTTACTCCGAACATCCATAAAAACCATTGTGTTTGTGTTCTTTTCATTTAGTTCTTTCCATCTCATTTATCGGCTGCTTCAAGTCTAAACAAACAGTTTCTCACTTGAACTTCGTTCAAGAGTTTGTGACGACTTGCGAAGAATAGAGACGGATATTAACTTCTAACAGAGTTAATATCAAATCGAAGTGTGTAAGCGTTCAACATAGTCAGACCCCCGTCTCTATTGTTGCACCCGATCCTAATATAAGTTCTAAAGTTCAACTATTAAAAATGAAAAAAAATATTTTTAAATATTAAAAATTATTTGTTTATATCATTTAAAAAATAATTTAAATATTTGGTATACCGTAAGTAGAAATGACAATGAATATCTGTATGTCTGATACTCATGAGTACCTAAAAATCGGGTTCGAGTATTTTAAACCGGGTTTGGGGTCAGACAGGGGGGAGAAGGTACCCAATCGAGTACGAGTTCCATGATGGGGAATGTATGAAATCTAAAATTGATACCCGACTATATTAATATAATTTTTTTAATTAAAGTTTAATGTAACATTTCAAATACTTCACCATTACAAATATTATCATAAATACAACATTTATTCTGCACTTATTCCAGCTCCACTCCAACTTTATTTTTCTTGTATTCCAAAAAAAAATTATTTTTCTCTTCATCTTCAACTTTTTTTAACAAAATATTATTTATCTTTGGCCGAAATAACAAATTAGGGCTTCTTATTGGGGGCCAATTGCAATTTGGGACCTTTTCTTTTGAACTTCACAATTTGAGGCTCATTATTGGAGTCAATTGTAATTTAGGACCTCTTATTTTGAACCTCACAATTTGGGGCTCCTTATTGAGAGACCAATTACAATTTGGGACCTCTTCTTTCGAACCTCACAATTTAGGGCTCCACATTGCCAGGTTTGTACAAAATAGGGTTTTTCCCTAACGGACATGTATGTCCGTAAAAAAAATGTATTACATGGCTTTTATAATTATAAAATTAACGGTGACATTTAGTTCTAAATAAAACTAACGTGGCCACGTAATACTTTTTTAACGAAAGTTCATGTCCTTTAGGGCTAAACACCATTTTGTATAAACCTGACAATGCGGAGCCTCAAATTGTGAGGCTCGAAATAAGAGGTCCCAAATTACAATTTATCTCAATAAGGAGTCCTAAATTGTGAGGTTCTAAAAAAGAAGTCCCAAATTGTAATTGACATCCAATAAGAATCCTCAAATTGTGAGGTTCAAAAGAAGAAATTCCAAATTGCAATTAGCCCATAATAAGAAGCCCCAATTTATTATTTCAGTCATTTATCTTTTATCATTTTTCATATTCAATCATTAACCTTTTTTCAACATCCATTCTAACTTTTCTTCACTCTAATAATAACAAAGTTATTATCCTCTTCAAGATTTATAACATAAGTATGTAAGTAAATAATTCATTTATTTTTTAATATTTTGATATTAGTAATTTTAAAATTCTTTATTAAAGTTATGTTTTTCTTCTTTAACCTTTACAATCTTTTAATCAGGTAATGAGTATCTGTCGGGGATCAGGTACCCAACGAATCAGGAATGTGATAGAAAAAAATATATATGTCAAGGTCGGAATCGGGTATTAAAATGAAAATCGGGTTCAGAGATGAGTACTTCACTACCCGACGGGTAAGGTACACATTATCATCCCTAACCGCGAGCTCATAAATCCCTGTCCCGATTAGAGGAAAAATAGTATATAATAAAAATCTCCATTGTAAATTGAGACTAGAATAGTAGAGGTTTGGGGAATGGAGCAGGGCCGAAAATACCACCAGACCAAACCACACTAACATCATTTGTTGGAGACTAATACATTACTACCTGACATAAACACTTCATTCAACTTATTATAGGTTAATAAATTTATTTGAAAATACATTATTAAATTGAAATATATTATATTTATCTTCACCATATATTATGTTAAGAAAATTATTAAAAAATAAAACAACAAATTCCCTAACACTAACTTATTCCAATCAAACTATTTAGGAGCAATTTTATCTAAGTTTGTGTTGAGAAAAGATCTAATCTAAACACACGATAAAAAAAGATATAAGGATAAAGGAGTAAAGAATAATAAAAAACACAAGATATAACAAGGTTCGGCCAATAATGACTACATCCTAGGGGAGTCGTCTATTCTATTTATTTTCCATAAAATAATGGTTCATGTAACTCTATGTTACAATGTCTCAATTTATAGGAGTACATCAAAAGACAAAAAAACTAAACAACTATTCATAATACCAATAAAGGCTTAAAGCCCATTACAATATATAAACTCTAATAAAATATGAGCTCAAACCCAACAATCTACACCTTGGGCGAATACCGCGATTATTGAGATGTGATGAATAAATTACAAATTCAACAATCTCCACCTTGACAAATTTCACGTTCCTTAGGAAATACATAAGCCGCACCCATTAATCTCCACCTTGAAAAAAGTCAAGCCATCAAGAAATAAGTGAGTTCAACACTTCAATCTTCACCTTTGCTCGAGTCATTCATGATATAACTTTTCGTACCTCCATTTCCACTCAAGATCCCTTAGAAGAATGAAAATTTCCACCATCACGTATATCGCACCATCAAAAGGTTATGAGTCACACATCAATTTCTTTGCTCGAGCTATTCACGAGATAAATCAGTATACTTTCACTTCTGCTCAAAAATCCTTAGAAGATAAAATCATAGAGTTTATAACACCAAATAAATTTGGGTAACCACGTTATATAAACGACGAGATACATTCAAAAACTCTTCACAATCTTTGTTCATACCCATTGACATATGCGAAAACTAAAATTAACAATACTTTATTATGTCAAAATAATCTTTACCTTTGTTTGCCACAAACTGAGTGTCTTATTTTTCAAGTCGAACAATTGACTGAAATCAAAATAACGATTAGACCCAAGATGAACTTCTATCATCTATTTTTTCAAAAATTAGATATCTATCAAAAACTAAGAACACCCAAAACGAACTTCCATCGTCTACTACCTCAAAATAAGATATTGGTCAAAAGTGAGAAGACCAAGACGAACTTGTATCGTCTACTTCATAAAAAATAAATTAGGTTATCATGACATCTCTTTTCTCAAGTTCAAGATCTAACAAAACATTTGTCACCCATCATGCCTTGAACGTTGCACACTTAACTAACTTGAACCTCATACTTCTTATTGAACAAAAATAACTTAAAATCTACTAGTTTCTTGGATCCAAAAACGACTAGAAATCAAAGAATATTATTTCAAGATTCACTATCTCTCTTCAATTGTCTTCACCAATGCTTCAAATGATCATCTATAGTTTCTCTGAAAAAATCGAATATTCTTCTATTTGAATTGATCAAACCTCTCATCTAACCCTTTTTTCATGACCATGATCCCATTCAAGGTCTCAATCATGTCATCAATAAGATTATAACTTAATCATTTCATTCATCTAAACTATGATCCATAGTGTATAGACAATTAAGATAGAATAAAAGAAGTAAAAAAATCATCACCTTCAAATTAAGCCCTCTAGCCCCTTTTTCATGACTAAGAATCCTGCTCAAGGTTTTATTTATCTTCTCACATTAGAAAATAATGCAATAATTTCTTCTTGGTTCGTTTGAGAGTTTCTCTCAAGATGTCTTCACCTCAACTTATAAGTGTCTTTCACTAGTCTTCATCTTCCTGGTCTTTAATCACCCGCCAACTCAATACAATCTTACAATTTTGCCTGAAGGATTGCCCTATCAACATGTCAACAATGTTGTCATTGGTAAACACCATTTTAATAACAACATTCCATACACGATCATGTTTTTGTCAAGTGTAAAGCACAAAATCTGACCAACGTCTTCATTTGATTAGCTCTTCCAATAAGATAAAATGTAATAACGTAAAAGATACAAACTTTTTTGTCCAAAACAAGTCAAATAAAATTAAAATTAGGCAGACACTTGAATCCTAAGAAATACAAACATCGAGAAGTCCAAACCTTGATCCAATCTTTAAAAATGTAGAGGAACGAGTTATCAACCTCTCAACAAAATCTTAGCGCAATCGAACTTTGTTTGAATCTCCGATCGCCAGTTTGATGAACCATGTGCGGCTGTAGGTGAAAATTTGCTGCTTAATTTTCTCTCTACCTCTCCTTTAATTTTTGACTTA
This sequence comes from Impatiens glandulifera, assembly GCF_907164915.1. NCBI lineage: Eukaryota > Viridiplantae > Streptophyta > Magnoliopsida > Ericales > Balsaminaceae > Impatiens > Impatiens glandulifera. Next base: position 123,833,573 of record NC_061862.1, on the reverse strand, counting down.
TTCAATAACCATTTTTTAAAGAAAAATATCTTCAAACTCATTTTAGTCGAGAATTTCTTCAAGTTAAATCCCTCAACATAGTGAAATAATGCCACTCATGTATGCCAAGACAACAAACGGTTATAATATAACCTCCAACTAATTTTCAACAAGCATGAAGATGTATCGTTTGTTCTCCACATTCTTCTAGAAAATTAATGCATAAAAAGAATCTAACAAACCATGTATATGATTAATGTACCCTCAACTCATACCTTATAAATTATCATTCTTGGTAGAATACTTGAGGCATCAACACCCACTTGACAACTCTGCACCAGCACTTACCGGAGATTGCCAAACAAACCAACTTACAAGGTTTGATGAAAAACCAAAATCCGGTCCTTATACATACATATCAAAACCACACTCTTTAATAAAAAAAAACCTTTACATGTTGCATCCACTGTCTTCCACAATCTGCAACATCGAATAAGCACTCCACATTCTTTTTCAACTCCAATTTTCAATCTCCATATTGACGAATATCAAATATCTTAAAATATAAATCACAAATCTCCATCTTTGAGAAATTTAAGTCAAATAAGCTTCAATACAAATCCAAGATCAAAGCATACAAAACTTTGAGAATTTGATTAAAATCAAATAAGGCTTTACTTGTAAAAAATTTAATCAAATATGTATTAAACTTATTTTATGAAATCAAATGAGACTTAAAGAAAAAATATTGGTTGAAAAAGTTTTAGTTGTTGATCGCTTCAAAGATTCTTGGCTCCTTCTCTCTCTATATTATATTATATCATAATATAATATCTATATATATGGAATATATATGGAGATATATATTTTTTTATTTTTTATATTTTAATAGACCATATGTCCTAAATTAAAATAAGTCAAAAGAATATACCTCATATTCTTCATTCTGGTGTCGTTGCATACATGACGACTTTTCGTCACCTACCTACATATTTTGGTCACTTTTAATCCTTATGACCAAACATATTATAAATAGGTCCCCTTCACAAATTATGAAATGGGAGAGTGTATTTTTTAAAATGTATAAAGTAAAACCACATTTATCAAAACTTAGGGTGTGTGGTTGCTTGTTATGTGAAAAATATATTCCTCACAAAACTAAATTTGAGCCAAGCGAAATAAATGTATTTTTTGGGTATTCATCTAGACAAAAAATTTACAGAATGTTTGACATTTTAAATGAAAATATTTTTGTATCAAGAGACGTAACTTTTCATGAAAAAAATTTAAATATCAAAATGAAAGTTTTTTTTAGAAAAATGCTAAAACCCTACAAATGATAATTCTGATGATGATCCATCAATTTCAAATGATTTTGATAATCATCAAACTAAAAAAGAATATTTTGAGTCAAATACCTCTACATAATCGAGTTCATTTGACTCATTGATTCATCCACAAGAACAACAAAGAAAAAATAATAGGGATAAAAAAACCTCCTACTTTGCTTGACAATTATGTTGTCAATTCAAATACAAATAATAGTGACAAGTCATATACTCCAAACACATTTTGTTATTTGACTAAATGTATAAATCTTGAACACCTAGAGTTTCTATGAAATATATCCAATTTAGAGAACTACAAAATTTTAAGAAAGTTATAAAAATCAAGAATTGGAAAGATGATATGGATGATGAAAAAAATATTTATTGCCTTGTTAATAATGTAGATGATATATTTATTGTTGAAAACTTTATACAAATTATAAATGATGTTAAACACTATATTCATAATTTTTTTATTAAATGCATCGTATTAAGACTAGTTTATTTATAAACCAGCGCAAGTACATTCTTGACATACTAGCTGACACATGTCTTATTGGATATAAATTAGTTGATATCCTAATGAAATAAAAGAATTAAACTCAATGAATTGAATACTCCAGAATTAGCAGAAAAAAAGATGTTCGAAAGGCTAGTTGGACGTTTAATTTACTTAAGTTTTACCAGACCATATATCGATTTTAATGTCCAACAACTAAGTTAGTACATGCAAAAACTGTTGGAAGTCCAATAGGATGCTGCCTTATAGGTTGTCAAATATTTTAAAGGCACGCATTCACTTACACTGTTTTAATCTTGTAGTACTAATATTCTACTTGAGACTTTTTCATATGCCAATTGGGCAACTTGTTCAAACAGTCGAAGGTATCTTACAAGTTATTGTGTTAAGCTTGGATGAGCTCTGGTGTCTTAAAAAAATAGAAAAAAACACAGTATCACGATCTACTATAAAAGTATAATACCGAAGTATGACCACCCCTGTATGTGAGATAAAATGGATCACTTTTCTGCTGAAAGACTTCAACGTTGCAATCAATCTTTCGATTCCCCTACGCTACGACAATCAAGTTGCAATACACATTACTGAAAATCCAGTCTTCCACGAGAGACAAAACACATCGACATATATTTTCATATTGTGAGTGACAGTTTCAAACAATGTTTTATTCAACCGCTACATATATATTCAAAAATTCAACAAACTATCATTTTTAAAGTTTTTGGAGTTTCAACCTTTTGTTAATCTTAAAGACAAGATGAAAAAGGATGTTCATCTTGAGGGAATGTAAAAATATATTAATAAGTTATGTTATATATATTTTATAACTAGGAATGTCTAGTTTATTGAGTACGTATTTAAAATAGATAATTTATAAATTTATAACTTTATTGATACCTGGAAAATATTTTAGGGACTGTAGAAGGGATTGAAGAGATTGAAGGCTCCCAAAGTCATTCACCTTTTATTTCTAAATCATTCTTTTTTTATGCTTTCTCAAACCATAAACTTACAAATAGATCCAAGTTTACAAACTTAACAAATATTCCAAAATAATGCTAATATTTCTCATAAGTGGGTCATAAATTGACAATGTTCCAATTTGATAAGTAATAACTCTCCATTGGAATCTCGTGCTGCTAAAGATATCTATCTGATTAATGTTAGATTGTCGACTCTTAAGGTTGAATATAATAAAATATTTTTCCTATTGTTTAGAACTCATAATAGACCATCGCATAAAGAGAGAATGTGGGAAAAGGTTCTCAATTTTTGCCTTATTATTGTCCAAAGAACAATATTGAGTATTTTTTTAGGAAAACAATTTAGTGTAATTTTAATAAAAAGAACTCAAAAGAAGGAAAAAAAATACAAAAGTTTAAAATTAGATCTAGAGAATTTCGAGATTTGATAGTGAAACAATAAATGAATTATAGACATCAACAATAATTAATTAGCGTCTATAACGTTTTTATTTTGATTCTACTTATGACTTTCTCAAACAAAATATCCCATATATGACATAACTTTTTATTCTCTTCATTCTTTTCAATTCATCTCTAGGATTAAATGAGTACATTTTCATTTGAAGTTATATCTCCCCAAATATCTTCAGCAGTTCTACTTCTTCCACTGCGAGTTCTTGAATTTCTTTCTTTCCAGATATTATAGATTACTACTCCAAAGTAATATTTCAGCATACTTACATAAAAAGATCTTCCTTTTGCTTTATTCTTCATCCACTCTTGGATTTCTTCCCATGTTTCTAAAAAGTTGATGATGTTCATGTTTGCAGCATACTTCCTCCAGATTTATATTGTAAAAGAGCATTCCCCAAATAAATGGTTTATGCTTTCCTCAACTCACGAATATAGGACACAGTTGATATCAGAAATGTTTATGTATTTTCGAATTTTGTCTTTTGTTGCCAACCTTTTCTAAATACCAGCCAGGGAATAAGTTTGTGACGATGAATAATAAGAGGTGAATACTAACACTAAGTTCCTAGTTTGAGCCCGTTATGAGGCAAGTTCTGCTCCTGGTTAAATATTTAAGTACTGTGTTTGCGGGCTACATACTTAATTCGTTGTTCCAAAATTGAGTATTTTCTAAATAAATCTGTACAAACTTAGTGAACTATGAACAATAATATGTTATCCAAAACATTGAAATAAATAATTGTAAGGTTCCAGATATCCTTTCAATATATATGACAATAATTTATTTTTACAATTTTTAGTCAAAATTATCAAAATATATTATATTAGATAGCCATTTTACATGGTTTTTAAATAAGAATATCACGATCATAATAGATTTACGATAACAAACAAATAACATAACAAATGCAAAACGTGATACATTGAAACAGCTATAAACAACATGAAGAATGACACTTCGTTTAATATAAGAAGTTAACCTGATCCTCACAATCATAACATTCCCTCTAACTTGACATTTTCAACATTTTGGATGATAATCGACCCGTGTACATAAAGAATGACACTCAAACCAACGAATTGTTAGTTTCTCAAAATCCATACTAAATCCATAGATATCATTAGTAAAACTTGTACCATTAGAGATAAAAGAAACCGTCGTTAGTGCTTTAACAACAATACTGTATAACATTATTTGTCACTAATATCTCTAACGAAATCCTTTAACTATGACAAAAATGATATTTGTTATTATCAGTAGTTAATGACAATTTTTTTTCGTCCATTAAAAGATATTATATATATATATATATATATATATATATATATATATATATATATATCTTACCATTACAACTTAGTTATAAGTTGATCACAAATAAAAAGCAAAGTCATACACATTAGAGATCCATAATTAATGATATCATTCAAACACTTATGAGACTTGATAGCAAACTTAATACATATCCTTCTTATCACTCTAGCAGAAACCCGGATTAAATATATTTTACTTAGGTTTTTATTTTATTTTGTGTAAGATTACCATTCTACTTTATTATAAGGAGTTTAACCTTTCTAGAAACTTGTTGAAAATGATATAAAAGTAGACTTCATTAATTGAGAATCATATCTTAAAAAAATAGTGAATGGAAACCATCAATCATAGAAGGGAAAAAACACTAATTCCATTTATATTTAACCAAACAAAAATAATAATTTTATATCCATCAATGATCTGCATTGAACAAATATCATTTTCTTGGAGTAAAATTTGTGGCATAAGACCGATCATAAGACCGATTTGACAGCATCAGCAAAATAATATGCAAGATTCTCTAGTGGATCTTTTTCGGTTAATATGACTTTAACAAGAATCCAAACATTGAGAGCATAACTAATCTCTCATTTTTAAGCTCCTTCACTTTAAGTTCAGTAAAACAAATGATCTTTGCCAAATTTAATGGGTCGAAACTCCCACCCGAATATAATGGGTCAATGACCTCACCAAACCAAGTGGGCCACCAGCAATGTGGTAGCTCTCATTGACTCTAATAGCCTAAATGCTCCTAGCATGGACCAAACTTGGGTTACCAAGGTAGTCCAATATTCCACCTTCCCTAAAGATTTGAGATTTTTCTTTGAACCAAACCGCCTTGCCAAATTTAACATCGTTGCGAGTCAAAAGTTTGGGAAATACGCAATCCAATGTACCTAACATGGCCCATTTTTTTGGGATGAGTCAAAATCGAACGTTTATTGGAAAATCTTCGCAATTAAAAATTTTAGGAAAAAAGTAAAACCGATCGTTTTTTGAATAACCTTCGAAATTAACTCACTTCCAACACTTAGAATTATTTTGGTTTTTTAGGGAAGGTCAAAACCGAAAGTTCTTTGTAGAACTTTCGGTACTAATTAGTAAAACCGAACACCCCTCTCGGAATTTATTTTTATTAACGAAAGTTTTCTTCCTCTCGGGATCATTTAGGAGAGTTTTATAAAACCTTCGGTAATATATGTCGGTAAATGTCAATTTTTTACTAGTGTATCTTGAATGAATAACATCTAGCTCAAAAATTTTAGAAAATGTTTCTACTCAATTCAGTTAAAATCTCACGTTAACTCTTAAAATTTTAAGATAATAAGATTTTACGAGTTTATAAATAATTTAAATTTTACAATTTTACATTAAAAAGAGCAAATTTATATTGATAAATTACAAAATATTATTATTTATTCAAATAAATTAATATAATTAATTTTGTAAATATAAATTTTTTATAGTGTCATTTATTTATTATTATTATTAATTAATTTTATATTTTAATATATTTACTTTTTAAATGATTACAATATTTAGTTATGTATATAAATAATAATAATAATATATATATATTTATAATATTTTTAAAATTAAATTCTTACCATCATAAATTTACAAGTTTATAATTAGTCAACGATTTTACGTAAATTCACTGAACAACGGAGAGAATCTCCTAAAAATGGGCCCAAATAGTTGACCCGGCCTAAGCCATACCATGGACTATTAGATAGAGTTGCTTTCTTGGTCACTGATTTTTTCATTGTGATTCGTTTACATCGGGGAGAGTTTCAAAGTCTTTCCATCTCTAATACCACTTGTCACGGGCAGAAACTCGGTCATTAATAACTCCTTGTCCCGTGCAATATTAGTCTAGATTGCATCAATATTAGCTAGTCAGCCTTTTAAAAGATGCAAAAAGAAGGAACACTTTGAGAGAGAAAGAGCTTGGAGAATATTTTATTTATTGTTTGTTGCTTACAAGTGTGAGGTACAAGCATGTGAGGTACTTGATTTATGGCCAAGACTTTTTTTTATACAAGGGGATGGATATTTCTAGATTCTCCTTAACCTAGGGTTTCTAGATACTTCTATTATCGAACCTAGACCTAGGAACTCTTAGATAATTCTAGAGAGTTCTACTACAACTTAATTTTAGGAACTCCTAGAGAATTCTAGAGAGTTCTATAACCTTACCTAAAACTTCCACAAAAGGGAAAATACTACAAAATGTACAACATTCTAGAGAATCTGCATTGTGGGCTTGACATACTCACCCCATTTCAATGGGCCATGACATTCTCCCCCACCTAAGTCGTGGTCATCCTCGGCTCGACCTTAAATCCGTACTTGGTTCGATTTATAGCGGTCAACTCCAACCGATATAAGACATTTCCCAAACGTCTCTCGATTTTAAATGGTCCCTCATATCTACACATAAGCCTCTTGAGCACAGATCGCAGAGACTTATATTGTTGCGGGAGTAACTTACTTATTACTCGGTCCCCTTCTTTAAAATCAACTATACGCATCCTCAGATAAGTCCTTTTCTTCATCTTCTTGGTTGCTTTATCCAAAGATGCCTTGAGCATGATCTGCTTCCTCTTCTACGAATTTAGCGAGAGTAAAAGTGGACTGACTTTGACCAACGTATCCTGTGGCCAAATTTTGTGAAGTTGATCGTTGTTTGGTACCTTTAGCCTTGAGCCCCTCGAAGGCCTCCACACACCCTCTCTGAACTTCCTCGGGTACTTCGTCTTTTTTCTTGGAATCATCCCCATCATCCATCATGGTAAAAATGGCAAATATCTCTTTACCACGTTTGCGACCTCAGCTGAATCACATTGCCGAGAACATGCTCTTTCCCTTTGATTCTCTTCTTGTTGGTATCATGCTAGTCCTTCCGTGATCCATAATGATTAGTGAATCAGAATAAGGCATTATACAATCGCGTACCTGATCGAACCATTATAGTTCCAACACTACATTGTAGTCATCCATATGGACGTATGTAAATGAGATTGTTCCCTTCCAAAGTCCGATCCTAGTGTGTACTTTCTTAGCCTCCCCGGCCACTAGCTTGACTATTGTATTCACGAACTTTACCGTCCCTCTTATTGGGTTGATGCGAAGACCCGACTCCTTAGTCACTCCTTTACGCATGAAGTTGCGAGTAACTCCAAAATCCACTAGTCCTTTGATGCGCCTTCCCTCGATTCAGACTTCCACAAACATCGAGCCCCTCTTTGTTCCCTTGATCGGCTCCGCCACACTAGCCTTCACAACATTGAATAGTTTAAGGGTTCCTATTTGAGTCCTTTCTTCCTCCTCGTAAGACTCAATTTCCTTAACTGCTGCAACTTTTTCGCCTTTAAAAGGGCACATAAATTTTATGTGATTATGAGTACCACAAATATGACAAACTATTGGCTTACCCGTTTCGTTGGCTTGCCTCCCTTAGTTGTTTTGTGCATGTCACTTCTTGGGTGAGCGATCTCCCCCACCTTTCTTCTCATCATGTGGGTGGTCCCCCCTCACTTTTTTCCTCATCATCTTTGATGAACTTCGGCCAGTCCACGGACACTCCTCGCATTGTCTTGAGCAATTCATTCCGGATGTCATTAACCTCACCTCGAATCAATCCCAGTACTTCGTCCTGAATGCTTCGATTAGAATTGTTAATAATCTCAATGACCTCATTCTTCATCTTTTCACCAGCCTCATCCAACACCATCAGCCTATCGACCACCGCGCTTAGCACCTCGAGAGTCTCCTCGTTCTCACACATGCCTTCCTCAAGCTGGGTCACTCGCGCTTCCATGTCAGCACATCACTCGATAGAGTTTCCTAGTTGTTGCTGCTCAACCTTGTCTTGTTGGAACACAAGACATGTTCGCACATACGCTTCCACATCGACCCGCATCTTGGGCCAGTAATATGAGTCCTCCATCAGCGTCTTAGTGCGATGCATTCCAGGGTGACCAACCCATTTGGAATTGTGACATTCCTTGGTAACTTCACGTTGCGAGGAAAATCATGATTGAGATTGCCATTCTCATAAATAAGTTAAAAGTGTTTAAAGTAGGTTCTGAAAGTGAATTTGTGTTTATCAACCATCTAGTGTTATCTTTATCTTTCTCATAATTGGATATTTGGAAAAAAAAATTCTTGTTTGAATCTACCTTATGTGGCCATTTTTTAAGCCACTAGATTTCTAGCTAGGTTTTCTATTATTCCATTATTATTTTTATTTTTAATATTTTGCAAGTGAACTATTGATTTAAAATTGTTATGGTTATTTCTTATACATTTCAATAAATAATCAAGCCTATGATACAATCACATAATTCTGTAAAGGGTGATTTAACTAATTCATAATTTTAATTTTTCAAAAAAACACGACATAAAATTCATTGTCGGTAATTATCTATGTTTCTGTTCTTTAGTTCTCAAATTATAATATACCCACACTATTCTGATTTTTAATTTTATGTATTTTTGTGGATGGAAAAATGTAGACCACAAAACCAAGGTATCAAACAATCTAATATTACAACTGGCAGCATGTGATTAATCTCAGCACGATGCTTCTTAGACAATTTTAATTATTAGAAAGATAAAGTAAACAAATATTATTTTTCATTTTGTAATTGGCAGAAAAAATGTAACTGAAAGTGATGAAAAAATTGGTAACGTTTTATCTACTTTTTTTATATTTGATTTTCTTTTACCTATATTATATTTATTGTTTATTATATTAAATAATAAAGCACGGCTTAGTTGAGTATTAAAATTTATTTGCATTTATCATTCATTGTATTTAATATATTTAATTGTTCGACATAATTAGAGTTTTCAGTTTATTGTAAAGATTTTTGAGATTTGTTTAAAGAATAATCTAATTGTTGTTTATTTGAGTGTCAACTATGTGTCGATAGATAGAAACCAGTCCTCCATTCTCCAGCTCGATTGGCTATCATGGTCCATATTTGTTAATCTTGTATCTACCTCTCTTCAATTTCAGAGAAGATATAGTGAAATATTGGGAGAGACAAACTAGATCAGCAACTCGAGTCGCCATTGTAGTTCCTGAAATGGATGACGCGGAGAGATATTTGGTCCGAGAATTCCTCTTATAGGATCTCTTCTTGTTTTAAATAACCTGGAGGGAAAAAATAATGATTATGGGTGATATTTTGAGAAAATAATTATGTTTGTTTTTGGTAAAAAAACTAAAGGGTATTCATATATATAAATAAAATAAATAATAATAATTTAAAATAGAGGATAATTTAGTATTTTGGTTAATGAATTGATTGATTTGATGAATAAGAGAGGAGTGGTGTGAAAATTTATTTTGTTGGGTTATTTGAAAAACCTGAATAAAAACAAGGCATTAAGCTGTCAAAGGTTTCCAGTTACTTTTGATTCAACAAACACACTTTTCCAGTTTCCAGTTATGATGTTGCTTTTTCCTGCTTGGTACACGTTGTTGTTCTTGATTAATATGTTTGGATTGTGTTTGGATAATTTACTCCAAAGATTTTGATTTAACTCCTCTGTTTTCTTGTTTGTTTAATTTGTGCAGGCTTATATTATTGATGTTGCCCTTAAAAATGTAGGTAAGATTAGACCTTGAAGCTAGAGGTCTACCTCAAAGCATCCCTCCTCTCGTACAATACCTTGGAGAATAAATCATGATCAAGATGAATAAAATTGATAGTATTTATTATTTCTATTTAATTGTTTGATTATGATCATGATCAAGATGAATAAAGTTGGTACCAAAACTGCCTACATAATTTTCTTTTGGTATAATTTCAGCTACACAACTAGCCCTAACCTATTAGGAATAAGGTAAGTTTTTTTTTTTTGTTTTATCTCTATGCATTCATAATAATAATATCTTAGTATGCTAATGAATGCATGTGTGTTAATTCAAGTTCTCAGAAAATTGGTGAAAATGTTAAGATCTTGTATCAATAAACTTGGTTTTATTATATTTGGTTTGCATGTAAAGGTTCCCTTTTATGGTTGTGACTAGTATGCATATTTTCTCATGATTTTGTTAATAATTGATCTTATTATCCATTTATTGTTTTCAAAGTCATAAATCATTAAACTGTTTAGATGAGTTGCAGCAAACACTGATATTTTTTTATTATTTTTATCTAGCTTTATGCGTTAGAGAATAAATTAATTTAAAATTAAAGTTTTATTTTATTTATTTTATCATTACTTATTTATTATTTTTATTGTGTGCTGAAAATTGATGTTCAAATGAAGGTAGTATAAGAGTGTTTATAATTAATTTTAAATTTGATTTAAATTGATTGTTGTTTTGGGTTTTGTTCCGTCATCAAAGTTTTTATTCTGTTGCGTTGATATATTTAATGCCAAAGAAACTTAAAATGTATTTTGTGATAATGGATGATTAATTATTATTATTTTGTTTTATGTATATTTTGAATTACTTTTGTTTATATTTAGTTTTATTATAATTTATTTAAATAAAATATAAAATTAATTAGTTAAAAAAATAAAAATTAAAAAAAATAAATTTGCGATGGATTTTTTTATGAATAAATTGTGATGAACAAAATAGTAAGAATAAGTTTCGAAAATAATTAGAAAAAAAATTATTATTTCGTAGGAAATGTCGTCAAAATTTATGCTACAAATATCATCGTAAACTTTATCGCTAATATTTATTAAAAAATTCATAGAAAAATTATAGAAGGAAAATTCGTCGCAAAAACATTCCGACTAACTTCTCAATCGTCGAAGTATTAGCGACACACTTATTTGCAAAAAAAAATATTTAGATGAAAAAAGCGTCGCAAATTTTTTATTCGTCAGAAATTTGTTGATAAATTTTGTCACAAATACACTATTTTCTTGTAGTGTAAATCAAATGAGCATTATTTCACTGGACCAAAATATTAACAATAATAAAAGAGGAGTGATAGGGGAGGGAATTTGGGAGAGAGAATGACGTGTCACCATATCACTAGCTGAAAAAATGATAAAGTGTAAGAAAAGAGAGAAAAAAGAGAAAAAAGAGAAATTTTATTATTTTTTCAACCAATCAGATTGCGCCACGTCATTCCCTTTAAAATACCATTTTCAAAATTTCCTCCCCTAATAATTTCTCATAATAAAAGTATATACCAAATAGAGTGAAAAAAAATAATTTTTTAAAAATTAAATGTCACAAGTTTGATTATTACTTAAAATGTTGTAATGAGTTTATGTTAATTTTTTATTAAAAAAAGAGTGTAAATATCACTCGTTCCGGTCCCGGTCATTAACCTGGTTTTTTTTTCGGTTGGACCGGATTAAAAAATTTATATTATTTGAAAGTAATAAATAAAAATCACCGAGAAGATAATAATATCAAAAGAAAACACCTTACCATGGTTACTCTTTAAACTTTAACCTATACCACCCCTCTCCTTTTTTAAACTTAACCATGGTTACTTTTTTTAACCTTAATCTACACCACCACAGTCAACATGTGATCTAATGTTTAGAGATGACAATCTTTCTTCTTCTTCCCATCTCTATATCTCGCTCCCCTTCATTTGAACCTCATTCAACATTTAATAGGCAATACTGAATTACCATTTGAATCAAAATATTCTTGAGGGACAAACGTTGTCACTGAATTTATTCATTGCTATTTCCGACTCCCATTTGCCAATCTATAGTTAGAGTAGAGTCCAATTGGCATTGAACAAACCAAAAAACATGTTAATAAAGAAGATGATAAAATTACCTAACCTTGCAGAATCATTATCTTGTACTTGTTTAAATCTTCATAGTATAAGCGGAAATTTGAAGCGGAAATGAAAGACAGACAAAAGTGAGCACAATTTCAACGAAAAGACAAGGTTGAAATGAACAAGTTAAAGACTTGTATCAACTGCCCACACAACCGGAAAAAGGAAAAGAAGTGCAATAAATGAAAATGCTGCAAATAGATCTTCTCTCCTTGAACCTTCGAATTGAAATTGGGAATTTTGATTCTGATGGGTGGTGTTGCGGAGACAAGAGAGGCAAAATGAGTGTATTAGCTTGGACTTGGAGCTAGGGTAGGCCCTGAGATAAGCCCGGCAAGCCCACGGGCCAGGGCAACTCACATCCCAGGGCACCCTATTTAATAAAAAAAAAACAAGGCTTTTAGATAAATTATTTTAAGTATTTTAATATAAAATGTGTAATTTAGTGGTTTAGGATAATAAATTGCAATTTTTAATTGGTTATGAGTTATAATCTCACTAAAAACATTTTTTTAACTAAAATTAGGGCAACCAATTTTTTTCTTCACATTTTTCTACATGGGAACGTGGAACCCAATTCTCGGGACCGACACTACTTGGAGCTACCTGAGAACAGTAGAGATGCGGCAGAGATGGAGGCGTGGTGAAGTGCAAGAGGAGAAGATGTAGTCTTCTTGATGCAAAAATACGATTAGAATCGAGGTTGCCTATCGAGGAGAACAAGTAAATAGAAATATAACAAATCCAAGAGAATAATAGATAACCTTTCGAACCGGAAATTTTTTGTTCGAATTTTCGTTCGAACTGTACGGTCGGATCGGATTTTGACCGGTTCAAAAGGTAATTGTATAGAAGTTATAAATCGGACCGCCCATTCCACCTTTTCGTAGTCAAACCGGATGAACCACCGATCGAATCGTGTATTTTAAAACTATTTATATACTTATAAGGAAATAAACATATTTAATATTAATTTAATTATAGAAACATAATTGTAAAAATCAAATTAAAATATAATTATATTATAATATTATTTCATATATTTTATCTATACATTGACAATAAGATTGAAAAAATATCCAATTAAACTTTCAATCTCTTCTAACGATGGAAAGAAAGTGAAACTAGGTACACAATCCTTTCAATTATTGTCAAGGATATTTTTACAATCTTATATTAAATGGTTACTAGTAGACTATTTTCAATTTTGATAAAAGGATAGTGGATCTTTTTAGGAGCAATTTGAGTCTTAAAATGGTGGAGGCATTGGTATGCACAAATGATTGACTAAAAACAGATGAATTCTGAAAAAGATGCTCAAATTAAAAATAGTAAGAGATTTTTATTAATTATGTCTAAATTAACTAATATTTATTATTATTATTATTATTATATAATCTTAATTGTATTATCAATTTATAAAAAAAACATTGCTGATATAAATGCGATTCTTATTAATTCTAATTTTTAATAAGACTATACTTATGTTTATCATATCATATCATATCTCGTCTCCACTTTAGTCTAACTTGAAGACTATACTTATGTTTATTCTTATTAATTCTAATTTTTGTAACTAAAATTAATTTTTAGTATTTTATATTTTTTTTTAAATGTTGGATTTAAAAAAAAATTATTTTATGATAAATATCTTTAATTATTAGTTTTTTATAACGTTTATGTAGTAACTATATAAAAATAATTTTTTGGTTTAACTTAATATGTTTAATTTTTAGTTTTGTATAACGTTTATGGAGTAACTATATAATATCGATATTGTACCGAAATTAAGATATATTGAAATCAATGTAACGTATATGTATGGATTTTTCTATACCGAAACTTTCGGTAAGGTATAAGTATGGATAAAAATATACCATATCGACTCACCCCTATTTTTTTCTAATTAATTTGTTACGCCATTAAATGAAATGTTATTTATAAACGTTATAGACGCATATTTTTTAAAATAGTGTTTTTTTCAATATATACATTTTATATTGTCGAAGGTGCACTGGATGATTAAAAAAATGTGTAGTGTGGAAAAAGATTTAAAAGAATTATATATATATATATATTTGGTATTTATTTTTCAACAAGTATCTAAGTAATCGTATAATGACTTTTCAATGGTCATTACTCGGTTTACATAGGTTATGTATTGTCTTGTACAAATCATTAAGTACAATTAGACTCTCAATTATTTGAGAATATTCTAATTGAAAAATACTTTCTTGACAATATTTAGATAAATTTAAACTACTATATATTCAAGTCCTAGTCACTAATCAATAAAATTGTAAACATTTTATCCACATAATGCGATGGACTTAGAATTTTACATTTTGTTATTTTATTCACTTTGAAACGGTGTAACGCTATATGTTTAATACATGCAAGTCAAACTTCTCTTTTTTATTTTATTTGATTAGGTAACTTTCTCAGTGAGTGCTCCGTATGTAAGAAAAGTTGGGCAGTCTCATTGGTTCTGTGCCAGGTCACGGTGATATGCTGGATAAAGGGTGCGTAGTAGCTCTTGTCATAGTAGTGGAGTCCGCAGGAATTGTTCGTATATCTTTTATGTCAAATTTTGAATTTAACCCATCTTTAGTGAATATTTTTTTTTATCATTTCTTACCTAGTGGATTTATTGTTCGTATAAAATGAAAGACTTGAACATAAAAATAAAAGAGTTATTTTTTCATTCATTTTTTACTTAACTATCATTACATTGATTTTACAAAACTCATTGGCAACTTTACTTACAAACATTCTAGCTTTAAATAAAATAATTTTATTTGATTAAATCACAATTTGAAAGTCATTTTGATTTAAAAGATAATCGGATCTCAAATTATGTTGGACATCCGGTACATACAATAAAGTCAAGTCTTTCCCGAAAAATAATCTCAAGATCACTTTGCCTTCACCTTTTACGACAAAAGTGTCAAAATTCTCCATAAATAACATGTCTTGTAACTCTAGTATCAATCCACCATTCATATAGATTAAACCTCACCAACTTCACCTAGAATATTATCACACAAATATCCATGTTTAACAAATCTTTAGTTATATTAGTCTCTCTAACTTTCATTGTTTCTTACAATAGGAAAATATATATATCATGTCATTGATTAAAAATTCTGACCTTAAAAGGTTAGTTCCGATCTCTAACAAAAAAAAGAGTTTTTTTTTTTTCGTATTCCACCATATTTGTTTTATCTACATACTAACTAAAACATTTTTTTGAGACACTTTTATTTTTCTCTTCAATATGATCAATATGATGATGAATCACCACCAATTATTTTACGTTCATCTCTTTTTATTTGTGTTTAAGATAGTTCTTAAAATTCCTCCAAGTTATTGACAAATTTTTAATATTAACCGTCACTTGAAATGTTTCTCCTAAGATCGTGTCACCAACATGAATTTTGTACAAAATAACTTGAATTTTTTTGAACTTGTCTAATGACCAAATTTGAATATATCATTTTGTAGCCTAAAAATCGATCACCAATAAAGTAATTCACCCGCATTTATGGTTTTATATTTTCGTGAATAAATTGTAATAGTTATTTGACAGTATTTTTCACTATAGACATTGTATGATGGATTCGACAAACCATTTAGAACGTAATTTTTACATAAAAATTATGAATGGTTCCAAGAAACAATGATTGAAGTCATTTACCCATCAACTTTTAGTTTCACGTTTGCATTTGATGATGACGACACATTTTCCCTATCAGTTTGTGGAGAGGGTGTCTCCGTACGAAACATTACGAGACTCAAAGTAGTGAGATAGAATAACTTCTTTTGTTGTCATCTTTTGAAATTTGAACCGTCAAACTTTTACGATTTGTTGAAATGGTTTATGAGAAAATGTATCATCATATTGGAAACAAATACTTAAGTAGTCATTTCTAAAATCCAAAAAAACAAATAAGAAGCAAGATACACTACAAGAATTGAGAAAAACAATAGATCTTTATATTTTATTGTGTGAGGCCTATGTTGATCACTATATTTTAAAACTAGTTTTACCACTCCCGTTTATGTTGTAGCTTTGTTGTAGCTTTACGTTGGTGATTGTTTCTCGTGTACAATAAAATTTGTTATAATTTAAAACTAAGTTAATACAATGACGAACTTGAAAAATATATGAGTTACTAACATCAAGTTCAAATGATTTTTTTTGAATGAAATGAAAAACTCAAAAATATTAACACTACAACATGTTGGAATTTTTAAACTAGTTCTATAAATTCCATTAATGAATGGAAATTAGAATATGGATAATAAAATCAAATCAAATTCACATGAAATTCAAACGTGAATTAAAGGGTGAAATTTGATCCAAATGTATAATTTAAATCAATTAATATAAATTAATTGATCTAAAATGCCTTGATGACCAATTAACAAAATGTTGTTAATTTGTAGTGTAACTTACATGAGTTTGTTATTATTATTATTATTTGTTATGATAATTTATATTATTATTAACAAATTGGAAAACCATGTAATGTTAGTATTGAATTGTAAATGCCTTAATTGTTTTGGCAAACAATTACTCTATAATGAAGAAAAAAACGTTAAGGTAATGAAGAGGCAGACAATGCCAACCGTTGGATCAAATGATGATTTTATTTAATGGTTTAACTTTCAACAATATAAGACCTCTCATCTCTAATCAAAAATATCTTCTTCATTTTCATTCTTTCTCACTCTAGAATTCCAAGAGTCTTCTTCTTGTTTTGTGAGTGTTCTTCGAGTTCTTTGTTCGATTTTTCCGTTGAAACCCGGTGATAGTTCAGGTACTTTATCAAACTCGTTGTGTAGTGATTTCGGTGCTGAATCACTACTAGATTCGTTGTACCCTGGGAGACAGCCATCTGTGATAAGCTCTAGCACATGGGGAGACGATGGAACTGTTTTAAGGGAAATGTGTCTAACACATGCCTCGAATCAATCATCAAATACGGTGATATTGTTCTTCGTATATCTTATTTTATTTTATTTATTTGTAACATCGTATGTATATATATTTTTCTGTTATTTCAAGACATTATTTCTAACACAACATATAACCAAAAAAACTCAAAATTAATTTTTTGATTGAATTTTACAAAGATGAGCTTGTGTATGAATTGTTAGAATATGTTGTGTAATGAATTTTAGAAGAAAAAAATGATCAAATTGACATAAAAACTAATCATTAATTAAGAATAAAAACTATTATGTTTTCATCAATTTGCATGGAATGCATTTGAGTGTTCAAAATCAATTCAATTCATACATTTGGCCATTAGTGTATAATTTGAAATTATATATTCAATAATGTACTAATAGATCATGTTCCATTTGGATTCAATGTAAATAATATTGCTACACTATTTGAATTGACTCATTTATAAAAACAAAATTGTTGGTACTATAAAAAAATTGATTTGCAACCAGGGCCTCATCAACATTATTTCCATTAAAAACAAACTTTAGCAATTTTCTTAACAATATTTACTACCTTCACAACTAAATCTATAAGCACACACCTCAACATTGCAAATAGCCAGTTGCAAATATGCATTAATTTTTACAATACTTGTTTCAACATCAATTGCACTAAATCTTAATATAATGCAAAATAATTAAAAGTCATAAATATTTTAAATTGAAATGAAAATTATGACTATAAAATCATGCTTAAATTCAAAAATAAATAATAATAATAATAACATTTAACTACAAATCATTGGGTTCTCATACCACAACACAGATCTATTATATGAGTGTAAACGTATCGGGTTATTATTTGCGGATTGACCCATTCTCAAAAATTGAAACGATTCATTATAAAAATATAAGATTAAAAATGACATATATAAAACTTGAATTTTGTAACATATACCTTATAAGTACATGATTTCAATGAATTAAGCTAATTAACCTTTAATTCTAAAAAAAGCTACATAAACTTTATATTTTAAAATCAACCGAATATTTTTTTTAAATATACAAAAATGAATTTGCGATATTTTTACTTTTTTTTTAATTTTTATAAGTTTTATTTTTTTAATGTTAGAGGATGAGAATTTTAATGTGAGTTGAGTGATTTTTTTTGAATTATTATTCGTATAACTTATATATTCATATACAATATTATAAATATGAATTAACGATCTTAAATAGTCTGGTGATTAAAATATTAATAGTACATAATAAAGACTAATGTTCAAATCCTATTAGGCACAACTTTTAAACTATTATAAAAATTCTTTGAGATGATTGGATACAAAATGAACGAAATGAGGTCACGAGATTAATAAAATGAGAGATTCATTAGAGTACAAATGACATGGATGGTTAAATATGTAAATATGATGGCTATATGAATGAGATGCTTGGTTGACTGAAGTGAGGATAAAGAGGTCAGTAATATTGAAATGGTTGGGTACAAAATGATCAATGGTAAAGTCACAAAATTAATAATACGAGAGGTTCATTGGGATACAAATGTTGATTATTAAATATGTGAATGAGGGTTCACTGAAGTGAAACGAAATGAGAGTTGATTGAATAATTTGTTGAAGTGAGGATAAAAGGTCAGTATTAAATGATATTTGTGGTTAAATATATGAATGAGATGATTGGTTAACCGAACATAAAGACACAATATCATAGGTCGATTTGATTGGTGGTTGATTTGCCAAAGTGAGAGTAAAGAGGTCGGTAGTGATATGAGATGATTGAAGTGTAAAATGCTCGAAGTGAGGTCATTGATTTGATGAGATGATTAGTTTGCCAACATGAGAGTAAAAGAAGTTGATAATGCTGAGATAGTTGGGGGTAGAAGTGAGGTCACAAAATTAGTTAAATTGAAAGGTTCATCAGGGAAGACATGATATTGGTGGTTAAATGTGATATTTGATTGACCGAAGTAACTGTAAAGAGGTTGGGTGTTGACTAGATGATCGGTAATTATTTAGATGATTGAGTGCAAAATATTTAGAATGAGGTCACGATATTAATAATATGAGAGGTCCATTGTAATAAAAAGATATTGGTAGTTAAAAATATATGAATGAGATGGTAGGTTTGACCGAAGTAAAAGTGAAATCACAAAATGAAAGGTCGATATGATTAGTGAAAATATGTGATTAGATGATTGGTTGACTGAAATAAGGTCAAGAAATTAGAAATAAGAGGTCTTCATTGGAGAATAAAAGATAATTTAGTAATTAAGAATATATGAATAAGATAGTTGATTGACCAAAGCCAAGGTAAGAGGCCAATGATATAATGAGATGGTTGATTTGTCAAAATGGGGATAAAAAAAATTTATATTGTTAAGATGGTTAAGTGAAAAAGTGTTCGAATAGAGATTTAATAACATGGGAGGAGGTCCATTGGCGAAAAATATTATGGTGATTAAAAGATATGAATGAGATAAAAATAATTTATCGAAGTGAAAGTAAGGTCATTAATGAGATGTACAATTTAGTTTATCCATACGTGTAAAATGAGATAGTCAATCAGTCAAAATAAATTTAAGAAGGTCAAACAAAAAAATATTTAGCATAATATTGATTTTTTTTTTTTTTTTTTTGTTATTTATTAATATTTAAAATTTATTAATTATTTATATATTTATATTAAAAAATATATATTTAATATTATATTTTGATATATTTTAAATAATTAATCAATAATTATTATTTACTTTATAATGTTATTATAAGTGTATATTTTTACCTAAAATATTACAATATTAAATTATTATTATTAAATAAATATAACAATAAATTAATAAAAAAATAATTATTATATTTTTTAAAATAAAAAAAACGAATAAAATAAATAAAAAGTTCTATAAATAAATAAATTTATTTATTTTTTAAAACTTGAAGAAAGATTAATACAAAATATTTAAACTAGAAAAAAAAATTAAAAAATATATATATTTAATTAAGTTTGAAATGATTAAGAAATATATTAGAGATTTATTTATAATTATAAAAAAATAAAATGAGATACTATTTGTTTTATCTATTTAAAATATTATTAAAAAAATAGACTTATTTATAAATATAAAAAAATATTTATTTGATGTTTTAGTATTTTATTTTTTAAGTAAAAATATCAAAATAAATAATATTAAACTTGAGTTAAACTTTTTATATAATTTGATTACTAATTTGATTCAAAATTCAATATTTTCACATTTTATTGAAATTACTTTTATTTTATTTCTGACTAAGAATATTGATAATTTATATGATTGATATTTGATATTTCTTTGATGTGTTATTCGAGTAAACAAAGATTAAATTCTACTCATAAATAAAATTAGGTGACTTTATATCCATGTATATTAAAAAAAAATATTGAACTCAATTTTTATAAATCAAAATAAATTTAAAATTAATTAAATTTAAATAATATTCTTGTTTACTTAAATTGATTTTTAGAATATTATAAAATAGCGCCCAATCACATAAGTTATAAATGCATTAATTGAGTAATATTTAATCAAGTACTAACAATTCATTGTTTTACTTGTTATTTTTTATTTTATTTAACATTTTATTATTAAAAATCAATTAAAGACATTAAATAGAAGTTGAGAGTACTTATTTCTACTTAAAAAATTGAAATTGCAATTCATATATTAAAATTTAAGGGAAAAACATAAAAGTTTAGCAATTTTTTTAACATCGTAAAAAATAAAGTAAAAATAACTTGATATATTAATCGATGATTTGAATAATTTAATAATAAGAAATAATTATTTATAATTTGATTTATTTGAATTTAGTTCAAATAATGTACATCAACCCCCTCACAAAAATATAAATTCTCAAAAGTCATTAAATTTTATAATTAAACTAATCATCCCAACATACCTAAACACACACAATTTGCATTATAACTTGAAAAATCATGCATATCAAAGTCACCTTTTTTGGGGGATAACAAATAGCATAAACAATCCACAAACTTAAAAAATAAGCATTTCCTCTCAAATAAATTGTAAAATTGATTGAATTCTTCCCCATCTTGATCAGCTATTCGACTATGATGATACATAAATGATACAATGTTTTATATATTTCTCCAAACCTCTATTATACTCTCAGTCTCAGACAACAATAAATATAAAGGATACCTATTACTCCATAAAATACAATAAATATTTGATCTTAGAGTACAAAAGTCTTCTTAGAACCGTGAGAAAAAATAAGAAACTGTCTTAATAAAGACTCTGTTGCGCTGAACAAGAGAAACTGAGGAGAGTTTAATCGGGTTCCATTTCAATAGAAGGATCAAAACAAATGCCTAAAGGATTGACATCTTTTGCGATAAAGCATCAACTTCCTCAATTTCCTCATTGATTGGTTCTTCCTGAAATCAATTCTCAAGTGAATGGGAATAAGTGTTTGATAAAACTAAAAGTATATGTACAAAATGAAATGTTATTTTGAAAAATATCTAAATTTTAAGTACTTGATATGGAGTTATTATTGTGAAGTAATTACAAGACTATTTTTATCCTTTTAGTGACATAATTTTATTATTTTTCAAGAGTTTAAAGTTTTTTTATGCTTTTACTATATTACTAAGTTAAGTCATTTATATCTTACCAAATAAGTCATTTTTGAATAAACCAAATGAAAATATATGAAATTTAAGTAATTGACATGTAATTTGATTTGATAAAATGTGAAACTAATGTCGAAAAAGTACTTAAATACTATTTTATCTTGATAGGAACATAATTTGATAAATTTTCAAGGGTTAAAGATGATGTTTCTAACACGCTACTACTATATTACCTAGTTAAGTCATATTTTCAGCTTAATTCAAACTGAATCTAAATAATTAATTGATTTCAAATAACATTTGTTTATTGTACTTAATTATTTAGATTAAGTGATAAATTATGTTATCAAAACATAAGTGTTTACTGCATAACCATAACCCAAAATCAGATATTACATGAATGAGTAAGTTTTAACCTAGATACTAAAACTCTAATCCTACCAAAGGATAGTCTCATATACTTAAGATTTCAGTTTATCGAATAATGCACTGTCTATCTGTCAAATGTGAAAACCTTTATGTGTATAAACTATTATTTCGTGTAAATAAAGAGCAGTTTTCATATATAGATGCAGAAAGAAAGTAATATATATTACCTCAGGATGCTGATTATTGGGCTTGTCATCGCCTACACACTTGGAACCACTAATGCTAGCACTCTTTAACAGGCAGCGAGGACTGTAGTTTGACTTGTTTGGTTCAATCTGGCCATTTTCTAATTTCTCTGACTCCCTTGGAGGACTTTCAAGAGTTGTTGCCACAGAAGCCGCAGATCGATTCTCAATTTCATTGTTCTGCGAATTAGAGTTAGACGCAACCACCCGCTCCCTACAAGAGAAGTCAAGTCTTAATGCTAGTATGAAAGGGAAGTCAATGACTAACTGGAAAATCTAGATAATTATTGCATGTTCCCTTTAACTAGACTATCCATGAGTTTCTCTTAGAGCTCGTTTGATGTGTGGTTATTTGGGTTGGGTTATGAAATCAAAATCTTGCTTGATGAAGAAGTGAGTTTTTTGGGATTATTTGGGTAATTACTAAAATGTCCTTTCGTGTTTAAAATTTAAATTTTATAAAAGGTAAAATAAGGGTATTTTAGAATTTTAGTTGATGAATTAAGTGATTTGATGGTTTAAATGATAAGTGATGTGATTGAGGGTTTTTTGGAGGGAAAAAAACAAATAACCACACATCAAGAGAGCTCTTAAACAGCTCTTCCATAACAAACATAGAGTAAGTCATATTTAAGTGGAGTATAGATAATTATCTTCCTAGTTATGCAAATACATTTAAACATAGTCCTAATATAGTATTCAGATATGTACCATTACTAACAGCATATTCTATGCTCACCATCAAGTTGGGTTTATATAACCTCAACTTGCAATTTAGCTCTAGCTCTTCAAATCTTTATTAGGATGTGTACATTATGTTGATTTGTTGGGACATATAGGATTGAGATCTTGCACTCAATCTTCTCATGATGAGATGCCTATCAATATGAAAGTGTTTTGTTCTGTCATGATGCACCAGATTTTTTACCTTACTAATAGTTGATTGATTGTTAAAGAATATTTGGGTTAGACCCTCTTTTTGGAATCTCTAATTCTTCCAATAGCTTTTGTATTCATAGCCTTTTACATATTCCCAGTGCTAAGACTCTTAGTTCAGATTCTGATTCTACACTGCTTTGAAAAACCAATTCTTTCTTTTTTCTCTTCCAAGTACTAGGTTGCCTCATATATAATTACTCCACTTTACTAGGAAGATAATTATCTTCCTTAGTTATCTGAATAAATTTAAACATAGTCCTAAATTAACTGTATTCAATATCTATGTTCTAACAGAATATTCAACAACTTGTATATAGCATTATGCCCCGTAATTCTTCTTCATGTATCACTTCCCTAGTAGAACATGGATTTGAAGTATTTGCCACCTATAGCTATACAATTGTAAAGAAGGGAAGAAACTGGAAAAGAAAATCAATTTATTTCACCCCTTGGAACTTAAAGGAAATAAAATATACTAACAAGACAAGAGAAGTTAAGACAAGTGATATACTGTTAAAGGATCAATTGATATCATACCTAGGCAATGAAGCATGCTGCCTCTGAAGTAGAGACCTCCTATCACCTTTACCATTATGCTCTTCAAGGTGAACAAATTGTCTTTTGAACCGGTCAACACCACTACAAAAACAAGAAGCAATTTTGATATGTTACTCTCATAATTGGTTGTACATATTTATACAAATTTAGTTGATTTGCCTCATTGAAGATTAATTAGAATCTCAAAAATATCTCAACTAACTTATTCTAATATATCTAGAAATAAATTAGAGAACAAAATAAAAATAGTTATAAACATCGTTTGACTATTTCCACAAACTACAAAGAATACATCATGGAATTGAAATGAATATACATGTTTCTCTTCTAAACAAGAAAAATGAACAAAAATAATACTATTAGAAGAGTAGATCGCAAGGACGAATGGAGTGTGATAGAATGTTGTAGAATCAAGAATTCAAGGTATTTTATTCCTAGTATTTCAAGTTCTCCCGACTTCAAGCATGATAGATTGTTGTAGAGTCAATTCAGTGTTCCTCATCCTGCACAAACTCAACGACTCCACTGTGCAATATTTTTTACATCGACCCAATGTTCGATGATTGTCTACAAAACCACTCTTTTTGAGTTGAATCAAAATCTTCAGAGCATTCTTGTTCAGACTGGAACTTACCGCGCCTAGTTTGACGGGAGTAGAATTATCAAACTTGGCTCTCTCCAAGAACCCTTTGCCTTCCCAAAAAAATGTATATTTATGTTTATCTAGGTAGTTGTTTTATCATTAATTATTGTCTAGTTCTACATTGAAATAGTTTAATCAATTACAAATATATGAAATTGCATTTCTCTATAATAGCAGTGTTACTATTGGTGGAGGGTTCCAATACAAATCAACTAATATATTTACTTTTACTTTTTTAGCCCAACCAAACAGAACCTAACAAAAATTCTAACAGATACCTAGGGTTGATTTTGTAGGTAAAGGAAGTTAAATGTTGACTACTTTGGCATAGACTTTCTTTTGGCTGAATGACAAGTACATAAAGTTAACTGAAGAAATAAAGATATTACTGCTTGATCAATGACATTTTAAAATTGACTGGACTTTTTTTTGCCACTAATGCAATCATCTAATCCAAAGAAACAAAGGCCATGGGACATGACTGATATAAGCATAGTAGGTGAAAGTCATGAAATAATCAATCCCTGGTTTCTGACAAAGAGGTTCCTTTGTAGGTAGGCACTAATTCATAGCAAAAATAAATTAATTGATGTACTAGCCATTGTTAGCAATATTGATGAACCAAATCATAGCACTAGCCAACTTACAGTGACCAAAGAGAAATTCACGCATTGATGACAATTATTTCATGCCTTTCTCACCTTGGATACATGAAGCTTGTAGGTTCAGCACCACAAAGAAACTCCTGCAGCATCTGAGGATGGTACTCCAGAATCTGTCAATTCAAGGAAAATAAGGTGAAGGATTCAATAGAAGTAACTGCAAGATGAAAGTAGACAAGGATCACATGTAAGGCCCCATACCTCTCGATAGATTAACTCCCTGACATCATCCTTAGTTATCTTTCTCCTTTCAAACTCAAACTCAAGTTTTGAAATGGGTTGGGGAGCTGCTGGTTCTCGGTCCACATTTGCCAAACCATGAAAGTAAGGATCAGCTAATGCCTGAAATAGAATGGCGTTGAACAAATATTGTTAGAAAACTATGGTCATAGTATAGAACAGAACTTGAGACCAAAGAAAGGTGTTATAGGTTCGGTTCCCACTACGAATGCTTTGCTAGAAGTGGGGCATGGCTGTGGAGGGTCGTGCTAGCAAAAGTTAGGTGATAAAAATATAGTCCTAAATACTACCTCTTCTGCAGTGGGTCTATCTTTAGGATCAAATGCAAGTATGCGCTCAAGAAGACGTAGAGCTAAAGGATCTGCATGAGGGAACTTCTGTGAGAATGGAACCCGCTGTTTCTTGCGCATGTTATTCAAATACCTTCTTGCCTTTTCATTCCTAATCTGTCATTGATAAAAAGGTAAAGCTTTTGAAAAAATAAAGAAAGGAAATTGAATTGAATAATTAGAAGTAGATCATTTATACATACAAATATAATTTAGACTTAGCAAAAAAAAAAGTAGAATTTTGACAGTTATGTAGTGGAGAAAGAAAAACTAACCCTAGCTATGGATTCAGGAGGAGGAGTGCCAAGTAAGTCAGTCATGAGATCCAACTGATGCACCACATTTTTGCCAGGAAACAGTGGTTTTCCTGAAAGAATTTCTGCAAATATGCATCCCATGCTCCATATGTCTACTGCTGGTGTGTACTAAAAAAAGGAAAAAGAGAATGTTGAGATGAAGCCTCTTCGAAATTAAATTATCCCTTTCTTATTCTGATTTTGTAGAACCTCCACTAAACTAAAAATTCTATAACTTGTGGAAATTTCACAATGAGCTTTTAATTAACCTAAGGAATATCTCCAAAAAATTTCTATAAGATAGTGTTATAAATTCAGAAACAGACGAACCCACAAAAGTAACAAATAACTAATAACTGTAGTGCAAACTTACTTTAGAAAAGAAGGATCCACAAAGTTCAGGAGCACGATACCACCTAGTAGCAACATAGTCCTTCGGTGTGAACAAAAATAAATCAAATGCACATTATCGATTAGTTAAATGTCTGTAAACCAGGAATAGGGGATAAGAAGTTTGCAATATCAACATAGAAACATACAGTCCAAAAAATGGTTGATGGCGCCTCATCAAAGGAAACACGAGCAAGCCCAAAATCACAAATTTTAAGGTTGCAATCCGCATTAGCAAGAATATTCTTAGGTTTTAGGTCTCGATGAAAGACATTGGCTGAAAAGAAAATCATTATTAATGATCATACACATGGAATGAATAATATAGAATCCGTAAAAACCACAAGTACATACCAGTATGTATGTACTTTAAGCCACGGAGAAGCTGGTACAAGAAAAACTGATAATGTTCCGGAGTAAGATCATCATTTGCCTTTATCACTTGATGGAGATCAGATTCCATCAACTCAAAAACAACATATATATCTCTAAATTCCCTTCTGGAAGGAGGCAGCATAATATGCTTTATTTCTACAATATCTGGGTGATGCAGCAATCTAAGGAGCTTTATTTCTCTTAGAATCCTTGTTGCATCAGAAACATGCTCAAAGACATCATTTATCTTCTTAATTGCGACCCTCTCTCCAGTGTGAGTATCAATGGCAGCCCCAACGATGCCATAACTTCCTTTCCCCACAACTTCCTGAACTTGATATCTACTTGCTTCACCATACTCGGTGAAAAATTCTTTCTCCAAATTATTCTACACAAATAAATAACTAATTAGTAAAAAGATATATTTTAAATTAGTTTTTTTAAGGCAAAATGTAAATCCCATGTCATTATTATTATATTCAAGGACTGTGTAGTACTTGTATGGCTTCGATTATTCTCTGAGCCCGAGATATATATTCTTATGTATTCAACATATGTGATTTCAAAAGATCATATTCAACCACAAGCTTCTATTAATAAGAAAAACCAGATAATTAAACTCTATAACTATACCCATCTGCACCCAATTACTTCTACTGCAAATTTATACACCAGACAAAGTCTAAAGGAAAATAAGGAAGGATCAAATCCATTCTTAGAGGCATCACTTGCTTAAGGGTAGCCTCTCCATGTCATGTGGATAACACAAAGTGACTAGAAAGCTTTTACAACCTTCCAACAATAGACAATAGTAAACTAAATAAATTGTTTATACTCATCTCATTGTAACTTTTCTCACAGAAGACGCCTTTACAATCAAGAAGAGTTGTAAAGGGGAACATCTAAGTACCTAGAAAGAAAAAGTTCTAATTAAGTGGAGTTTGTAATATGGAAAGAGTATATGCTCCTCCTCTTAAGACCAAATACTTTCATTTTCCTCTTAAAACAAACAGGAAAGAAGTTCCTTTTTATTGAGCAAGTTATTCAAAAGTGCAGTAATTTTTTCTATTTGCGTGGAACAGTGCAGTCAATTAGTTCCTGCAAATGATTGTTGAAAGTACAAAAGAATTCATTGTAGAAAGTAGAAAAGAATTCTTAGACAGCAACTTTAGGCATGATCGCATCTTATCACTATAATATGAATTTTAAGTTGACCATGTTAACTCAATAAATGATGAAAAATTCTTCCCCAAATTAGGCAAAATCAACCCAAACAAATATAAAGAAAATTATTTAATCATTTTCTTTTACTTTCTTCATGATCTGTCTTACTATTTTCGATCCAAATTGTGCACCTTAGTTACAAAATAATTAGATAATAAAGAAACTAGCCAATAGAGAGATTAGAACTTCAATTAGAACTGTATTAAGAAAAGTCAAAAAAATATATTGGGGATCATGAAATGCCATGGATAAGGATAGCTCAAACAAACAAGTAACACCTACTAATTGAATGGTAATGAAGAAATCTAAATAAATAGATAAATCTGGAGACCTTTTTGTGAGGATCCATGAGAATAGGAGGAAAATCGGCGCGTTTTGGGACTTTGACAGGCTTCAAGTCGGAGAGATCAAAATCATCTGTAATCTCAAGATCATTTTCTTCGTGGCGATTGATTTCACTAGATTGAGCGAGAAAATCGCCGTTCTTATCGGTCAGATTGCTACTCTTATCACCTAAATCTGTCGATTGCGAAGTTGACGATCGACGATGAAACAAACGACGAAATCCATCCACGAATGTTCCACTCCCCATTAAGTAAACATATAAGCGCCTCCAACGCTGAACTACGGTTACAATAGATTAAGCAATGAACTAGAGCTGACCACAAGTAACTGCAGTGCACGCATTCTCTCTCTATATAATATATCTTTACATATAATATATATTATTACATATAATATATATTATCTCTTTCTATAATTTTGTTAAGACTAGTTGTCTCTTTCTTTCCCTTCAATTATTGTTTGTACACAAAATGTCTTTGTTACATTTTAAGTATTAAAAAATCATTTGATAAATTTAACATTAGAATTTAATTTTTCTTTTAAAGGAAATTTAAAATAACGGGACATTTAAAAATATTTATAATATAAAAAATGACTTAATCATTCTTAAAATAAAAAAAATATTTATATATAATATATTATAATATAATATTAATTTTTTTTTTAAATAGTCCTCCAAAAATCAAATATATATATATATATATATAATAATATTTAATTTGAATTTGTTTGTTTTTGTCTTAAACGAGCAGGACGACGAGCAATGATTAATTTATATATATATATATATATATATATTAGGATCGGGGTCGCTCTTGGAGGACCGGGGTGTTCCGGTTTTTGGAGGGGTTGACCGCTTACACAACACAATACACGCTCTAATTGGTGATAGTCCGGTTAAAGACTACAACCGTTCTCAACACTACGCAAACTGTCACAGACTCTTGAACTGGGTTCAAGGGCGGAAATGTCTGTTTCAGTTTGAAGCAACGCACACGACTTGGATGGGGTTTATGAGGAGTCGGTTTAAGGAGTATGTATATACCGATTTTGATTATAGGAGTAGGATTATATTTCGGTTAATGTATTTCGGTTTTAGAGTAAATAAGCAGGAAATAAGCAAAAGACACGAGACAAGATTTTTTATGGATGTTCGGAGCAAACCCTCCTACGTCACCCCTTCTTCTTAGATTATGAGAAGGATCTCCACTAACTTTCAAAGTTACAACACTTACAATGCCGGTCGAGTCTAACTCGCTACTCGCCGGTTACACCAATTCACTCTTGATGTAATACAATAATACATCATAATAAAGTTTTCGGTAAATGAAACAATAGTTTAGGATCGCGCGTGAGATTTCTTTCTCTCTTAAGATATTTTAGAAGCGTAATAAATGAAGTCGCTTCGTCTTCCTTTTATAGTGAATGAGATCCCAACGGTCATCTTCTTCTCTCACCGTGGGATTGGTCAGTTTGAAACCACGCCGGTTCAGAGATGTTGCGTGCACGTTTCAACTTCTTGACACTTGGCATGCATGCATATACCGGTCAGGTATTAATGACGCAACCATCTTGCAGTTTTGAACACGTGTCAGACATGCATCTTTCGGCTGTCTAAGTCGGATCTTCGGATCAGCAGATCATCATTGTCTTTATCGCATGCTTTCTGATCCGGATCTTATCTTCTTATATTTTCCCAAGAAACATCTATTTCGTCATATTACGTCATCTTTGTAATTCTGAGTTTCCGGTTGACTCTTTCGTAATGTGGTCCGGCTGGAGTATAATCTTTTCTTTGCTAGCCGGTCTGTCAATGATGTTAAGGTCGGTTCCTCTTGATCATGACTTGATCATCTAGAGCCGGATTGCTTTGATGTATTCTTCAGCCGGTTTATGCAGTCTCCAGCCGGTTTATACGACTCGGTTTGTTCCTGCACATGAGAGTTAGTAGTAGTTTAGTTTTCTGGCCGCTTCAAAAATTAACTTACTTAATTTTTCTATCAATTTCTCCCTTTTTGATTATTTAGAATAAATATTCAAAAATCGTAATGTGTGGCCGGTTTGAAAATTAACTTACTTAATTTTTTTTATCAATATATATATATATATGAGTAATTAAGACTTGGGTCGGATTGTGTGTTGATCACCCGCTCATAAACTTAAAACGGTTAAAAATAAAATTAAAAATATTATAAGTATGTTTTGAACTTACAACCTAACAAGACAATCATTTAACCAACTAAACTAATAATATTTTATATTTTAAATTTAACACCAAATTTGATGAATGTGGAACATTCTTAACAATATAAGTTCAACTTTTTAACTAATTAATATATATATATATATAATGCTTAATTTGAATTTGCTTGGTTTTCTAGGTCGAGAGTTATGACTAATTTGGATATATATGTGAGAGTAAATGAATACATAGGTTAGATCGTGAGTTGATCACCTTCTAATTTTAACGGAGAGATGTTCGCCGCCCATAAACTTAAAACGGTTAAAAATAAAGTTAAAAATGATATATGAATGTTTCAAACTTACAACATAACAAAAAAAGTACAATCATTTAACCAAGTATGAATATGTTGTTTGCCGAGGGATAATAGGCCAGTAACAATTGAGAGTGGTTAAAAAATATGAATCAAATATTTGATTGACCAAAGTGTAAGGTCACGAGTTTAAATGTCGATTGAGATTGGTGGTTTGTTTTCTTAGGGATAAGAGACATGTGAAAGTGTGATTGGGATGTGCTTTGTCGAGAGATAAAATGTCAGTAACAAATGATCGTAATGTCATGATATTAGAGGTCGATTGAGATTGGTGGTTGGTTTGCTGAAGGATAAGAGGCGTGTGAAACTATGTTTTGTGTGGTTGGTTTTCCGAAGAGTAAGAGGCATTTTAAAATATGATTGAGATTGGTGATTGGTTTGTCGAGTGATAAGAGGCGTGTGAAAAATATGATTGGAATTGGTGGTTGATTTATCGACAAATAAGAGGCGTGTAAAAGTGTGATTCAGATTGATGGTTAGTTTGTTGATGGATAAGAGACTTGTGAAAGTGTGATTAAGATTTGGTTTTTCAAAGGATAAAATACTAGTAATAAATGATTGTGAGGTGACGAGATTGGAGGTCAATTGAGATTTGTAGTTGATTTGTCGAGGGATAAGAGATATGTGAAATTGTGATTAAGATTGGTGTTTGGGTTGCCGAGGAAAAAGAGTCGTGTGAAAGTGTGATTTGAATTCGTAGTTGGTTTGTCGAGGAATAAAAGGCCGGTAACATTAGGATTGGTGGTTGGTTTGCCAAGAGATAAAAATGTCGGTAACAAAGAATCGTAAAGTCTCGAAATTAGAGGTCGATTGAGATTGATGGTTAGTTTGCCGAGAGATTAGAGTAATGTAAGTGTGAAAGTGTTGTTAGAATTAAACCAATTTCATTAATTAATGGAAATGATATTTGGGCAAATAAAATTCAAACCAAATTTAAATGTGAATTAATGGTGAAATTTAATTCCAATGAAATTCTCATTAAATTCATGTGAATTAATTGTGAAATTTAATCCAAATGAATTTCACACCAAATTCAAATGTGAATTAATTGTGAAATTTAATCCAAATGAAATTCACACTAAATTCAAATTTGAATTAAGGTGAAATTAATCCAAATGAAATTCACACCAAATTCAATGTGAATTAAGGTGAAATTTATTCCAAATGAAAATGAATTTGTTAATTTTTACAATTAATATTAATGCCTTGAATGAGGCCATTAAAAAATGTTGTTAAATATTTATTGATGGATGTAACTTGGAGAAATAATGAAAAGGAAAGCAATGATAACCATTGAATGAATGGATGATGGATTAGTGCCTTTCGGATTAAAGAATTGATTAATGGTTTTAGAGTTTAATTTTCAACTATAAATATCTCTTCACCTTGTATTCCTTTCCACACATGATTTTATCATTTCTCACTCTAAATTCTAAAAGTCTTTCCTTATCATTGTGAGTGTTCTTCGAGTTTCTTGACTCGACAAGTTTTGTACAAAACCCGATGATTGTGATTTAGGTACTTTTGTTTAGTTTGTTGTTGTAGTATTTTTTCTGTGATAAATCATTCCAGATTCTATTGTACCATGGGAAGCAACTACCGACGAAACTCTACAGCATAAACGGGAGACAGTGAAACTATTTCAAGGAAATTGTGATTTCATAGGCCTTAGAGAAAACGAAAAGACTTTTCTTCATCTCATTAAATAATCTATTATATCTATTCTATTATCATTATATTGTATTCATATAATATTTACGTGTAATTGTTACGAGATAAGATTTACAAACAAGTGTGAGGTTACGATATGAAAGGTCGATTATGATTGATAATTTGTTTACTAATAAATAAGAGACCAGTAACAATGGATTTTGTGGTTAGTTTGTCGAGGGATAATAAGTCGATTCAGGTCATTGGTTGTTTTTTCCGAGAGATAAGAGTGGTGTGTGAAAGTGTGATTGAGAATGATGGTTGGTTTGCTGAGAGATAAGAGACGTGTGAAAGTGTTTTTTATAGTTAGAAATATTTTTAGCTTATTTGTTGAGTCTAGTCAAATTGATTAAAATGAACTTAGGAAATAAGTTTATTTAAAACAACAATATTTTGATGATGGACTGATATTATTTTGATGATGTGCGGGTTAATCAAAATAAAATTTAGTTATGCACATGCAAAACTGAAGAGCTTAATTTAATGTTGCAAACAAATAAGACTAATATGTGAAACTGTCTCTTCACAGGAACATCTCAAAGAAACGCAAGCAAATGTCTTGGAAAATAGACGTCTCAAGTCATGAGTGCACGAGTAGACGTCGTCTAACTCTTTTAGACGTGGTCTAAGGAGTGCGCGAGTAGACGTCATCTAACTACTTTAGACGTGGTCTAAGGAGTGCGCGAGTAAACGTCGTCTAATTACTTTAGACGTGGTCTGAGTAATGCACGAGTAAACGTTTTCTAACTCCTTTAGACGTGGTCTAAGGAGTGCGCGAGTAGACGTTGTCTAACTCCTTTAGATATGGTCTAAGGAGTGCGCGAGTAGACGTCGTCTAACTCCCTTAGACGTGGTCTAAGGAGTGTGTGAGTAGACATCGTCTAACTCCTTTAGACGTGGTCTAAAGAGTGCGCGAGTAAACGTCGTCTAACTCCCTTAGACGCAGTCTAAAGAAGAAGCGTTGTTAGACGTCGTTCGACCTCATCAGACATCTGAAGGAGCGTCTAACTACGTACTCACTCAGCTCATCTACAATTCTCGTTATCAGTTGTCTAACAAGCCATATGATCTCAACAAATGAGCAACTTCCATGTATGCCAATATTCAAATTGCTCACGATGTGTTTCAAATTTCAGTACAACACTGAAAACATTTGGCGCATGACCTGTTCAGTACGGCCACGATCCCAACGATAATATCCTTGTTGTACATTCTTGTACTATTGGCGGCCATCCAACGGACACATGACACGTGTCCAAGTAAAAGATTCGACCGCTGGCCTACTTCAAGTATAAATTGCTACTCAAGGACAACAGATGAACAACTTCACATACCGATGTCACAAGTTGCTTAAGTTCTCTCTTTCTGATTATCCAATCTCTCTCAAACTTAAGCACGAATTACCCACCGTCTGTCTGTGTAATTATTCTGTAATTCATTCAATGTTCTTTCTGTGTGAAACTTCAATGTTGTAAGTTGAACAGGGGTTGCTCTGTTCAACAAAGAGTTAGCTAGAAGTTCAGAAGTAGGCAATTGTCAAGTCCTGTAATTTCTAATTGGGTTTGTGTAGTGTGTTCTATACCAATCAAAATCTTCTAGTGAATTTCCTTCTTGTTGAGGAAGAAGGGGTGACGTAGGAGTTTTATCTCCGAACATCCATAAAACTCCCTGTGTTATTTACTTTCTGTCATTTGCATTCATCTGTCTAACGCTTCAAATCCAACAAACTATTCTGCACTTGAACTTGTTAAAGAGTTTGTGAAGAATATAAACATATTTTAACTTCTAACAGAGTTAAAATCAAATCGAACTTTGAAAGATGTTAACAATAGTTAGACCCCTGTATCTATTGTCGACACCAATCTTAACAAGTGATATCAGAGCCAAGTTTTCTATTTTTAAGCATCATCAGATTTCTGAATCATATTTATGACTGTCACCAATAAGGTTCCTATGTTTTCTAAGGAAAACTACAACAGTTGGAAGGTGAGAGTGCAAGCTCATCTATCTGTCATAGATGATGACATGTGGTATGTCATCAACGATGGTCCGATGAAGATAATGAAGGTTAGTTCCACTCTTAACCCCGATGGTACTCCTATAATGAAGGAGAAACTGAGATCTGAGTGGACCAGTGAAGAGAAGAGGAAGAAAAACCTCGACAACATGGAAAAAGACATTCTTTATAAGACATTGGACGATAACATGTTCAATAAGATCATCACATGCCCCACTACCGAAGAAATTTGGGAGAGGCTAACTCAACTTTGTGAGGACAATGAGCAAACCAAAGAAAACAATCTTATAGTTGTCACACAGTAATTCGATAACATCAAGATGCATCTTGGAGAGACGATAACTGAATTCGATGAGAGATTTAGTAAGATTATCACTACTCTCTCCACTTTGGGCAAGACTTACAGCAACAGAGAGGTTGTGATCAAAGACATGCGTGCTCTGCCCAAAGAGTGGGATATTAAGACGATGTCCATGAGGGAGTCTAAAGACCTCAACAAGAAGGAGCTCTATGATTTTCTAGCCGATCTGAAGGCCTACGAGTTTGAAATAAACTTTAAGAACGAATAGGAGCCTTCCACGTCTACCATCTCTACCAAGGCACTAGTGACTACTTAGGAATCACCTGCTGCCACTGTTGTGAAGACTGTTGCCGAGCAGATCAGCAGCGACGCCATGGCTCTTTTTGTGAAGAAAATCGGCAAATTCATGAAGAGGAGCAATCCTAACTCAAGCTCTACAAATAATAACGATAATGATAAGAGTAATTATAAGGCTAACTTGAAGTGTTTTAACTGTGATAAATTAGGACACTTCAAGGCGGAATGTAGGAAGCCAAAACGTGATATCAAGAGAAAGGATGAGAAGAAGAACAAGAAAGAGTTGAAGACTCTCATGGCTGCTGATAGCAAAGTCAAGTGGGACCAAAGCGACTCAGATGATTCATCATCCAGCGACAGCGATGATGAAGATGTTACCTGCTTCATGGCAGGGAAAAAATCTGAGGTATTTGAATTCTCCTCTAGAGAGTTTATAAGAGATGACTTAACTGCTGCACTTAATGACATGGTCATTGAGTACAAGAAGTTATCAGATTCTCTCAATGAGATAATATTTAAAAATAAAACTATTAACATCTCTTCATCTTAAATTTCTGAACCAAAAGATTTTGAAAACAAAACGAATGAGCTCTCAACTGAGAATGAGAAGCTCAAGAAAAATGTTCAAACTCTTTCTTATGAAAACCAACGTTTGACATATGTGGTCAGCTCTTGCACGAGGTCTGGAGATGAAGTTAGACAACAGATTAGTCTGCTGAGGCCTTCCGAATGCAAATCCGGTTTAGGATTTGACAATGCCAGCCTAGACAAGTCTTGTAAAAAGTTAAACCCGGTGAAATACAAGATTAAGCCAATAAGCGTTGTCAAGGGTAGTTTAATTGATAAAGGGACTAATCCAAGCTGTGAGGACTTAACATTAAAGGATGAGATTATTTAAGTAAAGCCAACTGAAAGCTAGATGAAACCTAAGAAGAGGGCAGCCAGCAAGTCTAGAAAACCAAAATCCGACAAAAAGTTTAGGAGTTTTAGACAAAAATCATCCTTTAAGGTTAATGGAACAATTGCTAGCAGGAAGACGTCTGTTAAGCCTAAATCATACGCACTCCTCATAACACAACATAGGAAATTCATCAAGATAATTCAAATATGGATTCTCAAGGGACTGATTAACCGAGTACTCAATTGAATGTGGTACCAAAAACTATAAATATGTTTATTTATAGGTACAATAAGTTAGATACTTGGAAGAATCTGCCTGGTATCTGGACAATGGCTGCTCCAAACACATGACATGTGATAGACGGCTTCTAACTGAAATAACGAAGTGCAATAGGCCTAAGAACACTTTTGGCGATTACAACAAGGGTAAGACCATGGGTAAGAGTAAGATTATCCATGGTAATCTCAACATCAATGACGTGCTACTTGTTGAGAACCTATGTTATAACCTGATTAGTATAAGCCTATTGTATAACAATGGATTTACTGTTGATTTTCAAACTCATGCATGTTTAGTTAAGGATCAGTAGGGTAAAATCCTACTGACCAGAAGCAGAGTAGGAAACTCTTACAAAATGAACTAGAAAAATAAGATATTTAATCTCGTATGCATGATAGCCAAAAACGATAAAAAATGGCTATGGCACAAGAGATTAAATCATCTTAATTTTAAAACTATTAACAACATTTGTTCACATTATTTAATTTCTACTTTACCTAAGTTGAAGTTTTCAAAAGACAAGGTCTGTCCTGCTTGCTAGTTGGGCAAACAAGTCAGATCAACTTTTAAGAGTAAAGGGAAATCTCAATCCAACCGAGGCCTAGAACTATTGCATATGAACCTTTTCGGTCCAATTCCAATAAAAAGCTTGGGAGGAATGAGCTTCACTCTAGTCATATTTGATGATTTTTCAAGATTTACATGGATTATATTTCTAACTTATAAGTATCAGACTTCTGAGAATTTGATAAAGATTCTTAGATGACTTCAAAATAAAAAATCTTTAAGTATTATTAAAATTAGAAGTGACCGGGGAACCGAGTTCACCAACAGACGTATATTTTCTTACCTCGAGGAGTCTGGTATTAGACACGAGTTGTCTAGTGCTAGAACTCCACAACAAAATGGTGTTGCTGAGAGGAGAGTAAGAAACACTGAAGGAAGTAGCGAGATCTATGCTAGCCGACTCAGGTGTTTCTCAGAAGCTATGGGTAAAAGCCATAAACACAAGGAGAATCCTAAGGAAAAGTATTTTCCTTTTTTTCCTACCGAGCTAAAACAATATGTTGATCTCTCTAGTAAACTAAAGTTATCGTTTTCTAACTATTTTGATTCAATTTTTTTTTAGAAAAAAAAAGGAAGATTTAGTTACGATTAGAAATCCACTTTTCTTTATCCATGGATTCTTTATTCATACTTAATTCAATTGGAATTTTTAATACAATTTGAATATTCTGTTTCGCAATTTCATAATCCAATTTTTAATTTACTTGCTATACACAAAATTGGTCAATGATTAATAAACGCTTCAGCAAAATACCTTATGAACTCTTTTATGAAAGAATTCCTAAAGTTTCATATTTTCGAATTTTTGGGTGTAAGTGTTTTATTCATAACAATGGGAAAAATCATTTAACTACTTTTGATGTTGATGTAGATGCTGGAATTATGTTAGGCTATTCTTCAGTTAGTAAAGATTATAAAGTTTATAATAATAGAACTCTAACTATTGAAGAATCCTATCATGTTGTTTGTGATGAATCTGTTGAAAATAATTCTAACGAATTCATTGAAATTGCTAACAGATTAGAAGCAACTAGTCTTGAATTTGTTAGTTATGATGAAGCTCCGATCAATATAATTTACTCATCTGATCAGATGGCTGATCCGGTTGAGAGTCAACCAGACGTCTAAACTACAAGTCAGCAGACGACTGATAGTTCAAACATCGCGGGGCCGTCTGACCAGACGTTTGATCATTTAGGACTAAGCTTCAAATGAACAGAAATCATCCACTTGAATTGATAATTGGTAATCCTAATGCTCCTCTTAGGACCCAACATCAATTATTGGATGAAATGGCAAACTCCGCCTTTTTTCTTAAATTGAGCCAAAGAAGATCAATGAAGCACTACTTGATCCAAATTGGATCAATGCCATGCAAGAGGAGTTGAATCAATTTGAAAGAAATAAAGTGTTCCATTTGACTCCAAGATCGACTGATCAATCAGTTATTGGAACTAGACGGGTTTTTCGAAACAAGCTTAGTGAAGATGACTTGGTTGTAAGAAACAAAACTCGATTGATAGCTCAAAGTTATAGACATGAGGAGGGAATTGACTTTAAGGAGTCATTCGCCCCTATTGCTAGATTTAAAGCAATAAAAATCTTCCTAGATTATGCATCTTTTAAGAATTTTAAAGTTTATCAAATGTATGTGAAAAGTATATTTTTAAATGGAATTTTAAATGAGGATGTATGTTGAACAACCGCCTGGATTTCAAGATCACTCCTTACCAAATCATATTTTTTAAATTTGACAAAGATTTATATGGTCTTAAACAAGCTCTTAGAGCTTGGTGTGATACTTTAACAAAGTTTTTATTTGATCATGATTTTATAATTGGCACAGTAGACAAAACTCTTTTTAGATTTGTTAAAGATTCTCACAGTTTGCTTGTTCAAGTATATGTTGATGATATTATATTTAGGTAAACTAATCCCAAATTATGTGAGAAATCTCTAAGTTGATATAGAAAAAATTAGAGATGAGTATGATGGGAGAATTGAATTTCATTTTTGGTCTTCAAGTTCGTCAACTTAAAGATGACATATTCATCAACCAGGCCAAGTACACCAGGGAGATGCTAAAGAAATTTGGAATGGAAAGTTGCTTAGCTACAACTACTCCAATGAACTCTTATAACAAGCTCGACAAGGATGAATATGGCCAGAGTGTCGACATAACTGCTTATAAAGGGATTATTGATTCTCTTCTCTACCTAATTGCTAACCGGCTAGACATCATGTTTGCCGTTGGCATCTGCAGAAGATTTCAAGCTAACCTTAAATAGTCTCATTATGTTGTTGCTAAGCGTATTTTGAAGTATTTAAAGTGCACTCAAAATGTGGGACTATGGTATCCGAAGGATTCCAGTTTGAATTTAATTAGCTATTCTGATATAGACTATGTAGGTTGCAAGATTGATCAAGAGAGCACTAGTGGGACTTACTAGTTCCTTGGCGATCGTCTAATTTCTTGGTTCAACAAGAAGTACACGTTTGTCGCCACGTCTACAACAGAGGTTGAGTACTTTGTTGCAGGCAGTTGCTATTCTCAACTCTTATGGGTTCAACAACAACGGAGGGATTATGGTATTGAGGTGGACGAGTCACCTATTTTTAGCGACAACACTAGTGCCATAACAATTACATACAACCTGGTGTTGCACTCTCGGACGAAGTATATCTACATTCGACACTATTTCTTCAGGGAGCATGTCACTCAAAAGCATATTCGTCTAGAATATGTCCCAACGGATCAGTAAGTGGCAGATGTGTTCACAAAGCCACTCCCCGAGACTATGTTTTCTTACTTTAGAAATATTTTTGGTCTTGTAGATCTAAATTAATTTTTATTTAATTAATCATGCACAAATTGAGTTGGAAATTTGTTGATTAAGTGGTTCGACAGACGTGTATAGACGAATGTCTCAATTGGACAGATTAGATCAATTGTCTAAAGAAACTATGTATTTAGACGAGTTGTGTTTAAGAAACGTGCATATAAGCGTTGTTAGACGTGTAAATGTGAGGAAGACGTCTAAAGCGTCTGTAGACGTGCGCGATCAGACGTCGTCTAGACTTATGCTAAGCGTCTCTAGACATGCGTGATTAGACGAACTTTAGACTTATGCTAAGCGTCTGTAGACGTGCGTGATCAGACAACGTCCAAACTTATGCTAAGCGTCGGTAGACGTGCGTGATCAGACGACGTCCAGACTTATGATAAGCGTCTGTAGACGTGCATGATCAGACGATGTCCAGACTTATGCTAAGTGTCTATAGACATGCGTGATCAGACGACGTCTAGACTTATGCTAAGCATCTGTAGACGTACGTGATTAGATGACTTCAAGACTTATGCTAAGTGTCTGTAGACGTGCGTGATCAGATGCCTTCCGAACATACATCTACCCAACTTAGACGTAAGGCATGCAGATAACATAGACGACGTCTAACTATGTGTGTCTTTAGACGACTCATCTTCGGACGAGTGGGACAGTTGTTCAACGTTTTATGAGTTGTCTATGTACTTTTCCCACCCAGAAATTGACCAGTCATATTTCTAATTTTGAATAACTTGAAGACACGTGTCTCTCAATGTTAAAAATATGATTAATATTAATGACGGTTAATTACTTCACGCTTTTCTATCAATGATGGATTTTATGATATTTTGAAATGACGTCTTTTAATTATGTGTTTCTTGGGAAAACACTTTCATGAAAAATGATGTCTTACATTAATGATGACTTTTATGACTGTGTGTTAGTTATACTCTATAAAGCGTAACTAATACATCCAAAGAAATTCATTCTCCTCTTTGTGATTTTGAATACGTGTTCTCTCTCTCTAGAAAACTCTTAAGATTCTTAGATGTTTAAAATCCTAAGTGTTCTTCTTCATCTACTTAAAATCTAAAATGTAGAAATGACCTTCATTGTTTTCAACATTTTGCAAGTAAACTTTGAGTCCGTCCTATCTTTGACGCTTCCGAAAATGGTTACAATGTTCTAAACCCTTGAGGCTTCCAGCCTGAGGAAGTTTCTCGGGGGATCTTTCATCATTCACGAACTGGAGGTTCATGAGTTCTTTGCATTTACAAAGATAGTCGACATCGTTATCTAAGCAACGATAAATGGAGCGGAAATCTCCTTTTCATAAGAAGTTTTTGCTCAATTTTTGAGCTTCCATCGGAGGGGTTGACATAGTTTACCACCTCTCTAGATGATATCATGTCTGAGATGAAGAGAGTCTTCTCAGATACCTCCTTTCCTGTTGAATCTCACGGGAAAAAGACGTCCTTAAAAACTGAGTTTTCTCTTCTCAATGACATCGTTTCTAAATCTCTCCTAGCAAAAAGTAGCCAATAATATATATTTCAAAGAACGTATTGAAATAATGGTGGCTATAACCAAGGGAATAACCATCAACTAGTCAAAAATCATTTTTAACAACCTGGTGAAGTTGATCTCTTCTCCAAGGAAGATATTTGGTTATTCCACTCAGCTCAGCATGTTGTTCGAACATCTCCAGATTAATGTTGGACGTGGGGTCCGCATTAACACCACCAAAGTTATGGACGGTCAAAGGGTCTTTAACTAATTCTTCAAAGTAGGTAGAGCAAGAGAAATTAGAAAAAGTTAGAGGATTCATAGGTCTCTACGGGTAATATTTGCTACTAAGCCTAGTGGGAAAGCTACTGAAATAGATTGATCTTCCCGATGATGTCAAAAAGAGGGTAAAGAATCGACGTGCTATCAAGGGGGAAGATAAAAAAAAGGACTATCATCAAGGGAAGAGAAGGATAGGACATTTTGGGAAAGACCTAACTTTTTGTTTGTTAATGGGAAACTTTTCTTATATATATAGGATTGAACTTTTGTACCCGATCTTCTAACTATGTTTTAACATCATCAAAAAGGGGGAAATTATTGAGTCTAGTCAAATTGATTAAAATGGACTTAAGAAATAAGTTTATTTAAAACAACAATATTTTGATGATGGGTTGACATTATTTTGATGATGTGCGGGTTAATCAAAATAAAACTTAGTTATGCACATGCAAAGTTGAAGAGCTTAATTTAATACTACAAACGAATAAGACTAATATGTGAAACTGTCTCTTTGTAGGAACATCTCAAAGAAACGCAAACAGACTTCTTGGTAAATAGACGTCTCAAGTCATGAGTGCGCGAGTAGACGTCTTCTAACTCCTTT
Organism: Impatiens glandulifera; assembly: GCF_907164915.1. Classification (NCBI taxonomy): domain Eukaryota; kingdom Viridiplantae; phylum Streptophyta; class Magnoliopsida; order Ericales; family Balsaminaceae; genus Impatiens; species Impatiens glandulifera. The sequence goes on along the minus strand of NC_061862.1, from coordinate 123,791,143 downwards.
AGACGTGGTCTAAGGAGTGCACGAGTAAATGTCGTCTAACTCCTTTAGACGTGGTTTAAGGAGTGCACGAGTGGACGTTGTCTAATTACTTCAGACGTGGTCTAAGTAATGCGCGAGTAGACATCGTCTAACTTCTTTAGACGTGGTCTAAGGAGTGCGTGAGAAGACGTCGTCTAACTCCTTTAGACATGGTCTAAAGAGTGCGCAAGTAGACGTCGTCTAACTCCCTTAGACGTGGTCTAAGGAGTGCGCAAGAAGATATCGTCTAACTCCCTTAGACGTGGTCTAAGGAGTGCGCGAGTTGACGTCGTCTAACTCCTTTAAATGTGGTCTAAAGAGTGCGCGAGTAAATTTCATCTAACTCCTTTAGACGCGGTCTAAAGAAGAAGCGTAGATAGACGTCGTCCGACCTTATCAAACGTCTAAAGGAGCATCTTACTACGTACTCACTCAGCTCATCTGCAGTTCTCGTTATCAGCAGTCTAACAAGCTAGTTGATCACAATAAATGAGCAACTTCCACGTACGCCAATATTCAAATTGCTCACGATGTGTTGCACGTTCCAGTACAACACGATCTCTAAGAACATTCAGCGCACTACCTGTTCAGAACGGCCACGATCCTAACATTAATATCCCTGTTATACAATCCTGTTGTATTGGCGGCCGTCCAACGGACACATGACATGTTTACAAGTAAAATGTTTGACCATTGTCCTACTTCAAGTAGAAATTGCTACTAAGAACAACGGACGAACAACTTCACATACCAGTCTCTCACAAGTTGCTTAAGCTCTCTCTTTCTGATTATCCAATCTCCCTTAAGCTTAAGCACGAATTACCCACCGTATGTCTGTGTGATTATTCTATAATTCATTCATTGTTTTTTCTATGTGAAACTTGAGTATTGTAAGTTACACGGAGGTTGTTATGTTCAACAGAGAGTTAGCTAGAAGTTTAGAAGCAGACAGTTGTTAAGTCCTGTGATTTTTAACTAGGTTTGTGTAGTGTATTCTATACCAATCAAAGTCTTTTAGTGAATATCCTTCTCGTTGAGGAAGAAGGGGTGATGTATGAGTTTTATCTCCGAACATCCATAAAAATCCCTATGTTCTTTACTTTCTTCCATTTGTATTCATCTATCCGATGCTTCAAATCCAACAAACTATTTCGCACTTGAACTTGTTCAAGAGTTTGTGAAGAATAAAAACAAATTTTATCTTCTAACAAAGTAAAAATCAAATCGAAGTTTAAAAGCTGTTAATAATAGTCAGACCCCCGTCTCTATTGTCGACACCGATCCTAACATATTAATAAAGAGTAAAATGTTATTTTTGAATTTTATAAAAAGTTCAAAATTTTAATATTTATTAGGTTATAAAATATATATATGCATACATACAATTATAAATAAAAATCATCAATCACAAGTAGTCTAATGGTTAAAGTGATCACCTTCCACACTTGAGACTAGAGTTCAAATCATTGCAATTGAAAATTTGAGTGAAGTATTTGAGAGGATAGTGTGATGTTGGTATATGTGAGTGCAAATTTAAATAAATGATATGTGTTTGAGGGGATAGTATGATATTGGTATATGTGGGGTAAAAATTTGAATACATTATATGTATTTGAGGGGATAGTGTGATGGTGGTATATGTGAGTGCAAATTTGAATGAATTATATGTGTTTGAAAGGATAGTTTGATTGTGATATATGTGGGTTGAATGAATTATATGTATTTGAGAGAATAGTGTGATGATGGTATATATGGGTGAAATTTGAATGAATTATATATGTTTGAGGAGATAGTGTGGTGGTTGTATATGTGGGTACAAATTTTAATGAATTATATATGTTTGAAGAGATATTGTGATTGTGGTGTATGCAAGGGAACATTTGAATTAAGTATATGCGTTTGAAGTGATAGTGTAATGATAGTATATATAAGTGCAAATTTGAATTCACTATATGTGTTTTAGTGATGTTTCATTTTATTGAAAAATTGGTGAGAAAACCTAAGAGTTTGTCTACGGAAGGTGATTTAAGGCCTAAAATTTGTAGATGAAGCGGAAGCGAGAATGTTGGCTTGAGTATCGCAAATATTGGTGAGAAAACCTAAGGGTTCATCTACGAAGGAAATGTCGACTTGAGTAACACAAACATTGGTGATAAAAACTTAAGAGTTCATCCATGGAGGGAATATCGACTTGAGTAAAGTAACATTGGTGAAAATACATAAAGGTTCGTGTTAGGATCTAGGTAGCCGCTGGAGGACCGGGGTTGGACCGGTTAGCAGTTCTCACTCGAAGGGTGGTGGTTAATCCGGTTAGAGATTAACACTGGGGTTTCAATACTACACAACCTGTCACAAACCCTTGAACTAGATTCAAGCGCGGAAGAGGTTTGCTTTCAGGTTGAAGCAGCACACTTGTATAATAGGCAGAACCGGTTTCGGATGATGAAGGTTAAAGAGAGTGGTGGGTCGGTTTCGGTAACCTGGTGATTCGGCTTAGATAAAGTTAAGTAGGTTATAGTGGTACGGATCGGTTAGATAATAGAACCGGTACAAGGTAAATGACAAGACAGATTTTATGGATGTTCGGAGATAAAACTCCTACGTCACCCCTTCCTCTCGAAACCGTGAGAAGGATATTCACTAAGGAATACAAGTACAATCCAATCGAGACTTATTTCCTGCTCGATAATACTCTTACAATTTACACCGAAATTGTAAAACACACACTTTTAATTTAGCACTTAGGCTTTCTAGAACAACACAGTCTTATCACTTGTAGAATAAATGCTCTTAGAATTTCTCACTTGTCTCACTGTATGTCTGTGTCACTTGTGTTTACTCTTCATCAACAGCCCCTTTTATAGGTGAAATATGCCAACAGTCATATTTCACTACCTTGAATTTGATTGGCTGAGCAGGGATGCAGAGGTTCAGTGATTCAGTGATTCAGAGCCTGCGGTCATCTTTTCAGACCTGGCGGTCAACCTCAGACCTGGCAGTCTGTTCTTCCGGTGTGTAAGACAAACCTGCTAGGTTTGTCTTTTACTCAATGTAGGCACTGTCTGTTAGACAGTTGTCTGTACTTGGAAGATCTCCTTTCTGACTTATCCTGAAGTGGAAAGATCCTGTAGGACTGTTTTCTGCAGCCTGCAGACTTTCCTCAGACTTGTATGAATATGGAAGTGTTCAGTCTTTTCCTTTGGTATCATTCTCAACAGATACCCGAATTGTCTTCTTGTACTGGTCGGTCATTTGACTTAACCGGATGGCTTCCGGTACGAGTGATGTAACCGAACTTCTTCCGGTTATTCCTCTGTCTTGTGGCTGATCGGCTGTTTGATGATTCCGGTTTTAAGCTTTGGCCGATCCTTTCTTTGTGCGGTCATGTTCCAAGTATTCTTGGTCGGTTTAGTAGCTTGACCGGCTAGTTTTCTTAGCCGGTTCTTTTGTTTGTCCGGTCCGGTTCCTTGTTCCTGCATGGAAGATTTATTTAAGTTAGGTTTATTTGAACCGGTCTAATTTTATCTAACAATTTCTCCCTTTTTGATTATTTTATTTAAAATTATCAAAAGAATGTAAGTTTGCAAACGTAGGCCGGTTCTTTCTTTGACCGGATTTTTGAAAATGACTTGGGAGAATTTTTCGAAAAGTTTGGAAAAGTTTAGATAAAAATTTTGAGAAAAGTTTTGAAAAAGTCTTATCTTTTATCTTATCAATTTCTCCCTTTTTGATTATTTTATTTAAAATTATCAAAACAATGTAGAAATGCAAAAGATAGCCGGTGTCCAAAAATAACTTTATATATATAGATAACCGAAAATAGACAATAATATATATGAACATTAAGATAGGCATAGTTAAGAGAAGGAGAGCCCCTATTCCGAGTCCGAGAAGTCATAGCAAGCTATCAGATTCTTGTTCCGCTTTTTCTTCGCTAGTTGCGGTTGACTAGCCGGTTCGGAGACTCGTTGTTTTGTGGGCCGCCGATGTAGGTGCACTTCAGCTTCTTCTTCGATGTTAGTAGCCTGATCCGATATACTCTCGATAACCGTTTCAGTTACCACATTCAGCAGGTCGGCCACTTGAGTTTTCTTCGAAGGTTCTCTTTTCCGTTTTGCCGGTATCGAAGAGGTAGAGGTTTCCTTCTTCTTTTTGTTAGCGGTTGCATAGCCTTCTAGCCTCTGACTTTCCCTTTCTAACCGCGTAGCATCCTTCGCAGCTTGAGCGGCTGCCTTCTTTGCAAGTCCCGGGAACTTAGCTTCTGCCCTTCAAATTCGCTCGGCCTCTTCCTCCTCGGTAAGTTGCGATGGACGTGGTGCCTCCTTTTCTTTTCTTGCTTCATCGTCCAGCGCATCCTGGACCTTCTTAGCCGCTCGGGCATCAGCCTCTACAGCCGCGGCATCCGCATTCATCTTGGCTTGGAGCAGTTCGTTAACTTGTGCGGGAAGCGCCTTGAGTTCGTCCTCGAGACCGGCATTCTTCTTTTCAAGATCGGAGACCCTATCAAGTGTTGTACCGACCAGATCCTTAGTAACTTTTGTCAGTCGTTCATCGGTCTCTCTTTCAAGCCGGGCAAAGTTCTCTTTTATCTCGGAGGTCGTATCCTCCAAAATTACGGTTCGCCTAAGGTGTTTGTTGCGCAGAACCGCTTCTTCCCGTTGATCTTCATTGATTTCTGAGAACCGGTCTTCTGTTCTCTCCAAAAGTTGCCTTGTGGTGTTGGCGAACTTGAGTTCCGAGCAAACGGTTCTTTGGAATTTCTCCTTCAAAGGAAAAACCTCGGAGTTTTCAAACTCTTGAAAGCGACTCTCAACCCATTCTTTTGTGACAGCCGGTTCGGAGACTTCCGGTTCAGAGATTTCCGGTTGTTTGAGTGGAGATTGCCCGGTGAGAGGAGGGTCCGTCCTTTCATCGGAATCCTCTGTTGCCGGATTCTCCCTTGGAGGTGTCGGACAGTGAGCTGGACTCGTATCGATCCGGGGAGCTGTATAAACCGATATTTCCCTTTGACCGTACATTGTCTCCAGCCGGTCAATTTCTTGAATAAGGTCTCCTTTGGATTTTTCAAGCCTTTCCAACACCAGCGGTGTTAAGGTGTCCTCCGATCCCACCTCTTCGAACTTCGCCGTAATCTTCCGGATGCGTATGATTAGCTTCCGTAGTTGTGCTCGCGGTTTTAAGAGGTAGGTTCGGTTTAGTACCTCTTCAACGGTATCGGATTTAGTGAGATCCATGACCACGTCCTCCACTTTCTTCACCGGTTTGTTGATAATTAGTTCGGTTATCTTGATTATCCGGTTTCCGGGTATCCCTCCTTGGTTTCCTGCATTCCCACTTAAAATGTCCCAAACAGTTGCAGTTATAGCACCTTATATTGGATTTATCGCCATAGTAGTTGTTTGTCGGTTGGCTTCTTTTCATGAACCTCCCAAACTTCTGTGCGAGCATAGCCATGGCATCCTCGGTGAACTGTTCGGCGGTTCTGATCGGTGTTGGAGCAGGAGCAACCGGTTCTATGGGTGTGATCAATGCTCTGGTTGAGGTTGAAGCCGAAACCTCTTCTTCAGTTCTAGATCTCATTTCAAACTCATATGCCTTAAGATCTTCGAATACATCATGCAGCTTCATCTTGTTTAGGCAGTTTGATTCCCTCATTACCATTGTCTTTATGTCCCACGCACTTGGAAGAGATCTTAAAGCTTTCATGATGACCTCCTTGTTATCATACCTCTTTCCAAGTGTTGCTAGCTCATCTAACACGCCAGTGAACCGGTCACTGTACTCCTTCATTGTTTCTCCCGGTTTCATTTTGATGCTTTCAAACTTTTGTGTAGTCACCATTATTTTGTTCTCCTTTGTTCTTTCATTTCCCTCAAAGATCTGGATAACCGTGTCCCATGTCTCCTTTGCGGTTTTACAATCTCTGATCTTGCAATATGTGTTTCTATCCACACTGTTGGAGATCCGGTTTCTTGCATGGTTGTCCAGGTTGTTTCTCCTCCTATCTTCAGCTGTCCATTCTTTTCTGTCCTTATCAATGATTATCGGTCCTTCGGCCAGAATGTACTCCATCTCATCATCCAAACTGATTAAGTGCAGGTGCATGCGTGCCTTCCAGTTGGCAAAGTCATCACCTTCTAGCATTGGAGGCCTATCCTGAAACATGCTTGCTTGAGTATTGAAACTAACTGCTCTGATACCAATTGTTAGGATCTAGGTAGCCGCTGGAGGACCGGGGTTGGACCGGTTAGCGGTTCTCACTCGAAGGGTGGTGGTTAATCCGGTTATAGATTAACACCAGGGTTTCAATACTACACAACCTGTCACAAACCCTTGAACTAGATTCAAGCGCGGAAGAGGTTTGCTTTCAGGTTGAAGCAGCACACTTGTATAATAGGCAGAACCGGTTTCGGATGATGAAGGTTAAAGAGAGTGGTGGGTCGGTTTCGGTAACCTGGTGATTCGGCTTAGATAAAGTTAAGTAGGTTATAGTGGTACGGATCGATTAGATAATGGAACCGGCAGAAGGTAAATGACAAGACAGATTTTATGGATGTTCGGAGATAAAACTCCTACGTCACCCCTTCCTCTCGAAACCGCGAGAAAGATATTCACTAAGGAATACAAGTACAATCCGATCGAGACTTATTTCCTGCTCGATAACACTCTTAAATTTACACCGAAATTGTAAAACACACACTTTTAATTTAGCACTTAGGCTTTCTAGAACAACACAGTCTTATCACTTGTAGAATAAATGCTCTTAGAATTTCTCACTTGTCTCACTGTATGTCTGTGTCACTTGTGTTTACTCTTCTTCAACTGCCCCTTTTATAGGTGAAATATGCCAACGGTCATATTTCACTACCTTGAATTTGATTGGCTGAGCAGGGATGCAGAGGTTCAGTGATTCAGTGATTCAGAGCCTGCGGTCATCTTTTCAGACCTGGCGGTCAACCTCAGACCTGGCAGTCTGTTCTTCCGGTGTGTAAGACAAACCTACTAGGTTTGTCTTTTACTCAATGTAGGCACTGTCTGTTAGACAGTTGTCTGTACTTGGAAGATCTCCTTTCTGACTTATCCTGAAGTGGAAAGATCCTGTAGGACTGTTTTCTGCAGCCTGCAGACTTTCCTCAGACTTGTATGAATATGGAAGTGTTCAGTCTGTTCCTTTGGTATCATTCTCAACAGATACCCAAATTGTCTTCTTGTACTGGTCGGTCATTTGACTTAACCGGATGGCTTCCGGTACGAGTGATGTAACCGGACTTCTTTCGGTTATTCCTCTGTCTTGTGGCTGATCGACTGTTTGATGATTCCGGTTTTAAGCTTTGGCCTATCCTTTCTTTGTGCGGTCATGTTCCAAGTATTCTTGGTCGGTTTAGTAGCTTGACCGACTAGTTTTCTTAGCCGGTTCTTTTGTTTGTCTGGTCCGGTTCCTTGTTCCTGCATGGAAGATTTATTTAAGTTAGGTTTATTTGAACCGGTCTGATTTTATCTAACAGTTCGTCCACCGAGGGTGATATAGGGTCCAAGATCATGTTGAAATGTGTAATCGAATGTCGACTTGAGTAAATCAAACATATATGAGTTTGTCCAGGAAGGGTGATTCAAGACCTAAGATCATGCCAAAATGTGTAATCAAATGTTTAAGAATGCATCATTAAAGACGACAACTTCTTCCACAGAGGGTGAGTCAAAAGCCTAAGATTGTGCTAAAAGATATAATCAAATGCTTAAGTATGGTGGGAACGAAGAATGATTAGGGTTAATAATGCATGTCATTGAAAGATAATTTATATGATATATATGGGTTCAAGAGATTTTAATAATGTATTTTTTTTTATTTTTTAAGTATTAAAATTATTAATTATTTATATGTATACATATTTTTTAAATAAAGAAATTTAAAAGTATATTTAACTATGTTAAATTTTAAAGTGATTGATGTAATCTTTCTTATTTATTTATTATTATAAAAAAAAAATAAGATAAGATATGCTTGAAATAATATTGATGAAAAATTATAAAAAAGAACGATATCAATATATATATAATATATTATTAATTAAAAATATTAAAATAAATAAAATAAAAAAATAGTTTTAACTGTAAAACAAATTAATAAAAATTAAAAATATATTTAACTAAATATATTATGTTTTAAATTTATTAGAAAAATGTATTTAAGACTTATTTATTGTTATAAAAAAAATAAATTAAAACACTTGAAAGAATAATTTTTTATTCCTACATATTATATATATATATATTATAGTTTTTAATAGTTTAATATTTATCCATTTATATATCATAATAAATTATTATTATAAAAATAAATCAAGACATTGTACAAAATAATATTTTAATTAGCGCATAATTTTCTATTTAATTATTATATTAATTTTAATTATTTTTAATATTGGTCCATTTATCTATCTTAATAATAATTTATTATTATAAAAAACAAATTAAGACAATATATAACAATTTTATTCTAACATATTTTTTAAAATTATTTATATATGTCTGTAAGCACTAAAAATCTATATCTCAATTTATAATATTAAAATAATTATTTTGAATTATTTTTAAATAAGTAATATCAAAATAATTAACTAATGGCCAAAAATCTATTTAAAATAATTAATTATGATTAATGAATATGTTAATTAATCAAATTAATTAAAGATTTAAGGTCAAAATAAAAAAAAATTATTTGTGAAAAATATTATACCCATAATATCTAAAAAAAAAAGAAAAAAAATTAAAGGACAAAAATAAATAATTAAAAGTGAATTTTGTATCCAATTCACCAAAAAGAATTATTTATTTTATTCTAAAAATATAACAAAAAATAAAATAAATTGATAAAATAATTGCCATATATATTTTAATATTTTATGTATTTAAAAATATTAAATTTAAAACCAAAAGGGTGAAATAAAAATTAATTTTAAACAAACTCTTAAGGTTTTAAAATAAAAATATAATCACAATCTAATGTGGCTGAAATTAAAAATTGGTTGCTGTAAAAACCGCGTCCAATGGATGGACGCTGAATCCCATCCAACACACCAGAGCGCTCCGCGTAGCCCGCTGTAGCAGAAGGAATCGCGCGCTAAGGAGTACCGGATAAACTAAAGGGACGTCAACCCCGTTAGCCGAAAATACGAGCGCTTGACAAAACGTTGACGAAACACCAACGGAATGCCAGACGTGCATCCAAACAATGTCGTTTTGGTCATGTTCTTTGTCTTCATCGCGATCACCGAGCAGATAAGCATGAAGAACACAAATCGATCTTGGGTTTTTGGAACCCAACCATTTGTTGATGATTTTGACCCGTTGAAAAGTCAAAATGATCACACTAAGATCGTGATCATTCCCCCTATGCCTGTAGGCCTCGTCACGGCCTACTCCAAAGAGTTGAGTGAAGAACAACCAAAATACAATAAATGTATTTTGGCTGATTCAAGCCACTAAACTTCATGAACCGACCTAAGTATAAATACTCCCTCAAGTGATTCCGAAGCTAACCAACCAATACATATCTCTTAAATTGAAGAAATTCAAAATCTGCCATTAAAGTATGAAGTTTTTGGATTTTTCAAAATTTCTATTTAAAACTTGAAAGCTCGGATCTGTGCATCCAAAAAGCTTTCATAAGGATCAATGAGTGTTCTCCAATCCTTGGTAAGATTCCAATCATCCTTGAATTCATATTCAATGTGATTTGATGATTAAATATTGATCTTAGAATCACTTAGAAACTAACTGGATATGATGAAATCGATGAATCAATCTAATAAACAAAAACCCAAATTTGAATTTTAAAAATAAAAAAACGGGCTTGTTATTATTGGGTTAATTCGATCAAATCACAGCCCAGAAAGCTTCCCAACATGATTGTAATGCTGTTAGGAAGCTATTTAGATCATGTTTGATCCATCCTGATCATTTTTTTTTATCAAAATTAAAATTTTCAAATTAATGAAAATTTTAATGTTTTTGAATTGGTTAAAACGAACCGCTAGTGTTATTGTTTTGATACAAATTAAGTATATGTGAGGGAAGCTATTTCTTAACTACTTTCACTTCAAAACAACTTTAAAATAAAAATTCAAATTTTGATCATAAACTGTTTTGAACAAATTGATCATCATCCAGGTCGATCCATATACTGAAGCTACCCAAACTCTTGTATCAAAGAATTAGATATAAAAAAAATTAATTTTTAAAACTGTGTTCCTGGTGTTCTTGAGGACCGAGACCCGTTAGCCGAGGACCGAGAGTTAGGACCGAGAATCTTCTGTCCTATCCAAGATCAATGACCGATAAAAATAAATTCGGACCGAGACCTAAGATCGGTGTTCTTGAACTAGGACCGATATTCTTGAGCTAGGATCAAGAAATCCGACCGAGGATTCTCACCTAGGACCAAGAGAAAAAATAAATATTTTAACGTTAGATTTTCTACACGCTACTAGTGTCTATGGCATGTAGAAGATTTGTTATCTACATTCAATGCCCTAACTAGAAAAGAGAGTTAGAAGTCCATACAGATATACATGTCATTGCAGAAATAATAAACTTACATTGATTCAACTATTAATTTTGAAATTGAGTTAATTTTTGGAGTCATGCTAGCTGTATGAGAATGAAGCAAAATCAGATCCGGCCAATCGATCGAGCTGAAAACAAGGGAAGCAGGGAGGTCATGCCATGCTGAGAAGATGAACACATAAACGAAAAATTTCTTCCAAGAAAATACACAAACGCCAATAGCATCAATATACTAGAAATAATCTGACAGTCAACTAAAAAGAACAACAACCTGACACCGCTAGCTAGCGTTAGAACATATTTTTGTTTATCTCATCCTCAACCTAGAATAAAATAAAACCAGCATTTATTTTAATATAAGTAAAAAAATGACACCATTTTATAAGGTGGGACACATAATTGCTGTTACATTTTGGTTATACATCATATCCGAACTATCTTGAACTTGAAGAGTTAATTAAAAAAATATTAGATTAAAAATAATATATATATATATATATAAGTGGTGAACTTTACAGCTATTATTATATGAGTAACCAAATAAATTATTTAACCATTAAAGACAAATATGCACTATATTTGTTGGAAAAGTTCTAACTTTTAAAGATCCAATATCACTAGTTTGAAATGACTTCATCAAATTAGTCAATGTTTCCATAGTTTTCGCAACCAATGTTTCTTGATCTCATTGCTCTTGATTTTTCTTTTCTCTTCAAGATCTAAGGGTGTTGCTGTCATGTTCAGAACTTCTTTCTTTTCTAGTCTCATTTGTTTCCTTTTCACCAATCAGGGAATCCAACAATTCGAAACAACCATTTTGTAAGTGTCCCTTCATTCCACAGTGAGTACATTGTAGAGAGTTCTTGAATGCATTTCTTTTACTTTGCCTTGAATTATTTGATGTCTTATTTTTACAAAAGACATTGTCGAATGTTCATTTGATTCATGATTAACATCATTAATCAACCTTTGTCTTTTAACGGATAAAAATGCTGAATAAGCTCGATTAATATATCAGGTGCGATTCATCTTCTAGTCTAATGGCAATAAGAGGTGGATATCCCTTTCCTACTTGAGGTCCTGAATTCGAGTCCATCAAGCGACAAGTTATGCACTTAGTTAAATGGTTAAGTGTGTTTGCGGGCTATGTGCTTAACATCGCACTTAAAAAGAGAAGCGGAACCTAGTACTCTCTAATTTTTTTAAAAAAAATATCAGGTGCAAGATTAGAAACAATAATCTGATTCCGAATGTTTTCATTTGATTCATTTAATACAGTAAGAAACCGAGAGATTTTTTTTCTGTATTCTCCTCCTCAATTTGATCAGAAACTTGGCAACATTTGTTAGCCCTAATTTTACAGTCGAAACTTGGAAGTGGATTAATACAAAGATACTCATCCCGCTATCTAATCATAGTAGAAAAATATTTTTCAATAAGAGAATCATCTTGCTTTAGTGAGTTTATGTTTTATGTAATTGGAATAAATTTTATTCATTCTTGACTTGAGATTGTCTTTTAAGTTTCTCTCATAACTCCATGGTGGTTTCAGTATAAAAAAAATTCTCCTCAATGTCTGCACGTAATGAGTTTAAAATCCAAGAACGAACAAGTGAATCTGCTTGCTCCATTTGTATCGATCGTTATTCAGACAAGAAATTAAGCCATCAATACCATTATTTGGACTTAGCAGTAAGCGCAATTTAAACACTTCTGATCCAACTAAGATAGTTTTTCCCTGTAAAGAGAGCAGTCACAATAGTCATACCTGGTTGATCGTTATTTCCCACATAAAGAAATTATTCTTCAGATTTCTTGGCTTAATTTATTTTCTTCTTCTTTCTTTTTGAATCACGTTTCTTCTTCTTATCGCATTTCTTCTTATCTTCTTTTGTCTTCCCTAATAGCTTTTCTTTTCGGATCTTGATCTTTGCCTGGTTGTAGCTGTTCACTAACTTCTTCTTCCGAATCCATTATAGTATCTGAAAACAAGAAGAAGACGTAGGCGAAGAATTAGAAGAAAAGAAGAAAGATCATCCTGCTTTGATAGCATGTTAATTTTCAGAATCAAGTGGAAAATTTTGTGATTGAGTATGTTTATGAAGATTAGAACAAGAATTAAAAAACGTATTGAATTCTACGGGACCATCTCCCGATCTTATTAATTTATATAATAACTTCATACGTCTTACAAAATAGTCCTTAAATTTTTGTTATAATAATATAAATAAAAATAAATTTAAAACTAAAACTATTTTACCTTATTCAACAAATTATCTAATATAACTCATTATAATTCTTATATGATTAACGTAAAGACTAAACATAGACATCCACAAGTGAACATAATTTATATTTATTTTAATAGTGATATGCATTACAATAATTTAACACAATTTTGGTTATGTGATGATTTATTCTTAATTAAGTTTGAGTACCTTATGATCACCATTAACATAATTTTAATTGTATGGTCTTTTGTTTTGTAATTCAATGTAATTTTGAGTTCCTATTAAAACTACAGTTTAATGAAAAATTCCATCCTTCAAAAAATAAAGAAAGAGAGACCCTTTTCTTCCTAAAAAAAATTATTGTTGAAAGATATCACAGTTTTATTTTACAAACAAATTGATCTCCTATTTTGAATCACAACATGTCAACCCATGAAAATATATATTTCTAATTGCTAAAACAATATGATTAAATAATATTACATTTTTTATTTGCCAAATGAATTGGTACAACATCATATCATAAGTTGGAATCCTAGATTTGAAAAATAAAACTGAAAAACTATACATCTCAAAACTATAGGAAATAAGAAGAAAGTCCAATTTTGCATTTATCAAACCAAAATTCTAATATTTGTCCTAAACTTATACGCACAAGCATCATGCAGGAGCAATGGAGACCTTATCAACCTCCACAATATACTCGAGGGTAGCATTTGGTGGGATTTGAACTCCAGAGTCAAAATCTGAACCTTTCTCTCCAAAGCCTAAGTTTGGAGGGACAATAACCCTTCTCTTGCCACCCGCTTTCATTGACCTTACAACATAATCTATACCCTCACACATTCCCTTCGTGTATGGCCTAGACCCCATCACCAAGGCTAGAGGCTTCTTTTTGCTCTCAAATGTGTCCACAAAAGATTGGTTAGTTCCTTCGACTTTGCCCTTGAGGCCGATCACGACCAAGTCCCCTGACCTTGGTGAAGATCCGCCACCAACTCTCAACTCGTAGTACCTTTTATGTTTTCATCTTTTATTTTAGGACATCAATAACTGAAAGAAGTTTTATAAGGAAATTAGTTTAATTTACCTTATGCCATTAGGCAAAACCACTTCCTTTTGCTCCTCTACATCCCTGTGAAGGGTATATTTAGTCTTATCATGTAACTGATCAAAGTAATAATATGACTATTTGCAATTTGTATCACTTCTTTCATATTAACTTAGTGAATTGTAAAGGGAGTGATTGCACTAACAAAATTAGAAGAAAATGTCTTTAAAAAAAGTATCATAAAAAAGTTTTAAAATGCTTATTTAAAATGATAATGAATATGTAACTAACTGGATATGTGTCTCACTAGTGATGCTGAAAAGAAATAGTAGTCAATACTGGTTATATTTTGGTGAAATAAACAAATAAATCATTGAAAAAAATACACCTATGGAGAAGAAGATCATAATTTCAAACCTTTTTATGTTGACAATGTGATAAGGTAACTCGATGTGCTCACTTGGTTACATTATCGATTTTTTTTGTGCAGCTCAAATGAATGAACCATAGTTGTTTGAGACTAACATTTGTGTTGGAAATCAAATGTATATTGCTCATTTGACTGTCTTTATTCTTGTTGTTTTATTTTAAAGAATGAAATTTTTCTTTTAAAAAACAAAACAAATCATCGGTATCTCATTTCAATAAACTGAAATAAAAAATAAAGCAACTAATTTATCAGAACCAAAGATAGACATAAATGTGTGAATATATTTATAGAAAGAAAAAATAAAGTTAGTAACTGTTTTTATTTTGTAACTAGCTTTGTTGGTAATTTCTTACAAAAATCAATAAATAATCAGATGAGATTAGTTAGCACAATAATCCACCTTTGTAACATCATATTTTAATATGAGTTTTATAATCAGAATTTAACATGACAGATTAAGCATATTAGTCCAAACTTGTAGTTATAAATCTACAATCAAAATGAATGTTGCTTTTATTTAAAGGAAAAAACATTTTATTCATAAAAGTATCGTGAAGGGCCAAATAATATTGTGGAAAATCCATCAAAACATATCCTTACAAGTAAGGAAAATCCAAGAGAACATCCAAGTAAAAAGGAAATAGCTCAAAATAGGGGAGATATGCTTCCCGTTCCTTAAAAATTAAAAAAGAGCAAATAGTTTAATATTTCAGGTTGGATTCTTATTAACAATAATATTTAAATTGATTAGCAAATATATATTTTTTGATGAAAATGAATAAATACAACTAATTTAGAATTTATGTTATTAATTGGAAGGTTTGTTAATTGAACTATTAGACCATCTTTATCCATGACCCAAAAATGGGTGATAATGCTGGTTATGGTTGATCTTGTCAATTTATCATGACCAAATGTTTGGTCATTACCAAATGTTTGATCATTCCATGACCAAAACCAAAATCATATTATTGGGTCTTGGTTTTTGTCAAGTTAGGACAAAAATCACAACCAAAGTCATCCAATCAAATGCTGCCATTTGTCGGCATCTGATTGGTTGCCCAAATTTTCTTTATCTCTTTTCTTTAAAACCCGATTTTAATATTATTTATAATTTAAATATATATATATATATATCAAAATTCATAATTTTTCGAGATATATAAATAGAGAACACTCTTACTATAGTTCGGAGCACAAAAAAATACCATTTTCTCTATTTTTACTAATTATCCTCTTTTATTTACTAATATTTCTTAATTCATGATCAAGATTTTGTTGATCATGGATAAGCACAATCACCAAAATCTTAGTGATAAAGCTCTTTTCATGATATCACTATGATCATGACAAAAAATGGGTCATAGATAAGGATGCTCTACATTAGGTACCTTGTGTTTGCTTGTTGTTGAGAGACTTCAAGTCTAGTTTTAATCTGTTCTGAGATGACACCGAAGGCTAGGAAACCCGCCCAAGCAAGACCAGCACCAAGCCCAAATCTTCTCGTTAAAGACGAAGCTATCCAATCTGTTGACTCCACGGACCTATTTCTTTTGCCCCTTGTCTCAACTTTTTCACTCAACAATGGCAGGTCTGGAGATACCACTTTTAAAGACTGCAGTTCTGGAGGTGTTTTTGACGGCTGAGGCGGCGGTGGTGGAGCTTGAGATGAAGAAAAATGGTAAGTTCTTTTTTTAACCGAATGAGAGAGAAAGGGTGGGGATCGTAAGAGGGAAGCCATTTCTTGAGGATAAGCAGAATCATGATGGAGCTCTCTCTTATTGGACATGGTCCCACACCCATCTTATCCATATTTAAATGAAATAATAGGGCAAGGATGAGAGTAACAAACAAAAAAATAACTCAATCAAGTAATATTTCTGCAAAATATTAAAAAAAAGAGACTTTGTGACATCTTTATTTTGCTTGATATTAAATTCATAATGTAAGTGTTGTAAACTAAAATTTATAGCTTCTCAATGTGATGAATATTAATTAAGAATTAAGTGAATCGGTCGGTCTGGTTGGTGAAGGTTGTTCTTTTCAATCCAAATTATTCATCAACATATAATGCGGTTATAAAATAATTTTTTTTTTTGTTAGGTCTAAAATCTTTACATTCTCCTAACCAATCAACAACTACTCACAATGAAGACTCATTTCTTATTACAAATATTATTGGCTAAAATATCTCAATAAAGTGTATTTCATCCCAAAAAAATAAATAAATTAAACATATGTTATAATATATAATAATATATAATAATATATTTGTAAGTATTAATATAATTTTTATATTATTATATTATATAAGTTTCTTTTATAAGTTAATATAATGTCTATATACCTAATATATATATATATATATAATTCTATATAACATTTTAATACCATCTCAACCTTCACCAGTTTGGACATGTGTGCATGATTGCTCGGAGGTATGAGACTAAGATGAGACTATGGATATTCAAGAGATCAGATCTGGTGTAAGGGAAGCACCTCCTATCACGGTCATTTTTTTTATTAGGTCAGTGATGTCCCATTCAATGACTAAAGACCTATTTTTTATGGACGACTTATAGAATAAAAGAAGAAACAAAAGAACACATTAAAAATTTGTTAACGGAGTTTGGCCAAATGTTACTTACGTCTTAAAGCACTAAGACTATCAATTAATAAGGAAGAAGAGATATAGATGTTGAGTGCAACAAATCAAAGAAAGGAGGGTTTCTTTAATAGACTAAGAAACTTCCCCCACACCCATCATCTTCTAGTGTGAGATTCTAATTGTGAGAAGAATTTCTTTTATATATTAAAAAACTTCCCCATTTCCGTCATCATCCGATGTAGGATTCTAATTGTGCCAAAAAACAATAAATTTCTAAATTGACACAATATCCAATACAAATCTTCATCATTAAAAAATAGTTTTTAAGTGTTTCTAATTGGTTCTCTTTAGCGCCGATTCAAACGGGCAATATATTTACCAAATATAAACAATATTTAAATTTGGTTTTTTTCATGTCTTTCGTCTCGAACTCTTTACTCAATTGATCCTTCAGTTTGTCAATTTTAAATTGTCTCTTTGATATTATCAACATATCATCAACGTACAAGAGTAGATATATATAAGACTCATCTTGAAATTTGTGCAAATACACACATGAATCTAATTTACTTCTTGTGTACTTGTGGTCCATCATAAACTTGTCAAGTTGCTTGTACCACTGTCTCGACGATTACTTCAAAACATACAATGATTTGTTCAACTTGCAAACCTAATTTTCTTTATCAGCAACTTTGAATCCATCTGGTTGAGACAGTAGATTTCCTCATTCAAATGACCTTATAGGAATGCGGTCTTCACATCTAGTGGAACTAGCTCCAAATTCATATACGCTAGCAAGAACAAAATTTTAATTAAAGAGTGTTTAACAACAAGAGAAAATAACTCATTATGATCAACTCATTCCTTCTAAGCGTAGTCTTTTGCTACCAATCTTGCATTGTAGCGAACATCAAATTTTTGGGAAATCCTTCTTTCTTAGCAAAGATCCATTTACAACAAATAACCTTCTTCCCATTTGGTAGATGCATCAACTTACATATATCATTTTTCTGAAGAGATTTCATCTCATCTTCCATAGCATCTTTCCGCTTTCCATTTTTAGTACTTCGAAAGACATCATAAAAGGTGGATGGAATCATCTACGATTGGAAGT
Source organism: Impatiens glandulifera (assembly GCF_907164915.1). Lineage (NCBI taxonomy): Eukaryota > Viridiplantae > Streptophyta > Magnoliopsida > Ericales > Balsaminaceae > Impatiens > Impatiens glandulifera. The sequence goes on along the minus strand of NC_061862.1, from coordinate 123,773,125 downwards.
TCATAGGATACCATGTCAATAAACCGAGATGGTTTTTGAATAACTTGTCTTGGTCTATTCACAACAATTGATTCACATTATTGCGAAGGTTCTTAGATTGGAACCTCTTACTCATCTGGCTCTTCATTGTCATTAGAGAGTAACTTGTAGTTAGCCTTATATTTATCTACTCAAACTCTACATAATGTGGAGTATAGTCATTTTGTCTGGTGTTACCTTATTTAACATTGAATATTCATCAAAAAGTAACATCTCTACTAATAACGAGTTTCTTTGCATCCAAACACTATAATCGTTATCCTTTAACTCTAGTAGTAAATCCCATAAAGAGAGCATTCTTTTCTAGTGGATCTAAATTTGATTCAACTACATGATAATATGTTTTAGAACCAAAAATATGTAAATAATCATAATTAGTTGCAAATTTTCTAAACTATGCCTCTAATGGAGTCTTTCCACCAGGTGTAGATGATGGTAGGCGATTTACCAAATATTTAGCATATGTCACAACTTCTGCCCAAAATTTCATGTCTAACCAAGCATTAGACAACATACAACGAACTTTCTCCACTAATGTCGTGTTCATACGTTCTGATACTCCAATATATTATGGTGTTTTTCTAACTGTGAAGTGTCAAACTATTCCACACTCTAGACATAACTTCTAGAATTGATCATTCTTGTATTCTCCACCGTTATCAGTTCGAAAAATTTTGAGCTTTCTTCCTATCTCGTTTCAACTTGAGTTTTCCACTTAAGAAAGATCTCAAACACTTCATCTTTGTTCTTCATAGTAAACATCCACACTCTTTTAGAAAACTCATCAACAAAAGTAAACAAATAATGTCTACCTCCATGAGATGGGGTCTTGACAGGTCCCTAGACATCTAAGTGCACATAGTCCAAAATACCATTGGTGTTATGAATAACAATGCCAAATTTTACTCACCTTTGTTCTATCAAAATACAATGTTGTTAGGATCTAGGCCGGGGATGGGGAACCGGGGTCTGACCGGTTAGCACTCAAAGGTTGGTGTTTAATCCGGTTAAAGATTAACACCGAGTTTCAATACTACACAAACTGTCACAAACCCTTGAACCGAGTTCAAGTGCGGAAGTGGTTTGTTTCAGGTTGAAGCAGCACATACATAGGATGAATAGAACCGGATTTGGATAAAGTCGGTTTGGAGTTTGGTGGGTCGGTTTTGGGATTCAGTAAGTCGGTTTAAGTAGGATCGGTTAGTAAGTAAAGCCAACAGAAAGTAAATGACAAGACATGTTTTATGGATGTTCGGAGATAAACTCCTACGTCACCCCTTCCTCTCGAAACCGCGAGAAGGATATTCACTAAGGAATACACAAACACAATCCGATCGAGACTTATTTGCTGCTCGATAACACTCGTACAATTTTCACCGAAATTGTAATCTCACTTCAAATACACACTTAAGCTCTTTTAATTTAGAGAGATAAAGACCACTTACAACTTGGGTTGGTCTAACTCTTAAATATTTTCTCTTGTAACTTTGTAACTGCATTTACTCCTCTTCAGCTCCTTCTTTTATATGTGAAATGTGCCAACTGTCACATTTCTTTTCCTTGAATCTGATTGTTTGAGCAGAGGTTCAGTGATTCAGACCTGGCGGTCTAGGCTTCCAGTGTATAGGTCAAACCGACTAGGTTTGTCTTTTACTTAATATGGCAACTGTCGGTTGGACAGTTGCCTGCACCTGGAGGGTTGCGCCTCTGATTTATCCCAAAGTGGGAAGATCTTGTCGGACGATCTTCTACAGCCTGCAGATTATCCTCAGACTTGTATGAATATGGAAATACTATGATTTGTCCATTTGGTATCATCTTCAACAGATACTCAAAGTATCTATTTGCACCGATCGGTTGTTTAGGTTAACTGGATGACCAACGGTTTTGGCCTTCTTTTCTAACCGGTCTTGTCTTCCTGATCGGTTAGGTTCTTGGCCGGTTGTGTTGCTTGACCGATTGAATTACTTGACCGATCCTGATTCTTTAACCGTTCTCCTGCACATGAAGTTTATTTCGATAAGTTCTTATTTTAACCGGTCTAATTTATCTAACAATTTCTCCCTTTTTGATTATTTTATTTAAAATATTCAAAACCATGCAAGAATGAAAATGTAAGCCGGTTTCTTTAATAGTTCATTTGGCCGAATTTTTGGAAAATGACTTAGAAATTTTTTTCGAAAAATTTGAGAAAAATTGTCTTTTGAATTTTTTTTATCTTATCAATTTCTCCCTTTTTGATTATTTTATTTAAAATATTCAAAATCATGCAAGAATGAAAATGTAGGCCGGTTTCCAAAAATACTTGATATATATATAAAATTATACTAAGTTAAACATAGGTAATATATAATTAAAGAAATCTTCTCTCTCTTTTTCTTGGGCAAGAATTTATCCAGCATGTAGGTAGTCATCATTCTCTTGCCCGGATTGCAGGGATCGGCGCCAGGTCTAGAGGAGGATCCTTGACCGCCTGAGGTACCGGTGAAAGGTGAAGTCGGTGGAGCAACCGATCTTAGTGGGATGCGATTATCTTTGTAACCGTTGATTAAGAGAGCGGTATTGTATTGTAATCGTTTGATTTATGAGACGGTTATTTAACCGGTGATGAAGCGGTTAGCCTTTTTAACCGATTGATCATTTTAACTTTGCGATTTTATCCTGGTATTCGAACTTAGTAATTTAAATGATCATTTGATTAAAAGAAAAGGACATAATAGACACCGATGCAAAGATCGGTTTAGAGTACACAAGATAAAATATTATAAATTATGTAACGATTATTTTAGAGAGTTTGTCCTCCACCACTTCCTCGTTGAGAACATTTGAGAGGTTCACCGGAGTACCCGGTCCAAGATTTGGATGGTGTGTATGAATGAGCCAGCTTATGTGGGGGGCATAGCCGAAACCTTTCTTTGTCTCGATAATGGTCTTCAGGTTATTGAAGATGATCGGTGACCAGTTGATGGGGGTGTTGCTGATGATGTAGGTCATCATGTCGAAGACTTTCTTATAATAGTGTTGGTTCGTAGATTGGCAGATGATAGATCGGTTGACGATCTCGTGAAGGAGTTGGATGTGATGGGCGAGGCGGGTTTTCAGACCGTAGTTCTCCACCTGTACATCGGTTCCGGAGAACATTTCCGCATAGTCAACCGCTGCACTCACCACCCGGGATGGGAAGTCGGAGAACCCTTCAGTGGGCATATTGAACATCCGGGAGAATCCGCTTTCGTGAAGAACAAAGATGTGGTTTTTCACGATGGAAGTAATGACATCGCCGGATATGGCTGCATTATTGAAGAATTCCATTACCTCTGGAATGAACATGGCTCTAGATTCTTCGAGAAAGTCACGAAGGCCGGTGTCGATGAGGGATTCAAAGAGGAGTTCCTTCACTTCAAGATCCTCAATCTTGAGGACGGAGTCGAAATCGATGTATAAATAATTTCTTAGAGTACGGTTAGACATTCTTTCAAATTTTGCTAAGAGAGAGAGAGTTTAAGAAATTATAAGTTGTTTGGAGATATACTGAATTGATAAAGGGGGTTCCTTATATAGATTTGAGATTGGAGGGAAAATAGGAGCATTTAATGCTAATATTCCATTTTGTCTTATTAGTGTTGGGAATACTTATATTTCCAAAACTCCTTGGGAAGGAGTTACTTTTGACCGGTTGCGGAGCTCGAGGAGGGGAATCTAGTTGGGAAATAACTAGGTTTGTGTAGTTTCCCATGTAGTTGGAATTCAAAAGTTACTTTTCATTAATGAAAATATAGTTATAACAAACCGAAAGAAACACATAGATTAACCGAAAAGATAATGATGGAGTAGGATGACAATACAACCGGTACGTACAGCAAAATGACCGGTTGTATGAAGGAGTGACTTAATTGCCGGAGGAGTTGAGATGTCGGTTCTTCTTTTTCCAGGCCTTCTCGAACCGCTCATAGAACGAGTCGGCAACTTCCCTGGTTATTACTTGAGCCTGGTTCATCCCTTCGCCCGGATAGAGCGGAACCCCGAGTTCCATGAGTAGGCAGCTGATCTGGGGAATGAGGCCGGTATGGCGAGTGGTGATCATCCAGATCAAGACATCGAACAACACCCTAGACCAGTTGACCGGCGTATCTGTTGTGATAGCGGTCATCATATTGAAAACTGTGGCATAGTAAGTGTTGATCACATCCTTACCTAGGATGCCCCGACCGATGATATCATTGAGGAGTTGGTATTCAGCCCTCAATGATGACCTGACACCGTGGTCACTGACCGGACGGTTCGACCGAGAGAAGTTCAAAGAGATTTCGGCCTTTAGTTCGGTCGGAACGTTTAGATCGGTAAGCCCTTGCTTCGGAAGATCGAAGCACCGAGCAAAGTCACTCTCCGAAAAGTCAAACACGGTTCCTCCAACCCTTGATTGAATAAGGGTGTCAAAGTACGAGGTGCCGCGGAAGACCCTTGCGTTGTAGAAGAACTCCAAAACGGTTTCAGGGAAGATGACATGGTTTGTCATCTAAAAAGGATTTTAGACCGGCGTCCTCAAGAGACTTGATAATTTTGAATATCTCGTAGTGCTCTGTTCCTTGAGCGGAGTTGAAATCAACTTGGAGAATGTTTTGAAACTGAGACATTTTTGTCTTAGTGAGATGATAAGTTGATACTTGTGGATATTTTGTCTGATGTTTACCTAACTTATATATTAGTGGAGGGATGATAGTATTATCCAGTGTATAGCAGGTGATTTGATCTATTAACCATAGGATAAAACATATTGCATGAAATGAGCATGTCTACAGCCTAGGATGTGAATCATAGGCCTAGACGGTGAAAGATATCATATCTTCACGTCTTTTAAGGTATGACCATTTTGCTTTGAAAATGTATCTTTTCAGAACAGATACATCTAAACGCAGATAATTGTTCCAATTCTGTTCGGAAGCCCAATAAGCCAGAGTTTATTATTTCCAAACCGGTCATTTTTCAGTCATTGGTTCCGATGCGGTTAATTAGTGTAAGCACTAAGTAGCCGATCGGTTTACTCTGACTGATAGACAAAACGGTTCTTCAATAAGTACGATGGTGAATTCAGTTTCCGACAATTTAGGAAGAACTGCCGGTTTTGTCTGTCCGAACCGATTTTCCTTTTAGATATTTGAGAATTTAAGAAATGAGCTGATTAATATCGGTTAAACTGAGTATTTTCTGAAGTAAGAAAACTTAGCTTCCTGCGGAGCTTTGTGAAGATATCGGCTACTTGTTGTTCTGTTGATACGTATTCCAGCCGGATATGCTTCAGCATAACATGTTCTCGGAGGAAGTGATGCCTTATGTCGATGTGCTTGGTTCTAGAGTGTAGGACCGGATTGTATGTGATTGCTATGGCACTTGTGTTATCACAGAATATCGGAGACTCTTCGACGGTGATACCGAAATCCTTCAGTTGTTGTTGGATCCATAGGAGTTGTGAACATCAACTTCCGGCTTCCAGATATTCAGCTTCTGCGGTTGATGTGGCAACCGATGTTTGCTTCTTGCTGTCCATGAGACAAGCCAATCACCTAGGAATTGGTATGTTCCGCTGGTACTTTTTCTGTCAACTTTACAACCTACATAGTCTGCATCTGAGTAACTTGTGAGGTTGAAAGATGATTCCTTTGGATACCACAAACCGACTTTAGGGGTTCCCTTTAGGTATTTCAAGATTCGCTTAGCGGCTGTATAGTGATACTGTTTTGGATTAGCCTGAAATCTTCCACACACTCCGACTGCAAATAGTATATCCGGTCTACTTGCTGTAAGGTATAAGAGTGAACCAATAATTCCACGATATGTCGTTAGATCTACTGCCTGACCGTAATCATCCTTGTCCAATTTGACTGATGAGCTCATTGGAGTAGCGACAGAAGAACATGTGTCCATCCCAAATTTCTTTAGAAGTTTCTTTGTGTATTTGGGTTGACTTATGAAAGTTCCTCCTTCGAGCTGTTTAACTTGAAGGCCTAGGAAAAAGCTTAATTCTCCCATCATACTCGTCTCAAATTTGTTTGTCATCAAGGTTGAGAATTTATCACACAGCTTAGGATATTCAGATATTCAACTTCCGGCTTCCAGATATTCAGCTTCTGCGGTTGATGTGGCAACCGATGTTTGCTTCTTGCTGTCCATGAGACAAGCCAATCACCTAGGAATTGGTATGTTCCGCTGATACTTTTTCTGTCAACTTTACAACCTACATAGTCTGCATCTGAGTAACTTGTGAGGTTGAAAGATGATTCCTTTGGATACCACAAACCGACTTTAGGGGTTTCCTTTAGGTATTTCAAGATTCGCTTAGCGGCTGTATAGTGAGACTGTTTTGGATTAGCCTGAAATCTTCCACACACTCCGACTGCAAATAGTATATCCGGTCTACTTGCTGTAAGGTATAAGAGTGAACCAATAATTCCACGATATGTCGTTAGATCTACTGCCTGACCGTAATCATCCTTGTCCAATTTGACTGATGAGCTCATTGGAGTAGCGACAGAAGAACATGTGTCCATCCCAAATTTCTTTAGAAGTTTCTTTGTGTATTTGGGTTGACTTATGAAAGTTCCTACTTCGAGCTGTTTAACTTGAAGGCCTAGGAAAAAGCTTAATTCTCCCATCATACTCGTCTCAAATTTGTTTGTCATCAAGGTTGAGAATTTATCACACAGCTTAGGATCGGTTGATCCGAAAATGATATCATCCACATATATTTGAACAAGTAGGATATGCTCCTTTTTCTCAAATTTAAATAGGGTTTTATCCACCGAACCTATGGTGAAGTCATATTTTAACAGAAATGCGGTTAGTATATCATACCAAGCTCTAGGAGCTTGTTTTAGACCGTATAATGCTTTATTTAGGCGGTATACATGATTAGGTAGGTCAGCATTTTTAAAACTGGGTGGTTAGATTACCATTTAAAAATGCACTTTTAACATCCATTTGAAAAACTTTAAAGTTTTTGAATGTAGCGAAGGCTAGAAAAATCCTAATGGCTTCAATCCTAGCTACATGAGCAATTGATTCTTCAAAATCAATGCCTTCTTCCTGTTTGTATCCTTGTGCCACTAATCTAGCTTTGTTCCTCGTGACCAAACCGTCTTTATTGAGTTTATTTCTAAATACCCACCTTGTTCTTATGACCGGTTGATCTTTCGGTCTAAGGACTAGGTACCAGACTTTGTTACTCTCAAAATGGTTTAACTCTTCTTGCATTCCCAAGATCCAATCCGGATCTGACAATGCTTCATCCACCCTTTTTGGCTCAATCTGGGATATGAAAGCGGAATTAAAGTATTTCTCCAGGATTTGTTGCCTAGTTTGAACGGGTTTTGAAGGGTCACCTATAATTAGCTCAGGAGGATGATTAGTGTTCCTTTTGATATTCGGTTCAGGAGTGTCTATCAAATTGTCGTTTATTTGATCAAGGCTAGACATATCGGTAGGATGAACAAAAATGTCAGACCGACCAATTTCCTCAGTTTGAACCGAGGTGTCAGCTTCCTGTTGTGTGGCAGCTTGATCCGGCTAAGCTTCATCATCACCCATTTGGTCATGGACAAACCGTTTGAAAACCGGAACCTCATCTTCACTATCAGATTGGATATTGTTATTTTCCAATCTGTTGTGTAGATCAAAGGATGATGCAGTGTTACTTTCAACCGATTCATCGAATACGACATGAAGAGATTCATCCACGGTTAAAGTTTTAGTGTTATACACTCTATAAGCTTTACTAACTGCTGAGTAACCTAGCATGATCCCAATATCGGATTTTGCATCAAAACAGATAGGTAATTTTTGCCATTTATGTGAATGTAACATTTACAACCGAAAATTTTAAGATACCTAAGGTTAGGAATCCTATCAAAGTATACTTCATACGGTGTTTTGTTGTGAAACTTGTTAATCAAAGACCGGTTTTGTGTGTAACATGCAGTATTGATAGCCTCAACTCATAATTTTTTAGCAACACCTGAATCAGCTATCATGGACCTTGCGGCTTCCTTGAGAGTTCAGTTTCTTCACTCGGCCAGGCCGTTCTGTTGAGGAGTTCTAGCACTAGACAACTCGTGTCTAATGCCGGATTCATCAAGAAATGCATTTAGAGTACTATTTGTAAATTCGGTTCCTCTATCACTCCTAATGCTATTGATGCGTGTTGATTTTTCATTCTGTAAACGCTTAAGTAATGTGATTAAGTTAGATGCAGTTTCACGTTTGGATGCTAAAAATATTACCCATGTATACCTAGAATAATCATCAACAACTACCATAGTATACAACATACCGCCTAGATTGATGACCCTAATCGGTCCATGTGAAGAAGATCTAAGCATCGGTTAGACTGAATGTGTCCTTTACTCTTAAAAGTTGATTTAGTTTGTTTACCCATTTGACACGTTGAACAAACCTTATCCTTATTGAATACTATATCAGGAATTCCGTCAACCAGCTTTTTACCCCGGATATAGTTTAAGGTTTTGAGGTTTAGATGATTTAGCCTTTTATGCCACAGCCAGGTTTGACCGGTTTTAGCTACCATGCAAACAAGGTGTTCTACTTTATTTTTCCAATCTACCTTGTATATGTTTCCTAACCTATTTCCGGTTTGTAGTATGTTACCCTGAGAATTCTTAACTAAGCAGACATGTTTAAAAAATTTTACTGTATATCCAACATCACACATCTAACTAATACTTAGCAGATTAAAGTGTAGATTTTCAACTAAAAGTACATTGTCAATTGTTAAATTACCATGGACAATCTTACCCTTGCCCACAGTTCTACCTCTTGAGTTATCACCGAAGACAATCATTGCACCGGTTTCTATTTTGATGTCGGTTAGAAGGTTGTTGTTTCCAGTCATGTGTCTGGAACAACCGCTGTCCAGGTACCACTCAGAATTTCCTAGCCGTTTCTTCATATCCTGCAAAATATACATATTTATAACTATTTGGTACTCACATTTACTTGGGTCCACAATTGATTAGTCCCTTAGGTATCCAAACTTTAATAAGTCGGACAACTTTCCCGGTTATGGTTCTGACTAGTTTTCCTGCACTTGGTTTGGCGTCTTTTTGTTTTCATAAGAGTGCCTTATTCGGAGGTGGCCTTTGGTTTATCCTATGTGGTCGTGGATCGGCTTGCTTACCTTTGGGCCGGTTGATTTTCCTTCTCTCTGGATGAATCCATTTTTCGGAGTCAGTTAGACTTACATAAGTTATTTCGTCGTCCGGTTTTGAATCACTTTGTTCCTCATCATCGGTTGACGAGCTCTTGAAAAATCTTACAAAGGGAAGGTTATCTTTTGTGAGCTTCATTTTGTCCGAATGGTTCTAGTTGGCAGATTTGCTGTCTTTGTACCCATGACCAAATTTGCATTTGGGATGTCTTTTATATTTGGACAACTTATTCACCATTTCACTGGATCTTTTCCATGCGGCTATTCGATACTGGGTTCGAGCATCTTCCTCTTCGGTCAATTCTTGAACTGACTTCTTGAGCTGTTCGGTCTTAGAGGATAGTTCAGGTGCTATCTCGGTTTCTAGGATTTTATCAAGTTGGATGGTTTTTGGTTCGGTCAAGGTTGGTGCTATGGGGTCGGCTTTAAAGTTGAGTTGGGTTGGTATTAATGTTAATAGGTTCTTATACTCTGCTACCATGTCATTTAGGGCCATAAATAACTCATCTTTAGTAAATTCTTCACAGGGAGAATCAAATACCTGTTCCTCATTTGCCATGAGACATGTGAGTTCATCATCACTGTCACTGTGAGCCCATAAGCTTCCTCCATCATCGGCTATCAGTGCTTTCTGAACTTCTTTTCCTTCACTGGTTTGTTGATAATTATTTTGGTGATTCTGATCATCAGGTTTCCGGTCATCTCGTCTTGGTTTTCTGCATTACCACCTGAAATGTCCCAAACAATTGCAATTATAACATCTAACATTAGATTTATCACCGTAGTTGTTGTTTTTCGGTTGGCTTCTCTTCATGAATCTGCCCAATTTCTGTGCGAGCATTGCCATGGAATCCTCGGTAAACTGTTCAGCGGTTCTAATTGGTGCAGGAGCAACCAGTTCTATGGATGTGACCAATGCTTTATTGGAGGTTGAGGCTGAATCTTCATCTTCAGTCCTAGATCTCATTTCAAACTCATATGCCTTAAGATCTTCGAATACATCGTGTAGCTTCATCTTGCTTAGGCAGTTTGATTCCCTCATCACCATCGTCTTTATGTCCCATGCACTTGGAGGAGACCTTAACGCTTTCATGATGATTTCCTTGTTATCGTACTTCTTTCCAAGAATTGATAGCTCGTCTATCACATCTGTGAACCGGTCACTATACTCCCTCATTGTTTCTCCCGGTTTCATCTTAATGTTTTCAAACTTCTGGGTAGCCACCATTATCTTGTTTTCCTTGGTTTCTTTCATTTCCCTCATGAATTTGAATCACCGTTTCCCATATTTCCTTTGCGGTTTGCGGTTTTGCAATCTCTGACCTTACAAAACGTATTTCTGTCCAAACCGTTGATGATGCAATTTCTAGCATGGTTGTCCAGATTGTTTCTTCTCCTATCTTCTTTTGTCCATTCCTCCCTATCTTTATCAATCTTTATCGATCCTTCAGTCAGGATGAACTGCATCTCGTCATCCATGGTGATCAAGTGCAGGTGCATGCGTGCCTTCCAGTTGACAAAATCGTCACCTTCTAGCATTGGAGGCTTATCGAAAGACATGCTTGCTTGAGTATTGAAATTAACTGCTCTGATACAAATTGTTAGGATCTAGGTCGGGGATGGGGAACCGGGGTCTGACCGGTTAGCACTCAAAGGTTGGTGTTTAATCCGGTTAAAGATTAACACCGGGTTTCAATACTACACAAACTGTCACAAACCCTTGAACTGAGTTCAAGTGCGGAAGTGGTTTGTTTCAGGTTGAAGCAGCACATACATAGCATGAATAGAACCGGATTTGGATAAAGTCGGTTTGGAGTTTGGTGGGTCGGTTTTGGGATTCAGTAAGTCGGTTTAAGTAGGATCGGTTAGTATGTAAAGCCGGTAGAAAGTAAATGACAAGACAGTTTTTTATGGATGTTCGGAGATAAACTCCTACGTCACCCCTTCCTCTCGAAACCGCGAGAAGGATATTCACTAAGGAATACACAAACACAATCCGATCGAGACTTATTTGCTACTCGATAACACTCGTACAATTTTCACCGAAATTGTAATCTCACTTCAAATACACACTTAATCTCTTTTAATTTAGAGAGATAAAGACCACTTATAACTTGGGTTGGTGTAACTCTTAAATGTTTTCTCTTGTAACTTTGTAACAGCATTTACTCCTCTTCAGCTCCTTCTTTTATAGGTGAAATGTGTCAACGATCACATTTCATTTCCTTGAATCTGATTGGTTGAGCAGAAGTTCAGTGATTCAGACCTGGCGGTCTAGGCTTCCAGTGTATAAGTGAAACTGGCTAGGTTTGTCTTTTACTTAATATGGCAACTGTCGGTTGGACAGTTGCCTGCACCTAGAGGGTTGCGCCTCTGATTTATCCCAAAGTGGGAAAATCTTGTCGGACGATCTTCTGCAGCCTGCAGATTATCCTTAGACTTGTATGAATATGGCAATACTATGATCTATCCCTTTGGTATCATCTTCAACAGATACTCAAAGTATCTATTTGCACCGATCGGTTGTTTAGGTTAACCGGATTACCAACGGTTTTGGCCTTCTTTTCTGACCGGTCTTGTCTTCCTGATCGATTAGGTTCTTGGCCGGTTGTGTTGCTTGACCGGTTGAATTACTTGATCGATCCTGATTCTTTAACCGTTCTCCTGCACAAGAAGTTTATTTCGTTAAGTTCTTATTTTAACCGGTCTAATTTATCTAACAAATGTTTATAAAAACCTAATTTATAAACTTTAATACATTTGTAATCCTTTCTTAACAAGAGTTTGCATTATTTTCTCACCAGCATGTCCCAATCACATATGTCATAGCTTTATTGTCTTTAATTCCTTACTACTGTCGGAAGTTGATACAACTGCTATTATCCCATTAATTGTACTACCTTAAAAGTAATACAGATTATTCCTTTCTTGATGGATTTTAACATCACTTGTACTCTAGAGATTACTTTATGAATTCCATTTCCATTCTCACATGTAGGTTATTTTACTTTAAGACCCCCAAAGAAATGAGATTCTTTTTCATATTCGGTATGTACCGAACATCTTTAAAAATTCTGGTGGATCCATCATCATTTCTCAACTTAATTGAACCTATCCCTTTAATTTAACATTTATTATCATCTTCCTTGACCACCAATGCTTCCAATGTTTCATCTTATGTAGCTATTAATTTTTTCTTTTGTCCTGCTTTCTCAATTCATGACTTTATAAAGCAGAACTTATAACATCAACATATACATTTCCCTTCCCATGAATTAAAGTTATTTACAAATGTTCAAATTCATTAGCAAGGGACAATAACAACATCAATGAATGATCTTCATCCTCAAATTTCACATCACGATTTAAAAGATTAGCTACTAATTAATTAAACTTAGTGATGTGTTCATTTATGGTGGTAGCTGATTGGTAATTAAACCGTAACAAACAATTTTCATAAGGAGCTTATTATAACAACTCTTCTTCAGAAATTAATCCTCCAATGCTTGCCATAGTTTTTGTGCTGAAGTTTCATTTTTCACGGCATACTTTTGCTCTCTTGACATGTATGATTGAATTGTTTCACAAGTCAATCGATTAATAATACTCTATTATTTTTCTTCTATACCATCTGGTTTTTTTACGTCAATAATAACATATATACCCTATTGGGAAAGACAATCTAGAACCTCACATTTCACATGTCAAAATGCCCAATACCATCAAATATTTCCACTACAAATTTCAAATTCGACATCAGGGTCCTCGTCTAGGATGATGAAAAAGTGGATGCCCTTTTGAAGACTCAGCCGCCATGAATGTCAAACATTTGGCTCTAATACCACTTGTGGAAGACTAACAGAATAAACGAAGAAATAAAAGAACACACTAAGAATTTGATAATGTAGTTCAACCAAATATTTCATACGTCTATGAGAACTAAGGCTATCAATTAATAAGGAATAAGAGATAAAAATATTGGGTGCAATAAATTAAAAGGAGGAGAATTTCTTTTATAGACTAAGAAACTTCCTTTACACCCATCAATTCCGACGTGGAATTCTAATTGTGAGGAGATTTTCTTTTATATATTAAGAAGCTTCCTTCATTTCTGTCATCATCCGATGTGAGATTCTAATTGTGCAAAAAACAACACTATTCTGCGTAGCATTGTTAAAAAAGAGACTTTAACTATCTTTATTTTCTCTAATTCCTCAATTAAATCCATAATATATCATATTTTAGAACATGGTTTATTGCTTTTTAATTTCTACTAATGTCATGAATATTAAATTAATGATTTAGTAAACCAATTGTGTGTTGATGGTGAAAGTTCTTAGCTTCCATCATTCCTATCATCATCCGATGTGAGATTCTAATTGTGCAAAAAACAACACTATTCTGCGTAATATTGTCAAAAAAGAGACTTTAACTATCTTTATTTTCTCTAATTCCTCAATTAAATCCATACTATTTCATATATTAGAACATGGTTTATTGATTTTTAATTTCCACTAATGTCATGAATATTAAATTAATGATTTAGTAAACCAATTGTGTGTTGATGGTGAAAGTTCTTATGTTTCACAAATTCAAATTATCCACTAAATTAAAATAGGGTAGGAAATAATTATTTATTATGTCCGAGATCTAAATTCCATAATATTGTATGACATCTTCCATTCTGTTCCAAACGAATGTACAATGCATTGAATAAAATATGCGATAGGGACTTTAAGCCTAGAGGAACAAGTGATACCTACACTATGATGACATCTCTTTCTTTACAATGTTTATTTGTTAAAATACATATGTGAATAGAGATGGAAATAAGGCGAGAAATACATTACCATTCACACCCTATTTCCCTTCGAAGATTTTATTTTACTACCATTCCCATCTCGTTTGGTTTCAGAAAATCTCTGCGGGTACCGTTTATACCATATTATCTAAAATAAATAAATTTTTATTTAAAAAAATTATATAATTGAATTTTTTAACATAATATATATTGTAATATTTATATTATTATAAAACTAAACTTAAAACTCTTATAAAATATAATTAATAAATATATATTTAATTGTGCTTATAATGTTCAGGCATAATCAAAGTGAGATCGGGGCGATGAACACAAATACCATTTCCACTTCATTCTTAGTCCATTACCTATTAAACTATGAAAAAATCGTCTCAAATGAGGTAATTCGATTCAATTATCGTATGACGGTTTCAAATTGTCATCCTTATCCATGAAGAATGTTTTTCACTTTCAGTCATTTTTTAAAGGATGCATTCATCCATATCTTATCCTGTGAGTACTCTTGTTCTTCCTTTTAGTTCATATGGAGGTAACTATGAACAATATTATCCAAGATCACTCTAAAATATTGCATTACTCAAATTCATTATACCTTAAATGCGACTATGTAAAATAGTAAGTAAATTATTTTTGTTCTTAGTTTAGTTTTTAAAAAAATCAGAGATAAAAATTATGATGTTCAATTCAATTCTTCAATTTATGTGCATTTTCAAAATGACTTTATCGTTACACTAGTAAAAAACGACCTTTACCGATAGAAATTACCTAAAGTTTTAAAAGCTCTCAGAAATAATCCCGAGAGGAATAAATCTTTCGTTATTAAAAATAGATTCCGAGAGTCGTGCAAAACCTTCGGTTTTGCCCTTCTAAAAAAACGAAAATAATTCTAAGTGTTGGAAATGAGGTAATTGCGAAGGTTATTCCAAGAAGCCTTAACTTTCCACAAATTGGTAATTGTGAAGGTTATCCAATAAACCTTCGGTTTTGACTCATCCCCCAAAAAATAAAATAATTCTAAATGTTAGGAATTATTAATTGCGGAGGTTTTCCATTAAACATTTGGTTTTGACTCATCCCAAAACTTTTAAAAATAATTCTAAGTGTTGTGAAGGATTAATTCCGAAGGTTTTCTTATAAACCTTCGGTTTTGACTCAGGTTCAAAACCGAAAGTTATATGAAAACTTTCGGTTTATGATTAAAACCGAAAGTTTTAATATAACTTTCGGTAAATACCTATTTAAATAAAAAGCCTACTTCTTCTCTTCTTTTTCCCGCCGTTTCTCTTTTTCCCTCTCTCTCTCCCTGATTTTCTTCCGCCCGCGCTGCCTCCACCTTCTTCTTCTTCTTCTTCTTCTTCTTCTCTTCTCCTTCCGCCCGCGCCGACGCCCTCGACGGACCCACCTTCGTCTCGCCTTTAATTGCCGCCGCCGCCAATTCAAGGTTAGATCTTATTTTATTTGGTTATGTTATATGGTTAGATTTATATTTGTTATTGGTTAGTTTTGATTATATTTTGTTTGATATATGTTATATTTTAGGTTATATTTTATTAAATATATGTATGATTTTGTTTGATATATGTTTGGATTAGGTTATAATTTGGTTATGTTATATTATTTGTTTGGTAATTATATGGTTAGATTTAGATTTGTCATTGTTTAGTTTTAGGTTAGATTTAAGTTAGTTTAGATTATATTATGTTTGTTAAATATATGTATAATTTTGTTTGATATATGTTTGAATTAGGTTATAATATGTTTGATATATTTTGGATTAGGTTATTGTGTTTGATTTAAGATATATTACATTTGGATTAAGGTTATTTCATTTGATTTATGTTTGATTAGTATGATTTATGTTAAATTTTGTTTGATATATATTATATTTTGATTCATGTTAGATTATGTTTATTAATGTTATATGTATTGTGGTTAGATTCATAAGTTTATTAACGAAATGCATTCAGGATGAGTAATTGGAAGCATATTCGGAAAATACTAGAGAAACTTCCCCCGTCATTCCAATACTTGCTCGCCCAATCAAGTTATGACCTAGTGTCAGTCGCGACGGACCCAATGACTACTACGAATGTTAAACGTGAGGAGGATGCGAGACAAATAGCGTTGGTATTGGAGCAAATTCAATTGAGGGATGCTGAAAGAGCTCAATTTCTTATTGAAATTAAAGTGGACAAGGAGTAAATGACTCAAAAATTGGAGAATCTTGAATAACAAGTTGAATTCTTCAAAAGGCAGAATCAACCAACCCCTCCTCCCCCACCAACTACTAAGTAGATTAAAGTTTTTTTAATAATTATTTGTAAACGTTTCCGTTCGACTGATAACATGTTTTGGTGTGTTTTGACTTTGGTTTAGAATTATGAATTATAATTATCTTTTGGTTTATGAATGTTGTTTATGAATGTATTGGTTTTGATAGGATCGACTTTATCAATAAAGACAGGGGTCTGGCTAAGGATGAAGGCTTATGACAAACGGTTTGAAAGAAATCATGTTAGGGATTTAATTCGTTTTCTATTCTACGCAAACTCGTGTAAACACTTGAAACGGATTCAAGGCGGAATTGTTTACTTGGGTTTGAAGTACAAGATGAAATATGAAAAGATGACAGAAAAGAAGAACACAGCAGTTTGTTTATGGAGATTTGGAGAAACTCTCCTACGTCACCCCTTCTTCCAACCACCGGAAGGATTCACTATAATATGATTCGAATCAAATACAGTTTACACACACACTTAGCTCACTATTGAACAGAACACATTCTGTTCAATTACAAGATGAAGAATATCACTCAGCTAAAGGTGTTCTGATTCTAGCTCTCTCTTGATTCACACACAGTACAATCAGAAAGAAGCTTCACAATATTCAAAGGCTTGAATTCTCTATAGTTTCAGTAAACAAGATTGGCAAGTAGTAACAAGTGCTACATCCATTGTCCTTAGGATTTGTTAAATACTGAGCAGGAGCTAACGGTCGAATCTTCAAGAATGATACGTGGCACTCTTCCATTGGAAAGCCTCCATTGTACACAACAGGTTCTGAGCACAAGGATCATGGTCGTACATCACAGGTAGTGCGCCGAATATTCCATCAGGGATGTACCTGCAAAACAAGTAATGTGAGGAAAATTCTCTTACGTGGTATTCCTTGATTGGATGCATATAACTGTTGTACTAATCTTCACTAGAAAGTGGAGCAGAAGTAGGGTACAACTATAGCACGTGGGTAGGTGAAATGCTAGATTCAAGCGTACTGCTTAAACTGAGCATTAGACGTATTTCAGTTAGACGGATTGTGAAAATCAGTCTAATGAAATAAGTCATCTCCTTCTAATAGAAAAACGTCTATTAGACCGCCTGGTCTAATAGAATTAGACTCGCGTCTAATTACAATAACCATTAGACTGCACGTCTAACTCCACTGAGTTAGACTGCACGTCTAATTTCGGTTCTACCTCAGACTTGTCTGAAGGAGTTAGACGCACGTCTAACTTTCACTAATTAGACTACCTGTATAATTATCCAATAACCATTAGACTGTACGTCTAACTCCACTAAGTTAGACTACACGTCTAATTCCGGTTCTACCTTAGACTTGTCTGAAGGAGTTAGACTCACGTCTAACTTTCACTAATTAGACTACCTGTCAAATTATCCAATAACCATTACACTGCACGTCTAACTCCACTGAGTTAGACTGCACGTCTAATTCCGGTTCTACATTAGACTTGTCTGAAGGAGTTAGACGCACGTCTAACTATCACTTTCTATTAGACTGCACGTCTAACTCCACTGAGTTAGACTGCATGTCTAATTCCCCATAAATTAGACTACCCGTCTAGTTGCAAATATATTAGACTACACATCTAACTCCGATGAGTTAGACTGTACGTCTAATTCCGAATAACAATTAGACTACCCGTCTAATTACAAACATATTAGACTTACGTATAATTCCGTGTATTCATTAGACTAACGTCTAATTCTTTACATTCATTAGACTACACGTCTAACTCCGATGAGTTAGACTGTACGTCTAATTCTATGCATTAGACTTACGTCTAATTCCGTGCATTCATTAGACTGCACGTCTAACTCCGATGAGTTAGACTGTACGTCTAATTCTATGCATTAGACTTACGTCTAATTCTGTGTATCTATTAGACCATCCGTCTAATTACACGTCTATTAGACTATACGTCTAACTCCGATGAGTTAGACTGTAAGTCTAATTTTATGCAATGAAAGCCAAAATCGGTCTAATGACCCTCATTAGATCCAAGTCTAATGACATATTGTTTCAATACACCTGTATCAAAACTCATAAGTTATTTCATCATCAATATCTCAGTGATTAAATTATTTCAACACTTAGTCAAAATAATTTGACGCAACAATTTCCCCCTTTTTGATGAAGAAATTGCAAACCTGCATACATATATAAAAGCATGTTTTCATCATATAAATAAACAGAAACCTTGTTCACTTACATCATTCATCCAAAACCAATATTCGAAAAACCATCAACGAAACGTGTTTAATAGAGTTACATAGAGTAAAAGAAGAGAAAATCATTGTTCTTCCCTTTCAACTCGAGGATCGGTTGGACTCATCTCTAGACCAGGAAGCATGTTGAAGAAAGGAGGATAGCCGCGACCACTATGAACGCCTGCACTTGATCTTCCACCGCGTTCACCACCACTGGCACGTCCACCTTGATCAACATTTGATAGCCTACTCTGGCCACCACCACTTCTACCTCCACGCTCACCACCGCTTCGACCTCCACCTCTCTTGGTTGGCCTAGGATTGTCATCAGTGCTTGGAGATCGCCTGAATCTTGTGCCGGTTGACACACCATCATTTCTTCTGCTTGATTCTCCTTCAACTGGTCGAGGTTGAGCACCTTCAGCATTGGCCTTTGCGTCCTCCTTTGCTTGAAATTTTCTAGCAATGGAGTTAGAAAATTCCTGACGTTCATTATCATTCCTGCTCAAACACCCCTAAATTTCTACCATCTTATTCTTCACCAGACTGAATTCTTCCAAGGTTTCCTTGTGGCGTTCATCATTGAATTGCCTTTCAATGTCCAATAATTCACTTTGACGGCTGAAGAGTTGCTTTTCAAACTTTGAAAAGTTTACATTTGCGATATGGGTCTCATATGTGTTTTTCTTCAAAGTGTTATCCAGCTCAGTGAGGGCCTTGAAAATATTGCTAAAGCTCTCTCTTTCCTCTTCCCTTGAGCTCATGGTCTGAGATATGGTCTTCTGAATTGATGAGAGCATAGACCTCATAGATCTTAACACTTTGTTTCCTCCGGCAGATGACTCTTCATGAGAAGAGACTTCTTCAGATTCTGCTGCCATGCTTTGAATCGGCTCAAAGTTTGTATGTATCTGCAAGGATCGCTCTGGTTGATTCATTTTGGCTTTCTTAGTAGCTTCATCTCGTTCTTCTTCTAAGATTTCTTCTTCAGCTCGCTAAAATCTCTCAAGCAGATTTCCAGAGTAGTGAATAGGATTATTAAGATTTTCGTGAACATTTCCCACAATGGTGTCGGGAAATAGACGGGGCTTCACAAAGGTTGTTTGCTGATCCTGTTCCTCCTCAGATGAGGAGCTTTCTTCTTCATTGACTTTCTCTTTAGAGGGTTCCCCCTCAGTTCTGGAAGTTTCTGGCTGAGTATCCTCGGCCAATTTCTCTTGAACATCCTCTGTTCTCGCAACAGGGGTTAATATCATATCTTCTTCAATAGGAGATTTAAAAGCCTCATCAGTCACATCTTCTATGAGAACTTTTTCTTCATTTATCTCAAGAGCTTGTTTAGGCTCTTGGACATTCACATTTTCTTCTTCTTCATTAGACGTTCTTGGAAGGGTTTATCTAGAATGCGTCTCTCTTCGGTAGAAAGATTCCCGAATTCAATCAAGAGAGCAGCATCTAGCTCATCAGCATCATTGACAACATCTGGAATATCCATAGCTTCTTCTTCATTGAGAGGTTCTGCGCTAGAGCAATCGGCACCATGAATGTGTCTAGAAGCAACAGAGACATAACTGTCCAGGATATCGTTCAACTTTTTCAATACCTTCATTTCAACATCAGCTCCTTTCACATCAGGATTGAAATTAGGTTTCCTGGCTTCGAAAATTGGAAAAAGAGCTTTTCCAAAAATGCAAGCTTCCACCAGTTCTCTTTTCTTCAGAGCCTCACCAACTTTTGAAGTTCTTGCCCATTTCAAGACTTTCTTCTCGTTTGTCACCCTCTTCTTCCATTCTTTAGTTATGGCAACATTTGACAGAGAATCGTTGTATTTGGAAGACAATCTTTCCATGGACCAAGATTCATAAATTCCCAATTTCTCAGCAGTAAGAACTTTAACTTGATCTAAAATGAGGTCAACGATTCCTGTTGCCTCCGATACCTTTTCAGGAACTTGAGTTGCTATCTTTTTGCCTTTTCTAACAACCTCTACAGGTTTTGGAGCAGGTCTTGGTTCGCCAATCACGATTCAACCTGTCCCTTTTCTGGAGCGCATCAATTTGAAAGTAGATTGTGGTTTCTTACAGAGCTTAGTAGGAAGCTCCATACGAACAACTTTCCCAGCTAGCGAAGAATCTTTAGGAACTGGAATAATGGGTTCACCAACCAAAGGACAAGAGCAACACCTTGTTCTGGTTGCGATGACTCTGTAGCACCGGCGGCTACAAGATAAGTTCGAACAACAGGAGACTCAATCCTGTCAATAGTTTCATCATTTGGACCGGCTGACTCAACAGCAGGCCCTTCAGCAGATTCTCTCAATGGAGAGAATATAGATTCAACTTGTTCCACTATGGGAACATCAAATTTAGGCACAGCGGCCAAAGATTTAGAGGACTTCACCTTTGCAGATTTAGACGCTCGGGGCGCCCTTGTCTTCTTCTCCTTTGAGGCACAAGACCTCGAAGGTTTCCTCAAAAAGGTTGAGGGAGTGGATAATAATGACATTGGAGTTGCAGCAAGTATGCCTGGACCTTGCTTCAACCTTGAATCAACAGATTCAGAGTCTTTCTGGTTTGGACTCTTCAGACTGGAGGAACTGGCCTCCGATTCGTTTACAATTTTCGTTCTCTTTGTCCCTGTTGACAGAACAGAAGCAGAAAACTTTGATCGAGTAGAAGGTTTTCCACCGGTCTGGTAACTAGAGGCACCAGATACAGATTCAAGGTTGCTCTTCAACCTCGTCAGTGTTCTAGCCACCGTAAGAGCAGTAAATACTCTTGGAGAGTTAATCTGTGCAGGTTCACCAACATGTACCCCTAAATGCTTCAACAAATGACTCAGTTGAGCCGCATATGTTATACTTTCTTTGTTTGTCTGACTGATAGAATAGCATAAGTTCTGAAAAAGGGTATGAGCCCAGTTTACCTAGATCCCTTTTGAGATAACACACATATAGTCAAAACGGTCTTGACTATAGAGATTGAAGGAGCCAGCTTTCCCTTGTAGCGCCTTCGCCACCACGTCGTTCAAAAGAATGAAATGCAGTTTGAATACCTTCTTGAATCCATTCACATGGATCTTCGAACCGTCTGCAAAAAGGTTGTCTTCATCTCTTCCATGATTTCTGAAGAGAGAACCAAGTTGAATAGATGAACCTCCGTAGGAAGTTCAAAGAACTCCGCATAAACTGCTTCGTTGAAAGAAAACTCCGTTCCGTTGAAAGTTGCTACGATGGAATCATCCACCATAGTTGTCGTTTTAAAGAACTCGCGAACTTCGTCTTCGTAGAAGATGAACAGTCCACCTAGATACATCCTTAACCCAGAATATTCTAGGGTTTGGAACATCTTCACCACCTCCGGTTGATCAAACGTATACACCGATGGAAAATCCACCTGCAAAGTACAGTGACCGAGAGTGATTTTCTTCACCATTTTCGAAAGAATATGAATCGACACAAGATTGCAGAGAGATTTAGTGAGAGAAATACAAAAAAAGCTAGGGTTCTTAGGAATTTTGAAGTATTGAAAACTTTCAAATTCATGCATTAAGTTCCTTATATAGATGAAAGAGGGAAATACAGAATAACCGTCTATTCTAGGGGTATGGCCCATTAATAAATGTTAGACGTTCTTTTTCAAGAAGTCATCATTAAAAATGAGGGTATATCAGTCATTTTCTCTAACTTGATAGACACGTGTCTTCATGTTATTAAGAGATGACTGTTTGATGTTTTGAGCAGGAAAAGCAGATAGCTCTCAACGTGGGACAGCTGTCCTTGATCAGTTTAATCGGCATGTAGTTAGACATTTTTATTACTCCACAAATCCATATAACAACGTCTATTAGACGGATGAGTCTATTAGACGCATACATCTAATTCTGTGTTTATAAAAATCCCTCTAATGTTTATTAGACGTGTACGTCTAGTTCCGCATAAACACCACGTGTTAGACGTGTGTTGATTAGACGTGAGCATCCTTTTGCTCATGACGTAAAAAGTCTAACGTTTATTAGACGTGTCCGTCTAATCGCGTAGGTATAACACCTCAACATATAGACTTAGATGTGTAGATTATGAGTAAAAATACGTCTAAGTACATACTGTTTCTTTTAGACACCCTTGTCTAATTAGACCGATTAAGGATATTCGTCTAGAGAGTATCTTTACTTACAAAGTAATTTTTCCTCTCATTATGAATATGAACATTAGAGTTTAATAAACAATTTTTGTGGTCCAAAGACCAAAACCATTTTTAACAAATAAAAACATTTATTATTCCAGAATGGCAAATGCCATTGTTGATCTTCCAAGTCGTGTACTTAGAGGAGTACTCTTCTAGCTTCATTCCTGCGATTCTCCTACGTCACCTACAAAATAAACTATTTACACATTTTGGTACCCACACTCAATTGGGTCCTCGATCAATTAGTCCCTTAGGAATCCATATTTGAGTTATTCTGATGGACTTTCCATTTTGTGTTGTGATTAAAGCATAAGATTTTGACTTAGCAGATGACTTCCTACTAGCCACTGATCCTTTAAATTTTGAAGAAGGTTATCTTTTAAAACTCCTTGACTTAGAGTCAGGTTTTAAATTACCAGACTTAGTAGCTTTTTCTAGCTTATTCTTAAGCCAGCTAACAGTCGGTGGAACATAAACTATTTCATTTTTAAAAGCAACTTTTTCATGAATAGGATCAGATTCAATGTCAGTCACACTCCCTTTGACAAAGTTTATAGGCTTAAACTTGTCAATTGGTTTTGACTTTTTGCATGACAGGTTTGGATCATTGCTGTTATATCCCAATCCGAATCTAGATCTAGCAGGTTTCAACATACTGATCTGATATTGGACAGCATCACCAGACCTTGTTCATGCACAGACAACATAGTTAAGCCTTTTATTTTCAGATGAAAGAGTTTGAATCTTTTCCTTGAGCATCTCATTCTCAGATGAGATCTCTTCAATCTTCTTTTCAAAATCATTTGACTCTTCCTCTTTAGACAGATTTAATTTATTTATATGTGATGAAGATTTATTTTCATTTAGAGATTCTGCTAGCTTTCTATACTCAATGACCATGTCATCTAGTGCAGCTACTAGTTGTTCCCTTGAAAACCTTTCAGAAGAGAAATCAAATACCTCAGTCTCCTAAGTTTCTTCCTCATCTTCTCTGGCCATGAAGCAAGCTACGTCTTCTTCATCACTTTCACTAGATGAAAAGTAAGAGCCACAGCTGCTTCCTCTGTTCTTTCCGTCACCAGCCATAAGAGCCTTCAACTCTTTTCCATCATCCTTGGCATCTTCACGCTTTGACATCCGGCATTCCGATGCATAATGACCTTTAATACCACAGTTAAAACAAGTAACATTAGCTTTAGATTTTCTATTATCATTAGAATTTAAATAGTTTGAGTTAGAGTTGCTCTTCTTCATGAAGTCCCTAAACTTCTTCACAAAGAGAGACATGGCATCGCTGCTCAGCTGTTGAGCCGCCATCTTCATGTCCGTAGCGGTTGGTGGTTCTTCAGCAGTCACCAGCACCTTGGCAATGATAACGGATGTGGGTTGATCTTCTTCCATCCTAAAGTTCAGCTCGAACTCATAGGCCTTGAGGTCAGCAAAGAGATCAAAGAGGGAGATCTTGTTAAGATCTTTTGATTTTTTCATCGCCATAGTCTTTATGTCCCATTCTCTTGGAAGAGCTCGCATGACCTTGATAGCAAGATCCCGGTTGCTATAGGTCTTGCCTAGGATGGACAGAGAGGAGACGATCTTGCTGAATCTGGTGTCAAAATCATTCATTGTTTCACCAGGACGCATTTTGAAGCTGTTGAACTGTTGAGTGGCAACCATGATCTTGTTTTCCTTGGTTTACTCGTTGCCCTCACACAGTTGAGTGAGTTTGTCCCAGACCTCTTTGGCAGTGTCACATTCGATGATGTAGTTGAACATACTGTCATCGAGAGATCTGTACAGAACATCAAGAGCCATGTTGTTGAGGATGTTCTGCCTCTTTTTATCAGCGGTCCAGTAAACCTTTTCCTTATCAATCTTGATAGGACCTTCTGTGACAACGCTCCACATGTCATCATGAAGAGAAGAGAGATGCTCACGAACTCTTTTCTTCCAAACAACATAGTTTTCACGAGAAAATGTTGGAATGGTTGTAGCACTGGCATCTTTGGGTATGGTCGACATATTTCAAGAAAGGCTTGAGAATAGAAACAGGTCTCTGATACCAATTGATAGGATCGACTTTATCAATAGAGACGGGGGTCTGGCTAAAGATGAAGGCTTATGAAAAACGGTTTGAAAGAAATACTGTTAGGGATTTAATTCGCTTTCTATTCTACGCAAACTTGTGTAAACACTTGAAACAGATTCAAGGAGGTATTGTTTACTTGGGTTTGAAGCACAAGATGAAATATGAAAAGATGACAGAAAAGAAGAACACAACAGTTTGTTTATGGATGTTCGGAGAAAATCTCTTACGTCACCCCTTCTTCCAACAACCGAAGGATTCACTATATAATATGATTCAAATCAAATATAGTTTACACACACACTTAGCTCACTATTGAACAGAACACTTTCTGTTCAATTACAAGATAAAGAATATCACTCAGCTAAAGGTGTTTTGATTCTAGCTCTCTCTTGATTCACACACAGTACAATCAGAAAGAAGCTTCACAATATTCAAAGGCTTGAATTCTATGTAGTTTCAGTAAGCAAGATTGAGAAGTAACATGTGCTTTGTCCGTTGTCCTTAGGATTTGTTAAATACTGAGCAGGAGCTAACGGTCGAATCTTCAAGAATGATACGTGGCACTCTTTCATTGGAAATCCTCCATTGTACACAGCAGGTTTTGAGAACAAGGATTGTGGCCGTACATCACTGGTAGTGCGCCGAATATTCCATCAGGGATGTACCTTCAAAACAAGTAATGTGAGGAAAGTTCCCTTCCGTGGCATTCCTTGATTGGATGCATATAGCTGTTGTACTAATCTTCACTAGAAAGTGGAGCAAAAGTAGGGTACAACTATAGTACATGGGTAGGTGAAATGCTAGATTCAAGCGTACTACTTAAACTGAGCATTAGACGTATTTCAGTTAGACGAATTGTGAAAATCAGTTTAATGAAATAAGTCATTTCCTTCTAATAGAAAAACGTCTATTATACCGTCTGGTCTAATAGAATTAGACTCGCGTCTAATTACAATAACCATTAGACTACACGTCTAACTCCACTGAGTTAGACTACACATCTAATTTCGGTTCTACCTTAGACTTGTCTGAAAGAGTTACACGCACGTCTAACTTCCACTAATTAGACTACCTGTCTAATTATCCAATAACCATTAGACTGCACGTCTAACTCCACTGAGTTAGACTGCACGTCTAATTCCGGTTCTACCTCAGACTTGTCTGAAGGAGTTAGACGCACGTCTAACTTTCACTAATTAGACTACCTGTCTAATTATCCAATAACCATTAGACTGCACGTCTAACTCCACTAAGTTAGACTGCACGTCTAATTCCGGTTCTACCTCAGACTTGTCTGAAGGAGTTAGACGCACGTCTAACTTTCACTTTCTATTAGACTGCACGTCAAACTCCACTAAGTTAGACTACACATCTAATTCCTCATAAATTAGACTACCCGTCTAATTGGAAATATATTAGACTACATGTCTAACTCCGATGAGTTAGACTGTACGTCTAATTTCGAATAACAATTAGACTACCCGTCTAATTACAAACATGTTAGACTTACGTCTAATTCCGTGTATTCATTAGACTAACGTCTAATTCTTTACATTCATTAGACTACACGTCTAACTCCGATGAATTAGACTGTACGTCTAATTCTATGCATTAGACTTACGTCTAATTCCGTGCATTCATTAGACTACACGTCTAACTCCGATGAGTTAGACTATACGTCTAATTATATGCATTAGACTTACGTCTAATTCCGTGAATCTATTAGACCATCCGTCTAATTACACGTCTATTAGACTACACGTCTAACTCCGATGAGTTAGACTGTAAGTCTAATTTTATGCAATGAAAGCCAAAATCGGTCTAACGACCCTCATTAGATCCAAGTCTAATGACATATTGTTTCAATACACCTGTATCAAAACTCATAAGTTATTTCATCATTAAAATCTCAATGGTTAAATTATTTCAACACTTAGTCAAAATAATTTGACCCAACAGGTTTGCCTTTATTTGATAAATTTATTGAACATTTTCGATTTATACCCTAGTTAAAAAATGGAAAAAATTATAAGTATAGGGTAATTGCAAAGGTTATTAAAAAACCCTCGGTTTTAACTTTCCTGGAATTGGTAAGTACGAAGGTTTTCTAATAAACCTTCGGGTTTGACCAGCCCAAAAAAAATAAAAAAATTCTGGGAAGGGGTAATTTTAAAAGTTTATTGGAAAACTTTCGCTTTTGACCCTTCCTAAAAAAATTTGGAAATTTTCTAAGTGTTGGGAAGAGGTAATTGCGAAAGTTTATTGTAAAAATTTCGCTTTTGACCCTTCCAAAAAAAATCTGAAAAATTTTTAAGTGTTGGGAAGGGGTAATTGCGAAAGTTTATTGGAAAACTTTCGTTTTTGACCCTTCCTTAAAAAAATTTAAAATTTTCTAAGCATTGGTAAGGGGTAATTGCGAAAGATTGGAAAACATTCGCTTTCGACCCTTCCTAAAAAAATCAGAAAATTTTCTAAGTGTTGGGAAGGGGTAATTGCGAAAGTTTATTGGAAAACTTTCTCTTTTGACCCTTCCTAAAAAAATCTGAAAATTTTCTAAGTGTTGGGAAGGGGTAATTGCGAAAGTTTATTGAAAAACTTTCACCTTTGACCCTTCCTTAAAAAAATCTTAAAATTTTCTAAGCATTGGGAAGGGGTAATTGCGAAAATTTATTGGAAAACTTTCGCTTTTAATCCTTCCTAAAAAAATCTGATAAATTTCTAAGTGTTGGGAAGGGGTAATTGCAAAAGTTTATTGGAAAACTTTCACCATTCCTTAAAAAATCTGAAAATTTGTTAAGTATTGGGAAGGGGTAATTGCGAAAGTTTATTGGAAAACTTTCGATTTTGACCCTTCCTAAAAAAATCTGAAAATTTTCTAAGTGTTGGGAAGGGGTAATTGCAAAAGTTTATTGAAAAACTTTCACTATTCTTTAAAAAAATCTGAAAATTTGCTAAGTATTGGGAAGAGGTAATTGCGAAAGTTTATTGGAAAACTTTTGATTTTGACCCTGCTTAAAAAAATCTGAAAATTTTCTAAGTGTGGGAAGGGGTAATTGCAATAATTATTTGGAAAATTTTTCTTTTGACCTTTCCTAAAAAAGTAATTGCGAAAGTTTATTGGAAAACTTTTACTTTTGACCCTTACTTAAAAAAATCTGAAGTTTTTCTAAGTATTGGGAAGGGTAATTACGAAAGTTTATTAGAAAACTTTCGCTTTTGACCCCTCCTAAAAAAACATTCTGTTTAAGGTCAGGACCGAGAGATATTTGATAATCTCTCGGTTTTGAATGTATGTACCGAAAGTTATATAATTAACTTTCGGTATTCATTCCCTATTTTATTTGATTTTTTGCAATTTTTTTGTCTAAACTATTTAATTACATCATGTGTATTATTTTTTAAGAATTAATATTGTGTTTAATATTATAAATGTATATGATTGTGTTTTATAATATAAAGAAGTATATATATATATGTTTGTGTTTGATGATAATAAGGTTATTTGTAAAGTTTGATTTTAATGATGTATTAGGATTGTGTAAATATTTTAAGGATATCAAATGTGTTAAAATAATGTTGTTCAAGGTTATTAGAAGGTGAAAAACCAATTAATTTAACAATTTATGAAGTGGTAATACCGAAAGTTAATGGTATAATTTCGGACATAACCATCAAAACCGGAAGTTCTACCATTAACTTTCAGTATTACTACTACATAATTTGTTAATTTAACTGTCATTTCACTTTATAATCTAGACTCCTAAATAAGTTAATAAAGTGTGTTAGGATCTAGGTCGCGGCTGGGGAACCGGGGTCTAACTGGTTAGCACTCAAAGGTTGGTGTTTAATCCGGTTAAAGATTAACATCGGGTTTCAATACTACACAAACTGTCACAAACCCTTGAACCGAGTTCAAGTGCAGAAGTGGTTTGTTTCAGGTTGAAGCAGCACACACACATGATGAATAAGACTTAATTTGAAAAGTCGGTTTGGTTTTTGGTGGGTCGGTTTGGGGATTCAGTAAGTCGGTTTGAGTAAGATCGGTTAGAATGTAAGGCCAATAGAAAGTAAATAACAAGACAAGTTTTTATGAATGTTTGGAGATAAACTCCTACGTCACCCCTTCTCTCGAAACCGCGAGAAGGATATTCACTAAGGAATACACAAACACAATCCGATCGAGACTTATTATCTGCTCGACAACACTCGTACAATTCTCACCGAAATTGTAATCTTACTTCAAATGAACACTTGAGCTCTAAATCTTGTAGAGAGATAAACTTAATAATTCTTAGAGTTTGTAGTTGGTAGAACTGATTGCTATTGTAACTTGGGTTGTTGAAAACTCTTAGAACTGCATTTACTCTTCTTCAGCTCATTCTCTTATAGGTGAAATGTGTCAACGGTCACATTTCTTTTCCTTCAATCTGATTGGTTGAGCAGAGGTTCAGTGTTTCAGACCTGGCGGTCTAGACTTCCAGTGTATAGGTCAAACCGGCTAGGTTTGTCTTTAACTCAATATAGCAACTGTCTGTTGGACAGTTGCCTACACCTGAAGGGTTGCGCCTCTGATTTATCTCAGAGTAGGAAGATCTTGTCGGACGATCTTCTGCAGCCTGCAGATTATCCTCAGACTTGTATGAATATGACAATACTATGGTCTGTCCCTTTGGTATCATCTTCAACAGATACTTAAAGTATTTGTTTGCACCGATCGGTTGTTTAGGTTAACCGGATGACTTCCAGTTTTTCATAGCTTCAGGTTAACCGGATGACTTTCGGTTTTTGGCCTTGTCTTCTGACCGGTCTTGTTTTCCTGATCGGTTGGATTACTTAACCGATTGGATTACTTAACCGATTGGATTACTTAACCGATCCTGGTTCTTTAACCGTTCTCCTGCACATGAAGTTTATTTTGTTAAGTTCTTATTTTAACCTGTCTAATTTATTTAACAATTTCTCCCTTTTTGATTATTTTATTTAAAATATTCAAAACCATGTAAGAATGAAAATGTAGGCCGGTTTCTTAAAAGTTCATTTGGTCGGATTTTTGGAAAATGACTTGGAAAAATTTTTCAAAAATTTTTTCGAAAATTATTGTCTTTTTAAAAAAAAAATTTCTTATCAATTTCTCCCTTTTTTATTATTTTATTTAAAATATTCAAAACCATGTAAGAATGAAAATGTAGGCCGGTTTCCAAAAATACTTGATATATATACAAAATTATACTAAGTTAAACATAAGCGATATATAATTGAAAAACTTCTATCTCCTTTTCTTGGGCAAGAATTTATCCAGCATGTAGTCAGTTATCATTCATTTGCCCGGATTGCAGGGATCGGCGCCAGGTCTGGAGGAGGATCCTTGACCGCCTGAGGTACCAGTGAAAGGTAAAACCGGTGGAGCAACCGATCTTAGTGGGACCACTTCGAGACCTCGTGTTCTTTTGAGCGGTGGTACAACCTCTTCCTCAAATTCTTCATCGTCTTGTAAGATCGGGTTGAGCGGAGGCAAAGTGACCGGGTCAGCAGTGTTTTCCAGTAGCTTTCGAACCGCTGTCCTCTTGGAAGAAGCCGTTCTCTTTCTGGTGGTCGGTCCGGTCGATGGAGCAGCCGCCTTCGATTTCTTATGAGCATCGGCGAGCTCTTCGAGTGTAATCTGTTGTTCGAGTAGTCGAGCCGCCTCCTCATTCCGCTGAACCGCTATAGCCGGTGCAACATTTTCCACATTTTGAACATGTTGGGCCAGGTTTGCATCCGCCTGTATCGTTTCCTTTTGAATCCGGACTTGCTCGTCCTCGGCATCTTGAATCTTTTGAGCCGCGATTTCATTTGCTTCTTCAAGTGCTTTGTCGGCTACTAGCTTTGCCGCTACCATCTTTGCCAGTTGTTCAGTAACCGCCTTTAGATCGGCTTTGGTCTTGGAATTCTTCTCCTCAAGCGTTGCCATTTTTTCGAGTATGGATCCGGCCTGGACACCGGACTGAGACTGATTCCCTTCAATAGTATTCAGCCTTTGATATGTTGTTATTAGGTGAAGATTCACCAAACCGACCAGTTGGTTGGTATGAGCAATATCGGTCTCAAACTTCTTAGTTACGGCCTCCAACGTCTTAGTTCTATCAGTTGTGTCGCCGAACAAAAGATCGGTAAGACCGTATTTTTCCTCAACGGACGTAATCCGTTCAACCGCGACTTTCAGCTGTTTATCGGTTGACTCAATCATCTCGATAGATTTTTTCGCGGTTTCCTTTATTTTCTTTTGCCACGGCAGGATGGCTGAATTGACAAATTCCTCGATAATGTCTTTGACCCTATCCTCTGTTATAGCCGGTACCGATGCATTGTCGGTTTGCGGAGATCCGTGCTGATCGGTGATCGGAATGCCCGTTTCGATTTCGGTGTTGTTAATCACGGGTTCCGATTGAGGGGAGATATGCTCGGCTTCGGTCGGAATCAGACCGCCATCATCCTCAGGATTATATCTGGAGAAGAGTGACGCTTCTTGGTGATCGGGTTCCACTTCCAACCGTGCCAGCTCATCAGTCAGTTCCCGTACTTTGACTGTTAGCATATCCAGCACTAAGATCTCGAACTGGGATTCCTCCGTCCCAGGGACGTGTTTTTCACGAAGATGTTGAATATGATCGGTGAGTTCTAGTAACCGGGCATGCGGTTCGACCATCTTACTTCTTCGAAGAGCGGTCACGACGCTCTTAGCCTTTGTAAGGTTGATGACTTTCGTTTCCATCTCAACCAGTTTTTCGTATCTTCGGTCAGCGGGATGTTCCGGTAGCATGTTGGTGTAGAAGATTTCCTACCGGTTCAGAGCCCATTGAAAATAGACGTCGCTCGCAGCGTGAGCCTGAATGTAAATTTGGTTCATGATTTGTGTGACGAGTTCCTCTCCCATTTGCCGAATGTTTCATCCGCGGATTCATTTCTTTCCGGTTGCCTGCCCGAACCGGTTTCAATATCATCATTTCTGGCCGATTGTTCTTCGACCACCTTCTCTTTCCCTTTGCCAGACCGATCCGCCTCGGTGTGATGTGAGAGAGTCCGTCCAGAGCTGGATGCCGAGTTTTCCGTATTGAGGGTGTCGGACTAAGGATTAGCCGACCCGGTCGGTTGCTGATCCGCCTTGCTTCCGGATTTTTCTTTTGCCGGAGCCTTTTTCTTTTTAGGTTGTGACTTCCTTCGGCCGCTTTTACTGTCGGAGACCTTTGTTCTGCCCTTTTTGTCCTCCGGTCTAATAAAATTAGTGGATTTTATGATTTTACTTGGAGGAATGAAGACACCCGGGCCGGTTTCGGCATTGAAGTGGCGCATTAGCTTCCCAAGGGGAACGGCGTATCCCCACGACCGTCTTGAAGATGGATCCACCATCTCACAGAAGTTAGAAAAGATTACCTTAGCCCAGTTGATTTTAATGCCATTAATCAAACCGGCTATCATCTCGATCTTCAACCGTGTGAGGCTATCATAATTGCCTCCCCTTCCTTGAACCGACTTTGAGAGAATCTCGCAAAGCGGTCTATATTCTGGTTTGAGGGAGTTTTTTTACCGGACACAGCTATAGGTTCTTTGGTGTCCGAGATATCGCGACAGACCGCTTGGAATGTTTCCTCGTCTGTAGACACCGAAAAATCACTTCCTTCTGTCGGTAAGTGGAGACCTTCAGCAACCGACTCTTGTGTGAGTTCAAACGATTTCCCGCCGATTGTTGCGGATATAACACAATTGATGTGGACGGCGGTTTGGAAGAATTCGGTAACCGTGTCTTAATATAGAACGAACGGTCCGTTTAAGAAGTGTTCAAGACCGGAAGCGGATATAAGGTCTAGCACCTGTTTAGCTTCCGCCGACCCATTTGTTCTAATTTCTTCGAAGTCGACCTGGAAGATGTGGGTGAAAAACACTGATTCGCGACCCATTGTGATTTGGAGAGACCGAAAGATCGAGAGTTTGAAAGCTTGAGAGATTTGAGAGCTAGAGAGAGAAAGCAGTTTCGCGTAAGAATGAGATAAAATGACTAAGGACGGTATTTATAGTCGCGGCTTGGAATTTCAACAAGATTGGGCGGGAAATTTCCCTCCAAGATGTTATTGGGCAGCAAGTTTGGGCGGCAAACATTGAGTGGGAATGCGGTTATCTTTGTAACCGTTGATTAAGAGAGCGGTGTTGTTGTGTAACCGTTTTATGTATGAGGCGGTTATTTAACCGGTGATGAAGCGGTTAGCAATTTTAACCGGTTGAACATTTAAACCGGTACTTTAATTTTGCGATTTTGACCCGGTATTCGAACTTAGTAATTTAAATGATCATTTGATTAAAAGAAAAGGACATAATAGACACCGATACAAAGATCGATTTTAAAGTACACAAGAGAAAAAAAAATTATGTAACGATTATTTTAGAGAGTTTGTCCTATACCACTTCCTCGTTGAGAACATTTGAGAGGTTCACCGAGGTACCCGGTCCAAGATTTGGATGGTGTGTACGAAGGAGCCGGCTTATGTGGGGGGCATAGCCGAAACCTTTCTTTGTCTCGACCATGGTCTTCAGGTTATTAAAGATGACCGATGACCAGTTGATGGGGGTGTTACTGACGATTTAGGTCATCATGTCAAAGACTTTCTTAGAATAGTATTGGTTCGGAGATTGGTAGATGATAGATTGGTTGACGATCTCGTGAAGGAGTTGGATGTGATGGGCGAGGCGGGTTTTCAGACCGTAGTTTTCCACCGGCACTTCGGTTCCGGAGAACATTTCCGCATAGTCAACTACTGCACTGCCCACCCGGGATGGGAAGTCGGAGAACCCTTCAGTGGGCAGATTGAACATCCGGGAGAATCCGCTTTCGTGAAGAACAAAGATGTGGTTTTTCACGACGGAAGTAATGGCATCGCCGAGTATGGCTGCATTATTGAAGAATTCCATCACCTCTGGAATGAACATGGGTCCAGATTCTTCGAGAAAGTCACGAAGGCCGGTGTCGGCGAGGGATTCAAAGAGGAGTTCCCTCACTTCAATATCCTCTATGTTGAGGACGAAGTCGAAATCGATGCATAGATAATTTCTTAGAGTACGGTTAGACATTCTTTAAAATCTTGCTAAGAGAGAGAGAGTTTAAGAAATTATAAGTTGTTTGGAGGTATGCTGAATTGATAAAGGGGGTTTCTTATATAGATTTGAAATTGGAGGGAAAATAGAAGCATTTAATGCTAATATTCCGTTTTGTCTTATTAATGTTGGGAATATTTATGTTTCCAAAACTCCTTGGGAAGGAGTTACTTTTGACCGGTTGTGGAGCTCGAGGAGGAGAATCTAGTTAGGAAGTAACTAGGTTTGTGTAATTTCCTATGTAGTTGGAATTCAAAAGTTATTTTTTATTAATGAAAGTGGAGTTACAACAAACCGAAAGAGACACATAGATTAACCGAAAAGATCATAATAGAGTAAGATGACAATACAACCGGTACGTACAGCAAAATGACCGGTTGTAAGAAGGAGTGACTTAATTTCCGGAGGAGTTGAGATGTCGGTTCTTCTTCTTCTAGGCCTTCTCGAACCGCTCATAGACGGAGTCGGCGATTTCCCTGGCCACAACTTGGGACTGGTTCAGCCCCTCGCCCGAACATAGCGGAACTCCGAGTTCCATGAGTAGGGAGTTGATCTAGGGAATGAGATCGATATGACGAGTGGTGATCATCCAGATCAGGATGTCGAACAACACCCTAGACCAATTGACCGGGGTATCAGTTATGATAGTGGTCATCATGTTGAAGACTGTAGTGCAATAAGTGTTGGTCACATCCTTTCCCAGGATGGCTCGACCGATGATATCATTGAGAACCTGGTATTCAGCCCTCAATGATGACCGAGCTCCATGGTCATTGACTGGACGGTTCGATCGAGAGAAGTTCAAAGATATTTCGGCTTTAAGTTCAGCCGCAACATTCAGATCGGTGAGACCTTGCTTCGGAAGGTCGAAGCATCTAGCAAAATCACACTCAGAAAAATCAAACACGGTTCCTCCAACCCTAGATTGAATGAGGGTATCAAAATATGGAGTACCGCGGAAAATCCTTGCGTTGTGGAAGAATTCCAGAACGCTTTCAGGGAAGATGACATGTTTGTCATCTAAAAAGGGTTTCAGACCGATGTTTTTAAGAGACTTGATCATTTTAAAAATCTCATAGTGCTCTGTCCCTTGAGTGGAATCAAAATTAACTTGGAGAATGTTTTGAAACTGAGACATTTTGTCTTAGTGAGATGATTTTTGATGTTTGTGAATATTTGGTTGATATTCATCTGTCTTATATATTAGTTGAGGGATGACAGTATTATCCAGTGTATATAAGGTGATTTAATCTATTAACTGTAGGATAAATAGATTTGCATGAATTAAGTATGTCTACAACCTAAGATGTGAGTCATAGGCCTGGACGGTGAGAGATATCATATCTTCACGCCTTTTAAGGTATGACTATTTTGCTTTGAAAAGGTATCTTTTCAGAACAGATACATCTAAACCAAGACAGTTATTCCACTTTAGTTAGGAAGCCAAATAATCCAAAATAAATTATATTCAAACCGGTCGGTTTTCAGTCATAGGTCCCGATGCGGTTAATTAGTGCATGCACTAAGTAACTGGTCGGTTTACTATAACTGATAGACAGAGCGGTTCTTCAATAAATACAATGGTGAATTCGGTTTCTGACATTTTAGGAAGAACTGCCGGTTTTGTCTGTCCGAGCCGATTTTCCCTTTAAAGATTGCAGGTTTAAGAAATGAGTTGATTAATATCGGTTAAACCGAGGATATTTCTGAAGTAAGAAAACTTAGCTTCCTGCAGAGGCTTTGTGAAGATATCGGCTACTTATTGTTCTATTGATACGTATTCTAGTCGGATATGCTTCAGCATAACATGTTCCCGAATGAAGTGGTGCCTTATGTCGATGTGCTTAGTTTTAGAATGTAAAACTGGATTGTATGTGATTGCTATGGCACTTGTGTTGTCACAGAAAATCGGTGACTCTTCAGCGGGGATACTGAAGTCCTTCAGTTGTTGTTGAATCCGTAGGAGTTGTGAACAACAGCTTCCGGCTGCTAGATATTCAGCCTCTGCGGTTGACGTAGCAACCGACGTTCGCTTCTTGTTGTGCCATGATACAAGCCGATCACCTAGGAATTGGGATGTTCCGCTGGTACTTTTTATGTCAACTTTACACCCTGCATAGTCTACGTCCGAGTAACTTGTGAGGTTGAAAGATGAGTCCTTTGGATACCACAAACCGACTTCAGAGGTTCCCTTTAGGTATTTTAAGATTCGCTAAGCGGCTGTGTAGTGAGACTGTTTTGGATTAGCCTGGAATCTTCCACACACTCCAGCTGCAAATAGTATATCCGGTCTACTTGCTGTTAGGTATAGGAGTGAACCGATGATTCCGCGATAGGCCGTCAGGTCTACGGCCTGACCGTCATCATCTTTGTCAAGCTTAATTGATGAGCTCATTGGAGTGGTCGCGGAAGAGCATGTATCCATCCCAAATTTCTTCAGAAGTTCCTTTGTATATTTGGGTTGACTGATGAAGGTTCCTCCTTCGAGCTGTTTAACCTGAAAGCCTAGGAAGAAGCTTAATTCTCCCATCATACTCATCTCAAATTTGTTAGTCATCAAGGTTGAGAATTTATCACACAGCTTAGGATCGGTTGATTCGAAAATGATATCATCCACATATAATTGAACAAGTAGGATATGCCCCATTTTCTTAAATTTAAATAGGGTCTTATCCACTGAACCTATGGTGAAATCATGTTTTAACAAAAATGCGGTTAATGTATCATACCAAGCTCTAAGAGCTTGCTTTAAACCGTATAATACTTTATTTAGGCGGTATACATGATTAGGTAGGTCAGCATTTTTAAAACCGGGTGGTTGCTCAACATATACTTCCTCACGCAGGTCACCATTCAAAAATGCACTTTTAACATCCATTTGAAAAACTTTAAAATTTTTAATGCAGCGAAGGCTAGAAAAATCCTAATGGCTTCAATCCTAGCTACAGGGGAAAATGATTCTTCAAAATCAATGCCTTCTTCCTGTTTGTATCCTTGTGCCACTAATCTGGCTTTGTTCCTTATAACCAAACCGTCTTCATTGATTTTATTTCTGAATACCCATCTTGTTCCTATGACCGGTTGATCTTTCGGTCTAAGGACTAGGTACCAGACTTTGTTACTCTCAAACTTGTTTAACTCTTCTTGCATTCCCAAGATCCAATCCGGATCTGACAATGCTTCATCCACCCTTTTCGGCTCAATCTGGGATATGAAAGCGGAATTAAAGTATTCCTCCAGTATTTGTTGCCGAGTTTGGACTAGTTTTGAAGGGTCACCTATAATAAGCTCAGGAGGATGGTTTGTGTTCCTTTTGAGATTCGGTTCAGGAGTGTCTGCCAAATCACCGTTTATTTGATCAAGGCTAGACATATCGGTATGCTGAACAATGATGCCAGACCGACCGATTTCCTCAGTTTGGACCGAGGTGTCAGCTTCCTACTGTGTGGAAGCTTGATCCGACTGGGTTTCATCATCACCCATTTGGTCATGGAAAAACCGTATGAAAACCGGAACCTCATCTTCACTATCAGAATAGATATTGTTATTTTCCAATCTGTTGTGTAGATCAAAGGATGATGTAGAGTTACTTTCAACCGATTCATCGAATACAACATGAAGAGATTCCTCCACGGTTAAAGTTCTAGTGTTATATACTCTATATGCTTTACTAACTACTGAGTAACCTAACATGATCCCAATATCGGATTTTGCATCAAAAGCAGATAGATAATTTTTGCCATTTATGTGAATATAACATTTACAACCGAAAATTTTAAGATACCGAATGTTGGGAATCCTATCAAAGTATACTTCATACGGTGTTTTGTTGTGAAACTTGTTAATCAAAAACTGGTTTTGTGTGTAACATGCAGTATCGATAGCCTCAGCCCAGAAATTTTGAGCAACCTCCGAATCAGCTATCATGGACCTTGCGGCTTCCTTGAGAGTTCGGTTTCTTCTCTCGGCCAGGTCGTTCTGTTGAGGAGTCCTAGCACTAGACAACTCGTGTCTAATACCGGATTCATCAAGAAATGCATTAAAGGTGCTATTTGTAAATCCGGTTCCTCTATCACTCCTAATGCTATTGATGCGTGTTGATTTTTCATTTTGTAAACGTTTAAGCAATGTAATTAAATTTGATGCGATTTCATGTTTAGATTCCAAAAATATTACCCATGTATACCTAGAATAATCATCAACAACTACCATAGTATAGAGCATACCACCTAGGCTGATGACCCTAATCGGTCCGAATAAATCCATGTGAAGGAGATCTAAGCATCGGTTAGACTGAATGTGTCCTTTACTCTTAAAGGATGGAGTACGAAAGGAAAATTCGTTTGTCATTGTTGTAACAACGACACACTATCTCTTCGATTAGTTAATGGTTCCAAACAATGTTACATGGGTCACAAACGCTTTCTTCCATCAAAGAACAAATACAGAAGGAATAAAGAGTCGTTTGATGGTCGAACAGATTACATATAGCCCTTTAAATTATTAACGGGGAAAGAAAGTTACGAGCAAGCACGAGACCTAGAAGACACAATTCTTAATACGGATCAGAGCAAGAAAACCAAGATATATCATGAAACGCGGGGAGACAACTGGAAAAAACTTAGCATTTTCTTCGGTTTCCCTTATTGGAAATCACTATTATTGAGACATAATTTGGATGTGATGCATATTGAGAAAAATATTTGTGATAGCGTGTTGGGAACAATAATGAATGTGAAAGAAAAGACTAAAGATGGTCCTAAAGCCCGTAAAGACTTATAACTTTTAGGCATAAAACAATGGTTACATCCTTTAAATAATGAAGGAGTGGTTCATTATCCAGAAGCGCCTTTCACTTTGACCTCCGATCATGAAAAACGTCTTTGTAATTCTTGAAAGATCTTAAGTTGACTGATGGTTTTTTCTCAAATATCGGCGGTTGTGTAAATTTGGAAGAGAAAAAGATTACGGGATTAAAGCGTCATGATTGTCAAAATTTATTAGAATATCTTATTCCTTTAGCAACCCGTGGATTACTTCAAGATAATGTGTATGATGCTTTAGTAAATGTGTCTCACTTCTTCCGGTTGTTGTGCTTGAAAGAATTGATTGCATTAGACCTCGAACAATTATACATGGATGTTATATTGACACTTTGCAAATTTGAAATGATTTTTCCACCGTCAATCTTCGACATCATGATGCATCTCCCGGTTCACTTGTCATTTGAAGCTTTACTTGGGGGACCTATCTAGTATCGATGGATGTATCCGTTTGAACATTACATGGGTATAATGAAAAGATATTTGCAGAATAAATACCACCAGAAGCTTCAATAAGCGAGATTTATCTTATAATGAGAGTATTAGTTTATTTTTCAGGTATATGGAGGAACAAGACCAAGAAAATGCACAAACTGAAATCTCGGGCATTTCAATATTTTCATCATTGTAAGACTTATCCAACGGAAAAATATACAACTTGGATTATAGCGATCGAGTGACAGCTCATACATACATTTTGAAAAATTGTCCCGAAGTAGAACGTTTTTACATGTAAGATTCAATATTTTGTTGTTATAGTACG
Source organism: Impatiens glandulifera (assembly GCF_907164915.1). Lineage (NCBI taxonomy): Eukaryota > Viridiplantae > Streptophyta > Magnoliopsida > Ericales > Balsaminaceae > Impatiens > Impatiens glandulifera. The sequence continues at coordinate 123,733,557 of NC_061862.1, read as the reverse complement.
TCATATTAATTAGCATTAAAAAGTGTGCTATTTAATATTTGATCTATTTACAGTGATTATATGTAATATTGCAATAACAATGAGTCCCGTAGAGAAATGTATGCCACCTATTTTAAGCATAGAGTGAGTGAATTCAAAACCATATATAATAACTTTAAATTTATTTTAACGACTAAATTTCGAGAATGTGTATATATAGGTCGCTCAATTAGCAGAAAATAATAACATATCAATAGACCTCAAGATCTTAGGCGAAGGTCCAAGTATGTACTCGTGTATGTATGTTTGGTGTAAAGTAAACAGATACAAATTATGTACAGAAAAACACGACAAAGGTTTGACAACTCAAAATAGCGGAGTGGTTGTTGAAGGGTACAACGTCTTTAGATACTATGTCATACTACGGAGTTTTAATGGATATAATCCAATACCAATACTTTTCTCACAAACGAATTGTCTTATTCAAGTATAAGTGGTTTGATACACACTCGGGGGAACTAGGAGTGAAAGTGGATAAATATGGCTTTGTAAGTATAAATGTAAACCGAATTTTGAAAACTCAAAGTCAGGACCTATATATATTGACGAGTCAAGCAAAACAAGTATTCTACGCCCCTGATATGTTAGCGCGACCCTGTTGCAAGATTGTGACAAAAATAAATCTGCGATTTACGAATATCTAGTTCAGATTAATTAGGTACATTTTATGTTTTTACTTTATATTCATTCTTATTACTACTTTATTTCAATTATTTTCTAATTTATTAATGGTATGCATAAAGGATGTCTAAAGGTCCGAAAACTATCTGAAAGAGTATGAGGAAAACACCTAACAAACTGTCTAGGCCATACCAAAAACTAATTGTATAGTTAGAAAACCTAAGGCTCTAAGAAGAGTCTTCTAGAGACCCACCATTAGTTGTGGACCCGTTATCAATATGGGATCAGGCGTTCAACCCACACACTTTCAAGAGGATCGTCGAACTGGAAACAATTCACAACAATCCACTGATCGTTTGTTTGAGGAGAATTAGAGATTGACGATGAAAGTGGAGGAATTGGAAAAGAGGGATGAAGAAAGAACTCGAACGATTAATGAAATACAAGCGGAAAAACTAGAAATGAGGACAAGAATGGAGGAATTTGAAATGTTTATGAGGCAATATCGACCACCTCCCCCTCCCCCACCATCTAATTCTAGTACGTTTCTACTGGTTGTTTCGACTCATAAGAGATGTATGCATGATTGAGTATGTTTTAATTCGAATGATAACAGGTTATTTGGATGATTGGTTTGATTTAGAATTTTGAATGATAATGGTCATTTGGTTTATGAATGTTATTTGTATATATTGGTTTGGCTGAACAGGTTTTAGTTTCCCACAAAACAATCGGCCTATTTTGTAGATTTTGAAGGAAAAACCGAAAGTCAAATGGAAAGTTTTCGGTTTTTCTTGAAATGGAAAAACCGAGAGTTTTCCATATACCTCTCGAGTTTATTTCAAAATGACAAAACCGAGAGTTATATGGAAAGCATTCTATTTTTCTTGAAAGGGAAAATCCGAAAGTTTTTCATATATGTCTCTGGTTTATTAGAAAAGGAAAAACCGAGAGTAGTTTGGAAAGCTTTCAGTTTTTCTTGAAAGGGAAAAACCAAAAGATTTTCATATACATCTCGGGTTTATTTGAAAAGGAAAAATTGAAAGTTGTATGGAAATCTTTCAGTTTTTCATTCATGGAAAAACCGAGAGTTAATTGAAAAGCTTTTGGTTTTTATTCAAAAGGAAAAACCGAGAGATTTTCATATACCTCTCGGGTTATTTTGAAAAGGAAAAACCGAAAGTTAATTGGAAAGCTTTCGGTTTTTCTTGAAAGAGAAAAACGGAATGCTTTCCAATTAACTCCCTGTTTTTCTCTCGGATATCTAAACCAAAAAATCTATGATGTCTCTCGGTAACACCCAATTATATTTTCTTTATTTTAATAATTATACATGCCATAAAAAAGCCTTTTTTAGTGAGGCTCGACATCCAATAACGAATTCTATTCGTGGTAATATCCATTAATTATTTGACTTTTTTCAACGACTAACTACATATTTAATCTCCAATTTCAAATCAAAATAAGAAAAGTTGATCTATTTCTTTCTTAGCCCGGAAAAACTTATATTTTCTTATTTACAACCAACCCGTTCCCTTCTTCTTTATTATCACCAGATCCAGACCTCTCTCTGTAATCAGCTCTAACCTCCTGGAATTTCTACAATCAATCTTTCCTACACTTCAGGTAATCCATGGATAATGTTTCGATCTCCTTCTACTTTTTTTCCCTCTCTCTACATTCTATCTGCCTATTAATTAAATATATAACCCAATCACAATGCTCAATGTTATATTTTGATTGTTTGTTTATGTTCTCTCCAAATATTGTCAGATTAACCTATATCAGTTTAAATTCTAAGCTCACAATATAATAAAATAATATAATATAAAATAAATCATAAATGTTTGATATTGAGTCGACTAGGCCACCTATAAATATATGGTCTTAGTTAATATTTTATTTACAATAAACACACCGAATATTTGATATTATTCTTCTCTATCTAAGTTGTAATCTTCTCTTTTAACCATAGTGAATTTTCCTCCTCTGATGTCTTTGACTATTAGATCTTTCTAAGAACAGCTATGAAGATATGAAACTCTAGAAAATAGATATTTGCTAAAGAAGAAAAAGTCTTGAAATCTTAAGTGTTGTATATTCTGTTAGAATCTTTTATTCTAATTTTTTATTCTTTAGTTTTATAATCTTGATACTTTATGTCGATAAATTGAGATAAACATAAGTTGCAGAAACGTACCTGAATTTGGAATGAAGAACAATTCATTAAGTCGTTCTTCGTTATTCTCTTCTTCTTGATCTTAGATATTCTCTTGATCTTGGATTTTCTTGTTCTGGATCTGGACCTTGATCGGAATGTCTGATGTGGGTGGGGTTTAAGTCTTCCAACCCTATATTGATAGCCCTCTTTAGTGTTCTTGAGAGATGACTCAAAAAACCTTATTGTCTGATGAGAGAAACAAATAGGTAGGCTATCTATATGAATTGGGGACCTAGACCTAATATACCCATTTATTATTCGGCCCATCAACGAAATAATAAATGGTATTTATGCCTTTACACAAATATGTCCCCATATTTATTATAGATGTCTAAATAAGCTCATAACTTTTATACTTTAATAGATCACTTTAATTGAGTTTTAATCTTTATTATGATAACAACTAATATACAATTATTAAATAATATATGTACCCAAATATTGGAAATAATTCCAACAATCTCTCACTTGGGTCATATGATATTTCCATCAATTGTATATTATAACCTTAAGAGCTCAAAATATTGTTATCATTTTCAAATACATCTATATCAATCTCGTCCATCAATTATAACAACATAGGATTAAAGCGGTTTTTGTTACATTAATTCGTAACTAAACCCTCAATAGTAACATATGTCAATACAATCAAATGACATAGATTAAACATGGGTGTGTAGTGTGGATTAACATGTAGTGTGATCTTTAACATGTCTAATACCATCTGGTCCTCCTTTATTCCTTATAGAGATCAATCTAAATAACTTTAAAATCTTGATTTTTTTAAAAAACTAAATCTTTAATTTCTTTAGAAACTGATTCTTTAATGTGCACATAAATTCCAAATTGTATCTATATAAGCATCACAATACAAACTCCCACTAAAACTGTATATCATCTAAATATGTAATATTCATATGAACAATATGTTCATGAAAGACCTCGGATAGCAAATATTTAGAGAAGGGATCCGTAATTTTAGAGTTTGTCCAAATATGCTCAATAGATAAATAAACATTCTAAATTCTTTATTTTCCAAATAGTTCGACTTAGTCGAACTCATATTACTCTTAAAGTAAAAGAACTGCAAATTATTGTCAAGTAATATCTTTAGTGGTCTTTCTATATCTTTTATAATTTACAACCACGTGACAAAACTTTGCAGTCAGATTCTTTAATTGGATGCCACAAAACACCTAATAAATTCTGCCATCAACTTGAAATAATTCGAGTGTCTACTTAACACTCTTACCAGAATTAATTCTTTAAACTAAAATTATGTGGCACAAATTTTCACTGTTTTGGTATCCAACAAAATTCAAATCAAAATACCAAATGATCTCTATCTGATTCGATTTCACTAAATAAGTATGTAATGTTTTGTTCTTAAAATGTCACATTACTTGTTTGTTTGCTTTCTTAATGATCCAAACTAGGATCCTTCAAGTATTTGTCCAACATCATAAATATACTTCATTTATTAATGCATATATTCTTGAGCATACATTAGACTCTTGTTTAAGGAGTCTTTTGTATTTATTTATTTTTCAAAGCTAATCTTAAAATACTTATGCGACTAAATTTGTCTCTAGACCTTTTAAAATATCCAACAATTAACATTTAACAATTCTTTACTCCAATTTATTTTCTTTAGGCCTGTAAGGCCTAACCTTAACTTGACAACCCCAAAAGAATTTATTAGTTGTTTTAAATGAAACTTATTCTGTATATAAGTTGTAGTTCTTTAATTATTCTCTCCAAATAAATTTATTATATGGAGATATGTTCTAAATGTTTGTTTCTAAATAAAGAGTTTATGAAATTGTTCCTTAATTCTTTATCTTTAATTTAAATTGTCATTGTTCACGTCGATGTTTCTTTCACCATCAATTGATAATTGATTTTTAACAGCTAACTCAGCCATACATTAACACACTCACTTTAGATAGTAACACCTAAGTTCCCATCAAATATGCCTGAGTACTATAGTTAAATTAGTACTAGAACAAACGAAACAAATTTATAATATGTATTCTTTTATGCACCACTTTCTTTAGTAAATTTTTTTGGTGTAATATCTGCAATTCTTACAACTTCATTTCTTTATTATCTTTTAAGTTATTGCTAAGTAAATACAATTTATGTTATTTTTGTTTCAATCTTTTATTTTCTTTAACACAATATGATGTGAATTCATATAGAGACTAATTCTCCCTTTAGATAACTGCAATTCACATCAATTAACTTCAGTGTGAATAAGAAAATCCAAATTAGATGCATGAGAATACATTAGTGTAACTCTGACTTTAATGCATTAATTTTGAAACAAAATAAAACATATATTATTGTGTGTTTCTTATGATATATTTAGTCTAATAATAACCTTAGCAATTTTAACCCTTTTAGATACAATTCTTAAAACATAACAAATTCTTGATACGCCTTAAAAACTTGATCATATAAAATGAATTTAAGATGTTAATAAGAAAAATCCGTATAAGCAGAAGTGTTAACTTAATTATATAACAAAACAAATGAACAACCATACTCACAAAATTTTAATAATCACATAAATTCAAAATAATGGTACGTCTCATCATAAGATACCAAACGCAACATTAATATTTAGTCTTTGGACATTAAATATTAACTTGCAAACGATACTCTTTTGTAGTAATCAAATATTAACAATAAGCCCTGTCAAACAATTGGTTATCTTTGGATAGTCCAATTATTCACATGGCACACCGAATAATTATTACATATTTATTACCACATGTGCATAATGTTATTCTGACCAATTATTTATCTTCCTTTGGGCCGATTAAATAACTGCATGAATTACATACACACTACCTTCTTAATTTATAAAACATATTAACATACATTAAATATTAACTTGCAAACGATACTCTTTTGTAGTAATCAAATATTAACAATAACTCCTGTCAAACAATTGTTTATCTTTGGATAGTTCAATTATTCACATGGCACACCGAATAATTGTTACATATTTATTACCACATGTGCAGAATGTTATTCTGATCAATTATTTATCTTCCTTTGGGCTGATTAAATAACCGCATGAATTATATACATACTACCTTATTAATTTATAGAACATATTAACCTACACTAGAGAGCTTACTTTGGTAGGATGTTGCTTTAATTAATTGATTTAATAAATTAATAACTTATGTACATACTTTAAGTGTGTAACTAGACCAATTATTAAACTTCCTTTTGTCTGATTAATAATCGCATAGTTACAAACACAACCGTCTTAATCTTATAAAACAAATATGTTCTATAAATTAATAATTTGTACATTATTTAAATTTGCAATCTGACCAATTATTAACCTTCCTTTGGGCCGATTAACAACCGCATAATTACAAATTTAAGTGGGTCTAACATTGTACTAAATTTTAAATGTGTTATTAATACCGAAAATCCGAATATTGTTTTATATTTTAAAATTGCATAAATTCCATATGCGTTTAACACAAAACAAATAATTGTGATTTTACTAATCACTTAAATGTTTCTTAATATAAATCAACAAAATATATGCCTAAGCACCGATATATATATATATATATTTATTCATACAAATATAATATAAAAGATATAAATAATTCTAAATTTGTCAATTATTATATTAATTGATATATTATAATTTATTTTCTTAAATCTTGATAAATATAATAAAGAGTTAAATATAATAAAGAGTTATTGATATTTTTATTTATTTATTTATTCATTAATTATAAATAATTATTAATAATAATAAAAATACTGAATTTATTTCTTTATTTTCTTTCTCTTTATCCGGAATAACATACCTAATGAATACCTTAATTAAGTTATAAATTAAATGTATGTATTTATTGTATTTATCCGTTTCTATATTAATTAATTAATTTTTTTTCAATATTTAATTTTAATGTGTACTTAATGTAATTCATACTTATAAAATAATAATATTGAAAATATGTTATGTAAATATAAACATATATATTTTTCTTTACTTAATTCTCATAATTCTCAAATCATAATGTATATACATATACATAGAAATATATTAATTTTTAAAATTCTTAATCTAGAATTCCATAATATATTTTACTTTAATCTTAATTGTATAAATGTATTAATACATTAACAATTATTTTAGGAATAAATATTACTTCAATCTTTAACTAATTAAAATAATTTTTATCATTATTTTAATTCCTTAATTAATTATAATAATTAATCATTATTCTAAAACTAAATTTCTTAATTCCTTATATAATTTCCTTAATTCCTTATATAATTAGAATTAGAATGATAATAAATTATTATTCTAAAATTTAATTTCCTTAATTAATTTGGTTAAGATTCTCTATATGAATTCTTAAATTCATATATAATTCTAAATATATATATATATAAATATATATATAACCGAATTATATATAATATATTAATTAATATTAAAATATTGATTCACTTTATATATATATATATTATATCTAATTAGAATGTAAATATTCTTTAATTATAATTCTTTAAACAAAATCTATTGTTCTTGATTGTTTATCTTCTTGAATATGTAAAAATTAGAGAATGTAATCATTCTTTAATTATAATTTTTTAAACAAAATCTACTGATCTTATAAAATATGTAAATTAAACTATTTAGATACTTAATGTCTTGTTCTTTTATATTAATCTAGTCAAAAACGTTTAGATTAATATATACCTCAAATATTGTTATTACTATTCATTAATTCATTCTAGCCAAATTAGATCAAGAACATATAAAAAAAATGTCTGATCATATTCTTAAAAATTCTTATAAACTTAAATCTCAATAGATCGACATAGAGAAGGCTCTGATACCAATTGTTAGAATCTTTTATTCTAAATCTTTGTTAATTAGTTTTATAATCTTGATACTTTATGTCGATAAATTGAGATAAACATAAGTTGCGGAAACGTACCTGGATCTGGAATGAAAAACAGTTCATTAAGCCGTTCATCATTATTCTCTTCTTCTTGATCTTGGATCTTCTCTTGATCTTGGATCTTCTTGTTCTAGATCTGGACCTGGATCGGAATGTCTGATGTGGGTGGGGTTTAAGTCTTCCAACCCTATATTGATAGCCCTCTTTAGTATTCTTGAGAGATGAACCAAAAAACCTTATTGTCTGATGAGAGAAACAAAAAGGTAGACTATCTATATGGATTGGGGACCTAGCCCTAATATACCTATTTATTATTCGGCCCATCAACGAAATAATAAATGGTATTTCTGCTTCTACACAAATATATCCCCATATTTATTATAGTAGTCTAAATAAGCCCATAACTTTTATACTTTAATAGATTACTTTAATTGGCTTTAATCTTTATTATGATAAAAACTAATATACAATTATTAAATAATATATGTACCCAAATATTGGAAATACATCCAACATATTCAACCTTTACAAACAATTCTGATATAGGAGTTATTAGCCTAGAACCCTAAGTTGCTTATACATAAAGGCCCAAGACCATTAATAATTAAATATACCCTAACCTAATGGTATAAAAGACAATATAATAATATAATATATTATATTGTATAATATAATAATATATCAATATAATATATTATTATACACACTAACAACAGTAAATGCCTACAACTTTCAATTTTCTGACAATCAATGCTTAAACTCACAATCTCCCCATAAGCTTGATTTGGTTCGAGATTTTTCACGCCGAGCATCTCTCGCATCTCTGCAAATTTGACTCTTGTTAGTGCCTTAGTGAGAATATTTGCACGCTGCTCTCTAGTGCTTGCGAACTTTACAACAATCTATAAATTCTCGACGCATTCATAGATAAAATGGAACCTAGTGTCGATGTGTTTTCTATGTCCATGAAACATCGGGTTCTTCATTAATGCTATTGTGGACTTGTTGTCAGCATAGAGGGTTACTGGCCTCGGCTCGCATCCGAGCACCTTGCCTAATAAGTTTCTTAGCCAAAGTCCTTGGCACGACGCTGCAGTAGTTTCCATAAACTCTGCCTCACATGAAGATAAAACAACAGTTCGTTACTTCTGAGATTGCCACGTGATCAGATTCTCATTGAGATAAAACACCATCCCTCCAGTACTTTTTCTGTCGTCTGTGTCACCAGCTAGGTCGCTGTCAGTAAAACCAACGAGTTCCTCAACTTCTCGTCCTCTTCTTAACTGAATCCCACAATTCGTTGTTCCCTTTACGTAACGAAGAATGTGTTTTACTACTTGTTGGTGTAGAGTGGTAGGCTTCTCCATGTATCGACTCGCTATGTCAACTACATAAGAGATATCGGGTCGAGTGTGCGTCAAGTATCTAAGACACTCGATGATACGCCTATACTCCTTCGGATCCACTAAGCTTCCTTTCACATCCTTTCAGAGCTGCAACTTTACTTCCATAGGATACTTGCTCGAGTTACAATCCTCCATTGCAAACTGTTTCAACACCTTCTTCACATAAGCTTCCTACTTCACCTCAATGCTATCTTTCTTCTGGTCCACCTCGATACCAAGAATTAACCTTACTGTGTAATGTTTCATCACCAGTGCAAAGTTCTCCTAAAAATCATTACCTTGCTTCTGCACATAGACTTTTGCTACCAATCTCGCTTTGTGCTTGAGGATGTTTCCTTCGCTATCTCTTTTAAACTTGAAAACCACTTTAACTCGATGGTCTTGTGATCGGGTGGTAAGTCGGTGAGCTCTGATGTCTTATTCTTCCTGATAGACTCGAACTCTTTGTTTATGGCCTCATTCCACGACTCTTCGACTACCGCCTCGTGATATGTTGTTGGCTCGTCAGTGATGAGCAACAACAATTCATCAAGATTCATCTCTACTAGTAGTGCCTCCACATAAACATCTTGTAGGATTCCGAACTCCACAGAATTTTGTACGAGCTTGTTGTTGTTGTTGCACCACTCCCACTTCTTCTCTTCCTCGAATATATCATCTCTTCTCACATAGATTTTACCGCAAGCTGGATTAGGAAACTTGTGCACCTTGCTTCCGTCTTCGAACTTCACATTTCCAGTGATGTTCTTGTCGAGCTCATTGAGCTTCTCTCGATGGCCCGTCATATAGTTGCTTGCTCCATTGTAAAGGTACCACACATCGGTGTGATTACACTCATCGCCACTTGCGAGGAGTTTCTCCATAACTTTCTCTTCATTGAACAACACCACCTTTGGTTCCTCCTTGGACGGTTCTTGCATGAACTCTTCAAGGTTTGTCTTCTCGTCTCCCTCAGCAAACATTAATATTGGCTCCTCGTCATAGAAGCTAGCGAGGTTTGCATCATTGTCTTCGGGTAAAGCTTTCGTCACTACCTCAGCAAACATTAGTGCTGGCTCCTCGTCATAGAAGCTAGTGAGGTTTGCCTCATTGTCATACCTATTGTTAGGGCACTTAGACGCGTAGTGCCCATACTTTTGATAAGTGTAACACTTCACTATGCTCTTGTCTTTGTTGGGCTTGGTATCTTCTTGTCGAGGTGAGCTTTATGCACAACCTCCCCCTTGACCTTGCCCTTTCCCTTTAACACGACCTCGATTATCTCCACCGTTGCCGCTACGACTCGATGATCCAGAAGAAAAAACGGCTTCTCCGTTTTTCTTCATTTGTGACATCCATTCATCATGCGTGAGCAATAGATGCTCCTCCTCTTGGTCTCCGTATCCGCGAAGTCTCTCCTCATGGACTTTGAGACGACCGACGATCTCTTCGACGGTCATAGTCTTGAGGTCACCAAATTGCTCGATCGCTGTAACGATCTGCATGTATGTTTGTGGTAAGGCTCTAAGGAACTTCTTGACGACGACGATCTCCTCCACCTTCTCTCCTAACGAGCGGATATCAGTCACAATGGATATCAATTTCATGGCAAAATCATCCACCAATTCCCCATTCTTCATACGAATCGCCTCAAATTGTGTCTTCAAGGTTTGCACTCTTGCCTCCTTGACTCTCTCCACTCCAACATGCATTGTCTTTAGCGTCTCCCACGCTAGCTTGGCAGAATCCTTCTCAGCCACCATGAGAAGGACGTCCTCAGGGAGTGCTTGATAGATGGCGGTGAGAGCCATTCTATCCATCTGTTCGTCGACATCTTCAAGCATCACAGCTTCCCACACTCCTTGTGCTTGTAAGTTTACCCGCATCGTCAATGCCCACACCGAGTAGTTACTCTTCGTGAGTAACGGATAGTAGAGCGTCACATTCCCTTCTCTTTCAATATTCATTGTCGCCGCATCTCTGGTTGATCTTGTCGAGAACATGTTCTTCAATCTAGCTCTGATACCAAATGTTGGCTTTGACTATTGGATCTTTCTAAGAACAGCTATGAAAATATGAAACTCTGGAAAAAAGATATTTGCTAAAGAAGAAAAAGTCTTGAAAATCTTAAGTGTTGTATATTCAACATTTACAAACAATCCTTACATAGGAGTAATTAGCCTAGAACCCTAAATTGCTTATACATACAGGCCCAAGCCCATTAATAATTAAATATACCCTGACCTAATGGTATAAAAGACAATATAATAATATAATATATTATATTGTATAATATAATAATATATCAATATAATATATTATTATATACACTAACAACAATAAAGGTCTACAACTTTCAATTTTCTGACAATCAATGCTTAAACTCACATCCTCTGTCCATTATTTTTTTCCGTCTTGAGTTTCCACATAAATATTGAATTATTTATCGTTCTTTCTTGGTTAATACTCCATCTCTTATTTATCTTGATTAGTCTCAGATTCATATCCTGTTTTTCAGCAATTGGTATCAAAGCCTTGGATATTTTTTATTATGAGACTATATCTATTTTTGGAGATGTCAAGTATGAAGTAATACATTCCATTATTGGATCACAACACCATATTTTCTTTTTGGCTAATAAAGATGCGAGGTTTTCTCACTAGTGTTTGACAAGATGCCCAATTCATGGACAACAAAATAGTAAAAGAGAAATGACCGTAAGGCATTTTCTCATATACATCTACATTTATCAAACAATATTCTACAAGATGTTCTGAAAGAGATGAATACTGCTAGATTATAGCTTAAGCTAGAACAACCATGTATGACAAAAAGACTTACTAGTAAGTTGTATCTGAAGCAAGTATTATATTTTCATCGTATGTTAGAATTGTGCCTCTATAAGATCATATATGAGCATTCAAATAAACTGTTGCTAATTTGGAAGCCTTGGAAGTCAAGTACGATGATAAAGATTTAGCCTTGATTCTTCTATGTTTGTTGCCCCCGTCATATATAACTTTTAGGGATACTATTATATTTAGTAGTGATGTAGTCACTACTACTAATGTTTATGATGCATTATTCTCTAAGGAGAAGATGAAACACCTTGTTAGTCATTCTAATGGTCTGACAGAGGGTCTTACTTCTCGAAGAAGAACCTAAGAAAAATGTACAAAAGGTAATTAGAGAGATAGATCGAAATTAAGAAAACCTTGGAAGACTTAAAATTATTGCAAAAAATGAGGCCACATAAATTCTGAGTGTTGGAAACTACAAAATAAAGTTAAGAAAAATGATATTTTCTGACTAAAAAACAAACATAAAATTTTGGTGAAACAAGTATTGCTGACGTCGAAGACAATGAACTCCTTATGGCTTATGTTTGCGATGCAATGTAGTAATATGATAGTATACTCGATTCTAGCTGTACGCATCATATGTGTCCTAATCGGGACTGTTTTCAAAATATGATATAGTTTCCAAAGTTGTTATGTTAATGAAAGACAATTCATCATGCAAGGTTGTGGGTATATAAAAACTAAAAATCAAGATGTTTGATGAAGTCGTTCTAACAATCGATGATGTTAAATATGTTCCTAATCTGAAGATAAATCTTATTTCTCTTATTTCTCTTAGTACCCTTGTTTCAAAAGGTTAGAAGTACACTATTGCAGGAGAAGTTATGAAGGTTATTAAAGGGTTTCTTGTCGTGATGAAAGCTAAAAGAAAACTTGACATGTTATATGTTATTAAAAACTCCAAAGTTGTAGGCAATGTTGTTGTCGTTACCTCTTCTTTATCTCATGATGATGTCACAAAATTGTGGCATATGAAACTTGGTCATATAAGTGAAAATGACATGACCGAGTTTAGTAAGCGAGCACTTCTTGATGGACAAAGTATTAGTAAGTTGAAGTTTTGTGAGCATGCGTCATCGACAATCAAAGAGTTAAGTTCTCTAAAGTAATCCACAACACTAATCAAACATTGATTATATCCAATATGATCTTTGGGGACCGTCTAAGGTGCGTTCTATGGGAGGTACTTATTTTATGCTGACAATTACCGATGATTTCTCCAAAAAAGTTTGAGCTTTCTTCTTGAAGCAAAAAAATGATGTGTTCTCTACGTTTAAGGAGTGGATTACTATGATTGAGAAACAGATAGGGAAACCAATAAAACATTTTCATATTGATAATAGTTTGGAATTCTGTTTTGAAAAATTTAATTTCCTATGAAGAACTTAAGGAATCACAAGGCACCACACAATGCCTAAAAATCCATAACAGATTGGTGTGGTATAGTAGATGAATATAACTTTAATGAGGAATACCATACCATATATTTTATTTTTAAATAATATAAAATAAAATAAATCCTAACAATTTGATATTGGGCCCACTAGGCCCAGTTATGTGACATAAAAATATATGGTCTTAGTTAGAGTTTTATTTACACAAACACACATAATATTTGACATTATTCTTCTCTCTTTCTAAGTTGTAATCTTCTACTTTAACCATAGTGAATTTTCCTCCTCTGTCCGTGTTGTTTTTTTCCGTTTTGGGTTTCTATGTAAATTATTTTTTATTTATCGTACTTTCTTGGTTCATCTATTCTTTATCTTGATTAGTCTCAGATTCATATCATTTTTTTTCAAAATCTTCATATCCGATTATTTCTTAAGAATCGCAATAAAGAACAAAATAGAAGTAATCAATTTAATCGATGTGAATTATTGATAGCTTATTTATTTTATTTCACACCAATCTTCACGCGGTCTGAAGGGATACGTAGTTAGACGATGTCTAACTCCTTCAGACACGGTCTCAAGGGAAAAGTAGTTAGACGTCGTCTAAACCCTTTAGATGTGGTCTAAAGGAAGCTTCCGTCTTCCCACGATCAATTAGTTGCCTTCTCCATTTCCTTCTACTCCACTTTTTTCAGTAGTCTGACAATCCAGCTAATTCCATCAATGAATACGGCCACAATCCAATTATTCAGAGCATGTTGTACTCTCGTACTATAGGCGGCCGTCCAACAGACACATGCCACGTGTCCTCTAAGAATATTCGATCGTTGATGTATCTCAACTATATATGGAAGCCGAAGGACAATGGTTGAACAACAAGTTTTTCACAAGTCTGAAACACACTCTTCTTAACACATACGCTAAATCTCTTACTGTTGAGCTGTGAGTACATACTGTATTTTCTGTGAGAAAACTCAAGATTTTAAGTTGAACAAAAGATGTTTTGTTCAACAGAGAGTTATCTAGATTAGTTAGTAGTATTCAATTCAAAGTATTTATTGGATATCCTTCCGGTTGTGGAAGAAGGGGTGATATAAGAAATTTATCTCCGAACATCCATAAAACTCCTTGTGTTCTTTATTTCTGCCATTTACATTCAACTGTTTAAAGCTTCAAATCTGACGAACACTTCCGCACTTGAATCTGTTTCAAGAGTTTGGAGGATTTGCAAAGAATAGAAATAGATAATAATCCCTCACAAGATTATTATCGAAGAGTTTATCGTAAGCTGTTCACAATAGTTAGATCATAGTCTTTATTGGTAACACCGATCTAAACAAAAAATTTTATGAATAATTATCGCGAATATTCTTTTCTCAAATATCACAACTTTAGGAAGAAGGATCTAGTTGTGGAAGACTACAACTGAATTTAAAAATCTTATGATGCGGTGCGATGTTTTCGAGCAAAAAGAACAAACTATTGCTCATTTTCTTTGAGGGTTGCGATATGAAATTGAGAATATGGTCCAATTGCAGCAATATTTGACATATAATGATGTGTGTCAGTTGGCTCTCAATGTTGAAAAACAACAAAAATAAATCAAGTCAGTTTAGGGGACCTTTCTTAATCGGGTGGTGGTTCCTATTACCGAGGAAGTGCTTCTACTTCCAAGAACAGTCCTGCTATAGAAGACATAAAATAGAAATATTTTATAAGTAAGGATGATAGTGCTAGTTTTGAAAAATCAAGTGGTCCGACTAATCAAAAAACTTGTTTCAAGTGCAAAGGGTTCGGATATTTTGTTGCCAATTGTCCAAATCGAAGAATCATTACTCTCGTCGAGGAAGAGAATGAAGAGACAACACCCATTTATGATGAATGTAACGAGGAGGAATATATCACTTATAAAGATCATGGGGAAGCTTTAATAATACTGCGTAGCCTCAACACAACTCATGTTCCAGATGATTCATGGCTTCGTAATAATATTTTTCACAATAGATGCACATCAAATAGAAAGGTGTGTGATGTCATTATCGATGGAGGAAGCTACGAAAATGTTATGTCTACGACTATGGTGGAGAAGCTGCAACTAAAAACAAAAAATCATAATCGACCTTACAAGCTATCATGAAGTAATGAAATAATGGTAAATAATCGATGACTCATTCAATTTTCTATTGGAGACAAGTACAATGATGAAGTTTGATGTAATGTTATCCATATGGATGTTTGTCATTTTCTTCTTGGAAGGCCATCGAAATTTTATAGGAAACGCAATATGATAGATTCAAAAACACCTATACTTTTGTATAAGATGGAGAGAAAATAATTTTGGGACCTTTAAGAATGAAGGACATTGTTAAACCATCAAAGGAAGAAGGAAATAATTTTCTCTCAAAATCACAATTGGTGGTTTTGGAAAAAAATAAGGAAGATAATATTATTTCTCTACAAGTGCAGCCTCTTTTATAAGAATTTGTTGATGTCGTACCTGAAAAGATTCTTACAGGCCTTCCTCCCATGTGAAACATTCAACATTGTGTTGATTTAATCCATGGTGCGTCGATCCCAAATAAAGCTACTTATAGAATGAATCCTAAGGAATATGAAGAGTTGCAGCGAAAAGTTAAAGACTTGTTGAAAAGAGGTCTTATACAATAAAGTAAGAGTCCTTGTGCTGTGAAAGAACTTCTTGTGCTAAAAAAAGATGGTTCATGGCGTATGTGTGTTGATAGTAGTGTGGTGAATAAAATCACGATCAAATACCACTTTCATATTCCTTGTCTCGATGATGTCTTTGATCAACTTCATGGCTTCAAAATTATTTCTAAGATTGATTTATGGAATGTCTATCATCAAATTCGAATGCGTCCTGGAGATGGGTGAAAAATCACTTTTAAGACAAGAGATGGTCTTTACGATTGGCTGCTTATGCCATTTGGACTTTCTAATGCACCCTCTATATTTATACGACTTATGAATCACATATTTAAACCATTTATTGGGAAATTTGTTGTTGTCTATTTTGATAATATTCTTGTGTACAGCACCAGCCCATAAGAACATTTAAATCATCTTCAACAAGTTTTGAGGGTGCTAAGAGAATAGAAGTCATATGCCAACTTGAAGAAATGTCACGTCTTCACTAACAACCTCTTCTTTTTGCGCTACAATATTTCTTCTGATGGTATCAAGATGGATCGTAACAAGATTGAAGCTATTTTAAGTTGGTCAATTCCTAAGACTATTCATGATATTCGAAGTCTTCATGGCTTGGCTTCATTTTATCATAGGTTTATCAAATATTTTAGCACTCTCATTGCTCCTATAACTGAATGTTTGAAAGGTGACAGTTTTAAGTGGATGGAGAGCATTAAAAAGCTTTAAACTTATCAAGAAAAAAATCACGAAAGCTCCAATTTTGCAACTTCCAGATTCCGGAAGGGTATTCGAAGTTGATTGTGATGCTTCTAATGGGGGGAGTAGAGGAGTTCTTAACCAATAAGACAGACCTGTTACTTTCTTTAGTGAGATGATGAATAACTCTCGGCGTAATTATTCTACATATGACAAGGAGTTCTCTTACCTTGGAACATTGTCAACATTATCTACTACACAAGGAGTTTGTTCTCTTCTCGGATCATGAAGCTATGAAGCACTTGAACGCACAAAAAAAGTTGAACCCCCGACATGGAAAATGGTTCAAGTTTCGGCAAGAATTCAATTTTGTTATCAAGCACAAGTCTGGGGTTCTAAATCGAGTGGCAGATGCTCTTACTCGACGACATTCTTTGTTGTCTACGTTGCGATTGAAAGTTCTTGGATTTGAGATGATAAAAGATCTCAACAATGATGATCTATACTTCAGAAGAATTTGGAAGGAATCTTCAAAAACTCCATTCATGGAGGTCTTGATTGATGATGATTATCTCTTTAAAGGTACATTATTATGTATTCCAGATTGTTCATTAAGGCTAAATATTATCGATGAAGAAAATAATGGAGGTCTTGTGGGACACTTTGGATGAGAAAAGACTCTTACACTCACACATGAAATTTTTTATTGGCCACATATGGATCGAGATGTCAAGAAGTACATTGAGAGGTGTAGAGTATGTGATATTACTAAAAGTCAAGGGCAAAATACGGGTTTGTACACTCCTTTAACGGTACCATTATTTCCATGGGAAGATGTGAGTATGGACTTTGTTGTTGGGTTGCCACTCACTCAAAGGAACAAAGATTGATTATGGTGGTCGTTAATCACTTTTCAAAAATAGCACACTTTATTCCTTCAATCAAAACACTAAATGCCACTCACGTGGTTGTTATTTATTTCAAAGAGAATGTGAGGCTTCATGGCGTTCTAAATACCATAACCTCTGATCGGGATTCGAAATTCATGTATCATTTCTGACGAACGCTTTGGAAGAAACTTATAACTAAATTTCAATTTAGTTATTCTCACCACCCACAAACTGATGGACGGACCGAGTTTCTGAATCAGAGCTTGGGAAACCTTTTGGGAAGTTTGATTGGAAAGAATCATCGCCAATGGAATGGGTTTTGGCTCAAGAAGAGTTTCCTTAAAATCGACCATCGAGTCAAACTATTGGGTCGAGTCCGTTCAAGGTTTTTAATGATAAGAATCTCATCACTCAAACGGATCTAGCTACAATACCTATTACTCGTCATATAAGAAAGGATGGAGAAGATTTGTGCTAAGTATATCAAGAAATTGCATGAGAAAGTTCGTCAAGAAATTATAAATCACAATGAGAAGTATCAAAGGGTGGAGAACAAGCATAGAAAGCGTTATATTTTCAATGAAGGAGACTTGGTTTGAATTCACATAAGAAAGGAGCATTTTTCTTGAGGTCGACATGGAAAATTACACTCTAGAGATGATGGTCCTTTTTGGATTTTGAAGAAGATTGGTGATAATTCTTACAAGGTGGAGTTACCAAGAAACTATGATGTCTCAACCACATTTAATGTTTCTGATATTTCACCATACATTGATGTCGACCAGGTACCAGATTTGAGGTCAAATCTTCTCTAACCGGGAAAGAATGATGCTAGAATTTTTAATTAAAATGGACCCACTTTAATCATGAAACAATTTGTATTTATAATAATTCTTGTGGCAATCATATGTCATTGGAAAGCCCTAGAAGTCAAAGAGATAGGGCAAATTAATGAAGTGTGGTGGAATTCAAATAGTCACTTCTTGGAAATCAATCGTCGTAGTATTTAATTATCTAGTATTAAAGTTTATTTACTTCTTTTTGGGTGTTTGTTCCAACTTCCTAGTCTTGCCTATTTATAGGCCTTTTTGTAAGTGTGAAAGATAACTTGGTGAGGGAAGATTAATAATTACCTTGAGCTCTTAAGCTTATTTAGAAGTGTTGTCTTCTATTTATCTTACTCTAAACTATTTTGGTGGATTTCGAGAGTGATGAGTGTCGATTGACTTCTTATGTTACTTAATATTTCTTTAATTTTTTTGTGTCACCCACCATCTTTGATCATACATGTCATCATCATTTATTTATGCATGAAATGTGAAAACGAATAGAATTCATCGTTTTAATGAGATTTAATATGTCTATGTTTAGTATAATAACATTAAAATAGTATAATATATATAAAAAATAATAGATAATATAATATTGTATATAATAAAAATTAGACAATTATCAGTTATTATTACTTAGTACTTACTAATAAATTTGATTTCCATTTTTCACTAACAGCCCATAGTCCTTACTCCATCACGATAGTATGTTGAACTACATTTAAAACTAGGTTAAGTTTAAACATTTTCGATATTTGTAATGATATATATTCAAAATGAGGAATTGGAAGTTGATGATAATTGCCTTTTATGAAGATTTTTTATAAAGATTTAAAAATTATTAGTTAGAGGAAATGTTACTGGTCATGTAATATATGGAATAAAGTATGAAAGGATCATACTTAATAGTGAAAAATTACATACTAAAAATAAAAAGTCTTAAAATCTTTAGTTGTACTGTTGTTACAATGGAACAAATCAAACAAATGGAATAACTTTTGGATGAAGCAGAATTGTGATAAAATAATGTTCAACCGAAACAACTAGCATTGCTTTCTTCATCTACATCATCATGCAATAATATTTTTTTCTTTTTAAAGTAATGATCCAACAAAGAAGAGGAAATGAACACTTGGATTATTTCAAAAAGTTTTTAACTTAAATGCTAGAGATGAGTTGCATTCTGAAATTACAAAGTTATTTTATATTGTGAGATTGTCTTTAAATATTATTAGGAATCCTCATTATGTTTGTGCCTTCAATATGGATACTCAATGAATGATTTCAAGTTATCTTATACCCAGATACAATCTATTGAGAACTACACTCCTTAAAAAAAAGGCTCATATCAAAAAGATGTTGGAGGCAACAAAAAACTGCTTAGAATAAAATGTGTTCATATTTATAGTGATACATGGTCAAATGTACAAAAAAGATTACTTATCAAATATCATGTAAAATTGGTAATATGTATTTTAAGGCAATAAATTGTGAAGGTGATACATGAAATGAGGTATACAAATATTGTCCATTTGATCACTAATAATGCTCCCGTATGCAATGTGTCACGGGCTCAGTCTTTTCACTGACGATCCGTGTGGCACTAGTTACGATCTTCGTAAGAACGAGTAACTAGTCAGCCTTACTCGACGCAATACCCGGCGTTTAACAGAATTGACACAAGAATTCTAGAGAGAGAGTAACTCTTACAAAGAATAGTATTATATTACTCGAATACTTGGTGATTACAATGGAATACCTTCAGGGTATTTATAGAGCTTACACGTATTAAATTAGGAATTGCATTCTAATTACAATTTAATTATACTAATTTAGGATATCCCTTCCATAACAAGAATATCCCTACCTAATTTAGAATATCTCTTGTAATCTCTACCTTAATTAGAATATATCTTCTAATCCCTTCCTTGATTAGAATATATCTTCTAATTCCTTCCTTAATTAAAATATCTTTTAATCTCTTCCTTAATTAGAAGATTCATTGGGCCTACTTAGACAAATAGGCCTCCTTTTGGGCTAAGAAGATTAGCGCACTATCAGGCCCAAACCTTAATGAGCCTCGACATCCCCCGGATTGGGTCGTGACTCTAATGGGCCGTGACATTCTCCCCCACTCAATCTGGCGACGTCCTCGTCGCTTCCTCCTTGTAGGCCTGGATGATGTCTCCACACAAGATAGAAGTTTTGAGCGACATGCTGACTTTCCGACCCGTTTCTTCTCTAAGAAAGGGCCTTTGTATTGCCTCACAAGCCCCTTGTGAACTTTGGAAAACCGACTCTCTTGATGGAGCAGAAGTTTTACTATCACTCGGTTTCCTCCGAACTCCAAGTGTCTTCTCTTCTTGTCCTCCAACTGCTTCATTCTTTTGGCGGTCTTTGCTACTTCGCACTTCTCTTTCTTGAAGAGAAACTCCTCCGGTTGCCTCTTCGATTCTTCCAATTTGGGAGGTTTCATGCGATAAAGAACCGTCGCCGATGGTTTAGTACATTTGACTAACTTCTCTTTGTGATCCACCTCTCTCTTATGGTGGGATTTCTCTGAAAATCCAGTGGGTATTACATCATGACCTTTCTCTAGAACAGTTGTAACTTCTGGATGTATCTTCTCTTTAGACGCAGTTTTCTCATCTTCTTTCACATTGACAAAAGATGATGGGTAGGTGTCCTCTGCATCTTTTGAGAGTTGCATGGCAGATAGGTGCCTAGTTTCTCTCTTGCCCTCTCTTGTTAAAGGTATTGTGCGAGTATTACCTTGCTCTAGAATGTACATCATATTGGCAGAAGGGAGTATGATGGAATTTACCTTGTCTAGGAACTCTATGCCGAGAACCATTTTGTAGTCATCCATATCGATAATGGAGAAATCCAGAAGGCCAGTCCACTCCCCCAAGTTGATCTTTACATTACGAGCAACTCCATAAGTCGCACTTGGTGCCGAGTTGACTACTTTAAGACACCCTTTCTCTTTAGTGTACTTAATCCCCATTCTTCTCGCCTCCTTTACCTCTAGAAAATTGTTGTTGGCTCCCGTATCCAACAAAGCTGTAACCATGTGGTTTTTTACTATAGTTTCCACAAATAGTCGTCCTTTCTTCGCGGACTTTGACTTATCAAACTTTGATGTAACGACATTAAGTAGGTTTAACAACCCCAATCGAGCTTCATCGTGAACGCGTTCTTGCTCCTCCACCAATGCTGATAGTTTATTCTTCGTAGGGTACTCTCTTGCTTTGTGCGGCCCTTCACAAAAGAAACACTTTATCTGGGGTCTCTCTACATGTTTCTCCTCCCGATCTTCTCTACCATTGGGTTTGGTACACTTAATTGGGTCTTCATTGTTGTAGATATGGTTTCCACCATTTTCCCCCTTGTCATTCCTCTCATAGGTCGACTTTGGTTTCTCTTGCCTTCTCATTTGGAAAAGGGATTCAGCCACGGCAATAGCGGTGCTTAGATCTTGGACCCCACGTCGTTCCAACTTCAGCTTCGCCCACATTTGTAGACCATCAGTGAAGGAGAACAAGGCTTCGTCGTCTGAGTAGTTAGGGATTTCAAGGAGAGTAGCGATGAACTCCTTGACATACTCCTTAATACACCCTTTGTGTGAGAGCCGCCGCAACTTAGCCCTTGCTTCTCGAATGGCGTTTTCAGGATAGAACTGTCTCTTAAGTTCCTCCTTAAATTCACTCCAGGTATTGATAGAACATAGACCTCTTTCTATGTCACTACTTCTTCTCCTCCACCACAGCATTGCGGTGTCTTCCAGGTAAGTCGTGGCAGTATCAATCTTCCTCGCCTCTTCTACTAGGCTGAGTGCTTTGAAGTACTGGTCCAGACTCCATAAGAAGTTGTCGATCTCCTTCGCATTCCTCTCGCCTAAATACGCTTTAGGCCTTGGAACATCTATCCTTATCGGATTGTGGACTCCTACAGGCGCACGTCCGCACTCTTGCGCAGCCTTTTTGAGTAACGCCACATCCTCTTCATTGGCTTGTAATTTAGATGACATTACCTCGAGTTTCTCGGTCAAGGTAATGATTTTACTAAGGAGGGTCTGCTCCACGATCTGAGCTTGCTCTTGACACTTGGACAAGCCTTCATTCAGAGCACCTTGCATTCCTCCTCGGAGCTCGTCTCTCTCCTTCTCAAGCTCGGCAATGCGTTCCTCTAGGTCCCCGTCATTATCTTGTCCGTACGCCACGGTGAGTTCTACCTTCTCCAACCTGGCGATTATGTCAACGATAGCATCTTTTGATCTTTCTCTTTCTTTGGTAGCTTTGGTTCCTCCCGCCTGAACTTTGCGAGAGTTCCTACCATCTTCTCCGGTCCCGTGGGGAAGATTCTCTACTTCGTCCACGACCTTTGAAGTTTCTTCCGATCTCCTCGTCATTTCAGCTCTGATACCAATTGTCACGGGCTCAGTCTTTTCACTGACGATCCGTGCGGCACTAGTTATGATCTTCGCAAGAACGAGTAACTAATCAGCCTTACTCGACGCAATACCTGGCGTTTAACAGAATTGACACAAGAATTCTAGAGAGAGAGTAACTCTGACAAAGAATAGTATTATATTACTCGAATACTTGATGATTACAATGGAATACCTTTAGTGTATTTATAGGGCTTACACGTATTAAATTAGGAATTGCATTCTAATTACAATTTAATTATACTAATTTAGGATATCCCTTCCATAACAAGAATATCCCTACCTAATTTAGAATATCTCTTGTAATCTCTACCTTAATTAGAATATATCTTCTAATCCCTTCCTTGATTAGAATATATCTTCTAATTCCTTCCTTAATTAAAATATCTTCTAATCTCTTCCTTAATTAGAAGATTCATTGGGCCTACTTAGAAAAATTGGCCTCCTTTTGGGCTAAGAAGATTAACGCACTATCAGGCCCAAACCTTAATGAGCCTCGACATCCCCCGGATTGGGTCGTGACTCTAATGGGCCGTGACAAATGTCACAGGGTAACTTGTTAAGGCAAAATATATGCACATATTTTAGACATATTGTGTTTCGCATACTCTAAATATTGTCTTGAAAAATATTTATTCACCTACTACACGATGTTTATTCGTCGCATATGCTTCTTCTGTATGCATGTATCTTTTATTTATCCATTCGAATGTCCCCTTTTTTAAGGATGATTTGTACTATCCGAAATTAGTTAGTCTCATGCGTTACCTATCCACTCGAGTGTTCCACCTATGGAGGACATGCAATGAGTGACTTAAATAATAGACATAACCCGTATGATATAGAAAACATTGGCTTACCTTCCTGTCGAATCTCACCAAAGTAGATAAGAAAATTATCGATGTTATCCTATCATTTGAGATGAGAAACAAAATGGAGTTCTATATCCTAGACTTTTTTAGGATTGATCCATACATGATTTGTATCTACTACCAAAGTAGTTATATAAGTTAGTATTAGAGATCCTAACTCTTATACCCACTATCTACTATAAAATATATCTACTACAAAAGTAACTATATAAGTTAGTATTAGAGATCCTAATTCTTATTCCCACTAATTTTTATACTTGTATTATATTATTATATTATATTATTAGTTATAATTAAACTTAAAAAATTATATTATTATATTATATTATTATATTATATTATTAGTTATAATTAAACTTACACTTTTTTTTAAGTTGGTATCAACTTGCAAATATTTTATATTCATATGACATTCTAAAGTTTTAGTTATTGTATTTGCTTTTTTATTTCATATTAGTGTTGTTTTAGAATTCTATTTTTTTAATTTTAAAAATATTTTTCATCACATTGAACAATAAAATATGTTTTAAACTTAATTGATTATTTTAAAACCACTTTATCTAAATTATTTTGTTTGAAAATATGTTTCAATGTTTGATTTAAGTTGTATTTCTTTTAAATTTTATATTATTTAATTTTCAGTTGCAAAATAAAAATGTACTTTGTAGCATTTATTTTATTTATTATTATTATTTTTTAATACAGTGTCCAGTCTCCTACTTATTCTTAAAGAGATGCTCTCTTATCTAAGTGTATAAACAAAATTTTGTACTTCCATTCTATAAATTACACATCATTAATAATGAATAATGAGGTCATTTTATTTATGATTAGTTTAATTAAGTTTGTTCATTAAACTTTCAAATATGTTTATTATATTCATCTTATTTAATTCCTTAATAATAAGGGTACTGCTTGTTATTCTTAATTGTTTTAACTTATCTATTTATTTTATTTTTTTGGTATTAACTTATTTGTTAAAACATATTATAACTAACTATTTACACTACAAAAATATGGACAATTAGCGACGCTTTTTACTGAGGTTTTTCGACGCTTAGCCTTTAACATTTTAGAAAAGCGACCACATTAATTTTTCAAATTTAAGTGTGTTTGGGGTTCAAACTTCTAACCATATTGTGATCTTTATTTTAAAAGAGAAAATTAAAGGCAAACATGGTGGAAGGTGGGGGCAACTCTCTCTTCAAAAGACATGAAATTAAGAATAACTTGTTCATATAAGTCTGACTTATTCAATTTAAATCTGATTTTACCAAGTCAAATTGATTGTAAATACCTGTACGTCAACAAAAAGAAATGCACATGGAACGAAAAAAACAATCAAATTACAATCAAACAATTCATCCGTACCACTTAAGCATCATATATATGTTCAACATGCCACAACATTCTATTCAATACTCTTACCAGCATTTAATTAATTACAACCAGAGAAAGAAAGAAAATATGAAGGAAATAGGGTCCGATATAATTATGTTTATTGTAGCCATTGTACTTGTTTTGAGCAAGCAATCATGTTCATATGTATTTGTTTCTCTAAGAACCGGTGTTCCCCCACCTGGCCCAAACCCGGGCACCCAAATTCCTTTGAGCCTAACAAATAAGAGAGTGAGTAAAAATATTCGTTTATCTCTTAGAACCGGTTCTATTATTCCTCAACCTGGCCCGAATCCTGATACCCACATTCCAGTAAAAAGTAGTAAAAAGAACCGTGTTATCTCAGAGGGTACAGTCAAATCACCTGGTTTGAACATTAATATGTTATCTTTAAATTCCTTCCAGGCTTCCAGCCAGCCAGCATCATTCCTTCCAGGCTTCCAGCCAGCCAGCATCATTCAGAAAGCTTTTTATGATCATTCAAAGGGTTATACCTCACCTCCTATTAATCATGATAAAGCTAAGATCTATTAATGACAATGTTAAGATGCCTGTCAATTTTCTATTTAATTATTCTATGATTTTATTAATTACCTACTGAATTTATTTGTTTTATATGATTTCATTTATTTGTACAAGAATGTACAATATTATTTAGTGGAAATATGTTGTAATCATGCATGCATTATTTTGAAAAATTATAATAAGAAATTCAATTTATTATTATGAATATTATTAATATGTTATTATAACATAGAGTTCTAAAGAGATAAAATGTGAGAGAAAAATTTTGTGTTTCATCTTCTTCATAGTAAAATATAGTTTCGGTTGAAGTGCACATAGTATATTTAATTAAACCACTATAAATTTATGTCTTCTTATGTTTTTTTCTTTTTGCGTTTTTATAAATCTTTTAAAGCAGGTCAGATTTTGGAATCCAAATCCTATAAACGAGAACTTTTCTTTCTCCGATTTCTCGCAAAGAAATCGGGTGACGATTATTTTCAAATCTAGTATAATTTCATTAAATTATACTCTTGTTTAAAAAAAAATCGCAATAACGATGGTAGGGATCATCAATATTTGTATATAAATTGTTGCTATAAATAATTAGAAATGGTGAAAAAGAAGTATTTATTCCTCGGCTTTGCGTTTGTCGTTATTGCCCAAAAACATATAGACCAACCATTTTAGTACCTTCGCCATAAATCCCTCTATGCCGATGACTTTCATCGTCATCATAAACTACTCTATAATGATGATGAACTCTATGATGACAACTCTTACTTCATCGCCATAGAGGCTTCTACACTCGTCATCTCCACAACACACTCTATAACGACGATCTTTATCGTTGCCATAGAGGACTCTATAACGACCATTCATACAATCAACACAAAATTCTTTATATCAACAACCCTTATCGTCGCCCTAGAGGACTCTATCACGACAACTCTAACTATCGCCACAAAATAGTCTATAACGATGACCCTTACCATCGTCATAGTGGACTCTATGACGACAACTCTTACAATCGCCAAAGAATGCTCTATGGCGACCACTCTTTTTTTTTGTAAAAACTATTTAGCGTCATTTCATTAAAAATTCACAAAAACGGAAAAAAAAACACGAGTTTAAGAGATCATTCTAGATAGGCCTAAAATGATTTTGAAGTCGTAACATTCTAAATAAAAGCTAAAAAGCTAAAATAGTAAATGAATTATATAATTAAATGTTTTCAATTCAAGTGAGTTCAAAAAACGGTAAAATCTAGTTCCTATAGATATTCCAGTTCTGCTCCGTGCTTGAAATTCTTATCCACGTTCCCCTGAGGGCGCTGCAATCCGATACAATATCTTTCCATAACTTTTCAATGCTCCTGCGGGTTCTTCCATATACCCTTGCATTCCGTTCTTGCCAAATGTTATACACCACTGGTCCAAAGCCGCACTTGAACACGCTTGTTGCAAATCTATTTCCCTTGGCTTTGAGTATTGTCATTTCTTTAATTTCATTCCATTCGCTCAGGAATTAATCAGCTTCAGGTTTTTATAGAATCTATTCCAAAGCTCCGAGCAATACAGCAACTCCCGAATAGGTGATCTATGGTTTCTTCATTTTCTTCGCATAGAAGACAGTTCGTGTTCAGGATACTTATATAATTGCTGATACGATCACGAGTGCTAGTTTTTTCCAAGAATGCGAGTCATAGGATGAACTGGTGTCGAGGGATAATCTTCGTTTACTATACAAGAGGAGACCATTCTACTTTCTACGCCTTTTTCCGGGTTACCTCCCATATTTTCTTCGATACCAGCTTCTCATTGTCCTCAACTTTCCATTCATGAATATCCGGTCTGTCGGGTAGTTGTATGTTACTTATATGATCAAGTATACTCTACTTCTGGATTTCTTCTTAGGAGTGAATCCCAATTCACGTCTTTAATGTCTCTGATTTTCGCTTTTGCGTAGTCCATTTTGATACGGGTATTTTGAAACTCCTCCTTGTGGATGATAGGCTAGTTTTCGAACCAGGAGTCGTACTAGAATAGAGTGCCTTTCTCGTCCCCTAGCTGGATGTCATAAAAATATGCAATATCGCTTCTTAGTTTAAGAATCTTTTTTAGAGACCAGCTCATACCTTCATGAATTTTGCAGAACCAGATGCTGGTTTCGTATTTTATAAACTTCGTATGCACCAATTTGATCCATAGTGACTCTTCATTGCGCTCCAAAGCCCACAGATGATTGAAGTTGAGAGATTTGTTCCACTCGATAAAGTTCTTCAAGTCGATGCCTCCCTTATCCTTTGGTTTGTAGAGAGCGGTCCATTTGACTTTCTTTCCTCCTCTCCCTATACTACCCCATA
This sequence comes from Impatiens glandulifera, assembly GCF_907164915.1. Classification (NCBI taxonomy): domain Eukaryota; kingdom Viridiplantae; phylum Streptophyta; class Magnoliopsida; order Ericales; family Balsaminaceae; genus Impatiens; species Impatiens glandulifera. The sequence continues at coordinate 123,705,411 of NC_061862.1, read as the reverse complement.
TAAAGTTCTTTATCAGCGTATCGAGCTCCTTCATTACCTTCTTCGGAATGACCATCTTCTACGCCCAGTAACCAACTATGCCCATGACCATTGTTTTGATAAGTTTGATTCTCCCTACATAAGAAAGTTTTTTCGCTGCCCAGCAAAATATCGTATTTTTTACCTTTTCAATCAGCGACTTGCAGTGTGAGATCTCGATCTGCTTTGCGGTTAACGGAATTCCTAAGTACCTTACGGGAAAGGTGCATTCCTTTATACCCATGATGTTGAAGATTTCCTGCTTTGTTTCGTCCTTTACTCCTCCATAAAATGCCATACTTTTTCTTTCATTAATAGTTAAACTTGTAACCTCAGAAAAGAACATTAGTGCAACCCTAATAGTTTTAATGGAATCAATGTCTGCGTGCGCTAAAATTAACAAATCGTGAGCAAATCATAAATGGGTTACCTCATCTACCTCACAGAATGCGTGAAAGATGTATGGACGATTCTTTCGTAACATCATGAAGATGCTCTCAAAGATCTCCATGATAGCTACGAAAAGATAAGAAGAGAGAGGATCTCCATGCATTTCCCCGTTTTCTTCCTTGAAATAGCCTCCGTGGACTCCATTAACGCTAACAACAAAGCAGGATGATGAAACACACTGCATAATCCAATCAAAAAAATTATCGGAAAAGTAGAAACAACCAAAAAGTCCCAAATGTCTTCCCATCTAACAGAGTCGAATGCTTTATTGATATCTATTTTGAAAGCTACTTTCGGGGATATTTTCTTTTTCCTAAAGCCTTTTAAAAGGCTCTACATGAGAAGAATATTATGAGAGATTGTCCTACTGGGGATGATTACAGATTTGTTAAGATTTATAATTTTTCCTATGACATTTTTAAATCATTTAGAAATTATTTTTGAAATTATTTTTTTAATCACATTGCAGCAGGAAATTGTTCTAAAATCTTGTATTTTCTCAGGTACCATAGTTTTGAGGATCAAGGTTAGGACCGTTGTATTCCATTGTTTTAACAATTTCATGTTCTTGAAAAACTCTAGAACCCCATCAATAACGTCTTTACCCACAACCGACCAATTGTCTTTGAAGAACTGTGCATTAAACCGACCAATAATCTCAAATCTAAGTAACTTCTATTACGACATTTAACACATGGACATGCAATGTTACTTGTTCTGCACAATCTCTTAGAAATGTCTAAAATGAATCAATCCCTTATATATATATATATTTGACTATCTCGATGTTGATGTACAAGATTCATCCATGTTTTATCGGGTATATACATTATACAAATAAATCATAATATCAATTTCACGTAAAACTCTTTAAAAAAGATTAATTGTTTAAGACTATTTAAATCATATAATAAGTGTACTGCTTGTTATTCTTAATTGTTTTAACTTATCTTTTTATTTTATTTTTTTGGAAATAACTTATTTGATAAACTTATTATAACTAACTATTCAGACACAGATTATTAGTTGTTATAATTGTTAGTCTCTTACATTTTAGAAAAACGACCACCTTAATTTTTCAAGTTAAGCGTGTTTGGGGTTTTAACTTCTAACCATATTGTGATCTTTATTTTAAAAGAGAAAATCAAAGGCAAACATGGTGGAGGGTGGGGGCAACTCTCTCTTCAAAAGACATGAAATTAAGAATAACTTGTTCATATAAGTCTGACTTATTCAATTTGAATCTGATTTTACCAAGTCAAATTGATTGTAAATACCTGTACGTCAACAAAAAGAAATGCACATGGAACGAAAAAAACAATCAAAATTAGTGCTATATTTGCCGTAGGTACACAAAAAATTCATCCGTACAACTTAAGCACCATATATATGTTCAACATGCCACAACATTCTATTCAATACTCTTACCAGCATTTAATTAATTACAACTAGAGAAAGAAAGAAAGAAAATATGAAGAATATAGGGTCCAATATAATTGTGTTTATTGTAGCCATTGTACTTGTTTTGAGCAAGCAATCATGTTCATATGTATTTGTTTCTCTAAGAACCGGTGTTCCCCCACCTGGCCCAAACCCGGGCACCCAAATTCCTTTGAGCCTAACAAATAAGAGAACCGGTTCTATTATTCCTCAACCTGGCCCGAATCCTGATACCCACATTCCAGTAAGTAGTAGTAAAAAGAACCGTGTTATCTCAGCGTCGGCAAGAAAGGGTACTGTCAAATCACCTGGTTCGGACATTAATATGTTATCTTTACGAACGGGTATAATTCCTCCACCTGGATTAAACCCTGGTACTTACATTCCTTCCAGGCTTCCAGCCAGCATCATTCAGAAGGCTTTTTATGATCATTCAAAGGGTTATGCCTCACCTCCTATTAGTCATGATACAGCTAAGATCTATTAGTAGCAATGTTAAGATGCTTGTAATTTTCTATTTAATTATTCTATGATTTTATTAATTACCTACTTAATTCATTTATTTGTTATTTGGTTTCATTTATTTGTACAATATCATTTGGAAGAAATATGTTGTAATCCATGCATGCATTTTGTTGAGAAATTATAATAAGAAATTCACTTACATCATTATTTTTAAGCTTTAATATTATATATATTTTTTTTAAACTATTTTTCTTTTTCATTTTTAACTAACCTAAACTTAATAAATAAATAAATAAAATTACTTTTTTCTATTCTTTTTTTATGGAGCTAACTTATCTCTTCCTCCTTCACCCGTATCTGCCGTCGCCAACCCTTTTTCACCAGCAAAGCATCTCCGACGATTGCCTCTCTACACGGTTTCTTCCGAAAATATCTCCGACGACTGCCCCTCTGCACGGTTCAGTTCCACCGGAGATTGCTTTCTCTTCTCTTCAACCGTTGCCTCCAGATTCATCTTTAGCCTCGGACAGACGTTTCTTCTTCCTCCTTTTTCTTCTTCTACAACCTTTAGACTTTGAGAGGCAATGTCAATGTTCGAATTGTGCTACCTTTTTTTCTTTCTTCTTCACAATTGCCGCTCTAGTATTCAAGTGATTCTCTGGCCCATACAATAGACGAATTGATTCGGATATTGTCGATACAGTTGGTGAGAGTTGTGTTTCTGGAGATTTTGGCTGAACCTTAACAACTTCCTGTCCGCCCTTGATTTTCACCGTCACAAGAAACAACGTTCTTTCCTTTATTAACAAGTCCCACTTGCACTCCGTCCACTTTTTGCATATCGAGTATGTTTGATGAATTCAAAACTGTTAGATTCTATATGGGCAAAACAGGAGGAAGATGTTCTTTTTGTAACTGTACTAAATCGTCACAATCAAGTCCTAATTTGATGTCCGTGAGGTGAGTTTGGAAACAAGATGACCCGGAAAATCTACGAGACAATGGTCGTTGGTGAAGAGGGCGGCGACGGCAACTACCGATCAAGAGGAAGAGGTCGGCGACCAGAGGCTGATGTTGGTGAAGTAAAAAAAAAATTACTGGGTTAGGTTTGTTTGAAATAAAAAAAAAATAATTTAGAAAATATATATATATAAAAAAATATATACGTGGATGCCACATAGATATAAATATAACGGAGTTAAATGACTCCCGTTATCTTATTTATTTTTGACACTTTTTAACAACTTTATATACAAAAATAAAATTTTGCAACTTTATAAATAAATTTGACACCTCACTCCAACTTTATAAATAAAATTAACATTCTTCCCTAATATTTTTTCTAAAGAAAGGTAAAACGAATTAATAAACCATTTATAACAAGCCATGAGTGGGCAATGTGCAACTTTCATCATGTTTAATTTAGATCCAGTAAAGAAAAAATATGGAGGAAATTCTTTCATGCATGAGCTAAAAATAAAATAAAAAACCGACAATAAAATAATAAAACATATCAAGACCAATATTGTTTAGAAAAAGAAAATCCCTAAAGAATCACTTTCAAAATCTAACTAAGACTTCTAAAGAACTACACAATAATCTCAAAAATGTTGAACGAGGATGCTAAAATAATAAATATCTGTACGTTAATTTTTATGAATTAAAGAAATAATACTTCAATGTCATTAATTTATAATAAGAACATGATCATTTTAAATATATATTATATACTTAATAATAGTCTATGTTACATTTTTTTTTATTATGATCAGCTGGAGTAGAAATACCTTGAGTTAGATCTGAAAACATATAAGATGATTCTAACACGTTTATTTCGTTGTTGGTGCTTGAAAAACCGAAATACAAATGACATATCCAAGATCATAATCTACTATAGCTTTGAGAATGATATTATGCTTTCCACTACAGTCTACATATTGCTCGACTCACGCGGTATGCCAAGTGTCCACCTCCAATGCATGCAATCTAAACTTTCTAATATTATAAGAAATTCTCTTTTCTTGCAAATATAGATAAGTCTATAAATATCATATATTGTTGGCATTCTAAGATAATTCTCGCTAAATATCTGAACTACAACTCGACATAATATCATCATGCTTTCAATTGTAGTAGACTCTGAAATTTTAATATACTCTTTTGTGAAATTTGTTGGAACATCATATGCCAACATACGAAAAATTGAAAAATTGATGTTATTTTTTATTGAGATAATCCAAGTCTGCATGTGTTGTCTAATTGTTGTTGGAAGTAGCGATAATAATCTTTGACTGTGTCAACAATTCGAAGGAATTATAAACGAGACATTCGATATCTTTGACAACATGTTCTCGTTGTACAATGAATTATCTCAAAGTAATCTGATAGGATCGGCTTAATCGATAGAGACGGGGGTCTGGATATGCATAAAGTCTTATGAAAAACGGTTTGAAAGAAATCTTGTTAGGGATTTAATTTGCTTTCTATTCTACGCAAACACTTGTAAACACTTGAAACAGATTCAAGCCGGAATTGTTTACTTGGGTTTGAAGCACAAGATAAAATATGAAAAGATGACATAAATGAAGAACACAACAGTTTGTTTATGGATGTTCGGAGAAACTCTCGTACGTCACCCCTTCTTCCAACCACCAGAAGGATTCACTATAATATGATTCAAGTCAAATACAGTTTACACACACTTAGCTCACTATTGAATAGAACACTTTCTGTTCAATTACAAAATGAAGAATATCACTCAGCTAAAGGTGTTTTGATTCTAGCTCTCTCTTGATTCACACACAGTATAATCAGAAAGCAGCTTCACAGTATGAATATTCAAAGGTTTGAATTCAGTAAGCAAGATGATTGAATAGTTTCTCTCTCTGTAAAATCCAATTGCTTGTTCGTTATCTGAGGCAGATTGTCCATTGTCCTTGAGATTTGTTAAATACTGAGCAGGAGCTAACGGTCGAATCTTCAAGAATGATACGTGGCACTCTTCCATTGGAAATCCTCCATTATACACAGCAGGTTCTAAGCACAAGGATCGTGGCCGTACATCACTGGTAGTGCGCCGAATATTCCATCAGGGATGCACCTGCAAAACAGGTAATGTGAGGAAAATTCTCTTAAATGGCATTCCTTGATTGGATGCATATAGTTGTTGTACTAATCTTTACTAGAAAGTGGAGCAGAAGTAGGGTACAGTTATAGCACGTGGGTAGCTGAAATGCTAGATTCAAACGTACTGCTTAAAAGGAACATTAGACTCTTAAATGATGCATATGCTAGGAAGATTCTGATTGCCTTTAGTATTGCAACCGGTGCAAAAGACTCATCAAAATCAATACCTTCCTCTTATCTGTATCCTTGAGCAACTAAACGAGTTATATTTCTAATGAATAAGCCATCTTCACTAAGCTTGTTTCTAAAGACCCATCTTGTTCCTATGACTGACTTGTCAGTTGGTCTAGGAGTAAGATGCCACACTTTATTTCTATCAAATTGTTTAACTCCTCTTGCATAGCATTGATCCAATCTGGATCAACTATAGCTTCACCAATTTTCTTAGGTTCAATTTGAGAAATAAATGCAGAATTGGCCATTTCATCCATCAGTTGACGTCTTGTCCTTCGAGGAGAAAAAGGGTTTCCGATTATCAGTTCTGGTGGATGATTTTTGTTCCATCTGAAGTTGGATCCAAGGGGATTGGACATCTGAACTGGTGACACCGCGACATCCAAACTCTCAACTTCTTGTTCAACAGGAGTTTGCACGTCTAGTTGAATTTCAATCGGATCAGCCACTGGATCAGATATAGCCATCCGCTTGTCCAAAGTTTCTTCTTCTTCACTTACAGACTCAAGACTAGTCACTTTTAGTCTATCAGCAAGATCATTGGGTTCATTAGATTTGCACTCAACAGGCTCATCAAACACTACATGGAGGGATTCTTCAATAGTCTGTGTTCTTTTGTTGTATACTCTGTAAGTCTTGCTTACTGATGAGTATCCCAACATGAATCCCTCATCTGCTTTAGCATCAAAAGCAGTCAAATAAACCTTTCCATTGTTATGGATAAAACATTTACACCAAAATTTCTTAAAATAAGAAACTGTGGGAATTCTCCCATAGTACAGTTCATAGGAAGTTTTATCAAAACGTTTGTTGATTATTGACCGGTTTTGTGTATAGCAAGAAGTACTAATGGCTTCCGCCCAGAACCTCTGAGGTACATCTGATTCAGCAAGCATAGATCTCGCTGCTTCCTTCAGAGTTCTCACTCTTCTCTCAACAATGTCGTTTTGCTGTGGATTTCTGGCACTAGACAACTCGTGCCTAATTGCAGTCTCCTCGAGATAAGATGATAGGTATCTGTTAGTGAATTCAGTTCCATGATCACTTCTGATGCATGTGATATTTAAAGATTTCTGATTCTGAATCCCTTTAAATATCCTAATCAAGTTTTCACCAGTTTTAACTTTTGATGGTAAAAATGCAACCCATGTAAAACGAGAAAAGTCATCGATAACAATTAAGGCAAATCTCATTCCTCCTATACTTTTTACAGGAATTTGACCAAAAAGATCCATATGTAAAAGTTCTAGGATACGGCTGGATTGTGATTTCCCTTTGCTTTTGAACGATGATCTGCCCTGTTTGCCTAACTGGAAAACAATGCATATCTTGTCCTTTGAAAACTAAAGTTTGGGCAAACCAATAACTAAATTGTTTGAATAAATGTTGTTGATGGTTTTAAAATTTAAATGGTTCAAACGTTTATGCCATAACCATTTCTAGTCATTCTTGGCAATCATGCACATAGGATCAAAAGTTTCTTTTTGCCAATTCATTTTATATGAATTTCCTACTCTACTTCCAGTCAACAAGATGTTTCCATCTTGGTCTTTAACTAAACATGCATGAGTTTGAAAATCTACTAACAAACCGTTATCACATAATTGACTAATACTGATTAAGTTATAACACAGATTGTCAACAAGCAATATGTCATTAATAGTTAGCTTACCATGGATAATCTTACCCTTACCCATGGTCTTACTCTTCTTGTTGTCACCAAATGTGATCTTAGGTCCAGAGCAATCTGATATATCAGTGAGAAGTTGTCTGTTTCCTGTCATATGCCTGGAACATCCGCTATCAAGATACCATACAGATTCCTCCGGTCATTCGTTTATTTGTACCTACATAAATAAATATTTACAATCTTTTGGTACCCACCTTTAATTGGGTCCTCGGTCAATCAGTCCCTTAGGAATCCATATTTGAGTTATTTTGATGGACTTTCCATTTTGAGTTATGATTAATGCCAATATTTTTGACTTAGCAGACGACTTTCTGCTAGCCACTGATCCTTTAACTTTTGAAGAAGGTTTTCTTTTAAAACTCCTTGACTTAGAGTCAGGTTTTGAATTACCAGACTTATTAGCCTTCTCTAACTTATTCTTAAGCCAACTAACAGTTGGTGGAATATAAACTATTTTATTTTTGAAAGCAACTTCTTCATGAATAGGATCAGATTCAATATCAGTCACACTTCCTTTAACAAAACTTATTGGCTTAAGTTTGTCATTTCGTTTTGACTTTTTGCATGAAAGGTTAGGATCATTGCTATCAAATCCCAATCTGAATCTAGATCTAGCAGGTTTCAACATGCTGATCTGATATTTGACAGCATCTCCTGATCTTGTCCATGCACTAACAATATAGTTTAATCTCTTGTTTTCAGATGAAAGAGTTTGAATCTGTTCTTTGGGCATCTCATTTTCAGATGAGATCTCTGTTAAGTTTTCATCAAAAACGTTTGGTTCAGATTCTTGGTTTGAAGAGAGAACAGTTGATTCATATTTAACTTTCATTTCATAAAAAGAGTCAACTAACTTCTTGTACTCAATAGCCATTTTATTGAGTGCATTAGTTAACTCCTCGTTGGTAAATTCTGGTACAGAGATATCATTTACCTTAGATTGGTCATCTGCCATCAGACATGTGACAGCTTCATTCTCTTTTTCGGCAGAAGACTCCTCTATATCACTGTCAGCCCATCTGGACTTGTTCTGACTGCAAATGAATGCTTTCTGGTTCTTCTTTGCTTGAGAGTTTGTATCGTAGATCTGATTGAGCTTATCCCATATCTCTTTTGTAGTGGAACAGGACTTGATCTCACAGAACATATTCATGTTGAGTGACTGGTACACAACATTCTTAGCAACATTATCCAGGTTGTTGGTCATCTTATCTTCAGTAGTCCAATCACCTCTTGGCTTTGAAATCTTTATGGGGCCATCAGTGATAACGCTCCACATATCATAGTCAATAGAAGCCAAGTGAGCTTGCATTCTTATCATCCAACATTCGTAGTTGTCCCTTGACAGAAGAGGAATTTCATTGATGATAGACATGCTTCGGGTTCTTGATGCTTGAGAATAGAAACAAGGCTCTGATACCAATTGAAAGAATCGGCTTAATCGATAGAGACGGGGGTCTGGCTATGGATAAAGGCTTGTGAAAAACGGTTTGAAAGAAATCCTGTTAGGGATTTAATTCGCTTTCTATTCTACGCAAACACTTGTAAACACTTGAAATAGATTCAAGGCGGAATTGTTTACTTGTGTTTGAAGCACACAAGATGAAATATGAAAAGATGACAAAAATGAAGAACACAGCAGTTTGTTTATGGATGTTCGGAGAAACTCTCCTACCCCACCCTTTCTTCCAATCACCGGAAGGATTCACTATAATATGATTCGAATCAAATACAGTTTACACACACTTAGCTCACTATTGAACAGAACATTTTCTATTCAATTACAAAATGAAGAATATCACTTAGTTAAAGGTGTTTTGATTCTAGCTCTTTCTTGATTCACACAAAGTATAATCAGAAATCAGTTCACCGTATGAATATTCAAAGGCTTGAATTCAGTAAGCAAGATGATTGAATAGTTTCTCTCTCTGTAAAATTTGATTGCTTGTTCGTTATCTGAGGCAGATTGTCCGTTGTCCTTGAGATTTGTTAAATACTGAGCAGGAGCTAACAGACGAATCTTCAAGAATGATACGTGACACTCTTCCATTGGAAATCCTCCATTGTACACAACAGATTCTGAGCACAAGGATCGTGGTCGTGCATCACTAGTAGAGCGCCGAATATTCCATTAGGAATGTACCTGCAAAACAGGTAATGTGAGGAAAATTCTCTTGCGTGGCATTCCTTGATTGGATGCATATAGATGTTGTACTAATCTTCACTAGAAAGTGGAGCAGAAGTAGGGTACAGCTATAGCACGTGGGTAGGTGAAATGCTAGATTTAAGCGTACTGCTTAAAATGAGCATTAGACGTATTTCAGTTAGACGGATTGTGAAAATCAGTTTAATGAAATAAGTCATCTCCTTCTAATAGAAAAACGTCTATTAGACCGCCTGGTCTAATAGAATTAGACTAGCGTCTAATTACAATAACCATTGGACTGCACGTCTAACTCCACTGAGTTAGACTGCACGTCTAATTCCGGTTCTACTCCAGACTTGTCTGAAGGTGTTAGACGCACGTCTAACTTTCATTAATTAGACTACACGTCTAATTATCCAATAACCATTAGACTGCACGTCTAACTCCAGTGAGTTAGACTGCACGTCTAATTCCGATTCTACCTTAGACTTGTCTGAAGGAGTTAGACGCACGTCTAACTTTCACATTCTATTAGACTGCACGTCTAACTCCACTGAGTTAGACTGCACGTCTAATTCCGCATAAATTAGACTACCCATCTAATTGCAAATATATTAGACTACACGTCTAACTCCGATGAGTTATACTTTACGTCTAATTCTGAATATCAATTAGACTACCCGTCTAATTGCAAATATATTAGACTACACGTCTAACTCAGATGAGTTAGACTATACGTCTAATTCCGAATATCAATTAGACTACCCGTCTAATTACAAACATATTAGACTTACGTCTAATTCCGTGTATTCATTAGACTAACGTCTAATTCTTTACATTCATTAGACTACACGTCTAACTCTGATGAGTTAGACTCTACGTCTAATTCTATGCATTAGACTTTCGTCTAATTCTATGCATTCATTAGACTACACGTCTAACTCCGATGAGTTAGACTGTACGTCTAATTCTATTCATTAGACTAACGTCTAATTCTTTACATTCATTAGACTACACGTCTAACTCCAATGAGTTAGACTGTACGTCTAATTCTATGCATTAGACTTACGTCTAATTTTATGCATTAGACTTACGTCTAATTCCGTGTATCTATTAGACCATCCGTCTAATTACACGTCTATTAGACTACACGTCTAACTCCGATGAGTTAGACTGTAAGTCTAATTTTATGCATTGAAAACCAAAATCGGTCTAATGACCCTCATTAGATCCAAGTCTTATGACATATTGTTTCAATACACATTTACTTTCAACTTTTATTAAGAATGTTTATATAATCAGCTACCTACAGCCAAAATTAAGATATCGTTTTATGTCGGGTTTATAAAAAAATTTTAGAAGATCCAATTATCACGTGTCGACATTATTATAATTTTTAAAAAATTTAAAGGTTGTTCAACACGTAGCACAATAAAATACTTTTGTAACAATCCATCTTCCGAGTTAAAAAATCAAACTCTTGAGTATGTCGAGCAAACATCCCAAGGATGAAGTCATTTTTTTTAAACTTAGACGATTAAGACACTGGTTCTCCATTTGAAAGGCTTATCGGGATGAAGAAAGCAAAACTCAAAATAAAAAATAATAACGATACATCATCGATCATAAACACTATGCAAGAAACAAAAAAAAGAATTTTTAAAAAATGAAAAATATAAGAACGATGCAAAACAAATTAAATACCATTTGGAAATACAAAACAAGAACTATGCATTTAAAGAGATTAAGGAAGAAAATATAATTTTAGATAGGATCGGCGACACCAATAGAGACGGGGTCTGGCTATTGATGACGACTTCGGATAAACAGTTTGATAAAATTCCTGTTAGGGATTAATATCTATTTCTATTCTTCGCAAATCTTTCGAACTCTTGAAACAGATTCAAGTGCAGAAATGTTCGTCAGATTTGAAGCTTTGAACCAATGAAAGATGAAAGCCAGAAAGTAAAGAACACAAGAAGTTGTTTATGGATGTTCGAAGCAACCTCTCCTACGTCACCTCTTCTTCCAACCAGCGGAAGGATTCATTATACTTCTTTGAATTAAATACAGTGGAGTTTTCTCTCAAAAAAGACAGTATGTAATACAATGTATTCACAGCTAGATGATAAGTGAGATGTTTGATTTTAGGAACTTTCTTTATAATGAAAAATGAAGTAGCTCTCTCTTTCTTGTATTTTTCAGCCAGCAATTTTTCTGTTGTCTTAGGCAGCAATTTATTCTTGAAAAGCTTCAACGGTCAAATCTTTCTTTTGGACACATGTCATCTTTCTGTTGGATGTACTATCCATGAGGTATAATGTAGTACAACAGAAAAAGATTCTTGAGATCGTGGTAGTACAAACAATTTGAATTATGGCATACGTGGTGGTTATTCATTTGTTGAGCTCTGCTGTCATTTGCCTGTAAGACTCTGCTGCCAGTTGCCAACTGTCTGGAAGAACATCTGCAGAACACAAGAAGTTGTTTATGGATGTTCGAAGTAACCTCTCCTACGTCACCCCTTCTTCTAACCACCGGAAGGATTCACTATACTTCTTTGAATCAAATACAATGGAGTTTTCTCTCAAAAAAGACAGTATGTAACACAATGTATTCACAGCTAGATGATAAGTGAGATGTTTGATTTCAGGAACTTTCATTTTAATGAAAAATGAAGTAGCTCTTTCTTTCTTGTATTTTTCAGCCAGCAATTTTTCCGTTGTCTTAGGTAGCAATTTATTCTTGAAAAGCTTCAACGGTCAAATCCTTCTTTTGGACACATGTCATCTTTCTGTTAGATGTACTATCCATGAGGTATTGGGTAGTACAACAGAAAAAGATTTTTGAGATCGTGGTAGTACAGACAATTTGAATTATGGCATACATGGCGGTTATTCATTTGTTGAGCTCTGTTGTCCGCTGCCTGGAAGACTCTGCTGCTAGTTGTCAGCTGTTTGGAAGAACATCTGCCTTCAGATGCCCATCTAATCATCTTAGCCGTCCATCTGATTAGACGCAATCTGCATTAGACGCCCCATCTGACATTAGGCCCCCACGTCTAACTACTCGTTGACTTTGCTCGCTGCGTCTAGTGAGATTTGAACCAAGGTCACCAACATGACAGGAAAGTGTACTTACCACTACACCACAGACTATGTATTTGATATGACTAACAATTATTGAACATAATTTTATCCATTTATTATCAAAAACCATTTCATCAATCATCAAATCAAAATTGTTAAGTTACTTTAAATCTTAACCCAATAATTTCTCCTTTTTTGATTATTTAAACTAAATTATCAAAACCAGTTTAAACATTAAAAATCTTAACCCAACAATTTCTCCCTTTTTTATTATTTAAGCTAAATTATCAAAACCAGTTGAGTTTATTAAAAATTTCAACCCAACAATTTCTCCCTTTTGATTATTTAAACTAAATTTTCAAAACTAGTTGAGTTCATGATTTAAACATAATCTAGGCATTATCATAATCTAACAATCCTAAAAATATTTCTAAGGTAAGAAAACTTAGACTCGAGAAGTGGCTTTGAGAAGATGTCAACCACTTCAGGCTATTGATTGCCATATGCTATGTCCGAGCAGCCGGCTGTCCAGATGCCGTTTGGCTCTTCCAAGGTGCTTTCCTGTTTTACCTGCATATAAAGACAATAAATCTGGTTCCCAATTTTCTTTGGGTCCATGGATCATTAGTCCCTTGGGAATCCATACTTTGATTATTTTTATGGATTTCCGATGTTGCGTTGTGATCGGTGCGTTAGATTTAGGCTTAGAAGACGTCTTCCTACTAGCAGCTGAATTGTTAATCTTAGAGGATGGTTTTTGTCTAAAACTCCTTGACTTCCTGTCAAGTTTTAATATGCCAGACTTAATGGCTGCTTCCATCTTAAGTTTCATCCAACTAACAGTTGGCGGAACATAAGTAATCTCATCCTTTAAGGTTAACTCATCACAGTTTGGATCAGTTTCATTCTCAGTTAAACTCCCTTTGACAAAATTTATAGACTTAAACTTGTCAGTTTCTGGGTTTAACTTTTCACAAGACTTGTCTGAGTCATTGCCATCAAATCCTAAACCGGATTTGCATCCAACAGGCCTCAGCATACTTATCTGTTGTCTAACTGCATCCCCAGACTTCGTCCAGGAACCGACCACATATGTAAAACGTTGGTTTTCATATATCAGAGTTTGAACATTTTCCTTGAGCTTTTCATTCTCAGATGAGAGCTCAGTCATTTTGTTTTTAAAAACTTCAGAATCATTATTTCGAGATGAAGAAGAGCTGTCAGATGTGTTTTTCAATTTTAGTTCATCAAAAGAGTCTGACAGTTTCTTGTACTCAATGACCATGTCATTGAGTGCAGTAACTAACTCATCTCTTGAGAATTTTTCAGAGGAGATATCAAATACCTCAGAGTCAACTTATTCTTCTGCCATGAAGCAAGTGACCTCTTCATCATCACTAACGTTGGATGATGAATCATCTGAGTCGATGTCGGCCCACTTGATTTTGTTTTCAGCCGCCATGAGAGTCTTCAGCTCTTTCTTGTTCTTTTTCTCATCACGCTTCGCTTGCTGTTTCCTTCCTTGAAGTGTCTCTTCTTCATGAATTTGCAGATTTTCTTCATGAAAAGAGTCATGGCGTCGTTGCAAATCTGATTATCAGCAACCTTCACAGCAGTGGAAGTAGATGGCTCCTCAACCGTCATCGATGCCTTTGTTATGATGGTGGATGTGGGGTTCTCATCTTCATTTCTATAGTTCAACTCGAACTCATAAGCCTTCAGATCGGCTAACAAATCATAGAGCTCCATCTTGTTGAGGTTTTTAGATTCCCTCATCGCCATTGTCTTGATATCATACTCTCTAGGCAGAGCACGCATGACCTTGATCGCAACCTCACTGTTGCTGTAAGTCTTGCCCAAAGTGGATAGAGAAGTGATAACTGTTAGATAAAATCAGACCGGTTCAAATAAACCTAACTTAAATAAATCTTCCATGCATGAACAAGGAAACGGACCGGACAAACAAAAGAACCGGCTAAGAAAACTAGCCGGTCAAGCTACTAAACCGACCAAGAATACTTGGAACATGACCGCACAAAGAAAGGATCGGCCAAAGCTTAAAACCGGAATCATCAAACAGCCGATCAGCCACTAGACAGAGGAATAACCGGAAGAAGTCCGGTTACATCACTCGTACCGGAAGCCATCCGGTTAAGTCGTATGACCGACCAGTACAAGAAGACAATTCGGGTATCTGTTGAGAATGATACCAAAGGAACAGACTGAACACTTCCATATCCATACAAGTCTGAGGAAAGTCTGCAGGCTGCAGAAGACAGTCCTACAGGATCTTTCCACTTCGGGATAAGTTAGAAAGGAGATCTTCCAAGTACAGACAACTGTCTAACAGACAGTGTCCACATTGAGTAAAAGACAAACCTAGCAGGTTTGTCTTACACACCGGAAGAACAGACCGCCAGGTCTGAGGTTGACCGCCAGGTCTGAAAAGATGACCGCAGGCTCTGAATCACTGAATCACTGAACCTCTGCACCTGTGCTCAGCCAATCAGATTCAAGGAAGTGAAATATGACCGTTGGCATATTTCACCTATAAAAGGGGCACTTGAAGAAGAATAAATGTGGGACAAGTGAAATACAGTGAAACAAGTGAGAAATTCTAAGAGCATTTACTCTACAAGTGATAAGACTGTGCTGTTCTAGAAAGCCTAAGTGCTAAAGTTAAAGTGTGTGTTTTACAATTTCGGTGTAAATTGTAAGAGTGTTATCGAGCAGGAAATAAGTCTCGATCGGATTGTACTTGTATTCCTTAGTGAATATCCTTCTCGCGGTTTCGAGAGGAAGGGGTGACGTAGGAGTTTTATCTCCGAACATCCATAAAATCTGTCTTGTTATTTACTGTCTGCCGGTTTCATTATCTAACCGATCTGTACCGCTCCAACCTACCTAATCCCATCTAAGCCGAATCTCCAGACTACTGAAACCGACCCATCAAATCTCAAACCTTCATCATCTAAAACCGGTTCTGCCTATCATATAAGTGTGTCGGTTCAACCTGAAAGCAAACCTCTTCCGCACTTGAACCTAGTTCAAGGGTTTGTGACAGGTTATGTAGTATTAAAACCCCGTTGTTAATCTCTAACCGGATTAACCACCACCCTTCGAGTGAGAACCTCTAACCGGTCCAACCCCCGGTCCTCTAGTGGCTACCTAGATCCTAACAATTGGTATCAGAGCAGTTAGTTTCAATACTCAAGCAAGCATGTTTCAGGATAGGCCTCCAATGCTAGAAGGTGATGACTTTGCCAACTGGAAGGCACGCATGCACATGCACTTAATCACCTTGGATGATGAAATGGAGTCCATTCTGACCGAAGGACCGATATTCATTGATAAGGACAGAAAGGAATGGACGGCTGAAGATAGGAGAAGAAATAACCTGGATAATCACGCTAGAAACCGGATCTCCAACAATGTGGACAGAAACATATACTGCAAGATCAGAGACTGCAAAACCGCGAAGGAGACATGGAACACGGTTATCCAGATCTTTGAGGGAAATGAAAGAACAAAAGAAAACAAGATAATGGTGGCTACACAGAAGTTTGAAAACATCAAAATGAAACCGGGAGAAACTATGAAGGAGTACAGTGACCGGTTCACTGGTGTGTTAGATGAGCTAGCAACTCTTGGCAAGAGGTACGACAACAAAGAGGTCATTATGAAAGCTTTGAGATCTCTTCCAAGCACTTGGGACATAAAGACAATGGTAATGAGGGAATCAAAGAGCCTACGTAAGATGAAACTATACGATGTATTCGAAGATCTTAAGGCATATGAGTTCGAAATGAGATCTAGGACTGAAGAAGAAGTCTCGGCCTCAACATCAACCAGAGCACTAATCACATCTACAGAACCAGTTGCACTTGCACCTGCACCTGCACCGGCCCCTGCACCTGTACCGATCAGAACCGCCGAACAGTTCACCGAAGATGCCATGGCGATGCTTGCACAGAAGTTTGGAAGGTTCATGAAAAGAAGCCAACCGACAAACAACTATTATGGTGATAAATCCAATGTAAGGTGTTATAATTGTAACTGTTTGGGACATTTTAAGTGGGAATGCAGGAAACCGAGGAGGGATACCCAGAAACCGGATTACCAAAATAACCAAAATAATTATCAACAAACCGGTGAAGGAAGTGAGGTACCGAAAGCACTGATAGCCGATGATGGAGGAAGCTTATGGGCTCACAGTGACAGTGATGATGAACTCACATGTCTCATGGCAAACGAGGAACAGGTATTCGACTCTCCTTTTGAAGAATTTACTAAAGATGAGTTATATAATGCATTGAATGACATGGTAGAAGAGTATAGGAACCTACTAGCCATGCTACCTAAGCACCTCAACATTAGAACTGATCCCATAGTACCCATTCCGACAGAACCAGAGGTACCCATTATAACCGAACTGGAGGTCGTAAAACCTGATGATACCCCTATCTTAGAAACCGAGCTAGATCCTCAGACCGAACAGTCTAGTGAACCGACTAGAGAATTAACCGAGGAAGAAAATGCCCGACTTCAATATAAGATGGCTGCATATAAGAGATCTAGTGATATAGTAAAGAAAATGTGTAGTCATTACAGACATCCTCGTTGCAAATCTGGCCTAGGATACACGGAGGATAGCTCTAAAGACCAAAAACCCGTAGAGAAAGTAAGGTTTACAAGAGGTAACATTCCCCTTATAAGATTCCTTAAAAGCTCCTGGACCGCTGAAGAAGAGTTGACCGCATACTATAGGGAAGAAAAGCTAAAATACGACTATGTTAGTCCAACCGACTCTGAGAAGTGGCTTGACCCTGTGAAAAGAAAAGCCGAAATCCTCATAATATGAAAGCCTTTCCTGAACCGCGTAGGTCAAACCAAAGTTCACCACACTGAAGATCACCACCATTTAATACCTTCGTAGAAAAACCAAGATACACAAGTCCGAGTGCCAAAAGGACGGTTAAAACCCTAGCAAAGAAGACTGTCCGGTTTGTCAAGGTTTGGATACCCAAGGGACTAATCGCATGTGGACCCAAGTAAATGTGGGTACCAAACAGTTGTAAATATGAATATTTTGCAGGACCCAAAGAAACGGCTAGGAAACTCTGAATGGTTCTTGGACAGTGGTTGCTCCAGGCACATGACCGGAAACAGCAATTTGCTAACCGATATCAGAATAGAAACCGGTGCTTTCATCACTTTTGGTGACAATTCAAAAGGTAGAACTGCGGGCAAGGGTAAGATTGTCCATGGTAACCTAACTATTGATAATGTACTCTTAGTTGAAAACCTACGTTTTAACCTGCTTAGCATTAGTCAGATGTGTGATGCTGGATATACGGTAGAATTTCTTAAACATGCATGCTTAGTTAAGAACTCTCAAGGTATTGTACTGCTAACCGGAAATAGGATAGGTAATATCTACAAGGTAGACTGGAAAACTAAAGTAGAATATCCTATATGCATGATAGCTAAGACTGATCAAACCTGGTTGTGGCATAAGAGACTAAACCATCTAAACATGAAAACTTTAAACTACATTCGCGGTAAAAAGCTAGTTGAAGGCATTCCTGATATAGTATTTAATCAGGATAAGGTCTGCTCAGCATGTCAAATGGGTAAACAAACTAGGTCAACCTTTAAGAGTAAAGGAAATATACAATCTAGCCGATGTTTAGATCTTCTTCACATGGATTTATTTGGACCGATTCAAGTTGATAGCCTAGGAGGTATGCTTTACACCATGGTAGTTATTGATGATTATTCCAGATTTACATGGGTAATATTTCTACCATCTAAACGTGAAACCGTATCAAACCTGATTACACTCCTTAAACGCCTGCAAAATGAAAAATCAACACGCATTAATAGCATTCGAAGGGATCGAGGTACCGAATTTACCAATAGTACATTAACCGCATATCTTGATGAATCCGGCATTAGACACGAGTTGTCTAGTGCTAGGACTCCTCAACAAAATGGCCTGGCCGAGAGAAGAAACCGGACTCTTAAGGAAGCCGCACGGTCCATGATAGCCGACTCCGGCATTGCTCAGAAATTTTTGGCTGAGGCTATCAACACTGCATGTTATACACAAAACCGGTCTTTAATAAACAAGTTTCACAACAAAACACCTTATGAAGTTTATTTTAACATGGTTCCCAAACTTAAGTAACTCAAGATTTTCGGTTGTAAGTGTTATATACATATAAATGGTAAAACCCAACTTACTGCCTTTGATGCAAAAACCGATACCGGGATAATGCTAGGTTATTCAGCAGTAAGTAAGGCATATAGAGTGTATAATAATAGAACTTCAACCATGGAGGAAACAATTCACGTTGTTTTTGATGAATCGGTTGAAAGTAATAATGCATCATGCTTTGATCTACACAATAGATTGGAAAATAATAATATCCATTCTGATAGTGAAGATGAGACTCCGGTCTTCAGGCTGTTTGTCCATGACCAAATGGGTAATATTGAAACCCAGCCGGATCAAGCTGTTCCACAACAGGAAGCTGACACTTCGGTCCAATCCGAGGAAGTTGGTCGGTCTGACAATCTCGTTCAGCCTACCGACATGTCTAGCCTTGATCAAGTAAACGGTAATTTGGTAGACATCGCTGAACTGAACCTCAGAAGAAACAGTAAACATCCTCCTGAGCAAATTATAGGTGACCCTTCAGAATCTGTTCGAACTAGGGGTCAACTTCTGGAAGGATACTTTAATTCCGCGTTTATATCCCAGATTGAACCGAAAAGAATAGATGAAGCATTGTCAGATCCGGATTGGATCTTGGGAATGCAAGAAGAGCTAAACCAGTTCGAGAGTAGTAAAGTCTGGTACCTAGTCCTTAGACCGAAAGATCAATCGGTCATAGGAACAAGATGGGTATTTAGAAACAAACTCAATGAGGACGGTTTGGTCACGGTGAACAAAGCCAGATTAGTGGCGCAAGGTTACAAACAGGAAGAAGGCATTGATTTTGAAGAATCATTTGCCCTTGTGGCTAGGATTGGAGCCATTATGATTTTTCTAGCCTTTGCTGCTTTCAAAAACTTTAAGGTTTTTCAAATGGATGTTAAAAGTGCATTTCTGAACGGTGACCTACGTGAAGAAGTGTACGTTGAACAACCACCCGGTTTCAAAAGCGCTGCATTTCCAAAACATGTATACCGGTTAAATAAAGCTTTATACGGTCTAAAGCAAGCACCTAGAGCCTGGTATGATACACTAACCGCGTTTCTATTACAACATGATTTCACCATCGGTTCGGTGGATAAAACGTTGTTTAAATTTGAAAAGAAGGAACATATCCTACTTGTTCAAATCTATGTAGATGATATCATTTTCGGTTCCACTGATCCTAAGCTATGTGATAAATTCTCAAAAATGATGACTGACAAGTTTGAAATGAGTATGATGGGAGAATTAAGTTTCTTCCTAGGTCTTCAGGTTAAGCAACTCAAAGAAGGAACATTCATTAGCCAACCTAAGTACACCAAGGAGCTACTAAAGAAGTTCGGGATGGACACTTGCTCCTCGGCGGCTACTCCAATGAGCTCATCGATTAAATTGGATAGGGATGATGAGGGCCAATCGGTAGACCAGATTGCATACCGGGGCATGATCGGTTCTCTCCTATACTTGACAGCGAGTAGACCGGACATTCTGTTTGCAGTCAGTGTGTGTGGAAGATTCCAAGCAAATCCAAAACAATCCCACTACACAGCCGCAAAGAGGATACTGAAGTATCTAAAGGGAACACCTGATGTCGGTCTGTGGTATCCAAAGGACTCGTCCTTTAATCTAACGAGTTACTCAGATGCAGACTATGCAGGCTGTAAGATCGATAGAAAAAGGACCAGCGGAACATGTCAGTTCTTAGGTGACCGGCTTGTTTCATGGCATATCAAGAAACAGACATCGGTGGCCACATCCACTGCAGAAGCTGAATATCTGGCGGCCGGAAGCTGCTGTTCACAATTACTTTGGATCCAACAACAGCTGAAGGACTTCGGCATCACAGCCGAAGAGTCTCCGATTTTCTGTGACAACACGAGTGCAATAGCAATAACTTACAATCCGGTTCTCCACTCTAGGACCAAGCATATTGACATAAGGCACCACTTCATCAGGGAACATGTCACGCTAAAGCATATCCGGCTGGAATACGTATCGACGGACCAACAAGTAGCCGATATCTTCACGAAGCCTCTACAGGAAGCTAAGTTCTCTCAATTCAGACTTACTCTCGGTTTAACTGACATTAGTCAGATCCTTCCTAAGGATGCTTAAAGGGAAACCGGTTCGGACAGATAAAACCGGTAGTTCCTCCTAAACTGTTGGACTTCAAATTTTCAAGATACCTATAGAAGAACCGCCCAGCTCATCAGATAGAGTACATCGACCGGCTACTTGGTGCATGCACCAAATAACCGCATCGGATGAACAACTGATGACTGACCGGTTTGGAAGCAGGTTATCCTAGATTATTTGAATTCCAAATAGAAGTGGAATAATTATCAGTGTTTAAAGATATCTGTTCTGAAACATTGCCCTTTCAAAGTAAATTGGTCGCACCTAAAAAGACGTGAAGATCTGTTGATATCTTTCACAGTCCAGGTCTATGACCAACACCCTATACTGCAAACATACTTATTTCATGCAATACCTCTTATCCTGCAGTTAATAGATATCATCTCATGAAATACCTGGACAATAGGATATTCCCAAACTAGTATTTAAGTGAAGCGAACATTCACCAAAACACTCACAAGACAAAAGATCATTCTCTCACTAAGGCAAAAATGTCTCAGTTCCCCAACATCCTTCAGGTTGATTTTCAATCCTGTTCAAGCACAGAGCACTATGAGGTGTATAAGATGATCAAATCCCTGGAAGATACCGGTCTTCGGTACTTCCTAGACGACAAACACACCATTTATCCTGAATCAATACTAGAGTTTTTCTATCACGCTAGGGTATTCAGGGGGACCCCCCACTTTGAAACTCACATCCAATCTAAAGTGGGAGGTATCGTCTTTGATTTCACCGAAAGAGACTTTGCACGGTGCTTTAGCCTGCCAAAGCAAGGGTTGACAGATCTCGATGTTCCGGCCAACATAAAGGCCGAGATCTCCCTTACCCTCGCACGGTCTGACGAACCGGTTGAAGATCACGGCACAAAATCACACTTGAGAGCTGAATATCAGCTTCTCAATGATGTGATCGGTAGGAGCATCTTCGGGAGAGATGTCACAAATACCTACTGCAACTCGACCTTCAACATGATGGCGGCTATAATCACCGATACACCGGTGAACTGGTCCAAGGTGCTGTTTGACGTCCTCATCTGGATGGTTGGTATCCGATCAATCGGCTTCATCCCCCAACTAAGGTGCCTTCTTGTGGAGCTTGGTGTTCCGACCTGTTCCGGAGAAGGTCTGAACCAAGCCCAAGTGCTGACCAAAGAGATAACCGACTCTTTCTATGAGCGGTTTGAGAGGGCTTGGAGGAGAAGGAACCGTCGTAACAACCCTATCGGTGTCGTCAACTCCCACGCACACTGAGTCACTCCTTCCTGCACCCGGTCGTTTTGCTGCATGTACCGGGTGTATCTTTATCCAACATCATTATGATCACTTCGACTTTTCTTTTGTTTGTCATCGGTTTTTATCTATGATTCCCTCGGTCTCTTCTGATTACTCTTCATTATGTTAGTGCATTAATGAAAATGGGATCTTTAATTAATGAGGTAACTCCCAACTAACACAAGTAATCAATACCCAACTAACTTGGTTCCTTCTCAACTAATACCTACCTCGAGAACTGAAAATAGTCAAAAAGCACACTCTTCCCAGTGACCTTGGAAATATAAAGATTCTCTTTTCTAAAGAGACAAAACTGTCTTTCAATGCAAACATTTTCCCTCCAAAACAGGCTCTATAAAAGGAGAGCTTTCCTCATGAAATCAACACACCTCGAATCATAAACTCTCTCTCTCTACTATCAAAGTTTAGAAACATGCCGAGCAGAACCCTAGGAAACTTTTTGAGTGTCGATTTCAACTCTTGTATGGAAGAATGGGACGGAAATCATGCAAAGAAAACCATGTTTGAATCCCTTATTGATACCGGCCTTCGAACCTTCCTCGAAGAATCCGGTCCCATATTGATTGAGGATGTCAAAGCATTCTTCAGAAGTGCCTGCATCAGGGGAAACTACATTGTCTCTACGGTAAGGGACCACACCTTCTGGCTTGATGAAGCCGAATTTGCCTCCCTACTCAACCTACCCACGGAAGGGTTCTCTGATTTCCCGACTCTGGAGGGAATTGATGCATTCTATTATGCACTACTCTTCTCTGGAACCCTTGATCTAGTGGAAAACTATGGGTTAAAAACCCGCCTCGGTCGTAATGCTCAACTCCTTCTTGAGATTGTGACTCGGTTAATTCTCTGTCAGTCCCCAAATCAGCGGTACTCAAAGAATACCTACAACATGGTGACCCATATCTTCAGGAAAACGACTATCAATTGGTCAGCGGTCATCTTTCAAAACCTGAAGAAATGGTGCTGACCAAGAAAGGTCTCGGCTATGCACCTCACATAAGTAAGATGATTCTCAAATACCGGCCAGAGTTTGGACCGGGTACACCGGCATCCCCCTCAAACATCCTTGATGTGGATGCAGTGGAAGAAAAGTTCTCCAAAATGGTTTTTACTTCTTAAATGCCTATTTTCGCACCGAACTATCTTTCAGTTCTCTTTATGTATTGTCTCTTGAATAAAATTTCATTTCAGTTTAAATGACCGGGTCTTCTTAATACCTTGAATATATATCTAAGTAACCGGTTCACATCTTCAAATTATAACCGCGCCATTATCCGGTCAGAAAGGAAAATCGCTTAAAATCAAAAGTTTGCAAAACTCTGCTTACTCAAAATAACCGGTTAACTCTAGAAAGCCGGTGCATCAATCGGTCTCAAAAGAGGGTTGTGTCATCAATGGCGAAAGCAAATCTTTTGGAGGGAAATGTCCCGCCCAAAACTCCCGCCACCTGGTTTACCGCCCACGGATTGGCGCCTTTTCACTCCCGCCCATGGTTTGCCGCCCTTTCAACTTGGAGGGAAAACTCCCGCCCAATGTTGATGGGACGGTTGGGCTTCCAAACCGCACCTATAAAAGGGACTCTCGGCCATTCTATTTCATTCTCACGCGAAACTACTTTCTCTCTCTATGCTCTCAAACTCTCTGAAGCGGTTATTCCTCAAACTTTCTCAAACTCTCTAAGATGGGGCGCGATTCGGCCTTGTTTAAGCACTTGATTCAGGTGGATTTCGAGGAAATCCGACAGAAAGGCACGTCTGCGGCAAAGGAGGTTATTGACCGGGTAGCCAAAGCCGGTCTGGAATATTTTTTTCTTGGCGGTCCTCATGTTCTATATAAGGATGCGGTTACGGAATTTTTCAATACCGCAACCATCTCTTACAATAAGATCACCGCAACTGTATGCGGTACTGAAATAAAGCTCACCGAGGCATCGGTGGCAAAGAGCCTGCGCCTTCCAACAGCCGGCCAGGATGCAACGGCAGACATAGAGATTAAAACCTTTGAGGCAGCTTACCAGATACTCTCGGCGACTAAGGAGCCGATAAAAGTATCTGGTAGCAAATCAACGTTGAAACCGGAGTATATTCCAATTTGTGATATCTTCGCAAGGGCGATTCTAGCAATGGGAGGAAACTACAGCAGCCTAACCAAGGACAAAATCAGGATGTTGGTCGGCCTGATAGAGGGAACAAAGGTTAACTAGGCAAAGGCAGTGTTCCACAATTTAATGGAAATGGTGAAACCGGACTCAAACCGGTCATGGGGATACGCTGTTCCTCTAGGTAAGATCTTCCTTCACCATAATCTCAACATCGGTCCCGGCGTCACCATCTCCTCAAGAAGCCTGATTCGGTCCAAACAATTCCTGGAAAGGAAGCAGCCGACCCCCGGTTCCAAAGGTGGCCGAAAGAAGAAAGTCGGCAAGAAAGCGGCCCCGACGAAAGAAAAGGCCGAGAGCAAAGGAAAAGAGAAAATAGTCTTCTCGGAACTGCCACCGCCAACGGAGGATGAAGAGTCGGCCTCCAACTCTGAAAGATCCGAATCAGAAAAGACCGATGACGAAAAATCGGGCAACGAAGAAGAGCATTCGGGCCAAAGTCCCGATAATGCCGGTCCTGACGCAAACCCTGAGACCACCGAAGGCGGTGAAGAAGCCGGTGAAGGAAACGGTGACGATGAGGAGGAGGAGGACGAAGAGGCAGAAGCCGATAGGATAGCGCTCAAACTCCTAAAAGTCACTGAATAGCGAGCCGATAACATTGAGGAAATTAACCAGGAATGGCACGAGCACCGGTTCGGTAAACGATATAGGCACATCCTACCGGGCTACACCGACGAGGAATGCTTCCAAAGACTGAAGGAAGTGGAGGACGTGGTCATGGATCTCACTAAATCTGATACCGTTGAAGAGGTACTAAACCGAACCTACCTCTTAAAACCGCGAGCACAACTACGGAAGCTAATCATACGCATCCAGAAGATTACGGCGAAGTTCGAAGAGGTGGGATCGGAGGACACCTTAACATCGCTGGTGTTGGAAAGGCTTGAAAAAGCCAAACGAGATCTTATTCAAGAAATTGACCGGCTGGAGGCAATGTACGGTCAAAGGGAAATACCGGTCTATATAGCTCCCCGGATCGATACGAATCCAGCTCACTGTCCGACACCTCCAAGGGAAAATCCAGCAACAGAGGATTCCGATGAAAGGACGGACCCTCCTCTCACCGGGAAATCTCCACTCAAACAACCGGAAAGCTCTGAACCGGAAGTCTCCAAACCGGCTGTCACAAAAGAATGGGTTGAGAGCCGCTTTCAAGAGTTTGAAGACTCCGAGGTTTTCCCTTTGAAGGAGAAATTCCAAAGAACCGTTTGCTCGGCACTCAAGTTCGCCAACACCACAAGGCAACTTTTGGAGAGAACGGAAGAACGGTTCTCATAAATCGATGAAGATCAACGGGAAGAAGCGGTTCTGCGCAGCAAACACCTAAAGCGAACCGTAATTTTGGAGGATACGACCTCCGAGATAAAAGAGAACTTTGCCCGGCTTGAAAGAGAGACCGATCAACGATTGACGGAGGTTGCTAACGACCTAGTCGGCACAACACTCGGACGGGTCTCCGAACTTGAAAAGAAGAATGCCGGTCTCGAGGACGAACTCAAGGCGCTTTCCGCACAAGTTGCCGAACTGCTCCAAGCCAAGATGAATGCGGATGTCGCGACTATAGAGGCTGATGCCCGAGCGGCTAAGAAGGTCCAGTATGCGCTGGACGATGAAACAAGAAAAGAAAAGGAGGCACCACGATCATCGCAATTTACCGAGGAAGAAGAGGCCGAGCGAATTCGAAGGGCAGAAGCTATGTTCCCGGGACTTGCAAAGAAGGCAGCCGCCGCTCAAGCTGCGAAGGATGCTGCTCGGTTGGAAAGGGAAAGTCAGAGGCTAGAAGTCTATGCAACCGCTAACAAAATGAAGAAGGAAACCGCTGCTTCTTCGATACCGGCGAAACGGAAAAGAGAACCTTCGAAGAAAACTCAAGTGGCCGACCTGCTGAATGTGGTAACTGACACGGTTATCGAGAGTATACCGGATCAGGCCACTTACATCGAAGAAGAAGCTGAAGTGCACCTACATCGGCGGCCCACAAAACAACGAGTCTCCGAACCGGCTAGTCAACCGCAACCAGCGAAGAAAAAGCGGAACAAGAATCTGATAGCCTGCTATGACTTCTCGGACTCGGAATAGGGGCACTCCTTCTTTTAACTATGCCTATCTTAATGTTCATATATATTATTGTCTATTTTCAGTTATCTATATATATATAAAGTTATTTTTGGACACCGGCTATCTTTTGCATTTCTACATTGTTTTGATAATTTTAAATAAAATAATCAAAAAGGGAGAAATTGATAAGATAAAAGATAAGACCTTTTCAAAACTTTTCTCAAAATTTTTCTCAAAATTTTTCTCAAAACTTTTCCAAACTCTTCGAAAAATTCTCCCAAGTCATTTTCAAAAATCCGGTCAAAGAAAGAACCGGCCTACGTTTGCAAACTTACATTGTTTTGATAATTTTAAATAAAATAATCAAAAAGGGATAAATTGTTAGATAAAATCAGACCGGTTCAAATAAACCTAACTTAAATAAATCTTCCATGCAGGAACAAGGAACCGGACCGGACAAACAAAAGAACCGGCTAAGAAAACTAGCCAGTCAAGCTACTAAACCGACCAAGAATACTTGGAAATGACCGCACAAAGAAAGGATCGGCCAAAGCTTAAAACCGGAATCATCAAACAGTCGATCAGCCACAAGACAGAGGAATAACCGGAAGAAGTCCGGTTACATAACTCGTACCGGAAGCCATCCGGTTAAGTCGTATGACCGACCAGTACAAGAAGACAATTCGGGTATCTGTTGAGAATGATACCAAAGGAACAGACTGAACACTTCCATATCCATACAAGTCTGAGGAAAGTCTGCAGGCTGCAGAAGACAGTCCTATAGGATCTTTCCACTTCGGGATAAGTCAGAAAGGAGATCTTCCAAGTACAGACAATTGTCTAACAGACAGTGTCCACATTGAGTAAAAGACAAATTTAGCAGGTTTGTCTTACACACCGGAAGAACAGACCGCCAGATCTGAGGTTGACCGCCAGGTCTGAAAAGATGACCGCAGGCTCTGAATCACTGAATCACTGAACCTCTGCACCTCTGCTCAGCCAATCAGATTCAAGGAAGTGAAATATGACCGTTGGCATATTTCACCTATAAAAGGGGCAGTTGAAGAAGAATAAATGTGGGACAAGTGTAATACAGTGAAACAAGTGAGAAATTCTAAGAGCATTTACTCTACAAGTGATAAGACTGTGCTGTTCTAGAAAGCCTAAGTGCTAAAGTTAAAGTGTGTGTTTTACAATTTCGGTGTAAATTGTAAGAGTGTTATCGAGCAGGAAATAAGTCTTGATCGGATTGTACTTGTATTCCTTAGTGAATATCCTTCTCGCGGTTTTGAGAGGAAGGGGTGACGTAGGAGTTTTATCTCTGAACATCCATAAAATCTGTCTTGTTATTTACTGTCTGCCGGTTTCATTATCTAACCGATCTGTACCGCTCCAACCTACCTAATCCCATCTAAGCCGAATCTCCAGACTACCGAAACCGACCCATCAAATCTCAAACCTTCATCATCTAAAACCGATTCTGCCTATCATATAAGTGTGCCGCTTCAACCTGAAAGCAAACCTCTTTCGCACTTGAACCTAGTTCAAGGGTTTGTGACAGGTTGTGTAGTATTGAAACCCCGGTGTTAATCTCTAACCGGATTAACCACCACCCTTCGAGTGAGAACCGCTAACCGGTCCAACCCCCGGTCCTCCAGCGGCTACCTAGATCCTAACAATAACCTTACTGAATCTTTCATCGAACGCAGTCATCGTCTCTCCAGGATGCATCTTAAAATTATTGAACTGTTTTGTGGCAACCATGCGTCTGTTTTCTTTAGTTTGCTCGTTGCCCTCACACAGTTTAGTCAATTTCTCCCAAATATCTTTGGCAGTGGGACATGTGATGATCTTGCGTACCATGTTGTCTTCCAATGTCTTATATAGGATGTCTTTTGCTATATTGTCGAGGTTGTTCTTTCTTTTATCTTCACTGGTCCACTCAGATCTAGCATTCTCAATCTTTATCGGACTGTTGGTGATGACAAACCACATGTCATCATCTATGGCAGCTAGATGAGCGTGGACTCTCGCCTTCCAACGACGTAGTTTTCCTCTAAGAACATGGGAACATTATTGATGACATCCATAGACATGATTCAAATTCCTTAGAAGCTTGAGAATAGAAAACGATGATCTGATACCAATTGATAGGATCCTCGGCACCAATAGAGACAGGGGTCTAGCTATTGATGACGACTTCGGATAAACAGTTTGATAGAAATCCTGTTAGGGATTAATATCTCTTTCTATTCTTCGCAAATCCTTCGAACTCTTGAAACAGATTCAAGTGCGGAAATGTTCGTCGGATTTGAAGTTTTGAACCAATGAAAGATGAATGCCAGAAAGTAAACAACACAAAAAGTTGTTTATGGATGTTCGGAGAAAACTCTCCTACGTCACCCCTTCTTCCAACCACCAGAAGGATTCACTATACTTCTTTGAATCAAATACAATTCACTAATCTAGCTAACTCTCTATTGAACAAAACAACAATTGTTCAACTTACAACACTGGAGTTTCTCACAGAAAAGACAGTATGTAATACAATGTATTCACAGCTATATGTTAAGTGAGATGTTTGATTTCAGGAACTTTCTTTTTAATGAAAAATGAAGCAGCTCTCTCTTTCTTGTATTTTAAGCCAGCAATTTTTCCGTTGTCTTAGGCAGCAATTTATTCTTGAAAAGCTTCAACGGTCAAATCCTTCTTTTGGACATATGTCATCTTTCCGTTGGATGTACTATCCATGAGGTACCGGGCAGTACAGTAGAAAAAGATTCTTGAGATCGTGGTAGTACAATGCAGTACAAGCAATTTGAATTATGACATACGTGGCGATTATTCATTTGTTGAGCTCTGTTGTCAGCTGCCTGGAAGACTATACTGCTAGCTGTCTAGAAGAGCATCTGCCTTCAGATGCCCATCTAATCATCTTAGCCGTCCATCTGATTAACAGATCATCTTAGACGTTCATTCGCTTAGAGACCTCATCTTGGTCGTTCATCTGATTAGACGCCCCATCTAACATTAGACCCCCACGTCTAACTACGTGTTGACTTTGAGTTGTGCCTGCAAATTAACAAAATTCTAATTATTAATTATGCGTCTGGTGATTTGAACCCGGGTCACCTGCATGACAAGCAGGTGTACTTACCACTACATCACAGACTATATTGATATCTAAATATATATTTATATATTTGATATGACTAACAATTATTGAACTTAGTTTTATCCATTTATTATCAAAAACCATTTCATCAATCATCAAATCAAAATTATTAAGTTACTTTAAATCTTAACCCAACAATTTCTCCCTTTTTGATTATTTAAACTAAATTATCAAAACCAGTTTAAACATTAAAAATCTTAACCCAACAATTTCTCCCTTTTTGATTATTTAAACTAAATTATCAAAACCAGTTGAGTTCATTAAAAATTTCAACCCAACAATTTTATTGCAAGATTCAAGTTAAATAAAAAATCCAATGTTTGAATATTTATTTAAGTTGAACAAGCCCACATCTTACAAAATAAAAAAAATACTCAAGATTAAGGGCAACCAAATCCATTCACACCGTTATAACTTTGCAATATTTCAATAATTTGTTTTTTTATAAGAAGTGGTTCTAATTTAACAAATTATTAATCTTATTTGTACTGATTTGTCACTAATTATTATTTTTTAACTTGTATTAATAATTATAGTGATTAATATAACTAGCTTGGATCCATGTATTTGTATGGGTAAAAATATAAACAAAATATTATATATATATATATAAATATTTAAAATAAAATATTATTATTTAAATCTTTGAATTGGTTTAAATTTTTAAAAATTAAATTTAATCCAAATTTTATATTTACATATATTTTTAAATTCATCAAGTATATAAAAGTTTGAAAAACATCTTAAAATTAAAAAAATATAATGAATACTAACCAATCATATAATTTGACATGTATTAGTTGGGAACAAAAGTCATTTAAAAAAATCATCAAATATTAAATTTTACATCAAATTACTAATAAAAATAAATAATGTTCTAATGGATTATATTTTTTATTTCTTTTATTATAATATTCTATTTGATAATATAATTAAAAATATATAATAATTATTTTTATTAAAAATATTAACATTAATTGTTATTTTTATTTAATAATAATAATAATTTATTATCATAATATTTTTTGGAAATAATATATGAATATAATACATTAAATAAAAACTATTTAGTAACTATTTAAAATATATCAAAATATATTGTTTTTTAGTTTTATTATTTGAATATATATATATAATTTATTATATTTTATAGATTTTTATATGCATATATATATATATATATATATAAATAATTAATAATTTTAAAATAATTAATAATTTTAAAATAATAAAACTAAAAGAAAATATATACATAATGTAATAAGGCTTCTAATGGAATCATGTACGAATGATTTCTCGTACCTATCAATAGATAGAGTTTAAATAGATAATGACAACTAGGGTTTAAATGAGATTGTGTAAGAACAATCTCATGTACCTATCAACCGATAGGGTTTAGATACCTAACTACAACTAAGGTTTAAACGGGATTGTGTACGAAAAATCTCATGTACATATCAACAAATAAGATTTAGATATCTAACTACAATTAGAGTTTAAACGGGATTGTGTACAAACAATCTTACGTAACTATCAATAGATAGGGTTTAGGAGACTAGATTTTTCTTATTTTGTTTTTGCAGTATCTGTCGCGGCTCAATGCCTATTAAGAAAATATTTTAACAGAATCCTTATTTCCTTTTATTATTCGAAGTATCCTTCACTGCTATTTGAAATTCTTTAGTCGACCGTTTCTAACTTTATTTATTAACAAATGACTCATGTTTTTGGATAAAGAAATATTTTTTGTTTTCTCGGTTCCTATCCTTGTTTATCTCTTGTGTTTCGAGATTAGAATTAACCTCAATCTTTTAGAATGTATCATAACGTTTTTTAATTCGAAACGTATTCAGGGCTAGGCTTTGAATATATTTTCTTTCCTTTGTAATGATTTTTATTTCATCAAGGAATAAAAAATTGGTCCTTTTTTCCGTAATGTTTAGCATGCAATATAAATATATATAAAAACTAGAAACAATATGCCACGTCAATAAAAAGACAAAAGTTAACAATATTTGAAATACATAAATAAACATCATTCGTCTAGCTGTTTTAGAGGCAAAAATATTGATCAAATATGTATAATCTAATTAACGTAATATTTCTTTCTCAATCGACAATATTACTAGCCCATTTAGTTATCATGTGACATTGTTGATCGAAAATAATTCTTGATTACCTTCAACTTTGAGAAACTTCTTTCTGCCGATACAACTGTTACTGATATAGTTAAAAAAATCTTATAAGTAATGTAAGTATTTGGAAATAAACCATTCAGTTTTGACCGACATTGTAGCATATTAATTTTTGTTTTTTCATTTGTTAAATAGAATCTCACAACCAGTAAATCTGAATATAATTCATCACCATTAATGTCTGAACGTCCATCGTGACTCAAAAATTGTTGAAGCTCAATACAAGAATTTATGAAGCTAGTTAAAGGCTCACGTTTTAACTTCTCCAAATTCAATAAAAGAACCAAATATTTCTTGATATTGTTTAAATTATTCAAACAGAACTTGAAGCGAAAATTGTTTTTTCTTTGAATAATGCGTTTTTCTCAAAATTTAATTTCAATCCCCATTTCACTAGCCATTTGTATTGCTTCATTCATGGCACTAGAAAATCCCTCCTCTCTAACCTCATGAAGAAATCGATCAAGTCCTTGTAAGAGGTTGATTGCAATATCATAGTCTAACAAATGTTTGTCCATTTGCTATAAACCGTGTATAATGTGATGAATCAAAATGTCTATTGTTAATATCCTTAGGAAACAAAAAAGCATCCACTCATTTTGGACCATATGTACTAAGTAATCTCTCAGTTTTTTACTAATGTTATTCCAATGTCTAGGATCCTCCAAATTCTCAGTCGAATTTAATTTTTCATGTTGAGAGTCATTCTCCAAGTTTTCATCCTCAACCTGTCTTGACTTTGAATTAATGCCTCTTTTGAGCTCCAGACAAATGTTTATTATGAGGAATTTTACACAAGATCAATTTCAGTACCTACAACCAATTTATTGCGGTTGACAGATTCTGAAATTGTCACAATTAAAATTTCATCAAATAAAGATTGAATTCATCTATCTTTTTTCAAACAAAGTTAATTTAATCAAGATAACGCAATAGAAGTATAGAACTAAGATTTCATTGTTTCAATATATTACAACATCTGTTATAATTAATTTCTATGATTTTTATTTTGAGTTCTCACCTATAAATTCTGAAAATTCATTGATAATATTACAAAGAAAAATCTATTAATACAAGTAAAGCACTAAAGCTCCACCTATTTCAGACTTTTCATCTAAATCACAATAGTCTATAAGAGCAAATATTTCTTTATTCAGACCATAAGATCAACAAATTGAAGAATCAAACAAGATTTGAAGTTGATGATCAGATCGAGAAGGATTGAAATTGTTTGATAACTTTGGGCCATGAGAGGGCCAGATGAGGTCATGGATTGAGGATTGGGGGCGATAGCCGACAGGTTACGCAAGTAAAAATCGTGGAGAGCCTTTTGCATAATATTAAATATAATATATATATATATATATATATATAAATTTGGGCACCTTGGTAGGCGGGGCCCTAAGGCAATGGCCTCTCTTGCCTCCAAATAGATTTGAACCTACGTTTGACACGTGTGGCACGATCGACACGATCGACATGCTCGTCACATTCGACCCAGTCAACATGGTCGCACGATTCGATTGATTTTGTAGTCGGTTACAAAAAATGTGGTCGGAGTAAAGATCATCGACACATCTTCCACGTTCGACACATCGTAGAAAAATTGTCTTGAGTTATAAGTTGCAAAATAAAAAACATCGGCTAGGGTTTGAACAAGGTCGTTGTTCAAGATGGTTTCTCTGACATTAATCCTCTGTTCTAAAGTCTTTTTGAAATATGGGTAAAAGGAAAAACAACAAGGCCAAAAAGTGCATGATTTTGTTCTTAAAGGAATCAAAGAAATTGTAAAGAAAGAAATTAATAGAAAATCTGAAGAAATAATTAATGAAAAAGTTAGGAAAGAAGCAAAGACTCAATTGCTGCTCAAAAGCTTTTGGAAAATAATGCAGGGATAAAGGAGAAGAAAAATAGACTTTGTATGATAGGGTATGGGCCAATTTATTTGGACTAAAAAACTACATTACCAAACTCCTGATGCATGCTAAGAAAAAAGTGATTGTACTTAGCAAGGAGAAAATGATAAATCCAACAGATCAATTTAACATTCACTATCTTTAGGACTGGAATTTATTCAAGAACAATGAATATGAAGTGATAGTAAAATGGTTTGTTGCAACAATGATGGAATTAATGAAGGCTTCTCAATTGAATACCTGTAATATCAGAAATAATTATACATGGAAAATCAATGATGTTTGAAAGAACAATATTGAAAAAAACGCCGAACTTCATACATACAAAGGAAAAATCTACTTGAAAAATGTATAGATAAACGTGGAAGTACTGAATTCTTCTTTTGAATTTAAATTGTCTGTTATAATATAAGAAAACTGTGTTAAGGAATGGGAAAATGTACTGGTGGGAAACTACATAGAAAATAATATGTGCTCCAACTAATGAAATGGTATTAACCGTTTTTCCCAAAAAAATATATGTTAATTTTTCATTTTTCACTAACAACCCTTAATCCTTACTCCATCATGATAGTATGTTTAACTAAATCTGTAAATTAGGTTAAGTTCAAACCTTTTTCTATATTTGGAATAGAATATATTCAAAATGAGGAATTAAATGTTGATGATAATTGATTTTTATGAATATTGGTTATAAAGATTGAAAAAGGATTAGGTAGAGGAAATGTTACATGATAATGTAATATATGCACTAAAGTATGAAAGAGTTCATACTTAAGAATGAAAACTCACATACTAAAAATGAAAATGCTTGAAATCTTTGGTTGTGCAGTTGTTACAATAGATCAAATCAAACATAAAGAATAACTTTTGGATGAAGCGGAATTGAGAAAGAATAATGCTCAACCAAAACAACTAGCATTGCTTTCTTCATCAACAACATCAAAAACATAATCATGCAATAATAATTTTTCTTTACAAAGTAATGATCCAACAAAAAAGAGGAAATGAACACTTGTCTCTATTGAAATAGTTTTTAAATGAAATGCTAGAGATGAGTTGCATCCTGAAATTAAAAGGTTGTTTTATATTGGGAGATTGTCTTTCAATATTGTTAGGAATCCTCATTATGTGCGTGACTTCAATATGGCTACTCAAAGAACATATCTTATATCCAGATGAAATCTATTGAGAACCGCACTCCTTCAAAATGAAAAGGACTCTTATCGAAAAGATGTTGGAGGCAACAAAAAAATTCTTGGAAAAAATGTGTTAGTATTTGTAGTGATGCATGGTCGAATGTACAAAAAAGACTACTTTTTAATATCATGGTAGTGTTTAAAAGTGGTGCTATATTTTTTAAGGAAGTAAATTGTGAAGGTGAGTACAAGGATAAAGTTTGTATCTCTAATTTTCTCACTAATATCATACATGAAGTGAGGCATACAAATGTTGTCCAAGTGATCAATGATAATGCCTGTATGCAATGTTGCGAGGGTTACTTGTCGAGGCAAAATACATTCACATATTTTGGACACCTTGTGTTGTGCATACTCTAACTATTTCCTTGAAAAATGTTTTTTCACCTATTATACGATGATTATTCGTCGCCTATGCTTCTTCTATGCGCATGTATATTTTATTTATCCATTCGAATGTCTTCCTTTTCGTAAGGAAGTTTTGTACCATCCGAAATTAGGTTGTCCCATGTGTTACCTATCTACTCGGGTGTTATGTCTATAGAGGAGACGCAACGAGGGACTTAAATTATAGACGCAACCCGTATGATAAAATGATAATTCTATAGAAGTTTGGATATAGAATATATTGGCTTATCTTTCTCTCGAATCTCACAAATGTAGATAGAAAATTATCCGTATATGATGTTGTCCTATCATTTGAGATGAAAACCAAAATAAAATTTCATGTCGTAGACTTTTGGGATTGACCCGTACAGGATATAAGTTAGTAGGGAGATATTAACTTTTATGGTCACTAACTTTTATACTTGTATTATATTATTAGTTATAAATAAACTTAAAATTTTTTAAGTTGGTAGAACTTGCAAATATTTTATATTTATATGAGATTCTAAATTTTAGTTATTATATTTGTTTTTGATTTCATATTAATGTTGTTTTAGAATTCTAATTTTTAATTTTAAAATTAGTTTTCAACACATTTAACAATAAACTAAGTTTTAAACATAAATGATTATTTTTTCTGTATTAAATTATTTGGCTGAAAATATGTTTCAATGTTTGATTTAAGTTCTATATCTTCAAATTTTATATTATTTAATTTTCAGTTGCTAAATTAAAAATTATTTTGTACTATTTATTTTATTTATTATTATTATTTTTTTAATAGTGTCCATCCTCCCCTACGTTTTCATAAAGAGATTCTCTCTTATCAAGTGTATTAATAAAAAAATTATACTTCAATTCTACAAATTACACATCATTAATAATGATAATAAGGTCATTTATAATTAGTTTAATTAAGTTTATTCAGTTCAATTATGTTTGTTCGTTAAACATTCAAACATGTTAATTTATTATATTAATCTTATTTAATTCCTTTATACTAGTACTCTTTATTATCTTTAAATGTTTTAACTTTTATTTGGTAATAACTTATTTGTTAAACTTATTATAACTAACTATTCAGCCACAGATTATTACTAGTTAGAATGGTTAGCCTTTAACATTTTAGAAAAGCAACCACCTTAATTTTTCAAATTTAAGTGTGTTTGGGGTTCTAACTTCTAACCATATTGTGATCTTTATTTTAAAAGAGAAAATCAAAGGCAAACATGGTGGAGGGTGGGGGCAACTCTCTCTTCAAAAGACATGAAATTAAGAATAACTTGTTCAAATAAGTCTGACTTATTCAATTTGAATCTGATTGTACCTGTACGTCAACAAAAAGAAATGCACATGGAAGAAAAAAACAATCAAAATTAGTGCTATATTTGCCGTACATACACAAACAATTCATCCGTACAACTTAAGCACCATATATATGTTCAGCATGCCACAACATTCTATTCAATATTCTTACCAGCATTTAATTAATTACAACTAGAGAAAGAAAGAAAATATGAAGAATATAGGGTCCAATATAATTGGGTTTATTGTAGCCATTGTACTTATTTTGAGCAAGCAATCATGTTCATATGTATCTGTTTCTCTAAGAACCGGTGTTCCCCCACCTGGCCCAAACCCGGGCACCCATATTCCTTTGAGTAATAATATTGGTTTATCTCTTAGAACCGGTTCTATTATTCCTCAACCTGGCCCGAATCCTGATACTATAAATAGTAGTAAAAAGAACCGTGTTATCTCAGCGTTGGCAGGAAAGGGTACTGTCAAATCACCTGGTTCGGACATTAATATGTTATCTTTACGAACGGGTATAATTCCTCCACCTGGATTAAACCCTGGTACTTACATTCCTTCCAGGCTACCAGCCAGCATCAATCAGAAGGCTTTTTATGATCATTCAAAGGGTTATCCCTCACCTCCTATTAGTCATGATACAGCTAAGATCTATTAATGACAATGTTAAGATGCTTGTCAATTTTCTATTTAATTATTCTATGATTTTATTAATTACCTACTGAATTTATTTGTTTTATATGATTTCATTTATTTGTACAAGAATGTACAATATTATTTAGTGGAAATATGTTGTAATCATGTATTCATTATTTTGAAAAATTATAATAAGAAATTCAATTTATTATTATTATGAATATTATTAATATCTTTTTATAAGACAGAGTTCTAAAGATATAAAATGTGAGAGAAAAACTTTGTATTTCATCATCTTCTTCATAGTAAAATACGGTGTCGGTTGAAGTGAACATAGTTTATTTAAGTGAACCACTATAAAATTGT
Organism: Impatiens glandulifera; assembly: GCF_907164915.1. Lineage (NCBI taxonomy): Eukaryota > Viridiplantae > Streptophyta > Magnoliopsida > Ericales > Balsaminaceae > Impatiens > Impatiens glandulifera. Next base: position 123,667,713 of record NC_061862.1, on the reverse strand, counting down.
GTCTTCTTATGTTCTTCTCTTTTTACGTTTTTATAGATCGTTTAAAGCATGTCAGATTTGGGAATCCAAATCCTATAAACTCGGACTTTTCTTTCTCCGATTTCTCGCAAAGAAATCGGGTGACGATTGTTTTCAAATCTAGTATAATTTCATTAAATCATACTCTTGTTTAAAAAAATCTCCATAACGATGGTAGGTGTCACACGGGCAAATAACGCAGCGGAATTTTTACTTAAACTATAACCGAGCCTTTCGAGTTCTTTAATTCAAGAAACAGGTTCTTGATGATCGGGGCCGATGGTGGAATTCAACACTCAAGCGTAGCAGACATAGAATGAGAAGAGAATTCGAGGTTAAGGAGAAAAGAGCCGAAGGTGAGCAGAGAATACCACTAGAATACACCTAGTAGTCCAAGAATGGGGTTGAGGGTCGAGAGAATAACTTAGAGCACCAAGTTCACAAACTTCAATTCATAGCCCCAAAAAGTGGGGTGGGCATCAGCATTTAAAGAGGCTGAATTACCCAAGAGTATTCGGTTACAACTACTTTCAAAATAACAGAATTCGGTTTCAAGAGAAATAAGAGAGAAAGGAAACAAAACAGAATTATTCAATAAAAAACATAAACTGGCCCATATGCACACTAGGGCCGAGAGACGGGTGCTGCAAATATTTTAGGACCGAGGCTTTGGTGAGCAGACCGTAACATAATCTCCCTCTTCGAGGTTCGTCGCCCAAGACGAAAAGAACGTGGACTGGTCAGCCTCTAATGCGCATCTTCAAGCTTCAAAAATATCGCTTCGGTCAGGCTTCAAAATGTTCAGCAAGCTTCGCCGCAAAGGACTGGTCTTCTTAAAAATCTTTCGGCAGAATCATTTTAGTAGTGGAGCTGGTCGGGTCCTCGCGGTCTTTTGCGCTACCGGGTCACTTGCCACTCTGCCCATGTGAGGAATTTTTGTGCACCCAAGGTCGAGTTTTTCAATATTTAGAGTTGGCCTTTGTTACTACAATGTCTCCAGCGCCTGGTGCAAAAATAATTTCTTCCAACTTTGATTAAACTCTATAGTGTTATCAAAAATCCAGGCCAAGTCCTTTTCCCGAACCAGCATAACAGCGGCATCGAACGAGCCATAACTTCTAATTAGATCTTCAGGAATATCTTCCAAGGTCATTGCCGCAAGGGAAACAGTTTGTCCTTCGGGCTTACTCTTTATTTGCATTTTGGCAGCAGCACTATATTCATCTAGGGTCTTTTCCAGTCAGTTTCCATGCAACAAAGTGGCCTGCGACTGAGGAATTCCCCTTAGGACCGTGGTTCTGTCTTGCTTTTCATAGGATAGGGTCAGCTTTTCGAAGTCCCAAGATGACGGGCCTAGAGTAATTATCCATTCAATGTCCAACACAATATCATATCCGTCCATGGAAATTACCTTCATTTCTGTTTGATATTCATTGCCTTCCATCGACCACTTCAAATCTTTGCAAACACTAGAGCATAACACATTAGACCCATCGACCACTCTAACCTATTGCACCCGGGTTGCTATGCTTTTGTGGTCTATTTTCTCCAAAATCCTGCTATTGATAAAATTGTGGGTGCTGCCTGTATCGATCAGGATCATCACCGGCAGGTTCCCAATTTTGCCAAGAATCTGGAGCGTTTGAAAAGCTTTAGACCCGGTCAAGGCATGTAAGGATATGGCTGGTTCATCCCTTGGGCCGAGCAACGAAGGTAAATCATCAAAAACAGGTTCATGATCGGTTTTTTGGTCTTCTTGATTGGCCGAGACCATGAATAACTTTGATTTCCACCTATGGTTTGGTTGTCATTTTTCATTGCAAGAGTAGCATAGGCCCTTCTTTCGCTTTTCATCCATTAAAGTTGAGTCTAATTGCTTAACATGGCCCTGGTTTGCATTTGAAGAGGACCCATATGATGAATTCTTGAAGTCGATATTGGTGCTCGACCCGGCTGTGTTGATATTGGATGGCGTGGGCAGCAATGGTGCTTCAGCGTTGTACAAGTTACCACTGCTCATTAAGGACCGATATGTTGCTTCTTGAACTTTAGCCATGGCCATGGCTTCGTTTAAAGAATCTGGGAATCGCAACCTGATACAGTTCGCAATTTTTTCCCTTAGACCGGACAAGTAGCAATCTATGACGTATTCCCTTGGCATGCTGTAGAGTTTTTAAGATATCGACATGTATCGCAGATTATATTCTTGAACAGAACCAACCTGTTTCAAATTCATCATCTGTCTCATTGGTGTGTCATGTATAGAGGGCCCGAATTGAGTCATAAGGTCTCTCTTGAACACGTCCCAAGATAAGGCCTCCATATGATTTCGGTTTTGAAGATATGACCCGTACCACATTCTTGCTTCGCCATAAAAGTGAATGGGGGAGATTTCTAGTTTAGTGGCATCCCTAGTTTTGTCCACCCTGAAAAAGTGCTTGGCGGATATTAGCCAACCCTCAACATCCGACCCATCAAACCGAGGAAAATCGACCTTGGTTAGCCGAGTGGGAGGAACATAGTGTTGGTCGCGGTTCTGGCCAGGGTGCTGGGGCCTAAATGGGAAGGACCGTGGCAAGAATTATCATCATAGGGTCTGTGGAGGGGTTCTTGCACATTTCCAGATGCCCCGCTCTCAAAGGTTGCCATACGTTCTTCAGCCGCATCAAATCTTCGGTCTATGGTAGCTTGCATCGCAGCTGTTTGTTGGGACAAGTTTTCAATAAAGGCCTTGAGCACATCCATTTCTGATTGTTGGCGAGTTTCTACCATGTTGAGAATCAGCCAACTCTGATACCAATATGTTAAGCTTTAAACTATAACCAAGCCTTTCGAGTTCTTTAATTCAAGAAACGGGTTCTTGATGATCGGGGCCGATAGTGGAATTCAACACTCAAGCGCAGCGAATATAGAATGAGAAGAGAATTCGAGGTTAAGGAGAGAAGAGCCGAAGGTGAGAAGAGAATACCACTAGAATACACCTAGTAGTCCAAGAATGGGGTTGAGGGCTAAGAGAATAACTTAGAGCACCAAGTTCACAAACTTCAATTCATAGCCCCAAAAAGTGGGGTGGGCATCAGCATTTAAAGAGGCTGAATTACCCCTGAGTATTTGGTTACAACTAATTCCAAAATAACAGAATTCGGTTTCAAGAGAAAATAAGAGAGAAAGGAAACAAAATAGAATTATTCAATAAAAAACATAAACTGGCACATATGCACACTAGGGCCGAGAGACAGGTGCTGCAAATATTTTAGGACCGAGGCTTTGGCGAGCAGACCGTAACAGTGTCACACGGGCAAATAACGCAGCAAAATTTTTACTTAAATGTCTGCCCTTGTGCGGCTTGTTTTGCGCAACAAAACAATCAGCCAACTCCGAGGTTCACTTCTCGTATAGAAATAAACGACTCACTCAACAAAACAGCCAAGTCCCACAATAATAAATCAAACATACAACAAAGAGAAACACACACAACGATTATAGGAAATGCCCAACTTTATAATATATTTACTCACAAATATCGATTACAAAGAGGCTATAAATTCACAAGGCTGCATACAAAATGACTCTCACTTGTGGGTTATTTTTCTATCTGAAATCCAATATTTTGTCTTGTGCAGCTCAAGAGATATTTATAGCCCTAAGGAATAACAATCTTCCTAGGAAAATAACCGTTCTAGGGTGTGGGGATCAATTTGTCGGGAAGTTGGTGTTGATCATGGGTCTAGCTGGTGGGCAGTTACTGCTAAACGTGGATCTCAACTGCTAGTCGTGGGTCTCAACTGTCCACTACTGCAGCCCCACATTCTTCCTCGGTCTTATCTGTGCACCCGCTGCTGATTATGGGTCCTAACTGACCGTAACCGTCCACTCTGCCCACGTTCTACACCGAGCCCAACTGCTACAGACTTTTTCCCCCACTCGACCCATCATGTCGATACTTCCGGTTCCACGACCCATCATGCCGACATTTTCGGGACCCCACTCTGATCGCCCTCGGCCCTCCTCTAACCTTCCTCAGCTCACTCCGTATTTTCCGCACTCAATGCGCGCACACTCAATACGCTGGCTGTTGTCACTCTTTTGCACCTAGGTCGCACGCACACGACCACACATAGGCATCCACTTAGTCCTGGCCTTCCGCAATCAGGCCCCGACCGACACTTGTTAAAACCTTGTGCCTTTGTCGCATGCACACGACACCTCTTCATCACACTCCACTCGGTCCTGGCACTCCACACTTGTGCCACAACAAACGCATGCTAACATCCTTCTCTCGGTCCTAATATTCAACACTTTGGTCCCGACAACAACTTTGATTACTTAGCATTTTGGTGCCAGTGCCGCACACCCGCGACACTCTTCTTGGTACCTCTCGGTCCTGGCCAACACCAAGCCAAGACAGATCGGCTAAAACCATGCACCTAAGTCGCCCGCACACGACTCCGCCTCGGCACACTTCTTCTCGGTCCTGACACTTCACAAGTGTGCCAGAACATAAGCTTTAATTACTTAGCCTTTCTCATCTCCGGTGCCATGCTGCACACCCGCGACTATTTTTAGGCACCTCTCAGTCCTGGCCATCCACAATCAAGCCAAGATCGAGGCCATCTATTTAGGGTTATAACATACCACCCCCACTAGAGGAACACAACGTCCTCGTTGTGGGCTGCATCAAGCCTACCTCTCCCATGTACTTAGAAAATTCGTCATCGATCTTCCTAGCCGAACTCACCTCCAGCATCCGCATCAAGACCGTGTACTTAGCAAATCTATCCGCACCCTGGATAGAGGTCTTCCTACTTGCCTTTAGGAATATTTCTGCACCGAAGTATTTGAAACACCCTTCAATAGTCTTCTCGGCCGAACACCCCTTCAGCCATTCACATAAGACCGTATACATGCACAATCTATCCACACCTGGGATAGAAATCTTCCCGCACTCCTTTGGGAATTCAAGAAAAAAGCTCATTGAAAACCATGGCCATAGTCTCCCAAGAATCCCCAGCAGTTGCACCCCCTTCACCTTTTTCTCGGTCTTGTCTAGATAAAACACTAAGCAAATTATCATCTGCCTCGTACAAAGTTGATGTGTGAAGTCCTCCTTGGTTACCTTTCGAACACCCTTCAAAAGTCTGGACTTCATAAGTGTCGGGCCCTTAACCCAGGCCGACACTTGGCCCTCGCTGGCCAGAATCTTCATCAAAGCGGACGCATCCGCCTCTTCCTCCAACATTCGGCTTACAACTAGCTGAATGGCTATGAGACATCTCGACTTTCTTCTCCTTGTAGAATCGCAAGTTTCTGCCACAAAGGAGGGGGGGACTCGACTCTCCAACTAGAAGTTCTCCCAAATAAGTCTTCACCTCCACCATTGCTTGGACTAGAAACATATTTCCTAGGATGATATCATCATCATCTAGGGGGACAGAAACACACTTGATCCAACCCGGACAACATCCCACATGGAAGTTAGCAATCACCCCGCCTTTACTTGGCGCTGCTTGGAATTCAAGGCCCTCTCTCGGCCCTTATGTTGGGACCAAACATATCTCCGATTTAGAATTCCTAAGAGGATTTCCCGCAAGTCCATATTCTTATGATTTGAACAAGGATCTTTGAATAACCAATCTCTCCAATAGAGACCTGCATCACCCATATAAAACATGATGGTTCTTTGTCCCCGCTCCTCCATAATGACCTTCGTTGCAGTGTAATCTGCTCTAGGATCCCACATAACTTTTTGTATTTCTTTGCAGCTCCTCACACCGCCAAAGAATGTTGGTTCACGTACCTTGAACCATGTTGAAGAACATGATACTATTGCCCATCTCGAAACAGTAACTTTCTTCCAAAACATGATCTCCCTATCAAGTTGTTCCCGTTTAGACTCAAGGTCTTCCTCGCATAGAAACACCTTCCTTCCAATAGAATCCGAAACTTCAGTAGTGTTATCCCGCCTGGACAACCAATCTGAATTTGGGCAGTCTATCTCAAGAATAGATAAAGAATCTTCTCCACCGGGGTTTTGGGCATCAACCAAGTTCTCAAGGTGTCGCACCCTTGGTTCTCTCTCCAGAACTCGACTTCTGGTTGATTTATTTTCGGCCATCTTTTGAAAAATATCCAGCAACTTGGGCTCTGATACCACCTGTCACACGGGCAAATAACGCAGTGGAATTTTTACTTAATTTTTCTCCCTTGTGCGGCTTGTTTTGCGTACAAAAACAATCAGCTAACTCCGAGGTTCACTTCTCGCACAGAAATAAACGACTCACTCAACAAAACAGCCAAGTCCCACAATAATAAATCAAACATACAACAAAGAATATGTGGGCAAGGGTAAGATTGTCCATGGTAACCTCACCATAAACAACGTTCTACTTGTTAAAAATATGTGCTTCAACCTGTTTAGTATAAGTCAAATATGTGATATAGGATATCTTGTAGAATTTCAAAGCAAACATGTATAGTCAAAGATCAACAGGGAAGTACATTGTTGACAGGGCATAGGATAGGTAATGTTTATAAGGTCAACTGGAAAAAAAAATCTTCTAATCCTATTTGCATGATAGCTAAGAACGATCAAAGCTGACTTTAGCATAAGAGACTTAATCACCTAAACTTTAAAACTATTAACTTTATCTTCTCTAAGGAATTAGTTGTAGGTATTCCTAAATTGAAATTTTCTAAAGATAAAGTTTGTTCTGCTTGCTAGATGGGCAAATAGATCAAATCAACTTTTAAAAATAAATATAGCATACAGTCTGAAAGGTGCTTAGAACTTCTGCATATGGATCTTTTCGGTCCAATTAAGGTAACTAGTTCAGGAGGCATGAGATATACCTTAGTAATTATTGATAACAACTCTAGGTTTACTTGGGTTATTTTCTTACCTTCCAAAGATCAAGATACACCTAATTTGATTAAAATGCTTAAAAGAGTGCAAAATAAAAAATCGGTATGCATTATTAAAATTAGAAGTGATAGGGGCATTAATTTCACTAACAAGACTTTGTCTTCTTTATTTTTTGGAGAAAAACGGTTTAACACAATTTCATTAAAAAACCCAAAAGTGGGAGAGGTCAATAAGTAAAATTAGACAAACCCTAGTTTTGATTGTAAGATGACAAACAAAAGACTACAATCTCGTTATCCCAACCTATGTTGTCTCCATATCCGCCTTTTGACCATATTTCCTTCTTCTACGTCCCAATCTTCTCGCGTTCTTCATGAAGGGAGATTGAATTGAAGCAGATGGTGATGTTTGTCTGCTCTTATTATTTAATCTTCCTCTATATGAACTCGTACTAACATAGTACAATGTATTTTTTTTCAGGATTCAAGGTTTTTGTCACTACTTTTCTCTACTTCAGTTTTCCGTGTTTAAGGATCAACAACCATAGTTTCTTTCTCCTCTGTTGTGTTTGATGAATATGTGTAAAGTAACACATCTATATCCATTTATTTGTCTAACAGAATGGAGGATGTCACTCTCCAATCTGATAGCAAAGATGAAGTCCAAATCGACTGAAATATTGCTTTTGACTAGACGGTTCAGAATGCTGAAGCTCAACAAGACTAGACTGCATCCCAGTAAGCTACTGATAGTCTAGATAATGTTGAGCAAACCGGTCGGTCAGATCTTGATCAACTAATCTGTCGTTCAGAAAATGTTTTGGGACCAAACTTCAAATGGAACAGAAATCATCCTGATAAGCTCATAATAGGTAATCCATCTACACCTCTTAAGACCAGACATCAGTTGTTAGATGAGTATGCGATCTCTTCTTTCATCTCATAGATTAAACCTAAGAAGCTCGACGAAGCATTGCTTGATCCAGATTGGATTTTTGCAATGCAAGAGGAGCTAAACTAGTTTGAAAGAAACAAAGTAGGACCAAATGGGTCTTTCGCAACAAACTTAATGAAGATGGTTTGGTTACGAGGAACAAGGCTAGATTAGTGGCCCAAGGGTACAGACAGGTAGAAGGCATTGATTCTGATGAGTCATTTGCTCTTGTCGCCAGACTTGATGCCATTCGAATTTTTATGGCATTTGTCATTTTAAAAAAATTCAAGGTGTTTCAAATGAACGTTAAGAGTGTCTTTTTTAACGAAATAATTAATGAGGAGGTCTACGTTAAGCAGCCTCCTAGTTTTAAAAATGTCACCTTGATTAACCATGTTTTTAGACTAGATAAAGCACTATATGGCCTTAAATAGGCTCCTAGAGCCTAGTATGATACTTTTACCAAATTCCTATTGGATCATGACTTCACCATATATTTAGTTGATAAAATATTTTTTAAATTTGTCAAAGATTCTCATATCCTACTTGTACAAATATATATTGATGATATTATTTTTGGGTCAACTAACCCCAAGCTATGTGAGAAGTTTTCTAAGATGATGACAGATAAATTTGAGATGAGCATGATGGGGGAGCTAAGTTTCTTTTTAGTACTTCATGTTCTTCAACTTGAAGGAGGCCCCTTCATCAATCAAGAAAGTACACAAAGGAGCTGCTGAAGAAGTTCTTCATGGAGAGTTCCTCTATTACCTCAACACCCATGAGCTCATCGATCAAACTTGATAAAGATGAAGATGGTCAATGCATTGACATCACTGCCTATTGTGGGATCATCGGCTCTCTACTCTATATAATAGCAAGCAGGCCAGATATCCTCTTCATTGTTGGTGTTTGTGGAAGATTTCAGGCTAATCCTAAAAAATTCCATTATGTAGCTGCTAAAAGAATATTGAAATATCTTAAGGGTACGCAAAATGTGGGAAAGTGGTATCCGAAGGATTCTAGTTTCAATTTGATTAACTTTGATGTAGACAATGCAAGTTGTAAGGTGGACAGGAAGAGCACCAATGGAACACGCCAATTCCTTAGTGACCATCTTAATTTAGAAATATTTTGGGTCTTCTAAACCTTAACTAATTTTTTTTTTTAAACACGTCATGCACTTTGGGAGAACCTTTTTCCCTTCAAAAATGTTTCTATTACATCTGTTTTTATAAAAATACCATTCATGAATTTAAGGAGAAGGTCTCTCCATAAAACCGATTTTATTGCATGATTTTATAAAAAAAAATTGTGCATAAATTTAGAGGGGAAATGAGTTGATACATCAACCACACAGATATAACTAGATGACTTTCTCGCTTTGAACCGACCAGATCATTCGACCAAAACTACTGTAGATAATACCAAAACTGCCTAAGCAACCTCAAATTTAAGTCGGTCGGTTATTGAACAAATACCGCTCAGTCAGTTTTTGCTATAAGCGGAAGCGGTATTTTCTCAAACAAATAACCGATTTCTTAAATACAAGCTTTGCGGACAGTTCATTTATTTCGGTTACTTGTGAATATTAAGTTCCTCATTTGATTGTGTCAATACATTGAACTCATGATCCCCTAGTGAACACATAAAAAAAAATTTATTTTTGTTTTGTCATAAATGACAATTTTTCTTTTCATATGGTGAGTTAGTTATTGCTTCCTTCAAATGTAAAATAATTTGTGTTAATATATATATAAAACACAAAAAAACTATTGATAAATAAATATAATTAATAAATTTTAGTTATATTTAAAATTACAAGATGGAACAAAAATAAGGGAACAATTAGACTTAGAGAATCGGTAAAGGCCGCGCGAACGCAGGCCTCTCAGAAACAAATTATGACGTAGATTCAACCAACATGGGCTGATCTTAAGCAGGCACCCTTTCTATGTGCAATGAAAGTCACAGGCCTAGGACATGGACCTTCTTGATCGTCAATGACCCCGTCCAGGTAAGTAAGTAATTATGTGTTCAGGACCATCATTTTATATTAAGGTGGATTACTAATCAATTCTTTTATCTCTTAATGTGGGAATAAATGCTAGTAATAATGCTTCTTGTTTCTCACACTGCCATCACGACGAGATCACATAATAATGCTTCTTGATTCTTACAATGTTTATAGGACTTCTATTTGAGTGAAAATATGATATAACTGCAAGACTCTATCAATTTATTTGACTTGTAAGTAAGTAATTTATTGGTTTTAAAACTTGCTTTCACTGATGTTCCTTATGCAGTTGTGAATTGTGTATCATAGAGGACATGAGTTCCTTCAAATGCCCACAATGCGTGCAGTGAACTGTCACATATCTTTAGACTTATAGGAAAGGCTTAGTCAGTTTATCAACTTTAATAAAGTTACATAACAAGTTCTTAGTTGGAATTTTTGGTAAAATTTGTTTCACATCAATTTTTACAAGTTCTTGTTGCTGATCATAAGAATTTAAATTACAACACATCTAAGAGACTGCTCACATATCAAATGGTTCCAAGGAACTTCAAATTTTCACTTAATTCTGGGTGAATATATTAAAGGCTACTTGTATTAAACCTTTGAACATGTTCTTTCTACTCTTCCTGAAATCATGGTGACAAATTCTATCAAGTTTATACACTTAATAAGGCTTACTTGAAGAACTCTCCAAAAAAAGTACCCAACTAAAGATAAATTTGTGAATCTAGAATTGCGTTTTGTTGTAAATTGTGTGAGAATGCAACTTTGTGATCTAATATTGTATAGTTACTCATCTGGCTTATAGCATCCTCAAATACAGATAAATTGGTTCGTTTGAAAATATTTTATTGGAATCAATTATTATATTAAAGCAATTTTGTATATATTCAATTGATAAACATCATTTGTGGACTACTGATGATTGATCATCATTTTAAGACATTTTGTGAGAAATGTTGTTGATAGGGAGGAGTAATTTGTTTCTTATGAGAAAACAATGAAGAGTAAATTGGTGTAAATGAAATGGTTTTGTACCAAATATATTGTTCGACAAAACTAAATTGATAGAATAAAGAATAAATTGACAATTACCTAGATATAATTTTAATTCTTCTAGTTCCCTCCTTAGTAAATCATATTTATTTTTCACAATTAACATATACTGCATAAAATGAGAAACTTATTTGATTTTGAAAATTACAAGGATCCATGATGTATGCCTTAGTCTAGCAATGAATGAACTTATGATCCTCTAGTTGCAAGGAGACGTTGAGATCGACCCAATTAATTGGTATCAGTTGAAGCAGTACCCTTCGGACAGTTCTCTCCCTCTACTTTATTTGACAGAGGAGGAAAATACCATTTTCTATCAATAACACAATTAACTTGAAAAGGGTTTAGGGAAGCAACATCCTATCTATCAATAGGCAATAAAATACTTTTATTGGTTTCTTTGCCTATCTAACTGAATAGGATTTGAAGACACGATCATTCACATCAATTGAAGTAGGAGTAGGAAGAAAGGAGGCGGAGAGAGGTAGCTTCTAGAATGCAAGAAAAGTAGCTTGCTTACTTGAAAGTGTACGCGATAAGGAATCAGGCATAGACCATAATAAAGTAAAGAGGCATTTGGAATGCGACTATATGCTGATGGCGAAGCTTAACGAATGGGTCCCTTAGGGAGCGGGACTCAAAAGAAATACTAGAATTCGAAATTTTGCGCCACGAAATGAATAAAAAACATTTCCAATAATGAAGTAGGCAAATGCCATTCCATTGAACTCATGATGCACTAGTTGGAAAGAGAATGGGAGTTTAATAAAGTTTGATTGAAATCTTCTTATCATCCTTTAAACTCATGATCCTCTATTTTTAAAGAGAATGGTAGTTCAATGGACTTCCATTGAAAATCTTTTAGTTAATCAATAGACATAACATATACTTTTTAGATACATACTTATAATTTCTTACAACTAAATACTCTATGTACTATTGTTGTTAATAAATTTTCCAGAATTTACCTATATGATCGTATGATAAATACCAATATTTTTGGAAAATTGAATAGGTAAGTCAAGTTTCTTTTGAATATAAGATAATAAATAATTATTAATCATTTATGTATAATTTATATATATATATATGGGGTAGATTAAAGTTAATTTCAATAATAATGGATACATATAAACCCAAATAACAAAAGAACTGAAGATTTTGCCTTGACGATTCGGTATGACAATATTCCATGTATGTACAACATAAGTAGACAGTTTCCCTAAGCAATAAATGATGATGTATTCAATCAACTTGAGGTGATCTTAAGAAAGAACCCTTTCTTGCATTCTCATCATCCAATATTCACGGTTGTCTCTGGACAGAATAGGGATCTCGTTGATGATAGACATGATTTAGGTTCTTTAAGCTCGAGAATAGAAACAAAGCTCTGATACCAATTGATAGGATCAGCGTAATCAATAGAGATGGGGGTCTGGCGATTGATAACGACTTCGGAAAAACTATTTGATAGATATCCTGTTAGAGATTTAAATCACTTTCTATTATGCACAAACTCTTACAAACTCTTGAACGACTCAAGTGCGGAAATGTTTGCTTGAGTTTGAAGCTACGAACCAAGAATGAAAAGATGATAGAAAGGAACAACACAGCAATTTGTTTATGGATGTTCGGAGTTAACTCTCGTACGTCACCCCTTCTTCCAACCACCAGAAGGATTCACTATGCTTTCAACGAATCAAATACAATCGCACGACTAGCTCACTGTTGAACAGAACAAACTCTGATCAACTTACAATATGAAGAATATCACTCAGCTAATACAATGATTTAATTCTAACTCTCTCTTGATTAACACACAGTAAAAGCAAGAAAGCAGCTGACATTTAAGATAGAATAATCTAAGTATCGATAGATCGATGATTCTTTCGTTGTCCTTGAGGATCTTTAAATAGGAGCATGTACCAACTGTCGAATTTTCATAATGACACATGGCGAGCTTCCATTGGAATGCCTCCATAGTACACAGCAGACTTTGAGTACTAAGATCATGGCCGTACCAATCTAGTAGTGCGCCAAATATTCTTCAAGGATATTCCTGCAAAAACAAGTAGTGGGAAGAATATTTGCTTATGTGCATTAATCAATTGGTTACAGTTGGCTGTCGTACGTATCTTCACAGGAAAGTGGAGCAAGAGTAGCGTACAGCTAAAGAACGTGGGCTAGCTTCCAGCAACTGCTTAAGCATGGCATTAGACGTATTTCACTTAGACGACCTTGTCTAATGAAATTAGACGTCCCCCTCTAATAATAAGATCCATTAGACCACCTAGTATAATGGGATTAGACTTCACGTCTAATTATAATTCACTTCAGACTAATCTGAAGGAGTTAGATTTCACGTCTAACTTTCACTAGTTAGACTGCACGTCTAACTTTCTCTTTTCATTAGACCTCACGTCTAATTACAGTTCACTTCAGACTAATCTGAAGGAGTTAGACTACACGTCTAATTTTCACTAGTTAGATTGCACGTCTAACTCCGCTAGTTAAATTGCACGTCTAACTCCGCTAGTTAAATTGCACGTCTAACTCCGCTAGTTAGATTGCACGTCTAACTCCGCTAGTTAGACTGCATGTCTAACTCTGTGTGTTAGACTACACGTCTAACTCTGTGTGTTAGACTACACGTCTAACTCTGTGTGTTAGACTACACGCCTAACTAATCTAGTTAGACTGTACGTGTAACTCCTCTAGTTAGACTACACATTTAACTCCGTATGTTAGACTGCACGTCTAACTAAACTAGTTAGACTGTACATGTAACTCCGCTAGTTAGACTACACGTCTAACTCCGTATGTTAGACTGCATGTCTAACTCAACTAGTTAGACTACACGTCTAACTCCGCTAGTTAGACTGCAAGTCTAACTCCGCTAGTTAGACTACACGTCTAACTCCGCTAGTTAGACTGCACGTCTAACTCCGTGTGTTAGACTACACGTCTAACTCAACTAGCTAGACTGCACGTCTAACTCCGCTAGTTAGATTGCATGTCTAACTCCGCGAGTTAGACTGCACGTCTAACTCTGCTAGTTGGAATGCACGTCTAATTCCGCTAGTTAGACTACACGTCTAACTCAGCTAATTAGACTGCACGTCTAACTTTGTGCATTTAATGCCAAATCGGTCTAATGTACATAGGATCTGAGGTCCTTGTCAATAAACAATATTGTTAACGAATAATCTACAAATGATCTGTATGTTTGTCAACAAACAAGGCTTACAACGGAATCGTGTACGGAGGATTTCTTGTACCTATCGACAAATAGAGTTTCTGACGAAATCATATACAAATGATGTCTCGACCTATCAACAAAGAGGTTTTTCACTAGATCATGTACGTATGATCTCAGGTCCTTGTCGACAAACAAGATTATTAACGAATCATCTACAAATAAACTCTATGCTTATAAACAAACAAGTCTTACAATGGAATTGTGTACGAACGATTTCTTGTACCTATTGACAAATAGAGTTTTTGACAAAATTATATACAAAGGACGTCTCGACCTATCGACAAATAGAGTTTATATTATCTATTTGTAAATAGGGTTTGGAAGATGGGATCATGTACGAATGATCTCATATACATATCGACACATAGGGTTTAGGTTACCTAATGACAATTATGGTTTGAAACGGGATCGTGTACAACAATTTCACGTACCTATAAACATATATGATTTATATTATCTAATGATAATTAGGGTTTATGCTAGATATATATCACTGGCTTTGATAATTTATTCTAAACAATCAAAGAGAGAGAAATTATTAGATTAAAATGGTTAATTAACTTAGGATAATTAATCAAAGTTATAAAATTATCGGGTTTTGATAATTTAGTTTAAATGATCAAAAAGGGAGAAATTTATAAATTAAAGTCTTTGATTAATTATAAGTGTATCAATAAGACTGGGTTGTGTTATTGATTATATGTAGGATCAAAGTGAAGAAAACCAAAACTGGGAAGTTGTAGTTATCCGGTAGTTGATCAAATTTCGGTGTTTGATCAACTTCGATATTCTAAAAATACACGTCCGGTTTTTCTATTCAGCTTCGGTTCTGAAGAGGCGGTTTAGGTTTTATATCGAATTCGGTATTCTATATGAAGCGCGTCTGGTATTTTATAGAGATCGATTCTAAAGAGGCACTTCTGGTTTTATATCGAGTTCGGTATTTTGGAAGCGCGCTCGATTTCATATCCAGTATTTTATCGAGATCGATTCTAAAGAGGCGCTTCCGGTTTTATATTGAGTTCGGTATTTTGGAAGCGCGCTCGATTTCATATCCAGTAGTTGATCATATTCGGTATTTTATCAACATCCAAATTTTCTAAGGAGCTCTTATGGTTTTATATGTTTTCGATATTTTAGAAACGTGTCCGGTATTATATTAACTTCGATTTTATACAAGGCTTCTGGTATTTAACTAGTTCGGTTTTATACAAGGCGCCTCCGTATTTAATCAAATTTGGTATTTGTTTAAATTTGGTTTTATGAAGTGTTTCATGTTTTTCCAGAACTTCGATATTTTGTCCAAGGCACATCTGGTATTTGATTAAGTTCGGTGTTTAATGAAGTCCGGTAATTTCTCAAGAGCGTCCAGTTCTCAATCAAATTCGGTATTTGATCAAGCATCTGAAATCTATTTCCAACGCATCTTCAATCAATTATTGATAGTCTGACACCGCAACTAAGCTAATCGTATAGAAGACTGACACGTGGCAAAGTAATTCAAATTCCATGTGATGTATTGGAGGACAATTTGCAACACCTTTACCTTAACTAATCAACCAACCGATGCTATTATGATTTCTTGCATTCTTAATCTTTTCTGAATCAATCTCTTAAGCGCTCAAACTCTCAAGTTCTATGAGTTTACAAGTTTTCTAGATTGTTAAAGTTGTATTACATACTGTTCATTATGTGTGAGTTTTTTGTATTGTAAGTTGACATAATTTGTTTCTGCTCAACACAATATTGTGTGCTAGGAATTTGAAAACAGACAGTGTCTAAGTCTTGGTTGTCCAACTGGGTTTGTGTACGCGTTGTAATCAAACCAGAACTTCTAGTGAATATCCTTCTCAAGGTTTAGAAGAAGGGGTGACGTAGGAGATTTTTCTTCGAACATCCATAAACAACTCTTGTGTCTTGTGTTCTTTACATTTAACATTATCCTACTCTTTATCTGTTGCTTCAAGTAAAAAAAACAGTTCCGCACTTTAACTCCGTTGAAGAGTTTGTGACAACTTGCGAAGAATAGAAACATATATTAACTTTTAACAGAGTTAATATCAAATTAAGGTTTGTGCGGTTAACAATACTCAGGGAACCCCATGGTATTGTTGACTCCTTTCTTAACAACTTATAAACGTGATCTTGTACAAACAATCTCACGTACCTATCGACATATAGGGTTTATGTTACCTAATGACAATTAGGGTTTAAAAATGGGATCATGCACGAACGATCTCATGTACATATCAACAAATAGGATTTAGGTTACCTAATGACCATTAGGGTTTGAAAACAGGATCGTGTACGAACGATCTCACGTACCTATCGACATATAAAGTTTAGGTTACCTAATGACAATTAGATTTTAAAAACAGGATCGTGTACGAACGATCTAACATACATATCGATAGATAGAGTTTAGGTTACTGAATCACAATTAAGGTTTAAAAACGAGATTGTGTACGAACGATTTCACGTACCTATTCACAGATAAGGTTTAGGTTATCTAAGGACAATTAAGGTTTGAAAATGGGATCATGTACGAACGATTTCACGTACCTATTAATAAATAAGTTTTGGGGACCTAAAAACAAATAGGATTTTGAACAGAATTGTATACAAATGATCTCATATACCTATCAACAAATAAGATTTAAGGTACCTAAAAATAATTAGGGCTTTGATACAAAAGTATAATAAGGGTTTTTAGTGGGGACCATGTACAAATAATCTATCACACCTATCGACAGATAGGGTTTAGGTTACCTAATGACAATTAGGGTTTGAAAATGAGATCATGTATGAACGATGTCACATACCTATCAAAAGATAAGGTTTGTAGACCTAATAACAATCAGGGTTTTGAACGAGATCATGTCAAAAGGATCTCACGTACCTATCAACATGTAGGGTTTAGGGTACCTAACAACAATTATGGGTTTGAAACCTAACTACAATTAGGATATTTAGCGGGATCGTGTACGAACGATCTCTCAAACCTATCGATAAATAGGGTTTAGGTTATCTAATGATAGTTAGGGTTTGAAAATGGAATTGTGTACAAACGATCTCACATACCTAACAATAGATAGAGTTTGGGAACCTAATAACAATCAAGGTTTTGAACGGGATCGTGTACGAAAAACCTCACGTACATATCAATAAATAGGGTTTAGGGTTCCTAACAACAATTATGGCTTTGATACCTAACTATAATTAAAAAATTTAGCGGGATCTTGTATGAACGATCTCTCACATATATCGACATATAGGATTTTGGAGACTCGATTAGCTTATTTTTGTTTTGTATTATCAGTCTTGGCTCTGTACCTTTCAAGGAAATATTTCAACATAATCTTTTCCCCTAATTCTTTCCAAAATATCCTTCCCAACTAATTTAAATTTTTTAGTTAGTGATTTCAAGATCTATTTATGGATAAATGACTCATGTTTTTGGATAAAAGAACACTTTTTGTTTCCCTACTTCCTATCATTATTTCTATTTTTTTAGATTGATCCTTCTAAATGAATCATGACGTTTTTGGATTCGAAACATATTCAGGGCTAGGCTTTGAACATCTTTTTCGTCCTTTGTGAAGATTTTTCTTTCATCAAGGAATAAGATTTCATTTCCCTAACTTTTGAAATATCAACTATAAATTCGATATCATGTACCAATGGTTATCCACAATCATAATTCTTGAAGAAGATAGTCAACGAATGCGACTATTTGCTGATGGCGAAGCTTAACGAATGGGTCCCTTAAGGAGCAGAACTCAAAAGAAATACTAGAATTCGAAGTTTTGCGCCACAAAATGAATAAAAAACATTTCCAATAATGAAGGAGGCCAATGCCATTCCATTGAACTCGTGATCCACTAGTTGGAAAGAGAATGGAAGTTTAATAAAGGTTGATTGAAAATCTTCTTATTAATCCTTTAAACTCATGATCCTCTATTTTTAAAGAGAATGGTAGTTCAATGGACTTCCATTGAAAATCTTTTAGTAAATCAATAGACATAACATATATTTTTTAGATACATACTTTTAATTTCTTACAAATAATTACTCTATGTACTATTGTTGCTAATGAATTTTCCAGAATTTACCTATATGATTGTATGATAAATACCAATATTTTTGTAAAATTGAATAGGTAAGTCAAGTTTCTTTTGAATATAAGATAATAAATAATTATTAATCATTTATGTATAATTTAATATATACATATATATATATATGGTAGATTAAAGTTAATTTCAATAATATGAAGCAAATGTGTTCGTTGCCTTTTACCTATTTAAGGAGAATTTGGAGGACCATTTGCAACACCTTTACCTTAACTAAGCAACCGATGATATTATGATTTCTTGCATTCTTAAACTTTTCTGAATCAATCTCTTAAGCGCTCAAGCTCTCAAGTTCTATGAGTTTACAAGTTTTCTAGATTGTTAAGATTGTATTACATATTGTTCATTCTGTGTGAGATTTTAGTATTGTAAGTTGACATAATTTGTTTCTGCTCAACAGAATATTGTGTGCTAGGAGTTTGAAAACAGACAGTGTCTAAGTCTTGGTTGTCCGACTAGGTTTGTGTACGCGTTGTAATCAAACTAGATCTTCTAGTGAATATCCTTCTCAAGGTTGAGAAGAAGGGGTGACGTAGGAGAGTTTACTTCGAACATCCATAAACAACTCTTGTGTCTTGTTTTCTTTATATTTAACATTATCCTACTCTTTATCTGTTGCTTCAAGTAAAAAAAACAGTTCCGCACTTTAACTCCGTTGAAGAGTTTGTGACGACTTGCGAAGAATAGAAACATATATTAACTTCTAACAGAGTTAATATCAAATGAAGGTTATTGCGGTTAACAATACTCGGTCAACCCCATGGTATTATTGACTCCTTTCTTAACAACTTATAAATGTGATCTTGTACGAATAATCTCATGTACCTATCGACAAATAGGGTTTATATTACCTAATGACAATTAGGGTTTAAAAATAGGATCATGCACGAACGATCTTACGTACATATCAACAAATAGGGTTTAGGTTACCTAATAACAATTAGGGTTTGAAAATGGGATCGTGTACGAACGATCTCACGTACCTATCCACATATAAAGTTTAGGTTACCTAATGACAATTAGATTTTAAAAACAGGATCGTGTACGAATGATCTAACATACCTATTGATAGATAGAGTTTAGGTTACTGAATGATAAATAAGGTTTAAAAACGAGATTGTGTATGAACGATTTCACGTACTTATTCACATATAAGGTTTAGGTTATCTAAGGATAATTAAGCTTTGAAAACGGGATCGTGTACGGACGATTTCACGTACCTATCAACATATAACGTTTGGGGACGTAAAAACAATTAGGATTTTGAACAGGATTGTCTACAAATGATCTCATATACCTATCAACAAATAAGGTTTAAGGTACTTCAAAATAATTAGGGTTTTGATACATAAGTTCAATTAGGGTTTTTAGTGGGGACCATGTACAAATGATCTATCTCACCTATCGACAAATAGGGTTTAGGTTACCTAATGACAATTAGGGTTTGAAAATGAGATCGTGTATGAACGATCTCACATACCTATCAACAGATAAGGTTTGTGGACCTAATAACAATCAGGGTTTTGAACGAGATCATGTACAAAGGATCTCACGTACCTATCAACATATAGGGTTTAGGGTACCTAACAATAATTATGGCTTTGAAACCTAACTACAATTAGGATTTTTAGCGGGATCGTGTACGAACAACCTCTCAAACCTATCGATAAAAAGGGTTTAGGTTACCTAATGATAGTTAGGGTTTGAAAATGGAATTGTGTACAAATGATCTCACATACCTAACAATAGATAGGGTTTGGGACCTAATAACAATCAAGGTTTTGAACGGGATCGTGTACGAACAATCTCACGTACATTTCAATAAAATAGGGTTTAGGGTACCTAACACACTGGTAAAAAAAAGGACCTTTACCGACCGTTTTTCCCGAAGGTTTTGTAAACCTCTCCTAAATACTCCCGAGAGGAACAAATCCTTCGGAATTAAAAATAGATTCCGAAAGGGGTGTAAAACCTTCGGGTTTATTAATTATTACCGAAAGTTCTACAAAGAACTTTCGGTTTTTACCTTCCCAAAAAACCCAAAAAAATTCTAAGTGTTGGATGCGGGTTAATTGCGAAGGTTTTTATAAAAACCTTCGGTTTTGAAATCCCTGGTTTTTTAATTGCGAAGGTTATTCAAAGAACCTTCGGTTTTTCCTTTTTTGAAAATTTCATTTCCGAAAGTTTTACAAAGAACCTTCGGGTTTGCTCATTAAAAAAAAATTCTAAATTTGGTTATGATTATTTCCGAAGGGTCTTCAATAAACCCTCGGTTTTGACTAATATCAAAACCGAAAGTTTTATGAAAACCTTCGGCATCAACCTCTATAAATACAAACCCTAACCCTTCTCTTTTTCATTCCGCTCATCTCTCCTTTCTCTCTCTCTTCCGCCGCCGCCGCCTGCCTCCTCCAAGCCGCGGGTTCTTCTCCTCTCTTCAGGTAATTTGTTTGATTTGGTTTTTTTGTTTTGTTTATTGTAAGAATATAGATATCTTAATAAGTTTTTATATATATATATTATAGATCTAGATTTATGTTAGTTTACGTTATTTTGTTTGATTAATATATATATACATATATCTGAAATGCATTTAGGATATGGATGATTCGACATGGAAGAGACTTCGGCGTACACCGGAGAAACTGCATCCGTGTTACCAGAATCTGATAACACAATCAGAAATTGCGGCACGTGAGGAAGAGGTGAGAAAGATGACGCTGGAAATGGAACAAATCCGATTAAGGGATGCCGAAAGAGGTCGTTTGCTAAGTGAAATCAAAGCGGACCGGGCCGAAATGTCTCAGAGATTAGAGAATCTCGAACAGGAACTTGTCTTGTTGAGGAGTCGACTGAATCAACCACCCCCTCCTTCCACCCCATCTAATAATTAATTTTTAGATTTTTTATGGATTTATTATGGGATTATGACAGTTATGTTTTAATTTTTATGAATTATTGTTATTATGTTTGTTTGGTTTAATATGTTTGAAATAATTATGTTTTTGATGACTTTTCACCTTTTTTTAAAAAAAAACCGCATCGCCAAAACCGAAGGTTTATTTGAAAACCTTCGGTTTTGACGCATTTTTTTTAAAATCTTGAGGTAAAAACCGAAGGTTTTCAAATAAACCTTCGGTTTTGACCTAGCATTAAAAAAATCAGATTTTTTTCTAAGTATGGGGGAAGGGTAAAAACCGAAGGTTTTCAAATAAACCTTCGGTTTTGATCCTCGGTTAAAAAAATCTGAAAATTTTCTAAGTATGGGGAAGGGTAAAAACCGAAGGTTTTCAAATAAACCTTCGGTTTTGACCCTCGGTTAAAAAAATCAGATTTTTTTCTAAGTATGGGGAAGGGTAAAAACCGAAGGTTTTCAAATAAACCTTCGGTTTTGACCTAGCATTAAAAAAATCAGATTTTTTTCTAAGTATGGGGAAGGGTAAAAACCGAAGGTTTTCAAATAAACCTTCGGTTTTGACCCTCGGTTAAAAAAATCAGATTTTTTTCTAAGTATGGGGAAGGGTAAAAACCGAAGGTTTTCAAATAAACCTTCGGTTTTGACTTAGCATTAAAAAAATCAGATTTTTTTCTAAGTATGGGAAAGGGTAAAAACCGAAGGTTTTCAAATAAACCTTCGGTTTTGACTCTCGGTTAAAAAAATCAGATTTTTTTCTAAGTATGGGGAAGGGTAAAAACCGAAGGTTTTCAAATAAACCTTCGGTTTTGACCTAGCATTAAAAAAATCAGATTTTTTTCTAAGTATGGGGAAGGGTAAAAACCGAAGGTTTTCAAATAAACTTTCGGTTTTGACCCTCGGTTAAAAAAATCTGATTTTTTTCTAAGTATGGGGAAGGGTAAAAACCGAAGGTTTTCAAATAAACCTTCGGTTTTGACCCTCGGTTAAAAAAATCTGAAAATTTTCTAAGTATGGGGAAGGGTAAAAACCGAAGGTTTTCAAATAAACCTTCGGTTTTGACCTAGCATTAAAAAAATAAGATTTTTTTCTAAGTATGGGGAAGGGTAAAAACCGAAGGTTTTCAAATAAACCTTCGGTTTTGACCCTCGGTTAAAAAAATCTGAAAATTTTCTAAGTATGGGGAAGGGTAAAAACCGAAGGTTTTCAAATAAACCTTCGGTTTTGACCTAGCATTAAAAAAATCAGAATTTTTTCTAAGTATGGGGAAGGGTAAAAACCGAAGGTTTTTCAAATAAACCTTCGGTTTTAACCCTTCCCAAAAACATTCTGTTTATGGTCAGGACCGAGAGTTATATGTAAATCCTTCGCAAATACACATAAAAAACGAAAGTTAATGTTATAACTTTCGGTTTTGACAATTCCTAATTTGTTAAATTATTTTGTTTTTAAGCCACTAATCTTAACTCCTAACTAATATAATCAAGTGTGAGTTATATTTTAAAAATGAATATTGTGTTTTATGTTGAAATGTTTATGATTGTGTTTGATTATTATAGAGAAGTGTATTTATGTTTGAATGTTTATGTTTGATTATGTTAAGAATGTGTTTAATGTTTGATCATATGGATTGTGCAATATTGCAAGGATAACAAATGTGTTAAATCGATGTTGTTTAAGGTCATTAGAAGGTGAGAAACAAAAGAATTTAACAAATTTGGAAGTGATAAAACCGAAAGTTAAATATTTAACCTTCGGAAATATCCATCTAAACCGAAAGTTCTATATAAAACTTTCGGGTTTTATACTTCTCAAGACCGAAAGTTATATATACAACTTTCGTTTTTTATGTGTATTTGCGAAGGTTAATTATATAACTTTCGGTTTTTACATTTTCAATTTTTTAAATTAGAGTATTTTTTCTTTCCAATATAGACTCCTAACTAATATAATCAAGTGTGAGTTATATTTTAAAAATTTATATTGTGTTTTATGTTGAAATGTTTATGATTGTGTTTTATTATTATAGAGAAGTGTATTTGAATGTTTATGTATGATTATGTAAAGAATATGTGTAATGTTTGATCATATGGATTGTGCAATATTGTAAGGTTAACAAATGTGTTTAATCAATGTTGTTAAAGGTCATTAGTAGGTGAGAAACAAAAGAATTTAACAAATTTGGAAGTGATAATCCCGAAAGTTATATATTTAACCTTCGGAAATACCCCTCTAAACCGAGAGTTGTATATAAATCTCTTGGTTTTTAATAAGGGTGAAAACCGAGAGTTGTATATAAAACTCTCGGGTTTTAAGTCAAAACCGAGAGTTGTATATAAAACTCTCGGGTTTTAATAAGGGTCAAAACCGAGAGTTGTATATACAACTCTCGGGTTTTAATAAGGGTAAAACCGAGAGTTTTATATACAACTCTCGGAAATTACATCATAAAATTAAAAACGGGCGCCTCTTTCTCTTCTTTCTCCCGATTTCATTTCTCTCTTCTCCTCTCATCTCCGCCGCACTCAACTCTCTCCCCGACGAACAAGCCGCCGAGCGTACTCAACAGATAAGACCCTTGCGCCGCCGCCCTGCAGAAGACCTTGCGCCGCCGCCCTGCCGAAGACCACCGATTCTTTTGAAGAATCTCTGCCGCCGCCGCCGAAACGTGAAGAATCTCTGCCGCCGCCGCCGCCGCCGCCCTGCAAGGTTAGTTTATTATTTATTTTGCAATTAGGTTAGATTATTGTTAGATTGTTGCAATTAGGTTAGATTAATTTTAGATTTTTGTTAGATTTTTCAGATTAGGTTAGATTATTGTTAGATTTTTGAAATTAGGTTAGATTATTGTTAGATTTTTGCAATTAGGTTAGATTATTGTTAGATTATGTATATATTATTGTTAAATTAGGTTATAAGTTTAAGATTAGGTTATTGTTAGTATGATTTGGGTTTAATTTTGATTTAGGTTTGATTGTGGTTGGTATGATTTGGGTTTAATTTTGATTTAGGTTTGATTGTGGTTGGTATGATTTGGGTTTAATTTTGATTTAGGTTTGATTGTGGTTGGAATGATTTGGGTTTAATTTTGATTTGGGTTTGATTGTGGTTGGTATGATTTGGGTTTGATTTTGATTTAGGTTGTGATTGGTTTGATTTGTGTTAGATGTTGTTTCATTTAGGTTTTAGTTTGATTTTGTTTTGATTGTGATTGGTTTGATTTGTGTTATATGTTGTTTCATTTAGGTTTTGGTTTGATTTTGTTTTGATTGTGATTGGTTTGATTTGTGTTATAGGTTGTTTCATTTAGGTTTTGGTTTAGGGTATAGGGTTGATTGTGATTTGGGTGTCATTTATTGTTATTATGTTTGGATTAGGAATTTCAGCCGCCCGCTGTCCGCCCGTCGATATACATCCGCTGCTCTTCTTCGTCGCTCTGTTTGTGCAAGGTTAGTTCTTGTTGATTTATTATATGGTTAGGTTAGTTTCATGTTAGATTTATGTTAGATTTGAAGTATGTTAGATTATGTTAGATTAGGTTTGAAATGTGTATGAATGTAATAATGTTGAAATATAATTGAAATAGGTTTTGAAATGTGTATGAATGAAATAATGTTAGATTTAAGTTAGGTTTTATTATTGTTTGTTTATGTGGAATTTTGGTTATAATATTAGATTAAATTGAATTTTGGTTGGATAATGATAGATTAGTTAGAAATTATGTTAAAAATATGTAATCCTAATTAATTTAGACAAAGTTAAGTGAATAATAATGTGGGTTGTTTTCCATTTTATTAGAAAGATGGAAGTACCCGATAAAAGCTTGATGACCTTACGTCGAGATCATCCAGATTACGAGGAAGGTGTTGACAAATTCCTCGAGTTTGCTGTTAGGAGTACATCCCGACAAAAAGTGAAATGTCCTTGCGTGAAATGTTTGAACACGCCGTTTATGGAAATAGACGAAGTGAAGACTCACCTCATCATTTATGGAATAAATGTGCATTATGAGTACTGGTATTGTCATGGAGAAAAAAGACGTACTACTCAAGTGGTTAATGAAGATGGCGATGACTACGATGATGATGATGATGATCAGTCAGAGGATGCCGTACCAGAATTCAACGATCCGAGAACGGAGACGAATAATACAGTTAACGAAGAGGTCAATGAAGAACGTTATATGCACAATTTCGTAAACGATATGTTCTCCAACGTTAATGATGTCCCGAACAACCAAGAACCAGTCGAAGATGCGCAGAGATTTTATAAATTGCTTGATGATTCCAAACGACCATTGTATGAAGGTGCTCGAATAACGAAATCATCGGCACTGTTGAAACTACTTCACATAAAGAATGTCTGTCAATGGACAAATTCTTCGTTCGATATGTTGTTGCGTCTACTTAAAGACTACATATTACCGATTGACGCTCAATTGCCAAACTCCTACTACGAAAGTAAAAAATTCATTACTGATATCGGGCTTAAGTATGACAAGATAGACGCATGTAGGAACAACTGTATGCTATTTTGGAAAGACGACATAAATTCCAAAACGACATAAATGAAGATTCTTGTAGAGTTTGTGGTATTTCAAGATGGAAAGTCGACCAAACAAGTGGGACAGTTCGAGAGAAGCAAAATGGGAAATTCATTCCAAAGAAGGTGTTGAGATATTTCCCTCTAATACCAAGACTACAAAGACTATACATGTCCTCAAAAACGGCTCCAATGATGAGATGGCATAAAGAAGGAAGAGTTGATAGTGATACGTTGAGACATCCCGCTGATTCCTTAACCTGGAAAACGTTCGATGAAAATTATAAAGATTTTGCGTCTGAATCTCGAAACGTAAGACTAGGTTTATCAAGCGATGGGTTTCAACCATTTGCAAATGGAAAAAAGTCATATAGTGTTTGGCCGGTTATTCTCGTTCCTTATAATGTGTCACCCTCTACTTGCATGGATTCTAGCAATTTTATTTTATCCAAGTTAATTCCGGGTCCAAAGAGTCCGGGAGATGCGATTGACATATTTCTCCAGCCATTGATCGACGAGTTGACTGAACTGTGGCAAACTGGTGTGAGAACGTTTGATGCACACACCTCGCAATACTTTAACATGCGAGCGGCGTTGTTGTGGACCATTAACGACTTTCCCGCATACGCGAATTTATCGGGCTGGAGTACGAAAGGTAAATTTGCTTGTCCTTGTTGTAACAACGACATGGTATCTCTTCGATTGGTTCATGGTTCCAAACAATGTTACATGGGTCATAGACGCTTCCTTCCACCGAAGCACAAATACAGAAGGGATAAAGAGTCGTTTGATGGTCGAACTGATTATGGAGAGCCCCCTAGATTGTTAACGGGTCAAGAAAGTTACGAGCAAGCACGTGACCTAGAAGACATAATTCTTAGTACGGATCTAAACAAGAAAACCAAGATATATCATGAAACGCGGGGAGACAATTGGAACAAATTGAGCATTTTCTTCCGCTTGCCTTATTGGAAATCATTATTATTGAGACATAATTTGGATGTGATGCATATTGAGAAAAATATTTGTGATAGCGTGTTGGGAACAATAATGAATGTGAAAGAGAAGACGAAGGATGGTCCTAAAGCGCGTAAAGACTTACAACTATTAGGCATAAAGTCATGGTTACATCCTATAAATGATGAAGGAGTGGTTCATTATCCAGAAGCGCCTTTCACTTTGACATCCGATAATAAAAAACGTTTTTGGAAATTCTTGAAAGATCTCAAGTTGCCTGATGGTTTTTGCTCAAATATCAGTGGTTGTGTAAATTTGGAAGAGAAAAAGATTTCAGGATTAAAGAGTCATGATTGTCACATTTTGTTGGAATATCTTATTCCTTTAGCGACCCGTGGATTACTTCCAGATAATGTGTATGATGCGTTAGTAAATTTGTCTCGGTTCTTTCGGTTGTTGTGTTTCAAAGAGTTGATTCAAGCGGACCTCGAACAATTGTACATGGATATTACATTGACACTCTGCAAATTTGAAATGATTTTTCCGCCGTCAATTTTCGACATCATGATGCATCTCCCGGTTCACTTGTCATTTGAGGCTTTGCTTGGGGGACCTGTTCAATATCGATGGATGTATCCGTTTGAACATTACATGGGTACAATTAAAAGATATTTGCGGAATAATAACCACCCAGAAGCCTCTATAAGCGAGAGCTATCTTGTAAATGAGAGTATTAGTTTATGTGCAAGGTATATGGAGGAAGAAGAGCAAGAAAATGCACAAACTGAAATATCGGGCATTTCTATATTTTCATCGTTGGAAGACCTTTCTAACGGAAAAATATACAACTTGGATTATATCGATCGAGTGACAGCTCATTCTTACATTTTGAAAAATTGCCCCGAAGCTGAACCTTTTTACATGTAAGATTCTATGTTGCTGTTATTAATTAGCATTAAAAAGTATGCTATTTAATATTCGATCTATTTGCAGAGATTACATGCAGTATTGTAATAACAACGAGTCTCGTGGAGAAACGTTTGCCGCATATTTCAAACATAGAGTGAGTTCATTATAAACCATATATTATAACTCTTTATATTTATTTTAACAACTACATGTCGGGTAAATGTATGTAGGTTGCTCAATTAACCGAATTTAACGACATATCAAGAGACCTCAAGATCTTAGGAGAAGGTCCAACTATGTACTCGTCTATGTATGTTTGGTGTAAAGTAAACGGATACAAATTCTGTACAGAAAAACACGACGAAGGTTTGACAACTCAAAATAGTGGGGTGGTTGTTGAAGGGTTCAATGGGTCTGAAACTATGTCATACTACGGAGTTTTAACAGATATAATCGAAGTGCAATACTTTTCTCACAAACGAGTTGTTTTATTCAAGTGTAAGTGGTTTGATACACACTCGGGGGAACTAGGAGTGAAAGTTGATAAATATGGCTTCGTAAGTATAAATGTAAACCGATTTTTAAAAACCCAAAGTCAAGACCCGTATATATTGGCGAGTCAAGCAAAACAAGTCTTCTACGCCCTTGATATGTCAGCCCGACCCGGTTGGAAGATTGTGACAAAAATAAAACCGCGGTTTACAAATATATAGATCAGATTAATTAGGTAGATTATATGTTTTTTACTGTATATTATTTTTTATTACTACTTTATTTCAATTAGTCGCTCATTTATTAATGAATGGTATGCATTAAGAATGTCTAAAGGTAGTAAAGAACCTTGGTGGAGTATGAGGAAAACACCCAGCAAACTCTCAAAGCCGTACCAGAACCTCATTTCACAATCAGAAAACTTAAGGCTCCGAGAATCGTCTACTAGAGATGCACCACCTATTGCTATAGTCCCGATAGCTACTGCTCCCCCAGCAGACGAGGATGTTGAGGCTGCTGAGGCAGAAGAGTTTGTAGAGAGTACGTTTGCTAATGTGGGGGATGAGGACGATGAGGCTGACGACGAGGGTCACGAGGACCCTGATCAGGACGTGGATGAAGAGGAGGAGCATGGATCGACTCCCGACCCATCATCGACAGGTAACTTGTTTACTATTAGTTATAGTTTGAATTGATTCACATTTCTGATTATTAATTTCATCTATTTTGAAGAATCTTGTGCCCGCAAGAGACGAGGGAAAAACAAGAATATTGCGTTATCTAAGAGACCAGCGGGGACAAGGATTCCTCTCACTTTTAGAGAGGTAGATGGGAGGCCGGGCGGTATTGACGTTGGAAGAACAAGGTGGTCTAGACATGTGGGGTCGGTTGTGCGGGATCCCTCAGCCGTCTCGCACCGTCTTTTGAAGTGGAAGGCATTAAGTGCTGACCAATTGGATTACATTTGGAATTCTGTGAAGGTAAAGATTAATTAATTATACATTGATCGTTCAATAATTATTTTAAAACATTTGAATGTTTTTATTTTCAGGATCCGTTCGAGGCTACTAATGGTCCTATTGATTCTTTTCGAAAGACCGCAATGGGACACGTCAGACAGATATGGGATAGATGGCGCTCGGATTTGCACAAGGAATATATCCGCATCCATAAAGGAGACGAGGCCGCGGTACTTGACAATCCTCCACCAGACTACGATCGAGATAATTGGGAGTTTGTGTGTCGCAACCATTTCTTTACGGAGAAATTTAAGGTACGGTTTCATAATTCAAATAAAATATGATATTAGTTATTCTAACTTCAATTTTTTTTATTTGAATTTCAGAAAAATAGTAGCACAAATATGGCTAACAGACAACAGCTGAAATTCCCGCATCATACGGGAAGTAGACCGTTTGCTCAAATTGAAGAAGAGTTGGTAAGATTGTTATGAGTTATATAATAACTTAATATAAACATTGTTACGAGTTATATAATTTTTTTTTCAACAGGCGATTGAAATGGGACGGGCTCCATCGGTCGTTGAAGTGTTCAAGAGGACCCGTACCCCAAAACCGACAAAAGAAAACCCAACTCCCGTCCCGGACGACCGCGTTCAAGAGAAAATTGTAAGTGAATTGAATTTAATTAAATTACTTATAACTAGTTTATAAATTATTATATAATTGACAAATTATTTCAAATTTGCAGGTTGAGATGGAGGAAGTTCTAAGTAACGAACCGGAAATATCAGACTTTGAGTTGACGGAGAGAGTATTCGGACCACAAAAACATGGGGGAGTATTCGGTATGGGATCAGGCGTCCGACCCACACACTTTCGTCAGGATCTACGGAGTTCTAACAATTCTCAACGAGCCACTGATCGATTGTTTGAGGAGAATCAAAGAATGTCGATGGAACTTGAGGAATTGAAGAAAAAGGATGAAGAAAACACACAAAAGATTAATCAAATCCAAGCGGAAAAGGTAGAATTGATTTCAAGAATGGATAGGGAAAGTGCAAAACAGGAGAAGGAAAGGTTAGAATTGAATGCAAGATTAGAGAGTTGTGAAATGTTTATGCGGCAATATCAACCACCCCCTCCCCCCACCAGCTAGTTCTAAGACGTTCCGACTATATGAATTGATTGAATATGTTTAATGGTTTAATGTAAAACTTGTTGTTGGGATGATTGATTGGAGAATTTTGGAATGATGATTTTGTTTTATGAATTGATTGGTTTGGCTGGCTGAACAGGTTTAGGTTTCGGTATGCGGTTTCGGTTGAGCACAAATCAGTACGGCTATTTTGTAAATTTTTAAGATAAACCCCGAAAGTTAAATGGAAGCTTTCGGTTTTTCTTTAAAGGGAAAAACCGAAGGTTAAGCTAATAACTCTCGGTTTTTCTTTAAAGGGAAAAACCGAAGGTTAAGCTAATAACTCTCGGTTTTTCTTTAAAGGGAAAAACCGAAGGTTATGCTAATAACTCTCGGTTTTTCTTTAAAGGGAAAAACCGAAGGTTATGTTAATAACTATCGGTTTTTCTTCAAAGGAAAAACCGAAGGTTAAGCTAATAACTCTCGGTTTTTCTTCAAAGGAAAAACCGAAGGTTATGCTAATATCTCTCGGTTTTCCTTCAAAGGAAAAACCGAAGGATATGCTAATAACTCTCGGTTTTCTCTTCAAAGGAAAAACCGAAGGTTATGCTAATAACTCTCGGTTTTCCTTCAAAGGAAAAACCGAAGGTTCATTCAATAACTCTCGGTTTTTCTTTCGAGGGATAAACCGAAGGTTAAGCTAATAACTCTCGGTTTTTCTCATTGAAGAAAACTCGAGAACTAGAGGACATCTTTCGGTAAATACACAATTATTTTTAACGACGGAGTCAATACCGAGGGATGGCGACAGTAACCTTAACTCTCGGTTTTTGGTCTATACCGAAAGTTATGGGCTCAAAACCGAGAGTTTTAACTCTCGGTTTTGACCATTTTTTTACCAGTGACAACAATTAGGGCTTTGATACCTAATTACAATTAAAAAATTTAGCGGGATCTTGTATGAACAATCTCTCACACCTATCGACATATAGGGTTTTGGACACTCGATTAGCTTATTTTTGTTTTGTAGTATCGGTCTTGGCTCTGTGCCTTCTAAGGAAATATTTCAACATAATCTTTTTTCCTAATTCTTTCCAAAATATCCTTCGCAACAAGTTTAAGTTTTTTAGTCTGTGATTTCAATATCTATTTATGGATAAATGACTCATCTTTTTGGATAAAAGAACACTTTTTGTTTCCCTAGTTCCTATCATTATTTCTCTTTTTTTTAGATTGGAATGAACCATGATCCTTCGAAATGAATCATGACATTTTTGGATTCGAAACATATTCAGGGCTAGGCTTTGAACATCTTTTTCGTCCTTTGTGATGATTTTTCTTTCATCAAGGAATAAGATTTCCTTTCCCTAACTTTTGAGATATCAACTATAAATTTACATTCATTTACAAACGGTTATCCACAATCATAACTCCTGGAGAAGATAGTCAACGAATGCGAATGCGACTATTTGATGATGGCGAAGCTTAATGAATGGGTTCTTTAAGGAGCAGGACTCAAAAAAATACAAAAATTCGAAATTATGCGCCACAAAATGAATAAAAAAACATTTCCAATAATGAAGGAGGCCAATGCCATTCCATTGAACTCGTGATCCACTAGTTGGAAAGAGAATGGAAGTTTAATAAAGTTTGATTGAATATCTTCTTATCAATCCCTTAAACTCATGATCCTCTATTTTTTAAAGAGAATGGTAGTTCAATGGACTTCCATTGAAAATCATTTAGTAAATCAATAGACATATATTTTTAGATACATACTTATAATTTCTTACAAATAATTACTCTATGTACTATTGTTGTTAATGAATTTTCCAGAATTTACCTATATGATTGTATGATAAATAACAATATTTTTGTAAAATTTAATAGGTAAGTCAAGTTTCTTTTGAATATAAGATAATAAGTAGTTATTAATCATTTATATATAATTTTATATATATATATATATATATATATATATATATATATATATATATATATATATATATATATATATATATATATGTATATGATAGATTAAAGTTAATTTCAATAATAATGGATACATATAAACCCAAATAACAAAAGAACTGAAGAATTTTCCTTGACGATTCGGTAAGACAATATTCCCGGTATGAACAACATAAGTAGACCGTTTCCCTAAGTAATAAATGATGATGTATTCAATCAACTTGAGGTGATCTTAAGAAAGAACCCTTTCTATGTGCAATGAAAGTAAGTAATTCGGTAGCCACGCCTTCATTTTATATTAGGGTCGATTGTGAATCAAAACTTTTTTTCAATGTGGGACAAGTACTAATAATAATCCTTCTTGTTTCCCACATTGACATCATGACATAAGAAAAGAGAGAAAAAATTATGGCTTTGTTGTTGGTTCTTCATTTGGGTGTTCAATAGTCAAGAAACTTTTGAGGATGATTAATGTAAACCGAGATTATTGACATCATGTCCGGTAATGGTTTTTTTCGTTAGAAAGATAAGTCGTTGAAAAGATAACAAGGTAAGTGTTGCGTCATTTGTTTTCTCTTAAGAAGTAATCGGTGTTTGTTACAAACAACTTCAATTATGTGAATTTTCAAGTTCAGTTTTGGCGTTATTACCTGGGAATGAAATGAAGAGTACTTCTAATGTAAAATTCTTGGAGTTTGAAGTAAGCCAGACGGTTGTTACATTTACTTATAGTAGGATTTTGCATGATGCCGAACTTATGGACAATCAATTCCTCCACAATGGTGAAAGGGGAAAGTCTGAAGTGATTTCTATGGGAAAGGTTTTGTGCATCATTTCCAAAAACAATTGAAAATACAATAAAGGAATGAATATAGATTTGACCAACAATAAAATGGGAATCCAATGGTCCAAGTAACCATACCTTACAATGTTCATGGGATTTCTAGCTAATTGTTCAAGTAACTATACCTTACAATGTTTATAGGATTTCTAGTTGAATGAAAATATGATACAATTGTAAGGCTTTATCAATTTGTTTGAGTTTTAAAGTTGGGTTTGCAGAATCTAACTCTTTAAATTACTTTTCTTACTCTCAAACCCTAAATGTAATGGAGAAGGAAAGGTTAACTTCATCAAAAAAAAATCCTTATATACTTCACTATTTTGTTTTTTTAAAGAATGCCATAGTGGTAGTGAATATCAAGTCCCTCATTTGATTGTGTCAATCCATTGAACTCATGATCCCCTAGTGAACACATAAAACATTTTTTATTTTTGTTTTGTCATAAAGGACAATTTCTCTTTTCATATGGTGAGTTAGTTACTGCTTCCTTGAAATGCTTCCTTGAAATGTAAAATAATTTGTGTTAATATATATATATATAGAACACAAAAAACTATTGATAAATAAATACAATTAATAAATTTTAGTTTTATTTAAAATTACATGATGGAACAAAATTAAGGGAACATTTAGACTTAGAGAATCGGTAGAGGCCGCGCGAACGCAGGCCCCCTCAGGAACAAATTATGACGTAGATTCAACCAACATGGGCTGATCTTAAGCATGCACCCTTTCTATGTGCAATGAAAGTCACAGGCCTAGGACATGGACCTTCTTGATCGTCAATGACCCCGTCCAGGTAAGTAAGTAATTATGTGTTCAGTCCCATCATTTTATATTACGGTGGATTACTAATCAATTCTTTTATCTCTTGATGTGGGAATAAATGCTAGTAATAATGCGTCTTGTTTCTCACACTGCAATCACGACGAGATCACATAATAATGCTTCTTGTTTCTTACCATGTTTATAGGATTTCTATTTGAGTGAAAAGATGATATAACTGCAAGACTCTATCAATTTATTTGACTTGTAAGTAAGTAATTTATTGGTTTTAAAACTTGCTTTCACTGATGTTCCTTATGCAGTTGTGAATTGTGTATCATAGAGGACATGAGTTCCTTCAAATGCCCACAATGCGTGCAGTGAACTGTCACATATCTTTAGACTTATAGGAAAGGCTTAGTCAGTTTATCAACTTTAATAAAGTTACATAACAAGTTCTTAGTTGGAATTTTTGGTAAATTTTGTTTCACATCCATTTTTACAAGTTCTTGTTGCTAATCATAAGAATTTAAATTATAACACATCTAAGAGACTACTCACATATCAAATGGTTCCAAGGAACTTCAAATTTTCACTTAATTCTGGGTGAATAGATTAAAGGCTACTTGTCATAAACCTTTGAACATATTCTTTCTACTCTTCCTGAAATCATGGTGACAAATTCTATCAAGTTTATACACTTAATAAGGCTTACTTGAAGAACTCTCCAAAAAAAGTACTCAACTAAAGATAATTTTGTGAATCTAGAATTGCGTTTTGTTGTAAATTGTGTGAGAATGCAACTTTGTGATCTAATATTGTATAGTTACTCATCTGGCTTATAGCATCCTCAAAAACAGATAAATTGGTTCGTTTGAAAATATTTTATTGGAATCAATTATTATATTAAAGCAATTTTGTATATATTCAATTGATAAACATCATTTGTGGACTACTGATGATTGATCATTATTTTAAGACATTTTGTGAGAAATGTTGTTGATAGCGAGGAGTAATTTGTTTCTTATGAGAAAACAATGAAGAGTAAATTGGTGTAAATGAAATGGTTTTGTACCAAATATATTGTTCGACAAAACTAAATTGATTGAATAAAGAATAAATTGACAATTACCTAGATATAATTTTAATTCTTCTAGTTCACTCCTTAGCAAATCATATTTATTTTTCACAATTAAAATGTAACATATACTGCATAAAATGAGAAACTTATTTGATTTTGAAAATTACAAGGTTCCATGATGTATGCCTTATTCTAGCAATGAATGAACTTATGATCCTCTAGTTGCAAGGAGAGGTTGAGATCGACCCAATTAATTGCTATCAGTTGAATCAGTACCCTTCGAACAGTTCTCTCCCTCTACTTTATTTGACAGGGGAGAAAAATACCATTTTCTATCAATAACACAATTAACTTGAAAAGTTCTATCAATAACACAATTAATTTGAAAAGGGTTTAGGGAAGCAACATCCTATCTATCAATAGGAAATAAAATACTATTATTGGTTTCTTTGCCTATCTAACTGAATAGGATTTGAAGACACGATCATTCACATCAATTGAAGTAGGAGTAGGAAGAAAGGAGGTGGAGAGCGGTATCTTCTAGAATGCAAGAAAGGTAGCTTGCTTACTTGAAAGTGTACGTGATAAGAAATGAGGCATATACCATAATAAAGTAAAGAGGCATTTGGAATGCGACTATTTGCTGATGGCGAAGCTTAATGAATGGGTCCCTTAGGGAGCGGGACTCAAAAGAAATACTAGAATTCGAAATTTTGCGCCACGAAATGAATAAAAAACATATCCAATAATGAAGTAGGCAAATGGTATTCCATTGAACTCATGATGCACTAGTTGGAAAAAGAATTGGAGTTTAATAAAATTTGATTGAAATCTTCTTATCATCCTTTAAACTCATGATCCTCTATTTTTAAAGAGAATGGTAGTTCAATGGACTTCCATTGAAAAACTTTTAGTAAAGTAATAGACATAACATATATTTTTTAGATACATATTATAATTTCTTACAACTAAATACTCTATGTATTATTGTTGTTAATGAGTTTTCCAGAATTTACCTATATTATTGTATGATAAATACCAATATTTTTGGAAAATTGAATAGGTAAGTCAAGTTTCTTTAGAATATAAGATAATAAATAGTAATTAATCATTTATGTATAATTTAATATATATATATATATATTAGATTAAAGTTAATTTCAATAATGATGGATACATATAAACCCAAATAACAAAAGAACTGAAGATTTTGCCTTGACGATTCGGTAAAACAATATTCCCTGTATAAACAACATAAGTAGACAGTTTCCCTAAGCAATAAATGATGATGTATTCAATCAACTTGAGGTGATCTTAAGAAAGAACCCTTTCTATGTGTAATGAAAGTAAGTAATTCGGTAGCCACGCCTTCATTTTATATTAGGGTCGATTGTGAATCAAAACTTTTTCAATGTGGGACATGTACTAATATTTATCCTTCTTGTTTCCCACACTGTCATCACGACATAAGAAAGAGAGAGAGAGAAAATTAGGGCTTTGCTGTTGGTTCTTCATTTGGGTGTTCAATAGTCAATAAACGTGATGATTAATGTAGACCGATGTAAGAATTATAAAATAGTGTTTAGAAAGTTTGATGTGTTTTTTTATGTATTAATAAAAGTTCAAGGACTATTGTAAATTTATCCCCTTTATAAATTGGAAGTTTCTAATTAAATGAGTCAGTGATTTTATTCTCAATCTTCATGATCCTCTTTTCCTTATCTTGGGTTCTAAACCCTAACTCAAAGAAACAAAAGATTCCATGGTATCAGAGAAGGAAAACTTTGAAGATCAAGAAGTTGAATTCAACAATAGTTCTTCGTCGTCAACCGATTATTCACAAACTGAAGATATAGAAGAAACGGGTAATGATTGTTCTTCATTGTTGACTGATTATTCGCGAACCGATCAAATGGCTGGCAAGAAGCGATATGATAATGATCCATTGACGATTCGGAACTCGGACAGTACAAGGGGCTATAATCTGTACCACAATATTCAATGGTACAAATTACATTGGATGGAGAAGCGTATTAGGTTAGCTCTTGAAGCAAAATCAAAACTAGGATTTATTAATGGTACACTGGTTGTTCCAAAAGATGCTGAAGATTTTGATAGATGGAGAAAGATGGACTGCTTGGTATGATCTTGGATTCTAAATACAATATCAGACGAAATCAAGGCAAATTACTCTTCAACCACAACAGCAAAAGATCTATGGATAGACATTAAAGAAAGATACCAAGAGAGCAATGGACCACAATCATTTCAGATTCAAAGGGCTATAAGTAACCTTAGACAAGGTATAATTAGTCCTGAAAAATAATTTTCTAAACTAAAAAAGTTATGGGATGAGTTGTTAGTACTAGAACCATTGCCTTCTTGTGACTGTGATCCAAGAACAACTTGCTGTTGTAGAATGACCAAATTAGTAATACAACATGATACTGCCAATAAACTTATAGAGTTTTTAATGGGATTAAATGAGTATTATGATAATGCTAGACAACAGATATTACTAATGGATCCTAAACCTAGCATAAATAGGGAATATGCGATGCTACAGAGTATAGAAAGACAGAGAGAAGTCCAATCTTTGATCAATGATCATAGTAAAAATTTTGCTATAACAATGAAAGATAACTCTGAACAGCAGAAATGGGAAAATGTAACAAGAAACACAAGAAGTAGAGGAGGTAATAACAAGACATACAAAGCTTCAAAAGGAGGTTCTTCTTTATATTGTAAACATTGCAGAACAAAAGGTCATGTATAAGAGGGTTGCTTTAAAATCATAGGTTATCTTGAATGGTGGAAAGGTAACCGTGATCTAAAAGTAAAAAATTTAATACCTCAACCAATATTGTGAATGCTGAAAACACACAATTTGCCTACTTTGAAGAAAAATAAGAAGATTCATCCTCCTCTAAAAAGTTCAATAGCTCATAAATTGCAGTTGTTGTCAAAGAAGTAATGTAATGATTGCTCAAAGAAGGAAAGGGCAAAGAGAAATATTATGAAGGTATTTATCATTTTTCAGATAACATTACTAATGCATGTAGTTTTAATGTGCATAGTAGTTATAAGAATAAACCTTTTTGGATATTAGATAGTGGTGCTAGCTGTCATATTTGTTCAAACCCAAATATTATGACTGAAATTAAGAAAAATGATAACATACCTTTGTTTTTACCCGATGGCACAGTTAAACATGTTAAGCTAATGAGAAATGTTAGGCTTTCTGAACAATTAAAATTGTATGATGTAATGCTCATTAAATACTTTACATATAATATAATTTCAGTGTCTAAACTTGCAAAAAGAAACAAAGTTAGTTGTCAATTCTCTTCTTCGGGTTATTTATTGTAGGATGCTAGGGACAACTCTATCATAGGGAAAGGAGACTTTAGTCAAAATCTATACTTATTTGATACAGATTTAGTGAATATGACTTTTAATTCATGTACTGATTACATGTTGTTACATAGAAGATTAGAGCATCCTTCTGAAACAGTATTACAACATGCATTTGATTTGAATAAAGATGATACATTTCATTGTGATATCTGTCCAATTTCAAAGATGAAAAGATTACATTTTAATTCTAGCATTTCTAAAACTGCTAAATGTTTTGAAATGATACACATAGATATTTGGAGTCCTTACAAAGAAATATCTCTTATTGATTTCTCATATATGCTTACAATAGTCGACAATTTCAGTAGATTTACATGGACTTATATGATCAAAACTAAAGATACAGCAAAACATGTTTTAATTAATTTAATGCTATGATTAAGACACAATTTGAAACTTCAATCAAAATTATCAGGTCTGATAATGGTAGTAAATTTTTAAATCATGAATTGCAAAACTTTTTTAAACAAAATGGTATTCTTCATCAAAAATCTTGTTCCTATACCCCCACAAAAAAATGGAGTAGTAGAACGCAAACATCAACATTTACTTCAAGTGGCATGATCTTTAATGAATCAATCAAAAATTCCTTTAACTTTTTGGTCATTTTCAATTCTTATGGCAAATCATGTTATAAGTAGAACTCCTTCAAAAGTTTTAAACTGGGATAGTCCATTTTACAAATTGTATAAAACAAGACCGGATTTGGATAATCTTAAAGTTTTTGGGTGTTTATGTTATGCCAAAAACAATGCACCTCATAAAACAAAATTCGAACCTCAAGGTAAAAAATGCATTTTTATTGGACACTCTATAGGACAAAAAGATTTTATAATATTTGAAATTTTAAATGAAACCATTTTTGTTTCTAGAGATCTAATTTTTTATGAAAATAAGTTTCTATATCAAAAGGAACATGACCAAATAAACTAACAAAATATTTATGTAGATACAGATTACTTATTTTCAGACTTTGATGATGATTCATCTTCTTTTGACATAAATGATACTAATACTTCTGATGATCAGTTAAATCAAAATGTTGAACAAAATTTTTCATCAAAGCCGGATTTTTCAGAAACTCAACATCAATTTTTTCCTGAAACAGGACAAAGAAAAAGTGTAAGGGAAAGAAAGACACGTGCATGGCATGACAATTACATTGTCAACACAAGCACTATTTTAAAAAATAAAAACTCTTATACGCCCAACACTTTTCCTTATGTTACAAAATGTAGAGATGTTAAACACTTAGAATTTTTGTGGAACATCTCTACAATTAAATAACCAAAAAGTTTTTTTGAAGCCTCACAGATTGTACTCTGGAAGAAGGCTATGAATGAACCCAAACGGTTCAATAGCAAAGTATAAGGCGAGACTGGTAGCTAAAGGGTACAATCAAAAAGATGGTATCGACTTCCACGACAGTTTCTCGTCGGTCGCTAAAACTATGACAATAAGGGTTTTAATTGCATTGACTGCTGCTAATAATTGGTTTTTTGAGCAGGTTGACATAAACAATGTCTTCCTTCATGGTGAATTGGAGGAAGATGTTTATATGAAAGTACATGAGGGGTATAATGAAAAAGCTGATAACAAGGTATGTCGTTTAAATAAAACATTTTATGGTTTAAAACAATCTTCTCGGCAATTGAACAAAGAATTTTCAAAAAAAGTGGTTGAATTTGGTTTTTTGCAATCTGTAAATGACAATTGTCTTTTTATTTTTAAAAAAGATGATTCTTTTACGGCTTTATTAGTGTATGTGGACGACATACTAATAAGTGGTAATGATATGAATATGATTAAATCCATTAACGATTATTTAAATAATTATTTTTCCATAAAAAATTTAGGAAAAACTAGATACTTTCTAGGATTAGAAGTGAATAGAAACTGTGAAGGCATATATATGAATCAACTAAAATATGTGTTAGATATTTTAAATGACATAGGTTTATCCGGCTGTAAACCAGCTCATGTTCCTATGACTAAAAGGGACAAAGCTAAATAATTTCAATAGCCCTGTTTTTACAGATCCTGAAAAATTCAGAAGGCTAATAGGCAGATTATTATATTTGAATTTTTCTCGACATGATATTAGTTTTAGTGTACAACAATTAAGTCAGTTTATGCATAACCCCCTAAATGATCATTGGGAAGCAACTTTACAGATCGTTAGATATTTGAAGGGCACAACTTCTTTGGGGTTATTTTATCCTTGTAAATCTGATTTATTGCTTGAGAATTTTTCAGACGCAGACTGGGCAACATGTACAGATACACGCAGATCAGTAACTGATTATTGTGTCAAAATTGGAGATACACTTGTATCATGGAAAATGAAGAAGCAAACGACTATATCTCGTTCTTCGGCGGAAGCTAAATATCGTAGTATGGCGACAACTATTTGTGAACTAAAGTGGATCAACTATTTGCTCAAAGATCTACATATTGATGTCAAATTGCTTATTTCTTTAAAGTGCGATAATCAAGTTGCTCTCCATATCACGGAGAACCCCGTCTTTCACAAAAGGACAGCACCTAGACATCGACTGCCACCTTGTTCGAGATAATTTCAATCAAGGTTTTATCATACCAAAATATGTCTCTACAAAAATTCAGCAAGATGATATTTTTACAAAGTCATTGGATTGTACAACATTTTATACTCTTAGAGACAAGATGAATCTTAATGACATTCATCTTGAGGAGGAGATGTAAGAATTAAAAAATAGTGTTTAGAAAGTTTTATGTGTTTATTATGTATTAATAAAAGTTCAAGGACTATTGTAACTTTATCCCCTTTATAAATGGGAAGTTTTCTAATGAAATGAGTCGGTGATTTTATTCTCAATCTTCAAGATCCTCTTTTCCTTAACTTGGGTTCTAAACCCTAACTCAAAGAAACAAACGATTTCAACCGAGATTATTGACATCATGTCCGGTAATGGTTTTTTTAAGTTAGAAAGATAAGTCGTTGAGAAGATAACAAGGTAAATGA
The DNA here is from genome assembly GCF_907164915.1 of Impatiens glandulifera. NCBI lineage: Eukaryota > Viridiplantae > Streptophyta > Magnoliopsida > Ericales > Balsaminaceae > Impatiens > Impatiens glandulifera. The sequence goes on along the minus strand of NC_061862.1, from coordinate 123,626,439 downwards.
TGTGAATTTTCAAGTTCAGTTTTTGCGTTATCACCTGGGAATGAATTGAAGAGTAGTTCTAATGTAAAATTCTTTGAGTTTGAAGTAAACCAGATGGTTGTTACATTTACTTATAGTAGGATTTTGCATGATGCTGAACTTAAGGACAATCGATTCCTCCACAATGGTGAAAGGGGAAAGTCTGAAGTGATTTCTAGGGGAAAGGTTTTGTGCATCATTTCCAAAAACAATTGAAAATACAATAAAGGAATGAATATAGATTTGTCCAACAATAAAATGGGAATCCAATGGTCCAAGTAACCATACCTTACAATGTTCATGGGATTTCTAGCTAATTGTTCAAGTAACTATACCTTACAATGTTTATAGGATTTCTAGTTGAATGAAAATATGATACAATTGTAAGGCTTTATCAATTTGTTTGAGTTTTAAAGTTGGGTTTGCAGAATCTAACTCTTTAAATTACTTTTCTTACTCTCAAACCCTAAATGTAATGGAGAAGGAAAGGTTAACTTCATCAAAAAAAAATCCTTATATACTTCACTATTTTGTTTTTTTAATGAATGCCATAGTGGTAGTGAATATCAAGTCCCTCATTTGATTGTGTCAATCCATTGAACTCATGATCCCCTAGTGAACACATAAAACATTTTTTATTTTTGCTTTTCATATGGTGAGTTAGTTACTGCTTCCTTGAAATGTAAAATAATTTGTGTTAATATATATATATATATAGAACACAAAAAACTATTGATAAATAAATACAATTAATAAATTTTAGTTATATATAAAATTACATGATGGAACAAAAATAAGGGAACATTTAGACTTAGAGAAACGGTAGAGGCCGCGCGAACGCATGCCCCCTCAGGAACAAATTATGACGTAGATTCAACCAACATGGGCTGATCTTAAGCAGGCACCCTTTCTATGTGCAATGAAAGTCACAGGCCTAGGACATGGACCTTCTTGATCGTCAATGACCCCGTCCAGGTAAGTAAGTAATTATGTGTTCAGGCCCATCATTTTATATTACGGTGGATTACTAATCAATTCTTTTATCTCTTGATGTGGGAATAAATTCTAGTAATAATGATTATTGTTTCTCACACAGCCATCACGACGAGATCACATAATAATACATCTTGTTTCTTACAATGTTTATAGGATTTCTATTTGAGTGAAAATATGATATAACTGCAAGACTCTATCAATTTATTTGACTTGTAAGTAAGTAATTTATTGGTTTTAAAACTTGCTTTCACTGATGTTCCTTATGCAGTTGTGAATTGTGTATCATAGAGGACATGAGTTCCTTCAAATGCCCACAATGCGTGCAGTGAACTGTCACATATCTTTAGACTTATAGGAAAGGCTTAGTCAGTTTATCAACTTTAATAAATTTACATAACAAGTTCTTAGTTGAAATTTTTGGTAAAATTTGTTTCAAATCAATTTTTACATGTTCTTGTTGCTGATCATAAGAATTTAAATTACAACACATCTAAGAGACTGCTCACATATCAAATGGTTCCAAGGAACTTCAAATTTTCACTTAATTCTGGGTGAATAGTTTAAAGGCTACTTGTCATAAACCTTTGAACATGTTCTTTCTACTCTTCCTGAAATCATGGTGACAAATGCTATCAAGTTTATACACTTAATAAGGCTTACTTGAAGAACTCTCCAAAAAAAGTACCCAACTAAAGATAAATTTGTGAATCTAGAATTGTGTTTAGTTGTAAATTGTGTGAGAATGCAACTTTGTGATCTAATATTGTATAGTTACTCATCTGGCTTATAGCATCCTCAAATACAGATAAATTGGTTCGTTTGAAAATATTTTATTGGAATCAATTATTATATTAAAGCAATTTTGTATATATTCAATTGATAAACATCATTTGTGGACTACTGATGATTGATCATCATTTTAAGAAATTTTGTGAGAAATGTTGTTGATAGGGAGGAGTAATTTGTTTCTTATGAGAAAACAATGAAGAGTAAATTGGTGTAAATGAAATGGTTTTGTACCAAATATATTGTTCGACAAAACTAAATTGATTGAATAAAGAATAAATTGACAATTACCTAGATATAATTTTAATTCTTCTAGTTCCCTCCTTAGTAAATCATATTTATTTTTCACAATTAAAATGTAACATATACTGCATAAAATGATAAACTTATTTGATTTTGAAAATTACAAGGATCCATGATGTATGCTTTAGTCTAGCAATGAAAGAACTTATGATCCTCTAGTTGCAAGGAGAGGTTGAGATCGACCCAATTAATTGGTATCAGTTGAAGCAGTACCTTTCGGACAGTTCTCTCCCTCTACTTTATTTGGCAGGGGAAGAAAATACCATTTTCTATCAATAACACAATTAACTTGAAAAGGGTTTAGGGAAGCAACATCCTATTTATCAATAGGCAATAAAATATTGTTATTGGTTTCTTTGCCTATCTAACTGAATAGGATTTGAAGACACGATCATTCACATCAATTGAAGTAGGAGTAGGAAGAAAGGAGGCGGAGAGCGGTAACTTCTAGAATGCAAGCAAGGTAGCTTGCTTACTTGAATGTGTACGCGATAAGGAATGAAGCATTGACCATAATAAAGTAAAGAGGCATTTGGAATGCGACCATTTGCTGTTGGCGAAGCTTAACGAATGGGTCCCTTAGGGAGCGGGACTCAAAAGAAATACTAGAATTCGAAATTTTGCGCCACGAAATGAATAAAAAACATTTCCAATAATGAAGTAGGAAAATGCCATTCCATTGAACTCATTATGCACTAGTTGGAAAGAGAATGGGAGTTTAATAAATTTTGATTGAAATCTTCTTATCATCCTTTAAACTCATGATACTCTATTTTTAAAGAGAATGGTAGTTCAATGGACTTCCATTGAAAATCTTTTAGTTAATCAATAGACATAACATATATTTTTTAGATACATACTTATAATTTCTTACAACTAAATACTCTATGTACTATTGTTGTTAATAAATTTTCCAGAATTTACCTATATGATTGTATGATAAATACCAGTATTTTTGGAAAATTGAATGGGTAAGTCAAGTTTCTTTTGAATATAAGATAATAAATAGTTATTAATCATTTATGTATAATTTTATATATATATATATATATGGTCGATTAAAGTTAATTTCATTAATAATGGATACATATAAACCCAAATAACAAAAGAACTGAAGATTTTGCCTTGACGATTCGGTAAGACAATATTCCATGTATGTACAACATATGTAGACAGTTTCCCTAAGAAATAAATGATGATGTATTCAATAAACTTGAGGTGATCTTAATAAAGAACCCTTTCTATGTGCAATGAAAGTAAGTAATTCGGTAGCCACGCCTTCATTTTATATTAGGGTCGATTGTGAATCAAAACTTTTTTTCAATGTGGGACAAATACTAATAATAATCCTTCTTGTTTCCCACACTGTCATCACGACATAAGAAAAAGAGAGAAAAAATTATGCTTTGCTGTTGGTTCTTCATTTGGGTGTTCAATAGTCAAGAAACTTTTGAGGATGATTAATGTAGACCGAGATTATTGACATCATATCCGGTAATGGTTTTATTTTCGTTAGAAAGATAAGTTGTTGAGAAGATAACTAGGTAAGTGTTGCTTCATTTGTTTACTCTTAAGAAGTAATCGGTGTTTGTTACTAACAACTTCAATGATGTGAATTTTCAAGTTCAGTTTTTGCGTTATCACATGGGAATGGGAATGAAATGAAGAGTAATTCTAATGTAAAATTCTTTGAGTTTGAAGTAAACCAGACTGTTGTTACATTTACTTATAGTAGGATTTTGCTTGATGCTGAACTTATGGACAATCGATCCCTCCACAATGGTGAAAGGGGAAACTCTGAAGTGATTTCTAGGGGAAAGGTTTTGTGCATCATTTCCAAAAACAATTGAAAATACAATCAAGGAATGAATATAGATTTGACCAACAATAAAATAAAATGGGAATCCAATAGTCCAAGTAATCATACCTTAAAATGTTCATGGGATTTCTAGCTAATTGTTCAAGTAACTATACCTTACAATGTTTATAGGATTTCTAGTTGAGTGAAAATATGATACAATTGTAAGGCTTTATCAATTTGTTTGAGTTTTAAAGTTGTGTTTGCAGAATCTAACTCTTTAAATTACTTTTCTTACTTTCAAACCCTAAGGGTGTGTTTGGTGATAGGGATAGGAATTGGAATTGGCATTGAAATTCTAATTCCAATTCTACGAAAATTGGCATTAAATTACAATTCAATCCTATGTTTGGAAAAATTATAGAATTGTAATTCAATTCCAATTCCTATGTTTGGGAAAATGATAGAATTGTAATTCAATTCTAATTCCTATGTTTGTAAAATAAAATATCGGTTCAAAATTTAAACCTTTTAAATATGTTTTCACGTTTTTGGCACGTTTAATACGTTTTTGACATGTTTAACACGTTTTTGACATGTTTAACACGTTTTTGACATGTTTAACACGTTTTTGACATGTTTAACACGTTTTTGACATGTTTAACACATTTTTACACGTTTTTGGCACGTTCAAAAACGTTTTTGACATGGTTAACACATTTTCACAATAAAACACATTTTCACACGTTTAACATGTTTTTCACACGATAAACATGTTTTTCACGTTTCTCACACGTTTTTCACGTATTCACAAGTTTTAACACATTTTTCACACGTTTTAACACGTTTTTCACTCGTTTTCACACATTTTAACAAGTTTAACATGTTTTTCATGTTTTCACACGTTTTCACATTTTCACACGTTTTAACAAGTTTAACATTTTTTTCACGTTTTGGCACGTTTTTAACATGTTTAATACGTTTTTCACACGTTTAACATGTTTTTCACTTTTTTCACACGTTTAACACATTTTTGGCATGTCTAACACGTTTTACATATTTTTAACACATTTTGGCACATTTAACATGTTTTTCGCACGTTTAACATGTTTTACACATTTTCACACGTGTTTCACATTTAACACGTTTTCATAAGTTTAACATGTCTTTCACGTTTTTGGCATGTGTAACACGTTTTCACACGTTTTACACATATTTGACACGTTTAACATGTTTTCACGTTTTGGCAAGTTTAACATGTTTTCACACGTTTTTTAGGTTTTCCATACGTTTTAACATGTTTTTCACATTCTTCACACGTTTTTCACACTTTCACACATTAATCATGTTTTCAACACGTTTTTCACGTTTTTGGCACATTTAACACGTTTTTGACATTTTACATATGTTTAACATGTTTTTCACAAGTTTTGATAGGTTTAAAATGTGTTAAACATGTCAAAGACATAGAAACGTGTTAAACGTATCAAAAATGTGGTAAACATGCCAAATAAGTGAAAAACTTGTTAAACGTGCCAAAACGTGTTAAACGTGTTAAAAACGTGTTAAATGTGTTAAAAATGTGTCAAACGTTTCAAAAACGTAAAAAACATGTGAAATGTGTCAACAACGTGTTAAACATGTTTAATGTGTTAAAAACGTTTTAAACGTGTTAAAAACATGAAAACGTGTTAAACATTCCAAACATGTGAAAGACTTGTTAAACATGCCAAAACGTGAAAAACGTGTTAAACGTGTCAAAAACGTACAAAATTGTGTTAAAATGTCAAAAACATGAAAACTGATTAAACGTGTCAAAAACGTAAAAGAATGTGTTTAATGGTCAAAAATGTGAAAATATGTTAAACGTGTCAAAATGAGGTAAATGTGTCAAAATCGTAAAAAAATGTGTTAAATTTATCAAAAATATAAACAAATGTGTTAAATGTGTCAAAAACGTAAAAAAAACGTGTTAAATGTGTAAAAACGTGAAAATGTGTTAAACGTGTTAAAAACGTGAAAAGCATGTTAAACGTGAAAATTATGTTAAACGTGTCAAAAAAATGTTAAATATGTCAAGGACGTGTTAAACGTGTCAAGGACGTGAAAAACGTGTTAAATGTGTCAAAAACGTGTTAAATGTGTCAAAACGTGGTAAATGTGTCAAAACGTGTTAAACGTGTCAAAAACGTGTTAAACGTGTCAAAAACGTGTTAAACGTGTTAAAAACGTGAAAATCTTGTTAAACGTGTCAAAAACGTGTTAAACGTGTCAATGACGTGTTAAACGTGTCAAGGACGTGAAATACGTGTTAAATGTGTTAAGGACATGAAAAACATGTTAAACGTGTCAAAATGTGTTAAACGTGCCAAAAACGTGTTAAACGTGCCAAAACGTGTTAAACGTGTCAAAAACGTGTTAAAAACGTGAAAATCATGTTAAATGTGCTAAATGTGTCAAGGACGTGAAAACGTGTTAAACGTGTTAAACGTGTCAAGGACGTGAAAAACATGTTTATTTTGTCAAAACATGTTAAACGTGTCAAAAACGTGCCAAAAACGTGTTAAATGTGTTAAAAACGTGTTAAACGTGTTAAAAACGAGAAAATCATGTTAAACGTGTCAAAAACATGTTAAACGTGTCAAGGACGTGAAAAACCTGTTAAATGTGTCAAAACATGTTAAACGTGTCAAAGATGTGAAAACGTGTTAAATAAGTCAAAACATGTTAAACGTGTCAAAAACGTATTAAATGTGCCAAAAACTTGTTAAACGTGTCAAAAACGTGTTAAACGTGTTAAAAACGTGAAAAGCATGTTAAACGTGAAAATTATGTTAAACGTGTCAAAAATGTTAAATATGTCATGGACGTGTTAAATGTGTCAAGGACGTGAAAAACGTGTTAAATGTGTCAAAACATGTTAAATGTGTCAAAACGTGTTAAACGTGTCAAAAACGTGTTAAACGTGTCAAAAACGTGTTAAACGTGCCAAAAACGTGTTAAACGTGTCAAAAACATGTTAAACGTGTTAAAAACGTGAAAATCTTGTTAAACGTGTCAAAAATGTGTTAAACGTGTCAAGGATGTGTTAAACGTGTCAAGGACGTGAAAACGTGTTAAAAGTGTCAAAAACGTGTTAAATGTGTTAGGGACATGAAAAACATGTTAAACGTGTCAAAACGTGTTAAACGTGTCAAAAACGTGTTAAACGTGCCAAAAACGTGTTAAACGTGCCAAAAATGTGTTAAACGTGTCAAAAACGTGTTAAAACGTGAAAATCATTTTAAATGTGTTAAACGTGTATAGGACGTGTTAAACGTGTCAAGGACGTGAAAAATGTGTTAAACGTGTCAAAAACGTATTAAACGTGTCAAAAACGTGTTAAACGTGTCAAGGACGTGAAAAACGTGTTAAATGTGTCAAAACGTGTTAAACGTGTATAAAACGTGCCAAAAACGTGTTAAATGTGTTAAAAACGTGTTAAAAATGAGAAAATCATGTTAAACGTGTCAAAAACATGTTAAACGTGTCAATGACGTGTTAGACGTGTCAAGGACGTGAAAACGTGTTAAATGTGTCAAAAACATGTTAAACGTGTCAAGGACGTGAAAAATGTGTTAAATGTGTCAAAACATGTTAAACGTGCCAAAAACGTTTTAAACGTGTTAAACGTGTTAAAAACGTGAAAATCATGTTAAACGTGTTAAACGTGTCAAGGACGTGTTAAACGTGTCTAGGACGTGAAAAACGTGTTACATGTGTCAAAAACGTGTTAAACGTGTCAAGGACGTGAAAAACGTGTCAAGGACGTGAAAAACGTGTTGTATGTCTAAAAATGTGTTACACGTGTCAAAAACGTGTAAAACGTGCAAAAACGTGTTAAACATGCCAAAAACGTGTTAAATGTGTTAAAAATGTGAAAATCATGTTAAACGTGTCAAAAACGTGCTAAACGTGTCAATGACGTAAAAAAGGTGTTAAATGTGTCAAAAACGTGTTAAACGTGCCCAAATATGAAAATATCTTAAACGTGTGAAAATCGTGTTAAACGTATTAAAACGTGTTGAACGTGTTAAACATGTCAAAAACATGAAAAACATGGTAATTTGGAATTACAATTCCGACCTAAAAAGATTGGAATTGAGAACTATCCAATTACACTATATTGAATTCCATTGGAATTCTAATTCCAATCCAATTTTTAATATTAAAGTGTCTAACAAACATAAGAATTGGAATTGGACCCTATAATTCCAATTCCAATGCCAATTCCAAGGTCATCAAAAACACCCTAAAGGCTTTATCAATTTGTTTGAGTTTTAAAGTTGTGATTGCAGAATTTAACTCTTTAAATTACTTTTCTTACTCTCAAACCCTAAATGTAATGGAGAAGGAAAGGTTACCTTCATCAAAAAAAAAAAACAAAAAAAAAAAAAAACCTTATATACTTCACTATTTTGTTTTTTTAAAGAATGCCATAGTGGCAGTGAATATCAACTCCCTCATTTGATTGTGTCAATCCATTGAACTCATGATCCCCTAGTGAACACATAAAACATTTTTTATTTTTGTTTTGTCATAAAGGACAATTTCTCTTTTCATATGGTGAGTTAGTTACTGCTTCCTTGAAATGTAAAATAATTTGTGTTAATATATATATATAGAAAACAAAAATCTATTGATGGAATAAAAATAAGGGAACATTTAGACTTAGAGAATCGGTAAAGGCCGCGCGAACGCAGGCCCCCTCAGGAAAAAATTATGACGTAGATTCAACCAACATGGGCTGATGTTAAGCAGGTACCCTTTCTATGTGCAATGAAAGTCACAGGCCTAGGACATGGACCTTCTTGATCGTCAATGACCCCGTCTAGGTAAGTAAGTAATTATGTGTTCATGCCCATCATTTTATATTACGGTGGATTACTAATCAATTCTTTTATCTCTTGATGTGGGAATAAATGCTAGTAATAATGCTTCTTGTTTCTCACACTGCCATCACGACGAGATCACATAATAATGCTTCTTGTTTCTTACAATGTGATTTCTATTTGAGTGAAAATATGATATAACTGCAAGGCTCTATCAATTTATTTGACTTGTAAAGTTGTGTATGCAGAATCTCAACTCTTTGAATTACTTTTCTTACTCTCAAACCCTAAATGGAATGGAGAAATAAAGTGAAAAGAAAAGAGAGACAAAGGCCAAATATAGTAGACATGCAACTGGAACTGGTGATGTCCCTATTTGACAAAGACTGCAATTATCAGGTACTAAAACTAAACTTTAGTTTACAAAATTTGAAAATATTTGACCAAGTATTCATGCCCTTTATGCATACTGTCATCACAATAGGAATCATTTTCTTTTCCTAGAAGGTAGAAGTGAGTGAAAGTTGTTGGTTTTAAAACTTGCTTTCATTGATGTTCCTTATGCAGTTGTGGATTGTGCCCACAATGCGTGCAGTGAACTGTCACATATCTTTGGACTTATAGGAAAGGCTGGTAAGATGAGTACTGAACCATTTCTTGGTGAGACACATAAAAAATCACAGTCAGTTTATTAACTTTAGTAAAGTTACATAATAAGTTCTTAGTTGGAATTTTCGGTAAAGTTTGTTTCACATCAATTCTTACAAGTTCTTGTTGTTGTTCATAAGAATTTAAATTACAACAAATCTATGGTTCTGCTCATATATCAAATGGTTCCAAGGAACTTCAAATTTTCATTTAATTCTGGGTGAATAGATTAAAGGCTACTTGTCATAAACCTTTGAACATGTTCTTTCTACTCTTCCTGATATCATGGTGACAAATTCAATCAAGTTTATACATTTAATAAGGCTTATACTTGAAGAACTCTCCAAAAAAAGTACCCAACTAGAGATAAATTTGAGAATCTAGAATTGCGTTTTGTTGTAAATTGTGTGAGAATGCAACTTTGTGATCTAATATTGTATAGTTACTCATCTGGCTTAAAGAATCCTCAAAAACAGATCAATTGGTTTGTTTGAAAATATTTTATTGGAATCAATTATTATATTAAAGCAATTTTGTATATATTCAATTGATAAACATCATTTGTGGACTACTGATGATTGATCATCATTGAGACATTTTGTGAGAAATGTTGTTGATAGTGATGGAGTAATTTGTTTCTTATGAGAAAACAATGTCAAGAGTAAATTGGTGTAAATGAAATGGTTTTGTACCAAATATGTTGTTCTTCAAAACTAAATTGATTGAATAAAGAATAAATTGACAATTACCTAGATATAATTTTAATTCTTCTAGTTCCCTCCTTAATAAATCATATTTATTTTTCACAATTAAAATGTAACATATTTGCATAAAATAAGAAACTTACTTGATTTTGAAAATTATAAGGATCCATGATGT